>NC_050198.1:74408973-75068973 GCF_004126475.2 Phyllostomus discolor
CCTGAATGACTGGAAACCCTCTCTAAACCTGGAGAAGACATCTGAGTCCTACATTTTTCCTCATTTGCAGTATAGCTCCAAATCATTTTGTTACATCCCATCTCCTCTTCCTCAATTATTCTATGGCTCCTGCCCCACCACTCTATAGGAACTGCCCTCCCCAAAGTCATCAATAAACTGTAATCCATACTTTATAGCAAGGAATAGCAAATGTTAGCTCACAGGCTAAATCGGGCCCACCTGTTTTTGTTAATCAAGTTTTATTGGAGCACAGCCACTCCTATTCACTTTGATATTGTCTGTGCCTGCTTTTGCTCTACAATGGCAGAGTTGAGTAGTTGCAAGAGTATTGCCCAAAAAGTCTAAAATATTTTCTAACTTACTCTTTACAGAATAAGCTTGCTAACCCCTACTTTACCCTACTTGATAGTCATTATCCTATTTGACCTCTTTCCAGAATTTGGTGCTATTAACCTCTCCCATCTTAGAAATCTCTATTCCTTTGACTTCTGTGATAGCACTATCTTCTGCTTTTCCTCCTAGCCTGCTGCTGCTAATTTCTCTTCTTCTTCCTGGTCTCCTCTTCTCTCTTAATATCAATGTTCTCCTGAGTTTCACCATATTTATTTCTCTCTTCTCACTCTGTACACTCTCCTAGGGTGCTATCCCAGGTTTTCCATTTCTACCTATATTATGATTTTTCTCAAGTCTCTATTTCCATCACAAAACTCTCTCCTAAGCTCCAAACCAATACAAATGCTCCTTAACTTATGATGACTCAGCTTAGAATTTTTCAATTTTTTGTTTGTACAAAAATGATATGCATTGAGTAAAAACTTTGCTTTAAATTTAAAATTTTAATCTTTTCCAAGTATAGTGCTATGTGTTGCAATACTGTCTCATGTTGCTGGGTAGCAGCAGTGACATGATTTTACCCAATGCTAGGTAATACAAATATTCTGAGTATTTGTTTTTTAATGCAGTCTGGGTTAAACTATAATGTTCAGTAAATTAGGTGTATCAAATAAATTTTCAACTAACAATATTTTCAACTTACAATGGGTTAATCAGGATATAACCACATTGTAAGCCAAGAGGTATCTGTATATCCAAATGTCTATGGCACCTCCTCACTTGGGTTATCCCATAAACACATCAAACTCAACATTTCCAACACATAAACTATTGTCTTTGTTCTTACTCTCAGCCCACTGCTAAACCAGAGCTCCCACTGAGTCTCTGTCTTGATTTAAAATCCCATCAATAGAGCATAAAATAAAATATAAGAATAAATCTAATAAACTTTAAAATTTGGGAATGTGATAATCTGAAAAAAATAGGCTTGCATTAAAAAGCAGAACCCGCAATACAAGGACAATGAAAAACAGATGGGTCAGTTTATCAACTTGTACAGCTATAACATGTAGTGAAAGTAGGAATGTGATTCTTCTTATCCTTTTCATCCCAGAATCATAAAATGGTTTGCACGAATATGGAAAAAAAAAACAACTAGTGTTATCACCAAAAAAGAAACATGCAGACTCCAAAAAAGCTAACCAAACACCCCCAAAACACATCCTGAAACATAATATAAGGAGATGTTTCAGATCACCCTGAGGAAGATAATAGTTGGAACCTGGATGCAATCAAAGGAAGAACAGGGAAAAGAATGGGATGGGTACATTTGGTTTATATAAATCCAAGCATGTACATTTGTATAAGTGTACAGAGTACTCTAAATAACTAATTTTTCAGATTTACTGTATTTCACCATGTGTAATGCACACTTTTTGCCCAAATTTTTAGGGGAAAAATAAGGATGCACATTACACATATGTAGTTCTAATTCCATATCTACATAAATGTTTTTAATTCTTTTATTTATGTTTATGTGTTAAAAGTGTAACTCTAGAAAGCAATAATGATATCTGTGTGCAAAAAGACTCTGGAACATGATAATCAGTTTTGTTTTAAATATAAATAAATAAATAATTGAATTTTAAAATTAAAATGAAGGATTTTTTCCTGAAAGTTTGGGCCAAAAACATGGGTATGCATTATACACAGCAAAATATGGTATTTCCTTCTCTTTGCCATCACCACAGAAAGTTGTGCCAAAGAGAAGAAAGCACACCATAAACATGCTCACCCAGTCTAGAAACCTGGTAATCAACCTTGCCTGCTCCCTCCCTCATCCTTACTCTCATTTAAGTCCTGATAATTCTGCTCCTTTGATCTTTCTGAAATCCATCTACCTCTATGAATCTCTATCTTAGTTTGAGATTGTCACACTTTTTATATGGCTAAAGCAATATCCTCTTAATTGTCCCTCTTGTTTCCAGTTTTTGTCCCTCCAATTCAACCTTCACATTGCAGCCACAGTGATTTTCCTGATCTCATCACTCATCATCAGTGGGGTCCCTATTTCCCTTCAGCACAAGAGTAAATCCTCTTTGTTTTTCATTAAAAAAAAAACACTCTTAATTATCTTCCTCCTACCCATGTCTTCAGACTTATTGTCTACCACCCCTTTACCTCTATCCTCTACTCCATCACAAATATCCACTAAGACCCTGTCATATTTAACTACTTAAAATTGCTGGTTTTGCCATGTCTTTTCATGCTTCCGTATTTTTCCATATACTTCTTTATCTGCCTGTAATTCCCTTCCCCTTACTTTTATACCTGAATAACTTATAATCTGTCTTTGAGATTAAATTGGCATCATTTCCTCTATGAAGCCCTGATTATCCTCTCCCCACAGGACTGGGCTAGAGACTCTTCCTCCATGTTAAGCACCATTGCAGTAGTGCTTACCTTTTTCATAGCACTGTAATGACGTATCAGCTTCCTCAGTAGCTCATGGGGTAAGACCATGGACAGAGTCTATCTTAGTCATTTACATAACTGAAATAGAGTTGTAAATACTTGATGAACAAATGAATGAATAAAAACATGAATGAAATGTGGGAGTGGAAAAAACAGAGGTATAACTTAAGCAATAATGTTGAGAACAGAGGAGTACCACCCAATACTGTACAAAATGAAAATGAAAAAAGTCATAAACTTTCTGTCCAAAGAGGTCCACTTTCCACATAATCAATCCATCAGCAAAGGCACTTTCCCACAACCTGCCATTCAATGTTGTCCTTCTCCCAAAGGAAACCCTACCTCATCCCCATCATCCATGCAACCAAACCCTAAGATACCTTTAAATGTGGAGTATCTCATGAACTAGTCACCATCACCACCCCTATGGATGTCCTCACTGGCCAATGTCCCAAACTACTGCACTTTATCAAGGTCATTCACTCACACAACACTCAGATGTGCAAATCTAATCCTCTTTGTAAGACTCAGCCACTGGATAGTGGGTGGGTAATATAAATTTTAGTCCAAAAAGACACATTCAGCCCATATGCAGTGGTCTTAGGCTCAGTCCATGTGACAGACAAAGTTATACACCTCTGATATCCCATATCCTCTTTAAGAAAGGATTTACTGGCCCTGGCTGGCGTAGCTTAGTGGATTGAGCGCGGGCTGCGAACTAAAGTATTGCAGGTTCGATTCCCAGTCAGGGCACATGCCTGGATTGCAGGCCATGATCCCCAGCAACCGCACATTGATGTTTCTCTCTCTCTCTCTTTCCCCCTTCTTTCCCTCTCTAAAAAATAAATAAATAAAATCTTAAAAAAAAAAAAGAAAGGATTTACTACACAGCCTCCAGCTGTCACCACATTCAGAATCAGACTCAGCTTTTGCAATAAGGTCACACACTCTTGTTGGGACAGCCTGTGGTCAACTACTGAGTGAAGTGATTATAATCAAAGTCACACCCTTTCTGGGTAACCCCCAGCTAATGACCAAGTAAAGGAGTGATACAAGAGCCTTGCTATTTTTGCCCCGCATAGGACCTCTCTAATGAGCAGCTTCTGCTTTAGAGAGTCCTCTCAGCCTGGCAAAGACTTTTTCATGTGGACATCCCAGTCACGTGGCTCAATCCAACTTCTTCCTCCCTATTTCTTCACAGGTATTATTCCCTAAATAACCTTTTACACTTCTAGCTCCTTCTTAGTACCTGTTTCTCTGAGAGTTCAACCTGTGACATTTGGTACCAGAAAAGGCCCAAGAAAGTAGGTCATAAATGGAGTTTGGGGAGTAGATTTCTCACCACTAGGCTGATAATGAGAGCCCTATTCTTGGTGAAAAGTTGTATACATACAGCCCCTGGCACAAGGCAATCCACTTGTTAAAGCTTTTACCTGTGCTAAACTTTAGAAGAAAGTGCCAGTGGAGAGGATGCACTAGCTGGTGGAATGACTCAAGCATTTGTAATGTATGGGAGAATTATAAAGAAAATGGAATTAGATGCTTGTTATTAAGTTACATTCATGCCCTTAAAGTAGATCATGAAAAGCTGAGGGCAAATAACAAAAACTAAGTGTGAAGTCCCAACAGTTTCTTATCTCACAAAGAAGCTCTCATTTCATGCAATAAACATTAAAAAAGTGAAGATTAAATCCAGGATTTGATCCTTAGAGTAACTGAACTTCAAGGAGATTTGAATGCTCAGTTGAGGCAGATATATTATGTCAAATCAGTATCCTACTTGGGAAAACACATGGGGTGGGGACATATATATAAGTGGATGCTCCTGAAGATATTCACTCCCGAGTCTTTTCTAAAACTTCTCAGTCTGTAGAGGTGGCCCAGTCCTCCAAAATAAGAGTTAGTACTTCTTCTGTATAAGAAGAGAATACAGAGGTCTTCCCATAACAAAGCAACAGGCCTATAATAAGCAGCATGACCCTACCAAGAATAAGCTGGACCTGATAGAAGAGGAAAGGGACTATACCCTGAAAGAACTAGGAGACCAGGTCAGCATATGCTGGCAGGAGTCAAAGGAGTACCCATGACACTAGATTCTGAAGGTGTTTGATCAAGAGATGCTTTATCTTAAAACTTAATACTGAAAATTTGTTGGTTTCTAGGCACTTTCTTTTGGTATGGGATTTAACACCCTAGTTGGTACCCCAGAGGTTGGTATAAACTCACTGTTAAGATGTCTTTTATAAGCCTAGAAAAAAACAATGGACCACAATGAGTGATGTTGAAATCCCTGAAATGCTGCAGCAGATAGTAGAAGAAGGAATTAAAAGGCTGAGGGACATGAGCATGCTGGAGTGGATATATTATACAAGGTCTGTCCAGAAAAAGTCCAGCCATCCTTAGTATAACAAGAGTGGTTTGTGTGACATTGATGTAACCTGGCAGCCAAGGAGAGTGGACTGGAATGTGCATGTGTGATGACTTTACTATAATAGTCAGTGGGGGTGGTAGACACCATTGAGTGAGAACATGTACTATGTGGCTGTTGTATTCAAAATGACTGAGTGAGTAGAACAATGAATCTGCATCAAACTTTGCATTATGCTTGAACATTTCTCCACAGAAACTATTTGGATGATTCAGAAGGCTTTTGGGGATGATGCAATCAGTCAGTGAAAAGAAAAGTGTGGCAAAAATGCTTCAAAGGTAGATGAGAATCTATTGAAAGTGATCCACATTCTAGAAGGCCTGCAATAAGTAGAACATCTGGGAATGGCAAATGTGTATAGCCTGCAACCAACAAAGATCAGTGATTGACATTGTGAGAACTAGAAGCCAATTTGGGGATTCCAAAAATTACTGTGTCCAAGGTTTTGATGCAGGATCTTGGCATGAAATGTGTCACGGCAAAATTTATTCCATAGCTTCTGCTACCACAGCAGGAGGACCATTGCTAATAACTTGATTCAAAGCACTACCAATGGCCCTGGCTGGTCCATTGTTTTGTGGCTCAGTGGACTGAGCACCAGCCTGAAAACCAAAGGGTTGCTGGTTCGATTCCCAGTCAGGGCACATGCCTGGGTTGCAGGCCAGGACCCCAGTAGAAGTCATGTGAGAGGCAACCATACATTGATGTTTCTCGCCCTCTCTTCCCCTCTCTAAAAATAAATAAAATATTTTTTTAAAAAGCACTACCAGTGAACCAGATTTACTCAAGAAAGTCATAACTGGAGATGAGTCATGGGTATATGGCTATGACACAGAAACAAAGGCCCATTCATCCCAGTGAAGACGCCGGGTTCTCCATACCTAAAGAAGGCATGGCAAAGTTGCAGCAAGATCAAGACCACGTTAACTGTGTTTTTTTTTTAATTGGGAAGGTGTTATTCATGAGCACACCCCTCCAGGCCAAACAATTAATAAGGAATACTACCTTAATATTCTTCATTGGTTGAGAGATGCAATATGATGAAAATAGCTGCAGCTATAGGCAACTGGCAATTGGCAGCTTCATCATGACAATGTACCCATTTATCCATCATGTCTTGTGCAGACTTTTTTGGCAGAACATCACATCACCCAAGTGATTCAGCCCCTCTACAACTCAGATTTGGCACCCTGTGACTTCTGGCTTTTCCAGAAACTAAAATCACCTTTGAAAGGGAAGATATTTCAGACCATCAGTGACATTCGGGAAAATACAATGGGGCAGCTGATGGCCATTCCAACAAAGGATGTTGCAGAGTCTTTTGAGCAATGCAAGAGTTGCTGGGAGAACTGTGTGAGGTCCCAAGGTGCCTGCTTTGAAGGGGACTGAAGTGTCATTGTCCTATCTACAATGTTTTTTGTACCTTGTATCTCCTTCAATAAATGTCTCTTTTTCATATTACATGGCTGGAGACTTTCTGGACAGACCTTGTATGAAAGCAGAACACTCTCCCTAGAGTGTGTGTTCCACGTAAGGACTCACCATTCATCTATTAATGGGCACTTAGGTTGTTTCTCTATCTTGACTATTATAAATAACCATGCTATGAACATAGGGATTACACCAATCTGAATTTCCACCAACTGTGCACAAGGGTTCCCTTTTCTCCACATCCTTGCTAATACATGCTTGTTGACTTATCAATGATAGCCATCATAACAGATGTGAGGTGGTATCTTATGATTTTGATTTGCATTTCTCTGATGATTACTGATGTTGAATACCTTTTCATGTATCTATTGGCCATCTGTATGTCTTCCTTAGAGAAGCATCTATTCAGGTTTTCTGCCCACTTTTTTATTCAGTTTTTTGTTTTTCTGGTGTTAAGATATCAGAATTCTTTATAAATGTTGGATATTAACTTGTTACCAGATGTCTCATTGGCAAGTATCTACTTCCATTCAGTAGATTGTCTTTTTGTTTTGCTGTGGTTTCCTTTGCTGTGAAAAACCATTTTAGTTTGCTGTAGTCCTCAAGGCTATGTTAATTTTCACACCTGCTGTCATAATGGAGTCCAAAGAGATATAAACCATTTGGACATCTCTCAAGACATAATCTCATTGATCTCTTATACCAATTGACATCATCATGCTGATCCAGCAGAATGATCATAGGTGACTAGCATAATGATGACCTTAGTAAGATACATGCTCCAGGGTATGAGAGATAAACCCTTTAAAGATTCATGGACCTAACACTTCCCTATAGTTATTAGGAGGTATAATATCAGGAGCATGCAGGAATATTCTCCCTCAAGTAAAAGACAAATTGCTAAATCTTGTAAACCCTACTACAAAGAAGTAAATACAAGCCCTGTCTGGTGTGGCTAAGTGGATTGAGTGCCAGCCTGCAAACCAAAGTGTCATCAGTTCAATTCCCAGTCAAGGCACATGCCTGGCTTGCGGGAAAGGTCAGATCCCCAGTAACGGGTGCATGAGTGGCAACCACACATTGATGTTTCTCTCCCTCTCTCCCTTCCTTCCCCTTTGTCTAAAATAAGTAAATAAATAAAATCTTTTTTAAAAAGAAGTAAATACAATGCCAAATAGGTCTCTTTGGGTTCTGGAGGCAATATATTCCACACTTGGTAATACTGCACTGTCTCATGTAGTAGGTGAAACAGAAGGCTATCAGCTTCAAATGGTGTTCAGAACAGGAAAGGGCTCTACAGCAGGTCCAAGCCGTGATTCAGGCAGCCCTGCTTCTTGGACCATACTACCTGGAAGACCATGTGGTGTTGAAGGTTTCAATTCTGAAAGAAATGTAATGTTGAATTTATGGGAAAGATGTGGGAGGATCATGATGCAGGCCTCCAGAGTTCTAGAGCAAGGTAATGAAAGCCTTTTGAAAAATAGCTCCTGGCAAGCTATTAGGCCATGATAGAGATAATAATGCTTGATTATGGAACAGTGACCATCTAGAAATGCCTGTTATGTGCTAGGTTCTGTCAAATCAACCAAGTCTTAACATCAAGTAGGCCAAGCAGTAATTCATGGTAATATGGAAATGGCACCTCCAGGTGCCAAGTTCAGCACAAGCTGAACCAGCAGACACAAGCAAGCTGCAAGAGAATGTAGCCCAGACACTCGCATCACCCTCTATAGCTATACCAGCACCCCTCCCTCATTTCACACTGATGACAATACTGGTAGGGTCCTATATAACCAGCTGAAGGTGAAAAAATATCCTGAATTTGTTTTACAGATGGGTTAGCTTGATATACCTGTACAAGTCAAAAATAGAAAGTGGCTGCAATATAGCCTCTATCAGGGTTAACCTTGAAAAACAGTGGAGAGGGAAAAATACCCAATGGACAGAACTACAGGATGTGTACTCGGCCAGTTACTTTGTATGGAAGAAGACACAGTCTAAGATTAGAATAAATACAGACTGATAGGCAGTGGTGAATGGCTGCATCAGGGCCCTGGAAGGAGAAAAATTGGAAGATCAGAGAAAACAGATTCTGGCCTAGAGGCATGTGGATTGATGTATGGGAGTGGGTATGAATTGTGAAGATTTTTGTATCAAATGTTAATGTCCATCAGAGAGGATCTACCATGGAAGAGATACTATATATCAAATAGACTAAATATTTTGGCCAGTTGATATTTAACCAGCCCTCATCATCTACCCCAACACTGACAAAATGGGTTCATTAGAGGAAAAGCATGATGGTAAAGACTGGGATTATGCATGGGTCCAAAAGTATGGACTCCACTCACATATGGTGGTTTGTATACTGCTTCTTCTAAATCTGTAAATTGCCAATAACAATAACCAGTGCAAAGGCCCTCGTATGGCACCATTCCCCAAGGAGACCAATCAGCCACTTGGTTGCAAATTCAATACAATGGGCTGTATCTATCCTGGAAGGACCGGCAGTTCATTATCACATGGGTAGATATATATTTTGGGTATGGATTTCATAACTTCATCCAGAACCACTATTTGGGGGTTTATGGAATGCCTGATCAACAAGTATAGAATTTCACACAGCATGGCATTCAACAAGGGGAACTATTTCATATCAAAGGAGGTATGGGGGTGGACCCATGACCATGCAATCCATTCATACCACACCATACATAAGTAGCTGGCCTCACAAAAAATTAAAATACAGGAATGAAGGGTTGTCTGGGAAGCAGACACTCAGATATATTAGGAAGTGACATTTGTGAAGGCAAAGAGAGGAAGCAGGACCTTCGAGAGTCATCAGACTTGACGCAGACATGAGAAAGTTTCTGCCAGCCCAATGGAATAATTCTGGAGCAAAGATTCCCATTGGGCAAGGCCCACATTGGACAGAAATGGCTAAGTATTGTAACACTGTCTTATTCAGGCATTGTCCAGAGGCCACTCCAAGAAGAGCATGACCTTGATTCAAAAGCTGAGGCCACTTCCAGTCAAGATAGAGGTGTAGGCAGACACAGCTCACCTCTTTACACAACCACATCAAAATTACAACTAAAATATAGAACAACCATCACTCAGAATCATCAGAAATTGAGTTAAATGAAAGTCTGCCAACTACAGAATTAAAGAAACCACATCCATCCAGACTGGTAGGAGGGCTGCAGACACAGAATGGGCTGGTCCCACATCCACATGTGATAGATAAAAATTAAGGAGGTATATCTCAGGAGCAAGGAGTCCCAGCCCCTTACCAGGCTCCCCCAGGCCAGGTTTCCAGTGCTAGAAAGATATGTCCCCATAAATTTTGGCTGCAAAAACCAGCAGGGATGGAGTCAGTGGAAGAAACTGCTGGAATCTCAAGCAGTTTCTCTTAAAGAACCCACACATGGACTCACCTACTCAGACTCACTCCCTCTGAGCTACAGCACCATGATAGCACCTTGAAAGTCACCAGTGGTACACAGGGAGAAACTGAAGTATCTTCATCAAGAAGAGCAGAGGTCATTCTCCCTTTTCTAAACTCTGCTACCACAGAGCAGGCAAGCTGGTGCCATATCTGAGACTCCATCAACCTACTAATGCTGTTTGACCCACCCTGAAGTACCCAGAGACTCTTCCACACCCAACTTACAACCCCACCCAATATGCTTTTCCATATGAATGACTTGTCTTCACTCATGCCTCACAACTTCTTAAATCCTCTCAAACAAGCAATAGCTGGCTGCAGTGAGCCGCAGGCCCAGAATGAGCAGTAGCCAGCCTAGCTTCATAGCTTAGTTTCACCTGGAGATCTCCAAGTCCAGCACAAGTAGCAGCCATCTCAGATAGCTTTATAGCTCAGGCTGAATGACCTCAGGCAAAACACAGGTAGGGGTTGATCTTGGCCTGTACTACCTGGGAAACCTGAGGGCCAGTGCACCCAGTGGAAAGATACAGACTATGTTGGAGCACTACCACCCTGTCCTTGCATGGCTGATCTTACAGAGGGTGGTGGTTGGTGGTCAGTAGTCACAGCCAATCCTTGCAGCTGACTGGCCTCAGTAAATCCCTCCCATAAATCTGCCAACAGCAACCAAGCCTCAACTACAAGAGCAGGATGTACTCAGCCCAAACAAAGGGTGCACCTCTAGTACCCAGTTTGGGTAATAGGGGAGGCTGTGCCACTGGACCCTACAGGACACCTACTTCTACATTAGGCCACATTTCCAACACAGTCAAAGCAGCTCTATCTAATACATAGAAACAAATACAGGGAGACTGCCAAAATGAGGAGACAAAGAAGCATGGCCCAAATGAAAGAATAGATCAAAACTCCAGAAAAAGAGCTAATTAAAATGGAGATAAGCATTCTATCAGATGCAGAGTTCAAAACGCTGATCATAAGGATACTCAAGGAACTTAGTAAGGGCCTCAGCTGCATAAGAAAGATACACTCAGAAATGAAGGATACACTAATTGAAACAGAGAGCCATTGACAGGGAAACAACAGTAGAGTGGATGAAGCTGAGAATCAAATCAATGATTTGGAACATAAGGAAGAAAAAAACATGCAATCAGAAAAACAAGAAGAAAAAAGAATCCAAAAAAATGAAGATAGTATAAGCAGCCTCTGGAACAACTTCAAGAGGTCCAACGTTCGCATCATAGGGGTGCCAGAAGGACCAGAGAAAGACCGAGAAATTGGACATCTATTTGAAAAAATAATGAAAGAAAACTTCCCTAATTTGGTGAAGGGAATAGACATGCAAGCCCAGGGAGCACAGAGAGTACCAGACAAGATGGATGCAAAGAGGCCCACTCCAAGACATATCACCATTAAAATGTCAAAGGTTAAAGATAAAGAGAGAATCTTAAAAGCAGCAAGAGAAAAGAATTTAGTTAACCACAGAGGAGTTCCCATAAGACTGTCAGCTTATATCTGGAAAGAAACTTTGCAGGCTAGAAGAGACTGGCAAAAAAAAATATTCAAAGTCATGAAAAGCAGGGATCTAGAGCCAAGTTTGTTCTATCTAGCAAAGCTATCATTTAAAATAGAAGGTCAGATAAAGAGCTTCCAAGACAAGAAAAAAACTAAAGGAGTTCATCATCACCAAACCTTTATTATATGAAATGACAAAGGGACTTATTTAAGAAAAAGATCAAAACTATGAACAACAAAATGGCAAAAAATACATATCTATCAACAATTGAATCTAAAAAACAAATGAAGCAAACAAGAACAGAGACAGAATCACGAATATGGAGAGCATTTTCATGGTTGCCAGATAGAAGGGAGTGTGGGGCAGAATGGGTGAAAAGGTGAGGGGATTAAGAAGTATAAATAGGTAGTTACAGAATAACCACAGGGATGTAAAGTACAGTATAGGAAATGGAGTAGCCAAAGAACTTATACACATGACCCATGGACATGAACAATGGTGGAGGTGTTGCCTGAGGTAGTGTAGTGGGGGTGCTGGGTGGAGTGGGGCAAATGGGGAAAAGTCCATATAACTGTAATAGCATAATCAATAAAATACAATTAATAATTAAAATAAAAAGGTAAAAAAATACAAGACAAAAGATGAGGCTGACACTGAATATGCTGACAGCTGGTGGATGTCAAATAGTTATTCTCCTTTCAGCTGAGCAGTAAATCCTTTCTTGAAGTGAGATCTGAGTGATGAGAGATCTGAGTAACACATCTATAGGTATGCTATAGTCCATTCCTGAATTGCCAGATCTACTTCTCCATACATGTTCAGGGAGAAACTCATCCATGGCCCTTGTGGGCCTTAGAAGAGGGAGATTAGTGGCATAAACTATAGCCTCCCAACCCCCACTTTAATTGATCTTGGGCTACAGCTGGATCTTATTGCCTCCCACTTCCACTATCCATTCTAAACTCCCCTCACCTTCAACTATCACCTTGGCAGATTTTGGTGGTTTATCTGGTAGTGACCCAAACCCTCATTCCTGAAAGGTCACAGCCCTGGTAAACCATGCCCTTTCAAAGTGGGATTGTTGCATATGCTCATGCACAGTTACAATGAGCTAAGGGGAGTATCAGCAGGGCACCCAGATGGATCATCTGAGTTCCACATATATTCCTCTCTATTCTTGTTGTGGAACACTATGCCTATCTCCTCCTGCTGATTAGGGTCAAGCATGCCTGACAGGATGGTAAGTCCTCTTCCTGGCTGCTGGTAATTGGAAACAATAAGCCCAAAGAGTCCAGATGTCATTTGTAGCTTATAGGTCAATGAGATCCCTATTTCAACTGGTGAGAGTATAGCCCCCTTTACACTGTAAGCAGAGGTGTCCAACCTTTTGGCATCTCTGGGTCACACTGGAAGAAGAATTGTCTTGGCCACACATTAAATACACAAACACTAACAAAAACTGATGAGCAAAACAAAGGCTTTAAGTAAACTTACAATTTTGTATTGGGCCACATTCATAGCCATCCTGGGCTGCATGCGGCCCATGGGCCACAGATTGGACACCCCTGAAGCTTAGAGATACAGAGACTGGAAACAAAAATTCCTCCAGTGAGTAACTGAAAGTGATGATTAGTGGAGCCATTCCCGCTCATTTCCTGAACTCTCTACTTTTCCTATAGGAGACACAGCACCATATGGAGGTCTCTGATTTAACCCATTCTTTCTGAGTGTTGCCTCTGAGAGAGTGCCTTTAGGAGAAAGATTTGACAATATGATAAATCAATCATGCCTGGATGTGAGAAACATATTTACACACTTAATCATCACAAGCCTATGATGTAGGTATTCATTATCTCCATTTTACAAATGAGGAAACAGAAGCACAGACAGGTTAACAAATTTTCTAAACACAACTTGTAAGTGGTAAATATTTTAATTAGGCCATCCTGTAGAGGCAATACTAAGAACATGAATGTATCATAGTAAAATTTTAAGCCTTCTGATTGGCTAATTGCTGGAAGAAACACAGCCAACAGCATCCTACCCAAACTTTTTTTAACATTTCAAAAGGAATTACCATTCCAGGATCTTCCAATGTCTTGACTGGAAGCTCTAGGCTTGACAAATATCCTGGTAAAATGCACAGCTCCTCTGAAAAGGTTTGGTCAATGAGTGCCATGCCATGGGCATTCCCTTGCTCATTACACATGGCCTATACTTGACCTTCATTAGGGATCTAATTATTTCACTGTGGAAAATAAAGCCTGAAAACCATCTGAGAGAAACAGTTTGGAAGTTTTAACGTGACTTTCCCCTCTTCTATCTCATCTGGTGGGATTTATTTACAAGCATAAATATGAAAAACACATATCACATATAATGATTTACAGTTACTAAAACTAAATAAGAGAAAATCTTTGGCATTCACATTAACTTCCTTATTTGTAAAAGATGTCCCATTCTACTGATTGCAATATAAATAAGTTTAGAATGATGATTGTAATATTTCATTAAACTAATGGATTCTATCTCATAAGTCATTTTTATGAATAAAATTTAAAATAGTCTATAATTCCAAACAGAATACATTTGCAATTCATTCTGGGAAAACAGATTACTACATGTAATGTCAAGTCAGGACTTCCTGGTGTTATTTACCTGATCCTAACTTCCTGGCTAATATCACTGTGTGAGTAATGAATAATACACTGTATGAAATGTACACCATGCAAAAACACATCATGTATGGTATAGTTATTTGTATGTATATCACCTAATAAGATCATTTGTATTTCTTCCCTGTCTCCCACTCCCTTTCTACCATTTTTTCATCTAACATATACTAGAAGAAAAATTTAAAGAGGAGGGTGGAGGATGTTCAAGGTGAGGAAGTTCTTCTGATTATTTATTTATTACTGAGATATAAATGAACATACAAGTAATTACTACCCAGATCAACATATGAAAAGTTTTCAGGACTTTCAGCCAACATGCATGCATGGGTAGACACACTGCACCTCCTCACACAACCAAAAGAAGGACAACAACAAATTTAGAAACAAAAAATAACCAGAAATGACAGAAAATTAAACTGTATGGAAGTCTGACAACCAAGGAGTTAAAGAAGAAATATTCATCCAGACTGGTAGGAGGGGCAGAGATGGGTTGCAGGTGGAGAGGACTCACAGCAAGGCAACAGCTGGAAGACCAGGGTGTGAAAGGCAGTGGCTGGTAGAACAGGTGAGGCAGTGGCTTGCAGACTGGAGAGTCCCATATCCGCATGCAGATAAACTGGGAGGAACAACTGGGGAGCAAGACAGACTACACAACCCAGGATTCCAGCACCAGAAAATAAAGCCTCAAAACTTCTGATTGAAAACACCTGTGGGGGTTGAGGCAGCAGCGGGAGAAACTCCCAGCCTCACAGGAGAGTTCCTGGGGGAGATCCACAGGGCCCTCCTAGAATGTACACAAACCCACCCTCCTGGGAATCACCACCAGAAGGGCCCAATTTGATTGTGGATAGCAGGATAAGTGACTGAAATCTGGCAGAGAGCAGAGCAAGCATCACTGTTCCCTCTCGGACCCCTCCCCCATATACAGCATCACAACGCACCCACATGGGTTGCCCTGCCCTGGTGAACACCTAAGGCTCCACCCCTTACTATGTAACTGGTGCGCCAAGACAAAAAAGATATGGCCCAAATGAAAGAACAGATCAAGACTCCAGATAAAAATACAACTAAGCAATGAAGAGATAGCCAATCTATCACACAGTTCAAAACACTGGTTATTAGGATGCTCCAGGAACTCACTGGGTACTTCAACAGCATAAAAAAAAAAAAAAAGACCCTGGCAGCAATGAAGATCACATTATGTGAAATAAAGAAAAATCTACAGGGAACCAACAGCGACAGGAAGGAAACCAGGACTCACATCAATGGTTTGGAACAGAAGGAAGAAAGAAACATTCAGCCAGAACAGAATGAAGAAACAAGAATTCAAAAAAAAAAAAAAATGAGAAGCTTAGGAACCTCTGGGACAACTTGAAACATTCCAACATCTGAATCATAGAGCCAGAAGGAGAAGAGGAAGACCAAGAAATTGAAAACATATTTGAAAAAACAATGAAGGACAAATTCCCCAATCTGGCAAAGGAAATAGACTCTCAGGAAGTCTAGGAAACTCAGAGAGTCCCAAAGAAGTTGGACCCAAGAAGGAACACAGCAAGGCACATCATAATTATATTACTCAAGATTAAAGATAGGAGAGCATCTTAAAAGCAGCAAGAGAAAAGGACAGAGTTACGTATAAAGGAGTTCCGATAAGACAATCAGCTGATTTCTCAAAAGAAATCTTGTAGGCAAGAAAGGGCTGGAAAGAAGTATTCAAAGTCATGAAAGGCAAGGACCTCCATCCAAGATTACTCTCTCCTGCAAAGCTATCATTTAGAATGGAAGGGCAGATAAAGTGCTTCCCAGACATAGTCAAGTTAAAGGAGTTCATCATCACCAAGCCCTTATTATATGAAATGTTAAAGGGACTTATCTAAGAAAAAGAAGATAAAAAATATGAATAGTAAAATGACAACAAACTCATAGCTAGTAAAAACTGAACCTAAAAACAACACAAAACAAAAACAAAAGTAAGCAAACAACTAGAACAAAACAGAACCACAGAAATGGAGATCACATGGAGGGTTAGCAACAGGGGAGTGAGAGGAGCAGGGAGGGGGAAAAGGTACAGAGAATAAGTAGCATAAAGGGTAGGTAGAAAATAGACAGGGGGAGGGGAAGAATAGTATGGGGAATGTAGAAGCCAAAGAAATTATATGTATGACCCATGGACATGAACTAAAGTGGGGGGGAATGAGGATAGGAGGGGTTGTGTAGGGAAGAGGGGAATAAATGGATGAAAATAGATGTCAGAAAAGTCACTTTAGCTGCATATATTGGTTGGATTGGAGAGAGACTAACCTGGAGGCAGGGAGCCTAGTCAGGAGTGGCACAGTATTCCAGGGGAGAGATGGTAGTGGTCTGATTTAGAGCAAGGTAGAATAATTAGAGAGAAGTGCATTGATGAATGACATTTAATGAGATATTAAGAAGAATCAATGAGCCAAAGGGTTGTGAAAGTAGAAGTCAGAGTAAGTAGGGCTCCTGGTAGTAGATATATCTAGTGAACATAGATTGTGGTGGCCAAGGCTTTTGGAGTATGGCTAGTGTGGAGTGGAGCTAATGGACATGCCTATGTGCAGGGCTTAATGGTAGTAGACAGGGCTAGTGAGTGTGGTTAGTGGTTGTTAATTATTGATAGTGAG
Organism: Phyllostomus discolor; assembly: GCF_004126475.2. NCBI lineage: Eukaryota > Metazoa > Chordata > Mammalia > Chiroptera > Phyllostomidae > Phyllostomus > Phyllostomus discolor. The sequence continues at coordinate 74,425,943 of NC_050198.1, forward strand.
TCGTATATGGTGGCTGGTGGGTGTATGTGGTGAAATTCATTATAGCTGAGGGACTAAATGGTAGTGGAAAAATGCAATAAAGATTAATTTTTTAAAAAATAAAGAAATCAGTATAGCTGGAGTGTAGCAAAAGAAGTCAGGAGTAGCAGTTCAGACTGGATGAAAAGGTAGCAAAGAGCCAAATAGGAAAGGCTTTGACCACCATAGCAAAAGGTATGAGTTTTACCATGAAGACAGAAGGAACCACTTAATTATTTTAAATATTTCTGCCTGATGATGCTTCAAGTACATGGATACATATAAAGTGACACAATCGTGTGTAGAGTAAGGCAGAGGGTAGCAGACCAACAATTATTTGTTGTTTATATGTATGTATTTGACAGAGCACAACAGCAGAGAGATGGGCTGTCTAATGTAGACCATGTTGTCATATTCATACCTATGTGACATTTGACAACTGTCTAAACAAAGATAACTTGGAATGCTTCCTGATTTCCCATACAGGAATTTTTCCTTTCCTGCCACTCAGTGGTATTATTCAACTGCTGAGCATGTCCCCAACAAGTTTAGAGGAGGCTCAAGCCAGAAACTGTCTTTGTGAATGGACCTCAAAATCTGGCCTCAATGAAAAAGCCGTCTGTATTCAGAGAAATGGGAGACCATTTGGTAATGGTTGTAAAAAGTCTGAGAAGTTGGCCAAGGTTGGAGAACTAAGAATCTCAATCTGAAGCTGCTTTCACAAAGAAATTTACATGCTACTATCACCTCCAATATTTACATTAATGCAAATTTCATTGTACTTTAAAGCTTAGAAATTTTAGAAACAACACACAAAGAAAGCATAGAAATGAAATTAAAATTACTCATGAGAATACACTTAGACAAGTGGCAATGCGCATTTTGCAGCTATTGAAGCAAATGAAATATGTTAGAAGCTGCTAACATGCTACATTTATCTTTTAAGAGCACTTTATAGAAAAAAGCCTTAAAATCTATTTCTGATAGCCAAATGTTTTGAAATAAGTCATAAAATCTATATGTAGTTATTAATATAGTCTAAGAGAACATAGGGAGGAAAAAGAAAGGAAAAACATTCTAGTTGTAAAGAACTATTTTAAAAAGGCAAGGTAGATGCATTAAAGTGACTATTACATATGTGTACTTATACCTACAAATACACATAGCACTACCATTTTATGAGTGTCTGCTATGTGCCAGGAACCATATTATGCAATTTGTATATATATTTTTTCCTTAATTCTTTCAACTTCCTTTGAGGTCAAATATTGTCTGTGGGTACTTAGGCCCAAACCTGACTGTTATCTTCTCTGTACTGTTGAAAGCCAAGAAACCTACATTTCCAAGATTCTCTTGCCAGCTAGGTTCTAGTTAGCTTTCACCAAGGAAAGACCTTTCCATAAGATAATGAAGTAGGAGGGAAAGGTGAAGCCATTCTGCTTTTGGCTTCACCCTTTCCTGCTACTTTACTGCATATGTGACTTCAGGTAGGACCAAAAACATAACTGCTCAGCCCAAACCACTGACCAACAGAACTGTGAGCAAGTGAAATAATTATGCCTTTATAAGCCACTACGTTTTGGGGTGGTTGGTTATGAAGTCAAGTTAACCAAGACATCACCTATGAATGGACAAAACTGCTGCTCCAGGCTCCAAAGAGGTGAAATAACAGAAACTTCACAGTATGCAAAATGTCGGTTACTCCATACGTGAGAGAACAGCAGTCACATTCATGAAAAATATACGCAAACAGCTCCCATCTAATTTGAAATACATACATTCTGCCTATTTGGAAAACTTCCATCAATTATTCAGTATCACCTGGTGTTAACCAGGTGGTAGCTTTTTCCCCTTCAAAGAGATGAAGTTATTTTCAAAGACTTTTTTCAAAGAAATGTTTATGTTTTATTGCTTCAAGTTCCTTTAGGAAGCAAATAAATATTTAATTCTTACAAGGGCTTAATTCTTTGTTCAGTATCAACTCCTATGCCCCCAGTTATAAATAGAAGTAAATCTTACTTGCTAAAGAATTATGTTCTAAGATCACCTTTTAAATTTTGAGCCAAAATAATTCATACTCTACTTCTTTCATGTTTAAAGTGTGCATATTTCTCACTGTCTTCAAAGAGGTGACACTGGTGATATTTCTTAAACCCACAATTCTGCTTTCGTAAAATCAACAAAGGCCTTCCATGGCTTTCTAGAAAGACAATAGATTCCATTTCTAGCCACCTAAAGAAAGGATAGCATTTCTGCACCATAAAGATTCAGAATATCCTGTATCAGGTTTCTTTGAGGTTAGGCAACTCTTTGACAACCCTATTTTCTTTGCTCAAGAAAATCTGAAGCTTTAATAAACCATTCAAGTGAAATTTCCCAAAGAATACAATCTTTACTAGCCATAGAATCAACTTAGAATGACAAAAATGTGACTTTTCTCTTCCATGTATAGGACATTTTATTAGAATTGTTAAAGTTTTGTTTCATTATATTTTCTTTTTTCTTTTTTAATATATTTTATTGATTATGCTATTACAGTTGTCCCATTCCCCCCCTTTATTCCCTTCTGCCTTAACCCCCCCCCACCGGCATTCCCCCACCTTAGTTCATGTCTATGGGTCCTACATATGAGTTCTTCGGCTTCTCCGTTTCCTATTCTATTCTTAACCTCCCCCTGCCTATTTTGTACCTACCATTTATGCTTCTTATTCCCTGTACCTTTTCCCCCATTCTTCCCTTCCTCTTCCCCTCTGATAACCCTCCATGTTATCTCCATTTCTGTGATTCTGTTCCTGTTCTAGTTGTTTGCTTAGTTTGTTTTTGTTTTGTGTTGTTTTTAGGTTCAGTTTTTACTAGCTATGAGTTTGTTGTCATTGTACTGTTCATAGTTTTAATCATCTTCTTTTTCTTAGATAAGTCCCTTTAACATTTCATATAATAAGGGCTTGGTGATGATGAACTCCTTTAACTTGACTATGTCTGGGAAGTACTTTATCTGTCCTTCCATTCTAAATGATAGCTTTGCAGGAGAGAGTAATTTTGGATGGAGGTCCTTGCCTTTCATAACTTAAGAAATATTTCCTTCCAGCCCCTTCTTTCCTTAAGGTTTCTTTTGAGAAATCAGTTGATTGTCTTATGGGAATTCCTATGTATGTAACTCTCTCCTTTTCTCTTGCTGCTTCTAAGATTCTCTCCTTATCTTTAATCTTGGGTAATATAATTATGATGTGCCTTGGTGTGTGCTTCCTTGGGTCCAACTTCTTTGGGATTCTCTGAGCTTCCTGGACTTCCTGGAAGTCTACTTCCTTTGCCATATTGGGAAAGTTCTCCATTATTTTTTCCAATAAGTTTTCAATTTCTTGCTCTTCCTCTTGTCTTTCTGGCACCCCTATGATTCGGATGTTGGAACATTTAAAGTTGGAACCTCCAGGAGGAGGTTCCTAAGCCTCTCCTCTTTTTTTGAATTCTTGTTTCTTCATTCTCTTCTGATCGAATGTTCATTTCTTCCTTCTGTTCTAAATCATTGATTTAACTCCTAGTTTCCTTCCCTTCACTGTTGGTTCCTTGTATATTTTCTTTATTTCAGTTTGTATAGCCTTCATTTCTTCCTCTTTTTGTGAACATACTCAACCATTTCTGTGAGCATCCCAATAACCATTGTTTTGAACTGTGCATCTGATAGGTTGGCAATCTCTTCATCACTTGGTTATATTTTTCTGGAGCTTTGATCTGTTCTTTCACTTGGGCCATATTTTTTTTGTTTCAGCACTCCTGTTATGATGTCAGAGGTGGAGCCTTATGTATTCACTAGGGCAGGGCAACCCATGGCACTGCATTGTGGTTCTATCTGTGAGGGAGGGGTCAGAGAGGCTAAAATGCCATTTGCTTGGTTCTTGGCCATCTTTTAGTCACTTCCCCTGCTACCCACAAGCAAACTGGACCCTTCTGGTGCTGATTCCTAGGAAGGTAGGTTTGTGTACATTTTAAGTCCCTGTGGGCCTCTCCAATGAACTCTCCTTTGAGGCTGGGAGTTTCCCCCTCCACCAAAATGCCCACAGGATTTTTATAGCCAGAGGTTTTGAGGCTTTATTTCCCCACACTGGAACCCTGGGTTGCATGGTATGTCTCAATTCCCTAATTGTTCTTCCCGGTTTATCTGTACACAAATGTGGGACCACCCAGTTCTCCAGCTGCTGCCTTGCCCACCTGGTCCTCCAGCTGGAGCCTTGCCATGAATCCTCTCTACCCCAGCTGTCTGTATCTGTACCTTCTACCATTCTGAATGAATGTTTCTTAAGTCCTTGGTTGTCAGACTTCCATACCATTTGATTTTCTGGCAGTTCTGGTTAGTTTTTGTTTTCAAATATGTTTTAAATATGTTTTTAAATATGTATTCAAATATGTGATAAATATGCAAGGGGATAAAGTGTATCTTCCTACCCCTCCATCTTGTCCAGAAGTCTGTTTCATTATTTTTTCAATAAAACAATATATCATACTCACAGATTTTTTCTCCTGTGATTATTAACTCAATTAATGTGTGCTTATTGTTAATGTGACTAAAGTTTTGATAGATTCAGTCCAAGTATGGGCCAGTAGGGCTTTCCATAGGAAGACTTCACTCCTGACTCCAAGTTCACTCTGATCCTTGATCTTGGTGAGGTCATCTTCCACTCTAGAAAGATAAATGATATAACTGCATCTGTTCAAACATCTCCACCATGGGTACAACTCAGTCTCTCATTACAAGTATAATCAGGCTTGCCTTTATTGCCACAAGATTTAACTGCAGCAAAAAGGGTCTGAACTTGAATTTGGGGCTCTGGTATAAGTCCACATAAAGTACATTTACAGTGTTCTAGGACAAAATTATTAGCTGCTATAATAACAGTACTAACAATACAGTGATTTTATTTGAAGATAAAATAGAGACAACTGTACTTGAAAAACAATAAACAAAAGAAGTTGATATATCCTTCTCATAATATTTTTAATATAAGTACATAGTCTAGATAAGTAAGGCAGCCCTGATCCATAGTCATTTAGGGATCTGGTTTCTTCTCATTTCTTAAGGGGCTTTCCTTCCATCTCTTAAGTAATGGATGTCATCTGTTTGGTTCAAGTTAGGTTTTCATGAGTCATAGTGTGGAGGAGACATATTTACTTTCTTAAAACCTAGAAGTGGTACACATCTCTTCCATTCTTATTCCACTGAGGAGAACTTAGTGAAATGGCTAAACATACTACACAAAAGACTGTAGAAGATATAGCAATGCACCATGTTCCTAGGAAGAAGGGAAGAATATATTTCAGTAATCAACCAACACTCTCTGCCACATTTGGAAAGTCAAGACCATCCTTATGTTTGCTGTTTGCATACTCAAAACAAGCTCTGGAAAGAACAGTTGTCTTCAGCACAAGTTCTATGATAGCATGTCATTTTTCAAGTCAGAGCCCATCTACCAACCAAAGCCACAGAATAGAGGAAGGGAGATAGTCTAACCAAAGTCAGACATGAGGAAGAATAGCATGAAAAACTGCACTGTTCATCCCCCAATATATTAATGCTGTGACTCCATGGACATACAGATTGTACTATGGAGTGTTTATACCTCTCCCTAGGCCCTTTGGAATAAGGAAATGCAAAGCTATGGGGGAACAAAGAGAGGACTGGTAACATCGTTGAGTTCTTCCTGTGACCTAAACAGAGCAAGGGGTCCTGCATTTTCATTATGCACTGAGTCCCACAAATTATGTATCCAGTCCTGCATCACAGATGGAGAGCTGATGGAGAAATGCTTTTCCTTTTCTAACCCCCAGATAATGGTGCTGAGACACATTTCATAAGTCTTCTCAGATATCCAGCAGGATTGAGAAAATAATCACCCATAGCTCTGGTCAATTCTATAACCAACCCTTATATTGGCTCTCCCTTATTCCCTGTTTTGCTTCCCTTTCCTCTCACTGAGATCACATTCCTTAAAAAATGACTTGCACAAAAGCTGTTTTGGTCAGTATTTAAGCAGAGACCTTAGGTGATAAAGTATTTCTGTGGCTATCTAGGGGAAGATCATTGCAGGCAGTGAGAATAATAAACAAAGGCCCTGAGGTGGGAGCATGCCTGGTGTGTTTGAGAAGCAACAAAAAAGTCAGTTAAAGCACAGTCAGCAATAAGAGGTGAGAATAATAGGAGATGAAGTCAGTGAAGTCATGGAGGGCCTTATAAGTCCCCTGAGGCCTTCAGGTTTTTCTCCAAGAGAAATGTGAGTTATTGGGGCATTCAGAGAAGTAGATGATTTGATTTAAGTTTTGAAAGGGTTACTTGGCTGCTATGTCCATAATAGAATGTAGAAGACCAGGGCAAGAGAAGGGAAATATTTAGAAGACTACTGCAATAGTCCATGTGAGAGAGAAGATGATGGCTTGAACCATGGTGGTAGCAGTAGAGGTGGTGAGAAGAGGTCAGATTCTGGATGTATTTTGAAGTAGGGCCAAAGAATTTGCTGATGAATTAGATGAAGGTGGGAAGAGAAAGAGAGGAGATGGTCCACAATGCCCTTGGCCTCAGGAAGAGAAATGGCCGGGAGACTTAACAGAGAGCAGGTCCCTGAGCGAATGTGAGACAAGATGGAGCGAGGATGGTTCAGATAGGACACAGGATGATATAAATAGACAAGGTAGAGTCCAAGGAAGGAGCAATGGGGCTCATGGTTCAGGGTTAATCTCTATTTTTCCTTTTGTTGCTCAAAAAAGAATGACTAATGAATATAGTAACAGGCTAAAAGAAAGGGAGTCAGTACCATAGAGATAGCCACTTTCTCTCTGTGTAATTGGGTTTGACTTCAGACAGAGTCACATTTGGTCTCTGAGACTCTCAGACATCAGGAGAGCCAATGATGGCAGATCTAGGTAAATCAGACAAATCAGCTTTCCTGGAAAAAGCAGAGAACTGAGAGGCACATGTGCTAAGATGCTGTAACCCATAGATTAGTAGTTCCCCATGGGCAGCATCTGTTTATGTCTACCCATCTTGACACTTTTTTGCACACCTCTATAATAAAATCTTCTGACAAATCAATAAAGATTATACCGAAGATGTCACAATGGAGATAGAGAAAACATTTACATCACACACATGTTTTATGAATACCCTCTTGACATGTCTCTTAATCTGTTACTCTCTTCAACTATTTCACCAATAGGATAGGATATTTTTTCCCTCCATCCACTTAGAGCTGCCTAGCTTCATTAATCTTCCCTACTCCTGTGGCTCTCATTTCTGCCTCTAATCCAATAACTTCTCCAAACTTGTAACTCACACAATTTTGGCAAAAAAGGAGCATTTTTCAGTTATCATGATCCACCCTTTTCAGTGGTGGTGGATGGGGGAAAACAGGAAGGAATTATAAAATCTCTCTTTCCTTTGTACTAAGAAACAGTGCTGAGAAATATATCAAAGGATACAGTCCCTAGACTTAAGCACCCAACCTGTAAATGGATCATTGTAACTCAGTGCCATAAGTGTTATGATAGAAGTAAGCACAAAGACCATTAGGAGAGGCACCTAATCCAGACGGAAGAGGTAGCAGTCAAGGACATCATTCTAACTTTTATGAGCACCTACTATGTGCCAGACCCTGTACTGCACACCACTGATATGCAGATGAGTCCTGCACAGCCTCTGCCCCCAAGAAGGTCATCACTAGTTGGAGCCCTTGCATTGCTGGTACTCTAAACAGGTACTTAGACTACCTATTGGGTAATACCTTTCTGCCTCCTGAGGCTGTTCTCTATCTCTAAGCTCAGTTTCCCCATCTGTCCATTGAAGTAACCTGATCAGGGCTTTGCAGAACCAGAATTACAATCTGGGGCTTTTGGTTCTTATTACATGGGACTTAGAAAGATTTAGAGGCTAAGAAATGTTGACTCAGATACTTCGTTCTCATTGCTCATTTATCAGCCCAAATACACTGTTAGAAATAGGAGGCTGTAGGTATTGTTCAGGCCTCTAGAGAATTCTGGGGCCGATTTGCCTATTTATTTTTCCTGTCCCAGTTGCCACAGTCATTACCAGGACCAAAGAAGTCTAATCTCTACTGTATTTCCTTGGAACTACAGTGACATTCAGTGGCCACTGAAGGTTGAAAACAAGTGTCAGAGAAAGTACTTGTGTTCGCACTGCAGCATGGAATAAGGAAAGTTTCCCAGCAACTTTTCCTTTTAAACTATCACAGTCTGATTTGCTCCTGCTAATCCTTATGGAAATATAGCATTGGGCTAAAAGGCTGGACCCAGCCCAAGACTATGACCTAACACACACAATTTATCAACATTCAGTTACTTCTATAGACAAAAGAACAAACCAGAGTTTTCTTTTAAAATATATATTTTATTGATTATGCTATTACAGTTGTCCCATTCCCCACCTTCATTCCCCTTCACCCTGTACACTCTCTTGCCCTCATATTCCCCCACTTTAGTTCAAATCCAAGTGTCATAAGTTCTTTAGCTTCTACATTTCCCATACTATTCTTGCCCTCCCCCTGTCTATTTTCTACCTACCCTTTATGCTACTTATTCTCTGTACCTTCTCCCCCTCTCTCCTCCTCCCACTCCCCTGTTGCTAACCTTCCATGTGATCTCTATTTCTGTGGTTCTATTCCTGTTCTAGTTGTTTGCTTAGTTTGTTTTTGTTTTTGTTTTAGGTGTGGTTGTTAATATTTGTGAGTTTCCTGTCATTTTACTATACATGCTTTTGATCTTTTTCTTAGATAAGTCCCTTTAACATTTCATAAAATAAGGGCTTGGTGATGATGAACTCCTTTAACTTGACTATGTCTGGGAAGCACTTTATCTGCCCTTCCATTCTAAATGAAAGCTTTGCCGGATAGAGCAATCTGGGATGCAGGTCCTTGCCTTTCATGACTTGGAATACTTCTTTCCAGCCCCTTCTTGCCTGTAAGATCTCTTTTGAGAAATCAGCTGACAGGCTGATGGGAACTCCTTTGTAGGTAACTGTCTCCTTATCTCCAGCTGCTTCTAGAATTCCCTCCTTCATTTTAATCTTAGCTAATGTAATTACGATATGCCTTGTTGTGTTCTTCCTTGGGTCCAACTTCTTTAGGACCCTCTGGGTTTCCTGGACTTCCTGGAAGTCCATTTCCTTTGCCTGGTTGGGGAAGTTCTCCTTTATTATTTGTTCAAATAACATTTCCACTTGTTGCTCTTCCTCTTCCCCTTCTGGTACCCATATAATTCAGATGTTGGACCATTTAAAGATGCCCTGGACATTCCTAAGCCTCTCCTCATTTTTTTGAATTCTTATTTCTTCATTCTTTTTCTGATTAAATGTTTCTTTCTTCCTTCTAATCCACTCCATTGATTTGAGTCCCAGTTTTCTTCCCATCACTATTGGTTCCCTGTGCATTTTCCTTCATTTCACTTAGTGTAGCCTTCATTTTTTCATCTAATTTATGACCAAAGTCAACCAATTCTGTGAGCATCCTGATCACCAGTGCTTTGAACTGTGCATCTGATAGGTTGGCTATCTCTTCATCACTTAGTTGAATTTGTTCTGAGCTTTGATCTGTTCTTCTGTTTGGGCCATTTTTTGTGTGTTGATGTGCCTGTTAGGTATGAGGGGTGGAGCCTTAGGTGTTCACCAGGGCGAAGCAACCCAGTCACTGGGTTGTGATGCTGTATATGGGGCAGGGGCCAGAGAGGGAACAATGGCTCTTGCTCCACTCTCTGTTGGATTTTAGTCCCTTACACCACTCCCCCCAAGCAAAGTGGGCCCTTCTGTGCTGATTCCCATGTGGGTGGGCTTGCGTATGTTCTAGGACCCTGTGGGTCTCTCCAGTGAACTCTCCTGTGAAGCTGTGAGTCTCTCCTAGCACCTCAACCCCCACAGGTGTTTTCAATAAGTGTTTTGAGGCTTTATTTCCTTGCGCCGGAGCCCTGGGTTGCGCAGTCTGTTTAGCTCCCCAGTCTTGCCTGGTTTATCTGCATGCAAATGTGGGACTGCCTGGTCAGCCAGCTGCCTTGTGCCCCACACCCCACTCCACAATCACCTCCTCACTGGGCCGGCCCGCTGCTACCCCATGCCCAGGATCTACCAGTCACTGCCTGCATGCCCAGGGTCTGCCCACTGCCATCTTGCATGCCTGGGGTCCATCACCTGCAGCCTTGCGTGCCTGGGGTCCACAAGCCACTGCTTTTTTTGCCGCAACCCCTCTCCGCCCAGACACCTGACTCCACCCCTCATACTGGTCTGGATGAATGTGCCTATTTTAACTCCTCTGTTGTCGGACTTCCATACAGTTCAATTTTCTGACAGTTCTGGTTGTTATTTTGTTTCTAAATTGTTGTTGTCTTTATTTTGGTTGTGGGAGGAGGCACAGTGTGTCTGCCTATGCCTCCATCTTGGCCAGAATTCCCAAAGAGTTTTCATTGTAATACTGGTTTTTAATTTTTTCCTAGATGTTTCCTTAATGCAAAAAAAGGGGGGGGGGATAAAGATGTAAAAAACACAAGATGTTAAAATCAACCACAACTACACCACCCAGAAATACACTGACATTCACCTCCCTCATTGATATTTTAATTTATTTTCTTCCTGTCTTTCTATAACTAATAGAATGTTATCACTAAATATACACAGGTTCATTGCCAGCTTTTTGTACTTAGAGGTATATCACGGTCATTTTTTTCATTCTCTATAACATTATTTACAATGGCCAAATAGTATTTCAACATGTGAATGTACTGTCATTTGCTTTTGGATGTATCATAATTAGTTAACCAGTTCCATATTGTTTTTTAGCAACCACTAATTTTTTGTTTAAGCACTAAATACTCTTAAAATGCAGTCCTTTAAGCATTAATTAGTCAAGCAGCAAGACTTGTCTTCCTGGTGTTGAGTTCTGTTAAGTTTTTTGTGTATTTTGGACATTAAACTGTTATCAGATGTATCATTGGTAAATATGTTCTCCCATACTGTAAGTTCCCTTTTCATTTTGCTGATAGTTTCTTTAGCTGTACAGAAGCTTTTTAATTTGATGTAGTCCCATTTGTTTATTTTTTTCTTTGTTTCCCTCACTTTAGGAGATATATAGGCAAAAATATTGCTCAGACACATGAGTATCTGATATTTCACTGCCTATATTTTCTTCTAGGATTTTTATGGTTCATAACTTACATTTTGGTCTTTCATTCATTTTGAGTTCATTCTAGTGTGTAGTGTAAGTTGGTAGTCTAGTTTCTTTCTTTCTTTTTTTTTGCATGTACCTGTCCAGATTTCCCAACATCATTTATTGAAGAGACTGCCTTTAACTCTTGTATGCCCTTTCCTCCTTTGTCAAATAGTAATTGACCCTAAAGATGTGGGTTTATTTCTGGGCTCTCTTTTCTCTTCCATTGATCTACATGCCTGTTTTTATGCCAGTACCAGGATGTTTTGATTACAGCGGTATTATAGTATAGTTTGATATCAGGTATTGTGATATAACTGAGGCTATTTGGGATCTTTTTTGGTTCCACATAAATTTTTGGAATATTTGTTCTAGATCTGTCAAATACGCCATTGGTATTTTAATAGGAATTGTGTTGAATCTATAGATTGCTTTGGGTAGTATGGACATTTTAATGATGTTAATTCTCCCAGTCCATGAACATGGTATATACTTCCACTTATAGGTATCTTCCACAATTTCTTTCTTCAATGTACTGTAGTTTCCTGAGTATAGGTCCTTTACCCCCTTGATTAAATTTATTCCTAGGTACCATTTTTTTTTTGTTGCTGTTGCAATAGCAAATGAGATTGTTTTCTTAGTTTCTCTTTCTGATAGTTCATTGTTGGTGTATAAAAATGCCATCAATTTCTGAGTATCGATTTTGTATCCTGCTACTTTGCTGAATTCATTATTTATTTCTAATAGTTTCTTGGTGGAATCTTTGGGGTTCCCTATGTACTGTATCATGTACAGAATTCATTTATTATGTCAAGTAGTTTTTTGTGCAGTCTTTAGGGTTTTGTATGTAAAATAGCATGTCATGTGTGAATAAGGACAGTTTCACTTCTTCCTTTCCAATTTGGATGCCTTTTATTTCTTCTTATTGTCTCACTTCTGTACCTAAAACTTCCAGTACTATGTTGAATAAGAGAAGTGAAAGCGAACATCCCTGTCTTGTCCTTTTTTTTTAAGATTTTATTTATTTACTTTTAGAGAGAGGGGAAGAGAAGGAGAAAGGGAGAGAAACATCAATGTGTGGTTGCCTCTCGTGTGACCCCAACTGATGACCTGGTCCTCAACCCAGGCATGTGCCCTGACTGGGAATCGAACTGGCAACCCTTTGGTTAGCAGGCTGGCACTTAGTCCACTGAGCCACACCAGCCAAGGCCCCAAGGCCTTGGGATCAAGGCTTGTTCTTGATCTTAAAGGGAATGCTTGTAGTTTTTAGCTGTTGAGTATGATACTGGCAGTGGGTTTGTCATATATGGCCTTTATTATGTTGAGGTATGATCCCCCTATTCAGATTTGAGCGTCTCTAGAAAAAACAGAATATTTTTAAACACAGCCCACATTTCCATTGGTAGCAGGGGGAAGAATTCTCCTTTATATCACAGTTCATTGAATATCTCTTGTTTATGTTAATTTGCCTGAACTTTTTAGACATTTGAGTTTGAGAAATCCTAAATCTCTTCCTGCTCTAATAATCTTTAATTCTGTTATTCTATACTCTTCTGGATTCCTTTACACTGAAAACATTGTGTATTAACACAGGCTTCACTGAACAGATAATCTGGAAACAAGCTGGGAAAGCATTTCATTTATCTGCCAATTTGATTTTCTAAGTAGGGACTCTACATTTCCACACTATAAAGCCATTATTCTCCTCTGTTGGCACTGCTGTAATTCTCAATGTACCATGTATTATCATCCTGTCAAAAAGAAAATCTTACAGAAAGCTTGTGAAGGCCTTATCAAATCAAGTAGAAGTGATTAAGGACAGTAGAAAAAAAATAGAACAATTATATACATACACTATTAAATACCACAATGGATGATAATCCAACTAGTCTTTAGATTTTCATATGTAAGGTTTGCAATTTGATATTTTGTTGACTCAATAGCAAAATATCAATTCATTAGATGATTAAACCATTTATCAAAACAGGGAATGGCAAAGCAACCAGACTAGGATAATCAGACTCTCAATCTGTTCTTTGTGTAAAACTCAAATGCACCCAGCACAATACAATTTTGTACTTAATGTTATTCATTTAATCAGCATATCTTTGCTCCAATGTGAGATCTTTCTTTGAACATAACATGAACAGATACGGAAGCCACAAAACCCTCATTTATATCATCATAATAAACCTGTTATCATAATTGTCGAAATTAATTAAACCTACTTCATTCTATTTTCTAAGTTAAAATTGACAGAACATTGTTGTGAGAGGCAAAAAACGCTAAAGAATTGCATAAATAAGTATAAACATGAATATTTTTAAATGGCCGCATTTTTAGAGAGCTAGCTAATAGCAATTACAACAAATTAGATCCCCCAAACATTTTATTTATTTTTATATATATATTATTGATTATGCTATTACAGTTGTCCCATTTTTCTCTCCCCTTTATCCCTCTCTGCCTTGCATCCCACTCCCACCAGCATTCTTCCATCTTAGTTCATGTCCATGGGCTGTACATATAAGTTCTTTGGCTTCTCCATTTCCTATTCTATTCTTAACCTCCCCCTGTCCATTTTGTACCTACCATTTATGCTTCTTATTCCCTGTACCTTTTCTCCCATTTTTCCTCTTCCCCTCCCCACTGATAACCCTCCACATGATATCCATTTCTGTGGTCCTGTTCCTATTCTAGTTGTTTGCTTAGTTTGTTTTTGTTTTATTTTTACATTCAGTTGTTGATAGTTGTGGGTTTGTTGTCATTTTACTGTTCATAGTTTTGATCATCTTATTTTCTTAGATAAGTCCCTTTAACATTTCATATAATAAGGACTTGGTGATGATGAACTCCTTTAACTTGACTATGTCTGGGAAGCATTTTATCTGCCCTTCCATTCTAAATGATAGCTTTGCTGGAGAGAGTAATCTTGGATGGAGGTCCTTGCCCTTCATAACTTAAGAAATATTTCCTTCCAGTCCCTTCTTTCCTGAAGGTTTCTTTTGAGAAATCAGCTGATTGTCTTATGGGAATTCCTATGTATGTAGCTCTCTCCTTTTCTCTTGCTGCTTTTAAGATTCTCTCCTTATCTTTAATCTTGGGTAATATAATTATGATGTGCCTTGGTGTGTGCTTCCTTGGACTCAACTTCTTTGGGATTCTCTGAGCTTCCTGGACTTCCTGGAAGTCTACTTCCTTTGCCAGATTGGGAAAGTTCCATTATTTTTTCCAATAAGTTTTCAATTTCTTGCTCTTCCTTTTGTCCTTCTGGTACCCCTATGATTTGGATGTTGGAACATTTAAAGTTGTCCCGGAGGTTCCTAAGCCTCTCCTCATTTTTTTGAATTCTTCTTTCTTCATTCTGTTCTGGTTGAACGATTATTTCTTCCTTCTGTTCCAAACCATTGATTTGACTCCCAGTTTCCTTCCCTTCACTGTTGGTTCCTTATATATTTTCCTTTATTTCACTTTGCATAGTCTTCACTTCTTCCTCTATTTTGTAACCATACTCAACTATTTCTGTAGGCATCCTGATTACTAATGTTTCAAACTGTGCATCTGATAGGTTGGCTATCTCTTCATCACTTAGTTCTATTTTGGAGTTTTGATCTGTTCTTTCATTTGGGCCATATTTTTTTTTTGTCTTGGCATGCCTCTTTCATTGTGAGGCATGGAGCCTTAAGTATTTGCCAGGGCAGAGCAACCCTCATTGCTGCATTGTGGTGATGTCTGTGGAGGAGGGATCAGAGAGGCAACAATGCTGCTTGCTTGGCTCTTGGCTGGCTTTCAGTCACTTCCCCCACTGCATAGAAGCAAATTGGGCCCTTCTGGTGCTGTTTCCTGGGTTGGGGGGGGTGAGTGGGTGGGGGGGTTGTGTACATTCTAGGACCCTGTGGGCCTCTGCATTGAACTATGCTCTGAGGCTGGGAGTTTCTCCTGCTGCTGCAACCCCCACAGGTTTTTATAGCCAGGGGTTGTGAGGCTTTCTTTTCCTATGCTGGAACCCTGGGTTGTGTGGTCTGTCTCGCTCCCCAGTTGCTCCTCCTGGATTATCCACACACAAATGTGGGACTGTCAAATCTGCCAGCCACTGCCCTGCCCTCCTGGTTCTTCAGCCACCATCTTACTGTATGTCCTCTTCAACCTGGCTGCCCATCTCTGCCTCTCCTACCAGTCTGGATGAATGTTTCTCCTTTAACTCCTTGGAGACTTCCATACAGTTCAATTTTATGGCATTTCTGGTTATTTTTTGTTTCTATATTTGTTGTTGTCCTCCTTTTGGTTGTGTGAGGAGGTAAAGTGTATCTTCCTACACCTCCATCTTGGCTGGAAGTCTCGAGTTAATCTAGATACCCCCAAACATTTTTAAAGATCAGTGGAATGTGAACATTCACTCTACAAAAGTCCAAACCTTTGGCTTCTTTTGAGTAATAATGGGTCCCATTGGTGCAATTACAGTAAATGTGAATTTAGAAAAACTCTATAACACATAATTTCTCAGGAAGATGTTCTTTCCTAAGGCAAGGGCCACCTTTATTTTAGATGACTATATCATCTTGATCATACTTCTTTTAGAGTGCAAGTAACAACAGTACTTCTCAAGCTTTAAGTATACATCAGAGATACTTGGGGAGCCTGACGCTGGTCTTAATTTAAAAGATCTTGGTGGAGCCTGAAAACTCTGTATTTTTATTATTTTTTAAGATTTTATTTATTTATTTTTAGAGAGGGAAGGGAGGGAAATAGAGAGAGAGAGAAACATCAATGTGCAGTTGCTGGGGGTCATGGCCTGCAACCCAGGCATGTACCCTGACTGGGAATCAAACCTGCAACACTTTGGTTCACAGCCTGTGCTCAAAACCCTGTATTTTTAACAAATAACCCAGAAAGTTCTTTTGTAAATGATTCAAGGACCATGTTGTAAGAAATACTGTTCCACACAATGTTTTCTTTGCCTCTTTGCATTACATTGTTTTGAATCTTTGCATTACAAATCCTCCTAGTTTCTCTCCTGAGAGCTTTTCACATATCCTTATGAACCTCCACTAATATTCCCTAGGCCCTACATCATCTCATGAACCTGAACTGGGGAAAGTTACATTTTCTACCTTTTCCTTCTCCAGTTTCATACCTCTCAGGCCTTCACACATGTACTTTCTCCTTTGAAAGCCCCAATTAGTTGAACACTTGTGGAAAGCTTCCAATGTTTCCAAAGCCAATCAGATTCCCAAGTGTTTCAGAGCAGGAGCTCTTCAAGTAATACATAAGCTCTGTTTCTTGCAAACCTCCCTATTGCCAAGGCAAGGCTTATTATCTACACCTTTAGTGTCCTCAGTACTGCTCTACAGAGTGAACAAGATAAAGAAGGAGGACCTCAAACCCATCCATTTAACATCTTCTTAGCAGCTCAAAAAATGCTTCAGTGAAGAGCTAGAATCATATTTTTTGAAAATTCACAATTGTCTTTTGATATGAATCATCCAGTTATTACTGAGCCCTCTCACCACAGATACAGAATAGAGAGCAAGCTATCACCTGGAAATTCACTTGGGGGGGTGTTGTACATATTAATATGTGGGCCTGCCCAAAACCAGAGTCTCAACTTTGGCATTATTGACATTTTGGTCAGATAATTCTTTGTTATGAGAGGCTGTCCTGTGCATTATAGGATGTTTAGAAACATCATTAGAGTTTCCCTACTCTATGCCAGTTCACTTCCTTCTCAGTTATATTTCTAGACATTGCCAAATGTGCCCTGGGGAAGGGGATCAAAATAGCCCCCAGTTTCTGGCCATGATCCTGGGCCAATTAAATCAGGATTTCTAGATGTGGAGCTTGATATTCTTTAAAAGCCCCAGGACAAATCCAATGTGCTGCCAGGGTTGAGAGCCAGTCTTTAGGCAAATCTTGAAGCCTCAGCTGTAAGATGGGAAGATGAGAGCTGAAGAGTAAAAAAAATCAGGTCAGTTGTCCAGTTGCTTTGAAAACCCAGTGAAAGTTGCCTTCTTGCCCATTTTGAAAGTTTTCTTTACTGTGTTATTTAGTTGTTTGGTCATCTTTTATGGGCCCAGCTGAATTTCCTAGGATTCAGGCACCACTGAGTGCTGTCCTTCATGGAATCCACCTAAGACCCATTGCATCAGGCTCTCTATGGGACAACTTCCTGGTTGTGAGCAAGCTGAGAACCAGAACCAAGCCAAACTCTAAATTCCATGCTTTAACTTCATTTAGGGGCACCACGCTTGCCAACACTGGGGGACCTACCAACACCTACCGCATTTACCTGCTGGCCTCTGTGAAAGTATTGCTGAGTGGGGTTCTGTCACTAGGGGGCAACCTGAATTCTCCTGTAATACAACTCTAAGCCCAGGTGAACAAGAAAGCCTGAGAAGGGGATCTGTGTAAACAGAGGGGACTCAAAATATATCCCTTCTTTCTAATTTATAATCTCATAAATAATTCCCCTTTGCATGTTCTAGTCACTTCACTGGTAAAGAGGGAGCAGGAAGTCCCGCTCCTTAGTAAGCATCTGCCTCACATAAATAAGATGACATAATTATTGAAAAGTATGTCAGTACCTTTGAGGCTTGAATTGGGAGAAAATGATCAGCAACCTTATATAGAAGATCTAGCATGTGCTAAGAATTAAGACATAGTTCACCCCTGCAGGATTGCACAATCTGGTGGGAGAATCAAGATCAGTGTCATCTGAGGAAG
This sequence comes from Phyllostomus discolor, assembly GCF_004126475.2. Taxonomy (NCBI): domain Eukaryota; kingdom Metazoa; phylum Chordata; class Mammalia; order Chiroptera; family Phyllostomidae; genus Phyllostomus; species Phyllostomus discolor. Next base: position 74,443,870 of record NC_050198.1, read on the forward strand.
GTGAAAGTCATGCAGATTCAAAGGCCAGAGACACCCCATTGTGGGAGAATCAGAAAAAGCTTTGCAATTGTGAATGCATTAGATGGGGGAACCAAGGCCAAGCTTAAAATGTATTTTGTGTCTTTTTTTTTTTTTGTAGGCCCATAACAGAAACCTGCTCTCCATAGACTTCGATCATAAAACATGCACGGGAAAGATCTATGATGACCATCAGAAATTCACCCTTCGAATTCTTTACGACCAGACTGGACGAGCTGTTCTGTGGTCTCCTGTGAGCAGATATAATGAAGTGAACATCACATATTCACCTTTGGGACTAGTGACATTTATTCAAAGAGGGATGTGGAATAAAAAAATGGAGTATGACCAGAGTGGAAAAATAATTTCAGAACTTGGGCTGATGGGAAGATTTGGAGCTATACCTTAGAAAAAGTAAGGATGTAGGCAAGACAAACTAGTTCTGAGTTTCTGACTGAAAATATCAAAAGTGGCCCTAATTACCCATCTTGGTAAGGACTAAGAGGAAAAAAGTATATGTTCTGGGTGTTCTGTTGGTAGAAGTAACCAAAAAATTACATATGTATATAATTATACATATTTATATATGAAAGGTCTGTCCAGAAAGTATCAAGCCATATACTATGAAAAATAGAGACATTTATTGAAGAAGATACAAGATACAGAAAATATTGTACATGGACCATGACACCTCAGTCCCCTTCAAAGTAGGCACCTTGGGACCTCACACAGTTCTCCCAGTCTCCATCAGCTGCCCCATCATATTTTGCTGAATCTCACTGACAGTGTGAAATCTCTTCCCAAAGGTGATTTTACTTTTTGGAAAAAGCCAGAAGTCATAGGGCACCAAAACTGGGCTACAGAGGGGCTGAGTCACCTGGGTGATTTGATGTTTCACCAAAAACCTCTGCATGAGCATGATGCATGAGCAGGTGTATTGTTGTGATGATGCTGTCAATCATCAGTTGCCCAGAGCTGTGGTTTTCTGAATCATCCTGAATAGTTTCTAGGGAAGAATGTTCAAGCTTAATGCAAAATTTGATGCAGGTTAATTGCTCTACACACTCAGTCATTTGAATGTGATGGCTGCACAGTACACATGCTCACTCAATGTCATCTACTGCCCCCACTGACTAGTACAGTGAACTCATCATTGTTCACACATGCACATTCCAGCCCACTCTCCTTGTCTGCCAGGTTACATCAATGTTACAAAAACTATTCTTGTTATATTAACTGTGACTTGACTTTTTCTGGATGGACCTCATACATCACAGGCAATGTAAGAAAAACTAGCATGTTTTCTCATTAATTTTGTATTGGTCTGTTTTGTGAAGCAGTGCAGTATAATGGTTAAATGCATGGACTACAGTGCTAGGCTGCCCAGAATGTATTCCCAGGCTCCATTTACTGTCTGTGTGACCTTGGACAAGTTACTTAGCAAATGGTATGGGGGCTGAGGGCTCATTGAGTCTGGCTGTTGCTTGTTTGAAAGGATTTAGAAAGTTGTGAAGCATGAGCCAAGACCAGCCATTCATATCAAAAAGCCACTGTTAACAACTGTAAGTTGCGTAGGATGGAGCCTCAGGGGATCTCCAGGGTGGGGCAAATAGTGTTAGCTAGGTTAATGGAGTCTCAGATAAGGCAGCCTGCTGGCTTTGTGGTTCTGTGGTTGAAGGGTTCAGAAAAGGGACAATGGCCTCTTCCCACCTTTCTGTCTAGAAGAAAGTGGTCCCCCAGCTCTCACCTTGATGCCAGACACTTCAGTTCCTCCTTGTAAGCCACTGGTACCTATCTAGCTACTACCCCAGGACTGAAGCTCAGAGGGAGTGAGTCTGAGAAGTTCATGTGTGGGTTCTTTAAACTGAACTGCTTGGGTCTCCAGAACTTTCTTCCATTCACTAAATCCCTGCTGGTTTTTTCAGCCAGAAGTTATGGGGACTTATCTTCTTGGCACTGGAACCCTGGGCCAAGGGGCCTGGTGTGGGGCTGGGACTACTCAGCCCTGAGATATCCCTCCCATTTTTTTATTCACCACATGTGGATGTGGAACCAGCCTGTCTCCATGTCTCTGCCCCTCCTACCAGTCTGGATGGATGTGGTTTCTTTAATTCCATAGTTTTCAGACTTCAACTTGATTTCTGATGATTCTGAGTAATGGCTGTTTTATAATTTAGTTTTAATTTTGATGTGGTTGTGTGGAAGATGAGCCATGTTTACCTATGCCACCATGTTGACCAGAAGTGTTAAATTGTTTTTTAGAAAACAAAATACTATGTCCATTTCATTGGCAAGACCTTTTCACCTCTTGCCTTTAAGTTAAAATGCTTCACATTTGTTCATGTTTGCTGGAATTCTGTTTTCCTGGAGGTAATCAAAAGTTATGAGCTATACTTCTATCTTAGTTACCACAGAACCACCTCCTGGAAAAAAAGAGCCTATTAAGTAGCTCATTTTCCTAAGCCCATCTCTGTGTTTCTGATTTGGAAGACTGTCCCTGCTATAGGGGGATATAGGCTGAAAATAATGAGTGTTATAGCAAGGTTGTGCAGGGCTGATTAACACAATTGCTTTACACACTAAAGTACTTACAAATGATATGATGTCTAAAAGTTGCATCAAAATAATGGGGGAGAGTGGGTGGAGATATATACGAAATAAGAGTGCCTATCCCTAATGATTGTTGAAGCTTAACAATAAACACATGCATGTTTGTTACATTATTCTCTCTATATTTGAAAATATTTGAGAATTTCAATATAAACAGATTTTTAGATTTAAAAAATCTGCTTCATGTGCCAGGTGAGGCAAAAAATGTTTCCAAACAAAAAGGAAAGAACCTCAATTTTCTTCAGAAGCAGAACTTTTGATGTTTTGATTTGCTGGAACTTGGGCCAAGAGAAGACAGTTTCCCAAAATTCTTTATCCCTAATTCTTAGCAAAGTGCCTACCATTATGTAAGTGCAAAATAAATATTTATTGAACCAATGAATAAATCTATATCTTTTATCATGCAAGATCCTACAGGAGAGTAATTACAATCATAACTGCAATAAGTAACAAATATTGAGTATTTCTTATGTGCCAGGTACAGTGCCAAACACTGTGAATATGTCATTATCTCTTTTAATCCTCACTCTACCCTAATAGGATATGTAAGAGCATGGATTTTTACTGTTTTCTTCACTAGTATATCCCCAGTGTTCAAAATATGACTGATTCAATAAATATTTGTTCAATGAGTAAATCTAAAGTAGAAACTAGTATCATACCCCTTATACAGATGAGGAATCTGAGGTTTAAAAAGGTTAATAATCTGCCTAGTTAGTAAATGACAGAGTTGGATTCACTCCAGATAACTTAAATCTCTCTTTCAACCACTGACACAGACTCACATTTTAAAGTCTTGTCTATTATTATAATTGTGAAAACCAGTGAACTTTAAAGGCCCTGAAAATAGAGTATATGAAGGCAGACCCCCCAAAAACTGGAATTTATTTATTAAAAATTGTGTATTCATTCTTACATGTTTAAACTTCAGCCTTCAAAGTACTCTCCATTTGATGTCATACACCTATTGAGATGTTTTTTCAACTGCTTAAAAACAGTTTATGAATTTGTCAATTTTGATGCCTTTTAGTGATTCTGCCAGTTTTTTGTTTCACCTCTTCCACATCAGCAAAACATTTCCCTTGGAGGATTTTTTTTCATCTGGGGAAACAAACAAAACTTGCTCAGGGTAAGATCAGGTGAATCAGGAGGGTGGAGCATGGGGTCATGCCATCTTTGGTCAAAAACTGCTGAACAATCAGCGGAGTGTGGGCAGGTGCACTTGTAAATTACCCATCATGAGATGGGTAAACACGTTGAAATAGCCTTATAAAAAAACTCACTGAAGTCGAATGCAGCCTCTGACAACAATGCCAGCTGGTACACTGATTCAGATGGGTTCCTAGAACACTCACCTTGTGAAAGAAGCCTGTACTACAAGGGGCCTGCCCTCCAGAAGATAATTCTGGTTTTTTGGGTCTCCCCTCATATGATAGAAATATTTGGATAGCAACTCAAACTGAATAGACTGCAATATGGGAAACTCAATGTCATTATTTTAAAAACTCAAGCAAGTCTTCTTTCCTTGTTCTGCCAATTCAATTCTGGACATTCTTGGGAGGCTTGCCCTGCTCTCCCCAGGAAAGCCTCAATCCTATAAGTAATAAAGTTTTACATACCCTCTTTTTGTATGTGTTGTGGCATCATCAGTCTTGATATTCAAACCAATTTTTGGGTAGGGGGAGTCCTGCCTGTTTCTTTAGGATGGTTGTTACTACAGAGACAGAGAGAGATCTGAACAGAAGAAGGCAACATTATAGCTGAAGCAACATGCTGCACTGCTGGCTTTAAAGATGGACAAAGGAAGTATGAGCCAAGAAATGAAGGAACACAGCTCTAGAAGCTGGAAAAAGCAAGGAAGTGGATTTTCCCCTAGTGCCTCTGGAGGGAGTGTAGCCCTGCCAACATCTTGATTTTAGCCCATGAAACTGATTTCCCATTTCTGATCACCAGAATTGCAAGAGAAAAAATGGGTGCAGTTTTAAATCACCAAATCTGTAATAATTTGTTACAATATTTCTAGGAAACTAGGAAGTAGCAGCAAATAGTACTAGTAGTCACCGTGTTCATCACCACCATATGCAATTTGATAAAAAATGCCAGTTGCACTTAAGAATGTCTTTGATGAAAATTTTATGTTATAAATATTGATCCTTGAGTACATGTTTTTTTAATATTTTTATGACAAAAATGGGAAGGTGCATAAAGTACTTCTGCATCCTGAAATATAATAATTGTCTCAAAGACAAACACTTGTGCAATTTAAAGCAAAGCTTTTCACAAAAATACCATTTTTGCTTCTGACAGACAAACTTTGGTTATCAGACTTGAGTTCTTGGCAGATATTTCATCTAAAATTAACAAAGAGAGCCTGTCACTTTAAGAAAAATAAATGAGAGTGGGTTTTTTTCCCAATTACAAAATTTATGTTTTCAAGTAAAAATTAGAATTATAGGAAACTTGTATTTGCCACCATGAGCTTCACAGCTTTCCAAAACATAAATACTGTCCTGATGAGAGCAACCATTATTTTAACAAATATAACAGTTTTATATTGTATCATGAAATATGTCAATATTTGGAAGATCTTCATAACTCCATGAAGCAGTACTTTTCAAATAACCAATGCATGGTGTTACAAAATCATTGCATAGTAAAAAAAAGTCTATTCAAAGTAAGGATATACTAATGGGTTTTTCATGTATGAAAACAAAAAGTTCACTGATATAGTTTCAGATTTCATATTGGCACTAACTTCTAAAGAACTTCCATGTGTAAAATTTTGGTGTCAAAGAATATCCACAATTACCCAAAACCCTTAATGAAATACTCCTGGCTTTTCTACTACATATATGTCTAAGAAAAGATTTTTGTCTATATTTTAGTCAGAACAGCATATCACAGCAGAGTGGGTGCAGAAGCGAATAGAATCCAGTTTGCTTCTATTACACCAGACATTAAAGAGATTTGCAAAAATATAAAGCAATACTACTTCTCATCTAAATGTTTTGTTGTTTGGAAAAGTATAATTATTTTCATAAAACAATTTGTATTAACTTGTAGTGGATATATTACCATTTTAAAGTGAATCCCTAATTAGATATTTTTAATTTCTCAGTTTTAATTTCTAATACATTAACTATTAATAGATATAATTAATAGACATAATTCACATAAGCAATAGCTCTTCGGGGTCCTCAATAATTTTTGAGTAAACAAGTAAGTTTGAGAACTATTGTCCATCTTTTAGAGACTTACACATATGCTTAAGAAAATATGCCTGTTACAGCTTTGCTTAAAATAGTGAAAAATTGGAAATAATTTAAGTACCTATGAAGAGGTGAATGAATAAACTGTATGTATTCATACAATGTAATAATATGTAACTATTAAAGTGAAACAAGTGTTGTCTTTAGGATACTTACTTGTGGGATGCTCTGTCTCATAACCCAGCTGCCATGCTGTGAAACCCAGGCCACATGGAGAGACCCTTTGTAGGAGCTACAGTTAAAATCCCAAACTAAGCTCCCAGGTTGCAGCCAAGATCCTCCTCCAGCCACATGCATCAGCCACATTGGATGTCTGGCCCTGCTGAGCCTTCAGATGACTCTGACCCAGCGACTATCTGCTGTAACCTTGTGAGACTCCAATCAAGAACCACTCAGTTGTGCCCAATTAACCTACAGAACTGCAAAAGATAATAAATTATTGTCTTATAAAAAATGAAAGAAGCATTAGTATTAACATGGATCAATCTAAAAAACAATGGTGAAGAAGGTATAAAACATATACAAGATGATAGATTTATATACATTTTGAAAACAGTTATATAAAGTTAAAAAACATTCATAACAATACAATCATGCCAAGGCCAACAACCTTGTGGTCAATGATGGATTGCATATATCATGGTGGTTCCATAACATTATAATGGAACTGAAAAATTCTTATTGCCTAGTGACATTGTAGCTATCATAATGTTATATTGTATCACTATGCTATTTTAAAATAAATTTAATGTGCTGTAAGTGTACAGTGTTTATAAAGTCTACAGTAGTGTACAGTGATGTCCTATGGCATCAGATTCACTCACCACTCACTCACTGACTCACCCAGAACAACCTCAGTCCTACAAACCCCATTCATTATAAGTGCCCTATATAGGTATACCATTTATTATATTTTACACCTTATTTTTACTGTACCTTTTCTATATTTATAAATATTTACATACACAAATACTTATCATTGTGTTACAATTGCCTATAATATTCAGTAGAGTAATATGCTATACAGCCTTGTAGCCTAGGAGCAATAGACTATACCATATGGCCTAGGTGTGTAGTAGGCTTTTACCATGTAGGTTTGTTTAACTACACTCTGTGATGTTCACAAAATGATGAACTCACCTAACAATGCATCTCTCAGAATGTATCTCCATTGTTAAGCAATGCATGACTGTACTAGACATTATCTGTGTGTGTGTGTGTAGAGAGAGAGAGAGAAGAATGCCCACCAACATCAGGATGTGGTTCCTCTGGGAATGAAGAGAATGATCAGGAAGTGACACAAATGGACCTCAAGTTAATCCATAATGCTTTTTTCTTTAATTAAAAAAATATCAAAGCAAATATGATAAACAATCACTACATGCTAATTCTGGGTAGTAATTACATACATGTCTCTTATTCAATTCTCCTCAGTGACATTTTGACAGTGCCACCCTCTCCCAGTTCATATGTAACAGTCATGAGGTCTCCAGAGAGGACTGTAAGTTCCACACAGCAGAGGCATTCTCAGGGGCATCTTCACATCTTTATTCTCTTTCAGAATACTGTTATGAATTCTTTACATGTGACTCATTAAAAGGATTATCTAGTTTTAAATAAACCAGTCTTTAAAACATGCACAAGTGATTTGAATAGATTCTCACAAATAAACTAATTTAAAATAATTGTGCAAGTTGCAAATAATTGCTAACTGAAAATAAATCTAATAATGATACAAGCACAAGACAATAACAAGAAAATGACATGGCAGCCATTTCTCCAATTCCTAGGACAAGTTCTTCATCGATAACAATGAGCAATGTAGTCACATCAGACAAAGTCAGCCCTCAAAATTGAAGTAATCAAGAAGAAAATCTAAAATATTTGCAAATCTATGCCTTGCATTATTAATGATGAGTATCTCCCAAGCCTACTATTTTCTAAAGATAACTTATAATCTTATTAACTCATAAGATATTTTAGAACATTGCTTATTGCATCTTAATTTCATTGTCTTTATATGTTGTTTGTTTATAATTTACATAATATATTAGTATTATAGTGCATATGTATAATTCATAAATATATGAAACTATAATATATATTACTGCTTGTTCAATTTTTCAATCTTTTGACATTCAAAGTTTTTTCTTACTGACAGAGGTGTGCAATCAGAAAAACTAAAATCCAGTGTTGAATATCAGTGGTGTATCCAGACCTTATGGGGCCTGAAGCTCATAACAATTGGAGAGGGGCTCTAAGAGAAAGAATACAAAATTATGTATTTCGTATTTACTTAGGAAAAGATATCACAGCAAATTATAATCTTTAACAAGCTATACATTTTTAAAAGCTCATAAGTACACTAGCATCACAAAATCCAGAAAAAAATAATTATTATTTTCAAATTAACTCCCTGACACCACTATAGACTCCCAAAATGCTGCATGCAAGAAACAAGCTAATAAAACTTAGCTGCAAACATACGTTACTCTTCATGAAAAAGGAAAGACAGAGAGGGCAGAGCCACAGCCTCAGAGGACAGAGACATGGACCCAGAAGGTAGAACTGCAAACCACAGAGGTTTATTTACAGACTTTGAAATGTAATGTTTGCTCAGCCAGATTTTAAATCTGCTTAGAACTGGTGACTTCCTTTGCCTTCCATTTTCCCCAACTTTGTAGAGGAATGTCTATAAATAGCATCCTATGTCCATCCCACCATTATGTTCTCAGAGCAGAAAACTTGTGTTCTATTTTCATGGGTTCACAAATGGAGAGAAATTTTTCCTCAGAATGGATCATATCCAGAGCCTCACCCATTTCTAATCTAGACAATTTATATGATATTTGGGACTTTTTGAACTGATGAGGCTTAGATGGAATTGGGGTTTGAGTTGATGTTATAATGTGATGTTGAGTTGATGTTGAGTTGTTGGAGGACTTTAGGATGGGTTAGGATGAATGTATTTTGCATGTGAGATGACCATGAATCTTTGGGGACCAGAGAGCCAACTGTCCTGGACACAACAATGCCCCCCAAAGATGCTCACACCCTATTCTCAAAAACTGTGAATATGTTAATTTACAAGGCAAAATGTTACTTTGCAGATGTGATTAAGTTAAAAATCTTGAGATGAGGGAATTATCCTGGATACTCTGGGTCAGCTCAATGTAATAAAAACAATCTTCAGAGGAAGGCAGGAAAATCAGAGTCAGAGGAAGGAGATATGACAATGGAAGCAGCGATCATAGTCAGAGAAAGATTTTTGAAGATGTAATGCTGCCATCTTTACAAATGGAAAAAGGGGCCATGAGCTGAGGAACACAAGCAGGCCTTAGATGCCTGCGAAGACAAAGGCTAAATTCTTCCCTGGAGACTGTACAAACCTGCTAATAACTAGAATTTAGCCTAATAAAACTGATATCAGACTTCTGACCTCCAGAGCTGTAAGATTTTACTACTTATTTACTTTAAGCCACTAATTTTGTGGTAATTTTTTAATTTATTTTATTAATTATGCTATTACAGTTGTCTCAATTTTTTCTCCTTTGCCCCCTTGCACCCACACCCCAACTACCTCAGGCAATACCTCCACCATTGTTCATGTCTATGGGTCATGTATATAAGTTCTTTGGCGACTCCATGTCCTATACTGTACTTCACATCCCCGTGGCTATTCTGTAACTACCTATTTGTACTTTTTAATCCCCTCACCAATGAAAATGATCTGTGTCCATGATTCTGTCTCTATTCTTGTTTGCTTAGTTTGTTTTTTAGATTCAGTTGTTGATAGACATATATTTTTTGCCATTTTATTGTTCATAGTTTTGATCTTCTTTTTCTTAAATAAGTCCCATTATCATTTCATATAATAAAGGTTTGGTGATGGTGAACTCTAGTTTTTTCTTGTCTCGGAAGCTCTTTATCTGACCTTCTATTCTAAATGATAGCTTTGCCGGATAGAGCAATCTTGGCTCGAGGTCCCTGCTTTTCATGACTTTGAATATTTCTTGCCAATCTCTTCTAGCCTGCAAAGTTTCTTTCCAGATATAAGCTGATAGTTTTATGGGAACTCCTCTGTGGTTAACTAAATTCTTTTCTCTTGCTGCTTTTAAGATTCTCTCTTTATCTTTAACCTTTGGCATTTTAATGGTGATATGTCTTGGAGTGGGCCTCTTTGCATCCATCTTGTTTAGTATCCCTATGCTTCCTGAGCTTGCATGTCTATTTCCTTCACCAAATTAGGGAAGTTTTCTTTCATTATTTTTTCAAATATATGTCCAATTTCTTGGTCTTTCTCTGGTCCTTCTGGCACCCCTATGATGCGAACATTGGACCTCTTGAAGTTGTCCCAGAGGCTGCTTATACTATCCTCATGTTTTTGGATTCTTTTTTCTTGTTGTTCTCATTGCTTGTTTTTGTTGTTTTTTGTTTGTTTGTTTGTTTGTTTTGCTTCTTTATGTTCCAAATCATCAATTTGATTCTCAGCTTCCTGGGCAGTACCATTCTGAGTGCAAGGTGGAGATCTGCCTCTCAGCTTCATCCACTGTACTGTTGTTTCCCTGTAAATGGCTCTCTATTTCAATTAGTGTATCCTTCATTTCTGACCGTATCTTTTTTATGCAACTGAGACCCTCACTAAGTTCCTTGAGTATCCTTATGATCAGCGTTTTGAACTCTGCATCTGATAGAGTGCTTATCTCCATTTTTTAAAGATTTTATTTATTTATTTTTAGAGAGGGAAGGGAGGGGGGAGAGAGAGAGAGAGAGAGAGAGAGAGAGGGAGAGAGAGAGAAAGAAACATCAATGTGCAGTTGCTGGGGGTTATGGCCTGCAACCCAGGAATGTACCCTGGCTGGGAATCGAACCTGGGACACTTTAGTTCCCAGCCCGCGTTCAATCCACTGAGCTACGAGAGCCAGGCTTATCTCCATTTTAATTAGCTTTTTTTTCTGCAGTTTTGATCTGTTCTTTCATTTGGACCATGCTTCTTTGTCTCCTCATTTTGGCAGGCTCCCTGTGTTTGTTTCTATGTATTAGGTAGAGCTGCTTTGACTGTGTTGGAACTGTGGCCTAATGTAGTAGGTGTCCTGTAGGGTCCAGTGGCACAGCCTCCCCTATCACCCAAGCTGGGTACTCAAGGTGCACCCTTTGTCTGGGCTGAGTACATCCAGCTCTTGTAGTTGAGGCTTGGTTGCTGTTGGCAGATCAATGGGAGGGATTTACCCAGGCTGCAAGGACTGGCTATGACCACTGACCACCAACCTCTGCCCTCTGTGGAGGATCAGCCATGCCAGGACAGATGTCTGTAGCTGTCCACTTGATGCACTGGCCCTGGGGTTTCCCAGGTAGTACAGGCCAAGGTCAGCCTCCACCTGTGTTTTGCCTGGGATCACCCTGCCTGAGCTAAAAAGCTATCTGAGATGGCTGCTACTTGTGCTTGGCTTGGAGATTCCCAGGTGAAACCAAGCTGTGAAGCTGGGCTGGCTGCTGCTAGTGTGGGGCCTGGGGCTCACTTAGGCCAGCTGTTGCTTGTGTGAGAGGATTCAGGAAGTTGTGAAGCAGGAGCCAAGAGCAGTCATTCATATGGAAAAGCAGCTTGAGTAGGCCCATAAATTAAGTGGGGTGGAGTCTCTGGGAATCTCCAGGATGTGTCAAATGGTGTTAGCCAGGTTGATGGAGTCTCAGATATGGCACCACCTTTTGGGTTCAGTCTGGATGGATGTGGTTTCCTTAACTCCATAGTTGTCAGACTTCCATTCAACTCCATTTCTGATGCTTCTGAGGGACAAGTGTTCTGTATTTTACTTGTAATTTTGATGTGGTTGTTCGAGGAGGTGAGCCATGACTGCCTATGCCACTATCATGACTAGAAGTCTGTGGTAAGTTTTTATGGCAGCTGCAGGAAACTAACACAGTACCCTAGAAATACATTCCTATTAGGATCCTGAAATTTCTCATTTTCTTTACTGAAAATGTTCTGAAATATCTTTCCAAATGGCATTTGTGCTTCATCAACCTTTTGAATAAATTTTATATCTCATTTGTGCTTAAGTTTTCCTTCCAAGTCTTTACAAAGATATTTTAGAGTTCTTAAAATATTATTACACGCAAGTTACAAGGCTTGGATGGCCTTATAGTAGGCAGACTATCTTATTACACTTAGACTCTTAAAAGAAGAATCAAAGTTGGCATGTATATTTAAACTACTACATCTATTAGATAAGCCAAAATATAAAACATAATTATGACAAAGCAAAATAGTAAAAACTTCAAGTATCGTGGAGGCAGCTTTTTCTTTGATTATTAAGAAAAGGAGCTGTACATTCTGCATACTTCTTGATGTCCTTGAAAAATGCTTGCAGCCCTTATTCTAACCTTTCTTAATAGCTGCATCGCCTTATTGACTGTAAATATTGTTCAATATCAGTTTACAATCATCTGATTCTATGGCTTTGTTTTAATATGTTGAATAAAATCACTGATAGATGGTTTTCAGTTGGGGAAAATGTTAAAATGACAGTAGTGGTGTTTGTCCTGTTCAATGCAGAATGTACAATAATGGGGATGATTTGGTGTCTGACTTAATTTTCCCACTTCATTTTTTTATTGATTCCCTTAATTCCTGTGAACCAGTTTGGATAAATAAGTCACATTTTAAATTTTGATATTTTCCAATTGCTTGTGCAATAATTGATCAAATTTATCAATTTGTTTAAATATTCCCATGAAATTTGTTTTTTCAGGCATGCTACTTTTCCTTGTAGCCTCTGAAGAGAAAACCTCTTTCACTTGAAAATTTAATAGCTGCAACTATTATTCTCTTTTTTTTTAGTAACTCAAAATAATATTGAATGGGTTTTTTTTTATGTTTTTCAATTCATTGGCCTAGTGCACTCTCATTTGACTTTCAGATACTCCAAGTAAACATAGCCTGCTGGCGCTTTGTGTAGTCTTTGTGAATTAACACTCAGTAGGCCAAAAAGTCCATTTAGTTTTTTCCATAAAATAAAGGACATGCTTTTCATTTTCACCAATAGCTTTATTGATTTGGATATTTTGAGTATGTCAGCTATCTTCTGCATGGTATGACATTGATTTTTGTCAATTAATGTCTCAATTTGATCACTATCAACTTCAACTGGTCTACCCAACAATGGAGCTTTGTCCAGACAGAAATCTCCAACACAAAACTTGCAAACCACTTTTGACACATTTGATCAATCACAGCACCTTCTTCATAAACTGCACAAAACTTTTTGTTTTGCATTTTTACCTTTCTTAAAATAATAATGCTTAATATGCCAAAATGTTGCTTATTTTCTTCCATCTTCAATATTAAAATGACTACACAAAAATTCACCAATTTTGATAAATTTTTTAATGCAAATTAATGTGACAGCTGTCACAATACAACTGAGAAAAATCTTTCAAATGAAGTTAAAGACAACTAAGCACTACGAGAGCCATCTTATAGGAAAAAAAAACAAACTTTTTGGCCAACCCAATATATTCACCCAGTAAGTTTTGTTGAAAAGACTTTATAAGCAAAACAATAATGCTTAGTCTTGGATTAGCTTAACAAGGATCTCATAACAGCTTAATGTAACCAATTATCATGTCCATTTTATATTGTGTTTGATTCTCTGTAAATACTAATTGGATAATGACTTGGGGAAAATGTTTTTCACTAAACAATATTGAATGGAATTATTGTTCATCATAAAGACCATGAGGAAAGCTCAGAGTCCTCATTGTAGTCAATAAATTCTAACCTTTATTTGCTCTGTTGACGTGAACATTTTGTTAATTTTATTGCTACCTTTATCTTCCACTTCTTCAGTTCCTTTAAAGGTATGTCAGATGCTTAAAATCTTCTTTCCTTTCTTTTGTTATCATTTTCATTATCAAAATTTTGTTTAGTTTTGTTTTGTTTGTTTTTTTAAAGATTTTATTTATTTATTTTTTAGAGTGGGAAGGGAGGGAGATAGAGAGAGAGAGAGAAACATCAATGTGCGGTTGCTGGGGGTTATAGCCTGCAACCCAGGCATGTACCCTGGCTGGGAATCGAACCTGCGACACTTTGGTTCGCAGCCCACGCTCAATCCACTGAGCTACGCCAGCCAGGGCAAAAATTTTTTTGGTAATAGTGGGTCTTTTCCTTAATTTCATGATTTTTGATTCTTAGTGTTTAGTTTCTATTGTGATATAATAAAAGATTCTTTAATATGTTGATGCTTCTGCCACTCTTCCTTCTTTCAGACTTTGTTTTCGGCTTCCAATAGGATACCTTGTTCTATGAATTCCTTCCAATAGAATAAATTTGAGTTTTAGTCTGTTAATGTATCTGGATAAAAAATACACAAAATAAATATGAAGTTAAGGATTTATAAGAGCAATTAAACTGTTACTGAATTATATTGAGCTACATAATTGTTCACTATATATCAAATTACTCTTATGGTCCATACATTGACATGCTGATCATATGTGTAGGCATTTTCCCAGTGGAACATTTCTTCAATCCATTCATTCCATTAGTGGCAATTTTACTGGCAGACTTCACCTGGATAACATGGATCACATATACTAAAACAGAGTCCAATACATTGTGATGCATTAAATGTGAGACTTCATACACATATGAGTATTCATTGGTTGTAGTACCTTACAAACACAGCAATTCTGATAAATTCTCTTTAATTAGATTTCCATCTAAAAAAGAAAAATGTTTATCATACATTTAGAATCATTGATGCTGCATTGTTGATTTTATTCCTGCCAGGCCAGAACTTATATTTTCATTAGGATTTGATAAGGAGCAAAACCTCCAATTATAATTTTATAGATCTGGTAATTGGAAGAACTTTCCATAGACTAGTGTCTTGCTCTGTACATTTCAAATCTTGGTCTCTCCACTAACAACATACTCACTGGGCCAGGCACCACAGGCACATTTATTATTGTAGCACCACCTCTGGCCTTGCACTTTGGGCAGAATGGGCAGTAGGACTATTTGTGGAAGACATTCTTACATTACCAATAACCTAACTACACACAAAAATAATTTTTAATTCCATAAATAATATCTCACTCAACCCAAATTCAATGCATTTCCATCAACTGTCCAGTAGATGGATCCTCAAAATTCCCATAGCCAGTCCAAGGCAAACAACCAACAACAGGGGAAATATGATGGAGGGCAAGTTGGAATGAAAGAGATGGCAGTCATCATGTCATAACTAATCATTTTAAAAGATCTTCTGTAAATATTATAAAAAACATATATCCATGGGAACACATTAATAGGACTCCCTGTAGGCCCTTAGAAGGGGTGCATTAGTTTCATAAATTCATTTATCTCTGTTTCAAACAGCAACTAAAGTGATTTTTTAAAAATCCTAAACCAATTGTATCACTCCCCTGCCTGATACCCTCTGATGACTTCTCACTACATTCTGAATAAAATACAATCTCATAACCAGGGCCAACAAGGGTCTGCATGATCTGGTCCCTGTCTGTATCTCCAAATCCAGTGACCACTCTCCCACTTGCTCACTACAATTTATTCACAAAGACATATTCCTATACCTGGAAGAGACCAAATTCTTTTATACCTAAGGGTTTGGGTACTTGCTGTTGATTCTGGAAGGACTCTTCTCCAACAATGTTGCTTTATTGGCTACTTACTATCTTTTGGATATCAGTTTAAATGTCACATCCTTAGAATTGCCTAGCCTTTGAGCCTGGATTTGGCTGTTTCTCAAGAGCAACTAAAAATGGATTTTCAAGGTCAGCTGCTGACCAGCTTTCTAGAATTCTGTAAGAGAACACCATCATTGTTAATATTATAACAGGCAAACACCAAGGCAAAATGCATAACTGAACCTTTTAAAAAATAGCTACAAGCCATGCAATTTACCATTGCCTATTTCTTCTACCTGTATTTAATATATAAGTATAGTATTTATTTATTTATGTTTATAATATAAAATATATTTTATTTTTATTTTTTAAATTTATTGTTGTTCAGTTACAGTTGTCCCACCTTTTCCCTCACTGCATAAGTATCAGTATTTAAAGGCCTTTAAAGGGTAGAAAACTTCTACCCTTTGTATTCATAATGATCCAGAACAGCCAGAATATCCCTCTTTACAGCTTTCAAAAATGGTTCTGAAAAAGATATGAAGAATCTGTCCAACTACACTCCCCACTGAGGCATGGTCTATCAACTTGCCTAGGTATATGGAAGTTATAAGTCAAATAACTTTCATCTTCTTGGATATGAAGGGAAAATATCATGAGAAAACTTGCCATTGGGATCACAAGTCCTTCAGACTACATTCCCTATGGAGTGGACACTTCCTTGATAAATGCCTAGAAATCAACATCAAAAAGTACACCAACAAAAGTGTAAACAAATAAATGCTTACTCCAGAAATGTTTGGTGAGGCTGAAAACTTCATCATCATCTTTCTGGACTATGTGTACTCATCTCATTTATGGAATAGTATCATGATCCAACTCCCCATGCTAGAACAAGAGCAATGACAGGAGAAGATAATAACCCAGGCTCCAAAGGGATCCACTGACCTCAGAACAACAGGGAAAATAAACTCCTATAGGGTCTTGCTGCTTCCACTTTCCTCTCTCTTCTGGACAGAAAGTTTGGATTTGCAAGTCATGATTGGCTACCACTTAGAAGTTCATGAGACCTCATTTTTTAAAGAGTTTTAAAAAACCTTTTCATGATGAAAACCCAGAGGTCATGATGGCAACCAGATTTCCGGGGTAAAAACCTGCTAGATATGATTGGACACCTGTTTCATTTTAAGACTTGAAGTTTGGATATGGTATCCTGGCTGTGGTAAGACTGTATTTGAAAATCTGTAAAGGATTCAAAATGTTGAAGTAATAGACTTGTAGGGGTTTTGTAAGTGTATGTATGTATGTATTTAAATGTATCGGGGTGAGTCAGTGTTCCTTTTATTTAAGCAATTCCATGGGTTAGTGATCATAAATCCCAAGAGCAAATAGAAATTAGTGGTCCACAGTAGTATGTCATACAACTGAAGAATGGCAAATGTCCCACTAAAAAATTACCAAGATAGGCATTTTTCTTTATTTTTTTCTTATGGTGAACTTCACGTATATATCTCTCTCTGTATTTGCTTTTGTTCCCTGACTAAAGATAATTCTCTATGTGTTTTTAAGTGAGAAAAGCTTTTACTTCCTCCTTGCAAAATAAATTAGCCATGTACAATAATCTATTCGTAATTGTAATTTTCTGGTCTGTGTCTGGCTTTTGAGGAGAGCATTTTCAGACATTATTTGGTAATAGAAATCTATCATTTGTGCATGCTCTACTAATATCTAATTAAAACAGACAGATCTATCAATTGAAACAGGTTTTGCATAGCTTAGAAAGCAACGAGTTTTGATTTTTGAAGAATTTACCTGGAATGTATAACAAAAATATGAATGAGTTTGTATACATATTTAAAATCTTGAATTGCACATGGAATGAGAAAACAAGAAGTGGGGTATGTCCAACTACATTTGGCTTGTCCAGACTCTTTATGCCCTACAATTATCAGAGAAATCTAAAGAATCAAGTCCATTCATTTCCCTTTCTCCCTTGTAATAAGTATGGAAATCCTATAGACATACATAAATAAGCCAAATGAAAATGAAAAACAATGTGTTGACATTGAACCTCTATCTCAACTCACATATTGAGTGAACAAGTGCTATGGAAAATAGCATGTAAAAACAAAACAGAGGAGCCCTGGCTGGCGTAGCTCAGTGGATTGAGAGCAGGCTGTGAACCAAAGTGTCACAGGTTCGATTCCCAGTCAGGGTACATGCCTGGGTTGCAGGCCATGACCCCCAGCAACCGCACATTGATATTTCTCTCTCTCTCTCTTCCTGCCTCCCTTCCCTCTCTAAAAATAAATAAATAAAATCTTTAAAAAAAACAGAGGAAAGAGAAAAGTTTCAACTATAAACTCCAACTTGGGCAAATTCTAGCTTGTCTGAGAGTGTGACAGGATTCTTCCACTAAATGACTATGAAGTATTTTCTAAAGAAATAATTTAGAATACCTCCAGAGAGAATAAATAAATTTGATTAAGTCTTAAAATTAAGACATTCTGTTTTAAGTTATTAAGACTAACAAATGCTTGTATCAACTTAAAAGAAAAGAACTCAAGAATTCCCATAGAAGAAAGAAATTGAACTTCTGATGCTTTAAGGGGTGTCAAACTCATTTTCACCAGGGATCACATAGCCTCGCAGTTGCCTTCAGAGGGCCAAAATAATTTTAGGACTGTATAAATGTAACTACTCTTTAACTATTAAGGAGTTGAAGTTACATTCGGCTCTTTGAAGGCAACTGCGAGGCTGATGTGGCCCCCCTGCCCCAGTGAAAATGAGTTTAACAACCCTACTTTATTTATTTATTTTTTATTGTTGTTCAAGTACAGTTTTCACCCCTCCCCACCACTCCAGCCCTCCCCACCTCTGTCCCCCATTTCACCCCTCCTTGTTATTGTCCGTATGTCCTTTATAATTGTTCCGGTAAACCCTTCACCCTTTTCCCCCATTATCCCCTCCACTCTCCCCTCTGATCACTGTCAGACTGTTCTCAATTTCAATGTCTTTGGCTATACTTTATTTGCTTGTTCGTTTTGTTGATTAGGTCCCTATTAATGGTGAGATCATATGGTATTTGTCTTTCATCGCCTGGCTTATATCACTTAGCATAATGCTCTCCAGTTCCATCCATGCTGTTGCAAAGAGCAGGAGCTCCTTTTTTCTTTCTGCTGCATAGAATTCCATTGTGTAAATGTACCATAGTTTTTCGACCCATTCATTTACTGATGGGCACTTGGGTTGCTTCTAGCACTTGGCTATTGTAAATTGTGCTGCCATGAACATTGGAGTGCATAGATTCTTTTGGATTGGTATTTCGGGGTTCTTAGGATATAATCCTAGCAGTGGAATTGCCAGGTCAAAAGGCAGTTCCAGTTTTAGTTTTGTGAGGAAATTCCATGCACCAGTCTTCACCTCAGCTTTAAATGAACTGATCCTTTAAGAAAACCTCTTCACACACAGAAACTGCCAATTCAGAAACTGACAGGCTGAGGTAGTCAATGGTTGGATGCTAGGTTTCAAAGAAAAAAAAATGAAAATAGGTATTAAACTAGCAACTGGTAATCATAAAAGAGAACTACTGAAAACTTCTGTAAATCACTTCAATACTTTAAAATAAATACAAATACATACTATTAATTTCCAACTTTGTATAATATTCCTAATCAAGGTGAATCCTTCCCTGATTCAGAGTGATTTGATGAATTTCATTTCTAAAAAGCTAAATGTTCCCTGATTTTATTACAGTGAGAAACATAATGCAAGTGTAATATTGCATTATATAAGTGCAACAATTTTTAAAGAAATTAAAATGAAGAGATCCAGAAAAAGTGAAAATACTTCATCACCATAAAATTTCATTTTAATTGAATTATCAATATATAAATGTATTTGTTCTTCATAACATTTAGATTGCAAGGGAAAGTCCAGGAAGGAAAAAGTCTCAAATATTCATAAGATTAATTTTAAAACTAACATTTAAAACTTAACTGTGGTCATCTATCATTATTTAGTGTATGTGCATGCATTTAGATATGTACATAGTAAAGTCTTAAATATTTTATTTATTATTAGAGAGAGGGTAAAGGAAGAAGAAAGACAGGGACAGAAATATCAATGGGTTGCCTCTTGCACATCCCCAACTGGGGCATGGCCTACAACTGAGGCATGTGCCCTGACCAAGAAATGAACTGGTGAACCTTTGGTTCCCAGGCTAGTGCTCAATCCACTGAGCCATACCAGCCAGGGCTATATTGAAGTCTATTAAAACCATAGAAGAGAACTGGTAACTCAGAAAGAAAGGTAGTCCTTGAATATATGATTTGTTCTCAATCATGAGGGTGTAAAAAGTTATTTACTTCCTGCATGCTCTACCCAGATGACAAAAATTTCCTTTTATTATCCTCCCCAACACAGTCACTCAAAAGTCTGTTAACTTCCTTGTTTTTGTGCCATTTTTGCATGACTTAAAACTGCAAATGCCTAAATAGACACTTCTCCAAAGAGTTACATACAGAGGGCACAGAGACATATGAAAGGATGTTCAGCATCACTAGCCATCAGAGAGATGAAAATTAAAACCACAATGGTACACCACTTCAAACAAGTCACAATGGCCACACCATAACTAAATCAACAAACAAGTGCTGGACAGGATGCGGAGAAAAGGGAACCCTAGTGCACTGTTGGTGGGAATGCAGACTCGTGTCACCACTGTGGAAAACAGTATGGAATTTCCTCACAAAACTAAAACTGGAACTGCCTTTTGACCCAGCAATTCCACTGCTGGGAATATATCCTAAGAATCTGGAAATACCAGTTCAAAAGAACTTATGCACCTCTATGTTCATAACAATGCTATTTACAATAGCCAAGTGCTGGAAAAAGCCTAAGTAGCCATCAGTAAATGAGTGGATAAAAAAACTATGGTACATTGAAACAATGGAATGCTATGCAGCAGAAAAAAGAAGGAACTCTTACCTTTTGCAACAGCATGGATGGAACTAAAGACTATTATGCTAAGTGAAATAAGCCAGTCAGTGAAAGACAAATACCACATGATGCCACCTATAAAAGGAATCTAATGAACAAAATAAACTAATGAACAAAATAGAACCACAGGCATGAAAACATGGAACAGACTGATAGTGACCAGAGAAAAGGGTAGAGGAGGATAATGGTGGAAAGAAGCGGAAGGGATGAGACAAAGAACATACATGAAAGACCCACAAACATGGACAATTGTGTGGGAATTGACTGTGGGAGTGGGGGATGGGATGGGCAGAGGAGGGCAAAAGTGGAAAAATTGAGACAACTGTAATAACATAACAACAAAAAATGATTTTAAAAAAGAACTCATACAACCCAACTCTTCCCACTAGGAAGACAAACTAATTAAAAAATGGGCAAATGACCTAAATAGATACTTCTCCAAGGAGCACATACAGATGGCCAATAGATATATGAAAAGATATTTAATGTCACTAATCATCAGAGGAATACAAATTAAAACCACAATGAGATATCACATACCATCTGTCAAAATGGCCATCATTAATAAATCAACAACAAGTGCTGGCAAGGATGTGGAGAAAAGGGAACCCTTGTTCACTGTGGTTGGGAATGCAGATTGGTGCAACCACTGTGGAAAACAATATGGAGTTTTCAAAAAAATTAAAAATGGAACTGCCTTATGATGCAGCAATTCCAGTTCTAGGAATATGTCATAAGAATCCCAAAATACCAATTCAGAAAAATTTATGCACCCCCACATTCATAGCAGCATTATTTACAATAGCCAAGTACTGGAACCAGCCCAACTGCCCAACAGTAGATGAGTGGATAAAAAAGTTGTGGTACATTTATGCAATGGAATACTACTTGGCCATAAAAAAATAAGAAAATCTTACCTTTTGCAACAGCATGGGTGGATCTGGAGAGTGTTATGTTATGGTATGCCAGTCATAGAAAGATAAATACCATATGATTTCACTTAAATATGTAACCTAATGAGAAAAATAAATAAACAATAAATTTAATGAATCCTCTCCCACATATGCATAAGGATTTGGATTTGGGATCCAAAAGGATTTGGGTAGAATTTATTTTTGAAATTTGAGTCTCATTCCTTTTATAATTCACTTGCTGCAAGATCTCCCCCTTTTAATTCCCAGCTGATTTTCCACCATTGAGCCAATAAGGATGTGTTTTTGTACTGCTGTTTCAGCCATAGCCAGGGGGTGAGGAAATGTGTTTAGAACAGAAAACTGCAGACTCACAACTTGCATCTCTTAAGAGTTGCAGTGTTTCTTCTTCCATCTGATTTTGTGCATGTTCCAGTGTATTCATGAGTTTTTCCAATCTATTTTGTATACTTATTACCTCCAAGAAATTTTATATGACCACTTCATTCCTCCACTATTAATGGAAGCCTCTGTATTTTTTGTATTTTAAAATTACATCAACATCATTATAAGAGCTTCCTTGTCATGAAACCCACAATATGAGAAAAGTTTTAAAATAAAAAATAGAAGTTCCAATTCTATCAGTGTTTTTTAAAGGTCAAATATTTTTAATATTAATATCTCAGCTACTATATTCATCAGGATAGATGGAAGCATAATCAAGTTCCTCTGCACTGTCAAAAAATGACAGCTTTATGGAACTACATATACTATATAATTCACACATTTAAATTGTATAGTTCAATGGTTTTTAGTATATAAAAAGTTGTATAATCATTACCATACTCAATTTTAGAACATTTTTATCACCCCAAAAAGAAACCCTATACCCTTTAGCTATTACCAATGTTGCCCTCTATTCCCCCAGACGTAGGCAGTCACTAATCTACTTTCAATATCTATAGATTTGCTTATTCTTGATATTTTATACCAATGGAATCATATAATATGTTGTGTTTTAATACTAGATTCTTTTATTTAGTATAATGTTTTCAAGGTTCATTCATGTTGCAAATTTCATTCCTTTTTATGGCCAAACAATATTCCATAGTATGGTCATACCATATCTTCTTATTCATTCATCAATTGATGATGATCAACTCCACATTTTGAATATTATCAATAAAGTCGCTATGAACATTTGTGCACAGGTTTTTGTGTAGAAGAAGGTTTTCAATCCTCTTGGGTATATACCTAAGAGTAGAATTGGTGGCTCAGTCCAATTTACCTATTTTTCCCTTTTTGCTAACGCATGTGATATCATATGTAAGAAACCACTGACAAATCCAAGGTCATGAAGATTTAGTGCTATGTTTTCTTTTCAAAACTTTTATAGTTTTAGCTGTTACATTTAAGTCTTTGGTTCATTTCAAATAAATTTTTTTTATACCATATGAAGTGGGAGTCTACCTTCAGTCTTGTACACATTGATATTCAGTTATCCCTGCACTATTTGCTTAAAAGACTATTTTTTTTCTCATTGAATTTCTTTGGTATTCTTATTGAAAACCAATCAACTATAAACATGAGGGTTTATTTCTGGATTCTCAATTCTATTCCATTTGTCTATCCTTAAGCCAGTACCACACTGTCTTGATTATCTTTTTTTTTTATTTTCATTTTGAAAGCAGAAAGTGTGAGGTCTCCAACTCTGTTTTTCTTTTTCAACACTATTTTAGGTATTCTGGGTCCCTTGAATATCCATATTAACTTTAACATTAGCTCATCAATTTCTACAAAGAAGCTGGCTGGAATGCAGATAAAGATTGGGTTGAATCTGTAGAACAATTGGTAAAGTACTGCCATCTTAATGACAGTAAGTCTTCAAATCCATGAATACAGGATGTCTTTCTGGTTATTTACATCTTATTTAATTTCTTTGAAAAACATTTCATAGTCTTAACAAGATTTATACTTCTTTTGTTAAATTCATTTCTATATATTTTAATATTTTATACTATAATATATGAAATTGCTTTTCAGTTTCATTTTCTTTTTTCCTTTTTATTGAATTTATTGGGGTGACTCAGGTTAACAAAATTACATGGGTTTGGGGTTCACAATTCTATAATGCATCATTTGTTTGTACACTGCTTTATATGTTCACCACCCCAAGTCAATTCTCCATCTTTAATTTCATTTTCTTTTTCTTAATACATATATTTCATTAATGTTCAAATACAGTTGTCTCCATTTTCCCACCACCACTTTCCCTCTCCCTACCCATCCCACCTCCCATCCTTAATCCTACCCCCCTTTCGTTTTGTCCATGGGTCCTTTATATATGTTCCTTGATGGTCCTTTCCCTTCATTACCCCATTATTTCCCTCCTCCCTCCCCTCTGGTTACTGTCAGTTTGCTCTTAATTTCAATGTCTCTGGTTATATTTTATTTCCCTGTTTATTTTGTTAATTATGTTACACTTATAGGTGAGATCATATGGTATTTGTCTTTCACCACCTGGCTTATTTCATTTAGCATAATGCTCTCCATTTCCATCCATGCGGTCACAAAGGGTAGGAGCTCGTTCTTTGTTTCTGCTGCATAGAATTCTATTGTGTAAATGTACCATATTTTTTGATCCATTCATTTACTGATGGGCATTTAGGTTGCTTCCAGCACTTGGCTATTGTAAATTGAGCTACTATGAACATTGGGGTGCATAGGTTCTTTTGAATTCCTGTTTTGGGATTCTTAGAGTATAATTCCAGCACTGGAATTGCTGGGTCAAAAGGCAATTCCATTTTAGTTTTTTGAGGAAATTCCATACTGTTTTCCACAGTGGCTGGATGAGTCAGCATTCCCACCAACAATGTACTAGGGTTCCCTTTTCTTCACAACCTTGCCAGTACTTATTGTTTGTTGATTTGGTTATGATGGCCATTCTGACTGGTGTAAAGTGGTATCTCATGGTGGTTTTCATGTGCATCTCTCTGATAGCTAGTGATGCTGAGTATCTTTTCATATGTCTCTGGGCCCTATGTATGTCCTCCTTGGAGAATTGTCTGTTCAGATCCTTCGCCCAATTTTTAATTGGATTGTTTGTCTTCCTGGTGTGGAGTTATGTGACTATTTATATGTTTTGGAGATCAAACCCTTGTCTGAGATATCATTGGCAAATATATTTTCCCATACAATTGGTTCCCTTTTCATTTTGCTGATGTTTTCTTTAGCCATGTAGACACTTTATTTTGAAGAAGTCCCACATGTTTATTCTTTCCTTTATGTCTCTTGCTCCAGGGGACATATTGGTGAAAATATTGCTGCGTGAAATGTCTGAGATTTTCCTGCCGATGTCCTCCTCTAGGACTTTTATGGTATCACGACTTATATTTAAATCTTTTATCCATCTTAAGTTCATTTTTGTGTATGGTGTAAGGTGGTGATTGAGTTTCTTTTTTTTTTTTTTTTTTTTTTTTTTTGCATGTAGCTGTCTAGATCTCCCAACACAATTTGCTGATGAGGCTATTTTTACTCTATTTTATGCTCCTGCCCCTTTGTCAAATATTAATTGACTATAGAGACTTGGGTTTATTTCTGAGCTCTCTGTTCTTTTCCATTGGTGTATTTGTCTGTTCTTATGCCAGTACCAAGCTGTTTTCATTACAGTGGCCTTGTAATACAGTTTGATATCAGGTATTGTGATCCCTCCTACTTTGTTCTTCTTTCTCAAAATTCCTGCAGCTATTCGGGGTCATTTATGGTTCCATACAAATTTCTGAAATGTTTGTTCTATATCTGTGAAATATGTTATTGATGTTTTAGTGGGGAATGCATTGAATGTTTAAATTGCTTTGGGTGGTATGGACATTTTGACAATTTTAATTCTTCCAATCCATGAACATGGTATATGCTTTCATTTATTTGTTTCTTCCTTAATTTCTTTCCTCAGTGTTGTGTAGTTTTATGAGTACAGGTCTTTCACCTCCTCTATTAGGTTTATTCCTAGGTACTTTATTTATCTTGTTGCTGTAGCAAATGGGATTTTTTTCCTGATTTCTCTTTCTGATATGTCATTGTTGGAGTATAAAAATGTCATCAATCTCTGAATATTGACTTTGTTTCCTGTTTTTTTGCCAAATTCACTTATTAGGTTGAGTAGTTTTTTGGTGGAGTATATAGCATTTTCTATATACACTATCATGTCATCTGCAAACAATGACATTTTACTTCCTCCTGTCCAATTTGGATGTCTTTTATTTCTTTCTCTTGTCTGATCTCTGTGGCTAGTACTTCCCATACTATTTTGAAGAGAAGTGGTGAAAGCATACATCCTTGTCTTGTTCCTAATCATAGTGGAAATATTTCAGTCTTTCTCCATTGAGAAAGATGTTGGCTGTAGGTTTTTCACATATGACCTTTATTACGTTGAGGTATGCTCCCTCTACTCCCACTTTGCTGACCATTTTTATCATAAATGTGTGCTGTACCTTATGAAAAGCTTTTTCTGCTTCTATTGATATGGTTATGTGATTTTTGTCTTTTGTTTATGTCATGTATTATGCTTATTGATTTGTGGATATTGTACCATTCTTGCATCCATGGGATGAATCCCACTTGAGCATGGTGTATGATCTTTTTTAGGTATTGCTGGATGCAGTTTGCCCGTACTTTGTTGAGGATTTTAGCATCTATGTTCATCACCGATATTGACCTGTACTTTTCATCTTTGTTGTATCTTTGTCTGGTTTGGGGATTAGGATGATGCTGGCTTCATAAACAGTTTGGGAGTCTTCCCACTTCTTGAATATTTTGGAGTAGTCTGAGAAGTATACAGGTTAGCTCTTCCTTAAATATTTTGTAAAATTCTCCTGTGAAACCATCTGGTCCAGGGCTTTTGTTTGATGGGAGTTTTATGATTACTGCTTCAATTTCATCAGCTGTTATTGGTCTTTACAGGCTTCCTGCTTCTTCTTCATTCAGTTTTGGAAGATTGTATTTTTCTGGAAATTTGTCCATTTCACGTACATTTTCAAATTTCTTAGCATAAAGTTCTTTGTAGTAATTTTTTACAATCCTTTGTATTACTGTGGTATCTGTTGTAATTTCTCCTCTTTCATTTTGTATTTTATATATTTAGGTGTTCTCCCGTTTTTTCTTGATGAGTCTGGTTAAAGGCTTGTTGATTTTCCAGTTGCATCCATGCTGTCACAAAGGGTAGGAGCTCCTTCTTTCTTTCTGCTGCATAGAATTCCATTGTGTAAATATACCATAGTTTTTTGATCCATTCACTTACTGATAGGCACCTAGGTTGCTTCCAACACTTGGCTATTGTAAATTGTGCTGCTCTCACCTTTAACAGAAACCTAAACAACAAAACAAAGAAACAAGCAAAATATAACCAAAGACACTGACATAGAGAACAGGCTGACAGTGTTCTGAGGGGAGAGGGGAGGGAATTTCAGGGGAATTTCAGGGGAAAAGGGGAAGGGTTTACAGGAACAAGTATAAAGGACACATGGACAAAAACTAGGGGTGGGTGGAAATGGGAAAGAGGAGGGGAGGGCTGATTGGGTGGGCTGGGATGGGAATAAAAATAGAAAATTGTACTTCAACAATTAAAATAAAATTAAAAAAAATAAAATGCTAATTGTTTAAAAAAAAAAGAGGCTTGTTGATTTTGTTTATCTTTTCAAAGAACCAGCTTCTGGATTTATTGATCCTTCAAATTGTTCTTTTAGTCTCTACGTCATTTAATTCTGCTCTGATTTTGGTTATTTCCTTCCTTCTACTCACTGTGGGTTTTGTTCCTCCCATTCTTGTAGACCTATGGTTAGGTTGCTTATTTGAAAGTTTTATCTTTTTTTAGGTAGGCCTGTATCATTATGAACTTCTGTCCCAGGACTGCCTTCACTGTGCCCCACAGGTTTTGGACTGTTGTGTATTCATTTTCATTTGTTTCCAGACACATTTTTATTTCTTCTTTGATCTCATTATTAACCCATTCATTGTTTAATAGCATGCTAGTCAATCTCCATGAGTTTGAGTGTTTTTGAGTGTATTCCTTGAGGTTGGTTGGTTTCTAGTTTCAGGCCCTTGTGGTCTGAGAAGATGCTTGATATTAATTCAATTTTCTTGAATTTGTTGAGGCTTGTTTTGTTTCCTATCATGTGGTCTATCTTTGAAAATGTTCAATGTGCATTAGAAAACAATATGTATTTTGTTTCTTTTCTATAAAAGGCTGACTATATATATATATATAATCAGTTAAGTCCAATTGATCTAGAGCATTGTTCCATGCCACAATATCCTTTCTGATATTTTGTTTGGAAGATCTATTCATTGTTGACAATTGGGTGTTAAAATCCCCTAGTATAAGTGTGTTGCTGTCCATATCTTTCTTGAAGTCCTCCAAGATTTTCCTTATATATTTGGGTGCTCCTATGTTGGGTCCATATATGTTTATAATATTTGTTTTCTTGATGGATTCTTCTCTTGAGTATTATGAGGTGTCCTTCTGGATCTCTTTTTATGGCATTTGTTTTGAAGTCTATTTTGTCAGATATAAGTATTGCTACCCTGGCTTTTACTTTCCTGTCTGTTTGCTTGGAATAGTTTTTGACAACCCGTCACTTCAAGTCTGTGTAGGTCTTTTGTTCTGAGGTGGGTCTCTTGTAGGCAGCATATGTGTGGATCATGTTTTCTTATCCATGCAGCTACCCTATGTCTTTTAATTGGGGCAGTTAATCCATTTACATTTAAGGTTAAACTTGCCAGATAAGAAATGAATGTTAAGGGAGAGGGAAGATGGCGGCTTTACTCTAGGCAGCGTTTTTCTCGGCTTCTATGAAGAGGAGGGAAAATTGTGGATCGGTGGAGAAACAGAGCAAGTGGGCTAGGTTACCGAATCACTTTTGAAAGCAGGACATCAAAAATTATTGCACTCACTGGAAAACCAGATGGTAAGGAGTCTGCTACAGGACAAAAGGGGCCCAGGGATCAGCGCAGGGTCTAGGGGTGTGCAGACCCCAGGCCCGCCCAGGGTGCTCCGGGGTCTGCCCCAGGGTGCCTGGGAGAGGGAAGTCGCTGCTCCCTCCCTGGAATACTGGGGGTGAGCAACTCCAGGGGAGAACGTGTTGCTAAAAGGAACAGATTGGACAGTTGGACTGGGAAAAAATCGCCCAGGGACTATGAACACCCGCCCAGAGGCCTGGGAGGAGTAAGGAACACTAGCCGACAGGACCAGGGGCAGCCTGGAAGGGCGCCTGCAACCCTAGCCCGGTGGAAGTGCAGATCGGTGGACAGTACAGAACTGGGCCGCGCTCCGCTCGCGCCCCATAGGTAGGCCTGAATCACGCGCTGCTTTCCCAGGAGGGACATGGCACTTGGTGCGTTCCTACAGTGGTGGCTCAGAGATTTCCAGCCAGCCGAACCAGGGCAGCAGGGAAAGGCGCCCACACCCTGCGGGAGTGAGGTTCGGCGGGGAACACAGAGCTGGAAACGGCTTGGTGCACGCACCGTCAGAATGACTGACTCTCGCGCGCTTTGATCCCGGAAGGGTCGCAGTGAGGCGCTTAGGGCGATCCTAGACACCGAATCTCAAAAGTTTGGGGGAGGGGCGTGCCCTGTTACATCCCCAGGGAGGGTGCAGTGAATCCAAAAACGTCACAAGTGTCTCCAGAGATCATAGAGCTGGAAACCTGCAGGACCCCGGAGTCCGGAAGAATGTGGAAGTGAGATCCAGAGAGCCAGTGTGTGCGGGAGTGCCCAGGCTACCTAACAGACCAGCTGAGGTCTGGCTGGGAGAGAGAGAAGCATTTCAGAGGTCCCTCAGCCAGCTGAAGCCAGCAAGATCAGAAAAACTGGTCTGGCCAGTTAGAAACCAACACGAGGGTTTTTTGTTTGGTTGGTTGGTTGGTTTTTTTGTTTGGGTTCTTTTTTTGTTTGGTTTGGTTTTGTGTGGTTTCTCTGGCTGTTGTTGGTTGATTGACTTTATCTTGTGTTTTATGTGACATTTTTTTCAATTCTTATTATTTTTATCTCGCAATCCCTTATGTTTCTCTTCCATTCAACCTAATATTATTCTTTCCACTCCAAATTTATCTCTCCGGCACTACATCTTCTGCTTTTCTTTCCTTTTTTGTTTTTTAATCTTGCAAGTTACTGTAAATTTGTATTATCTTTTCCTCACTTTTCTGACTTTTTTTATTTTAATAATATTTTGGTATTCTTTTTCTTTCTGTATAATCTTCTTGGCTTGGCTGGTTATACTGTCATTCGATAGGTTCCCCATAGTATCTCGGTCACAATGTGTTGATAAGATACTATCCTTCATCTGTGTTCCATTAATAAACTTCTCAAGGTTCTATACTCTTTATTCTTTTTATCTAGATCTCATCAATTCTGCCACAAGACTGTCACTTTACTATTACTGCTAGTAAGACCTAGTCTATACAATTGTAAATGCTTCTCAATACCCCTACCTGATCTCAGCCTACTTTGCAATTTTCTGAACTATACCATTGTGGGGGTTGTCTCTATTCTTTTACTCACTACTCCTATATACTAATCTTTAGTCCAACCCTACCTTAGAATCTGACCTCCCACAGCCACACAGCTTTCTAGATCCAACTAACAATCCTCTCATCCCCAATAAGAGTCTTACCTTCTTTCCATCCTTTCTAAAACGTGGATAGTGGGGTGGAGGATCACGGTTAACACTATAAGGAGCCAAAGGATAACCCTTCTCTTCTCTACTGGCTACTAAAGTAAATATCATAGTATACTGTCTTGATGTTTTAAGCCACTTTGCCTTACTCTTCCAACTGATCACAAAAAAGAATAGGGGGAAGCTGTGAACACCAGGATACAGGAAGGAGATTGCACCACTGAATCTCACAAATATTCTACCACAGAAGTTCACACCATAATTAAAGGGAATTAGAACAGATCAAATTAACAAACAAGAAGAAAACAGAAGAAACCCACGAACAATGAGAAAACAAAGAAACAACCCCCAATTGAAGGGAAATGAGGAAGCCTCAGGAAAAATGCTAAATGAAATAGAGGCAACTCAACTATCAGATAGTGAGTTCAAAACAATGATTACCAGGAAGTTCAATGAACTCACAATGAGCTTTCAGAAATTAGAGGGGAACTACATCAACCTCACTGCAAACTATATAAACATGAAAAAGGAAATAGAAACTCTCAACAAAGGTCAAGAGGAAATGAAGAATATAATTTCTGAACTGAAGAACACAGTAGAAGGAATGAAAAGCAGGATCCATGAAGTAGAAGATTGGATTAGCGAGCTGGAGGACAAAGTAGAAAACAGCATCCAGAAAGAGCAAGAAAAGGAAAAGAGGCTCAGAAAGAATGAAGAGGGATTAAGAGAAATGCAAGACAATATGAAATGTAATAATACCCGTATAATAGGGATACCAGAAGGAGAAGAAGAAAAGCAAGGGATCGAAAACCTAGTTGAACAAGTAATGAAGGAGAACTTCCCTAATTTGATGAGAGAAAAAGTCACACAAATCCAGGAAACACAGAGAGCCCCAATCAAGAGGAAC
Organism: Phyllostomus discolor; assembly: GCF_004126475.2. Classification (NCBI taxonomy): domain Eukaryota; kingdom Metazoa; phylum Chordata; class Mammalia; order Chiroptera; family Phyllostomidae; genus Phyllostomus; species Phyllostomus discolor. Next base: position 74,474,902 of record NC_050198.1, read on the forward strand.
CCAAAGAGACCCACCCCAAGGCACATCATAATTAAATTGACAAAATTTCAAGACAAAGAGAGAATCTTAAATGCAGCAAGGGAGAAAAAGGAAGTAACATACAAGGGAGCCCCAATAAGGCTAACAGCTGACTTCTCAATGGAAACACTTCAAGCCAGAAGAGAATGGCAAGAAATACTCCAGGTAATGAGAACCAGAGGGCTGCAACCAAGGCTACTATATCCAGCAAGGCTCTCGATCAACATAGAAGGCCAAATAAGAAGCTTCCCAGACAAAAGAAGTCTAAAAGAATACACCTCGACCAAACCAGCTCCGCAAGAGATTCTAAAAGGACTGCTTTAAGGAAGGGAGGGAAAAGAGAGAGAGAGAGAGAGAAAGAGAGAGAGAGAGAGAGAGAGAGAGAGAGGAACACACGTACATAAAAGACAATGAATAAGAACCTATCAATAATAACCTTAAATGTAAATGGATTAAATGCTCCAATTAAAAGACATAGAATAGCTGATTGGATAAGAAAAAATAACCCACATATCTGCTGTCTACAAGAGACCCAACTCAGGATAAAAGACCTGCACAGGCTGAAAGTGAAGGGCTGGAAACAAATCTTCCAAGCAAATGGACAGGAAAGAAAAGCCGGGGTAGCAATACTCATCAGACAAAATAGACTTCCAAAAAAGGTCCATAAAGAGAGACCCAGAAGGTCACTTCATAATACTGAAGGGAAGAATACATCAAGAAGACATAAGTATTGTAAATATATATGCACCCAACATAGGAGCGCCGAAATACATAAAGAAAATCTTAGAGGACTTCAAGAAAGATATGGACAGCAACACAATTATAGTGGGAGATTTTAACACCCCACTATCAAAAATGGACAGATCTTCTAAACAAAATATCAACAAAGATATTGTGGCATTGAACCATACCCTTGAGGAAATGGACTTTACTGATATATACAGAGCCCTTCATTCCAAAGAAGCTAAATACACATTCTTTTCAAATGTACATGGAACATTTTCAAAGATAGACCACAATAGGACACAAAACAAGCCTCAAGAATTTCAAGAAAATTGAAATCATCCCAAGCATTTTATCAGACCACAAGGGACTGAAGCTAGAAACCAACCCAAAGGAAAAAAACCAAAAACACTCAAAATCATGGAGATTAAATAGCATGCTATTAAACAATGAATGGGTCAAGAATGATATTAGGGAAGAAATCAAAAGGTTTCTGGAAACAAATGAAAACGAACTCAACACAACCCAAAACTTATGGGACACAGCCAAGGCAGTCCTGAGAGGGAAGTTCATAGCGATACAGGCACATCTAAAAATGTTAGAAACATTCCAAACAAACAACCTAACCCTATGTCTACAAGAACTCGAGGAACAACAACAAAGGCAGCCCAGAGCAAGCAGAAGGAAGGAAAAAACCAAGATCAGAGCATAATTAAATGACATAGAGACTAAAAGCACAATTCTAAGGATCAATGAATCCAAGAGCTTGTTCTTTGAAAAGATAAGCAAAATCGACAAGCCTTTAAGCAGACTCGTCAAGAAAAAAAGAGAGAAGACCCAAATAAACACAATCAGAAATGAAAGAGGAGAGATTACAACAGATACCACAGAAATACAAAGGATCGTAAGAAATTACTATAAAGAGCTGTATGCCAAGAAATTTGAAAACTTAGGTGAAATGGACAACTTTCTAGAAAAATATAATCTTCCAAAACTCAATGAAAAAGAAGCAGAAAGCCTGAACAAACCAATAACAACAAAAGAAATTGAAGCAGTAATCAAAAAACTCCCAACACACAAAAGCCCGGGACCAGATGGTTTCACAGGCGAATTCTACAAAGCATTTAAGGAAGAGCTAACCCCTATGCTTCACAGACTATTCCAAAAAATCCAAAAAGATGGGAGTCTCCCAAACTCTTTTTATGAGGCCAACATCATCCTAATTCCAAAACCAAATAAAGACACAACAAAGAAAGAAAACTTCAGGCCAATATCACTGATGAACATTGACGCTAAAATCCTCAACAAAATACTGGCAAACTGCATCCAACAATACATTAAAAAGATCATACACCAGGACCAAGTGGGATTCATTCCAGGGATGCAAGGATGGTTCAATATTCACAAGTCAGTAAATGTAATACATCACATAAAGAAAAGCAAAGACAAAAACCACGTGATCATATCAATTGATGCAGAAAAAGCATTTGATAAGGCACAGCACCCATTCATGATAAAAACACTCGGCAAAGTGGGAATAGAGGGAGCATTCCTCAACATAATAAAGGCCATATATGAGAGACCTACAGCCAACATCATACTCAATGGCCAAAAATTAAAATCTTTTCCACTAAGATCAGCAACAAGACAAGGCTGTCCACTTTCACCACTTCTATTCAATATAGTACTGGAAGTTTTAGCCACAGCAATCAGACAAGAAAAAGAAATAAAAGGCATTCAAATCGGAAAGGAGGAAACAAAACTCACTGTTTGCAGATGACATGATAGTATACATAGAAAATCCTATAGACTCTAACAAAAAACTGCTTGACCTAATAAATGAATTTGGCAAAACAGCGGGATACAAAGTCAATATCCAGAAATCAAAGGCATTTCTGTACACCAACAATGAAACAGCAGAAACAGAGATCAAGGAAAAGAATCCCATTCGAAACAGCAAGAAGAAAAATAAAATATCTAGGAATAAACCTAACCAAAGAGGTAAAAGACCTGTATTCAGAAAACTACACAACACTGAAGAAAGAAATCAAGGAAGACACAAACAAATGGAAACATATACCGTGTTCATGGATTGGAAGAATTAATATCATCAAAATGTCCATACTACCAAAAGCAATTTACACATTCAATGCAATACCTATTCAAGTACCAATGGCTTATTTCACAGACATAGAACAAACACTTCAGAAATTTATATGGAATTATAAACGACCCCGAATAGCTGCTGCAGTTTTGAGGAAGAAGAGTAAAGTAGGAGGGATCACAATACCTGACACTAAACTATACTACAAGGCCACTGTAATCAAAACAGCCTGGTACTGGCATAAAAACAGGCACATAGACCAATGGAACAGAACAGAGAGCCCAGAAATAACCCCAAGTCTCTATGGTCAATTAATATTTGACAAAGGAGGCAGCAACATAAAATGGAGTAAAAATAGCCTCTTCAACAAATGGTGTTGGGAGAACTGGACAGCCACGTGCAAAAAAATGAAACTTGAGCACCAACTTACACCATATACAAAAATAAATTCAAGGTGGATAAAAGACTTAAATATAAAACGTGACACCATTAAAGTCCTAGAGGAGAAGGTAGGTAGGAAAATCTCAGATATTTCACAAAGAAACTTTTTTACTGACTTGTCCTCTAGAGCAAGGGACATAAAGGAAAGAATAAACAAATGGGACCTCATCAAAATAAAAAGCTTCTGCACAGCTAAAGAAAACAGTTTCAAAATTAAAAGAGAACCAACTGTATGGGAAAACGTATTTGCCAATGACACCTCAGACAAGGGTTTAATCTCCAAAATATATAAAGAACTTACAAGACTGCACTCTAAGAAGACAAGGAATCCAATTAAAAAGTGGACAAAGGACTTGAACAGACACTTCTCCAAGGAGGACATACAGAAAATCCAAAGACACATGAAACCATGTTCAATATCGCTAGCTATCAGAGAGATGCAAATTAAAACCACAGTGAGATACCACTTCACACCAGTCAGAATGGCCATCATAAACAAAGCAACAAACAAAACGTGTTGGAGAGGTTGTGGAGAAAAGGGATCCCTAGTGCACTGTTGGTGGGACTGCAGACTGGTACAACCACTATGGAAAGCATTATGGAACTTCCTCAGAAAACTAAAAATGGAGCTGCCTTTTGACCCTGCAATTCCACTGCTGGGATTCTATCCTAAGAATACTAAAACACCAATTCAAAAGAACCTATGCATCCCAGTGTTCATAGCAGCACAATTTATAATAGCTACATGCTGGAAGCAACCAAGATGCCCATCAGTGAATGAATGGATCAAAAAACTATGGTACATTTACACAATGGAATTCTATGCAGCAGAAAGAAAGAAGGAGCTCCTACCCTTTGCAACAGCATGGATGGAGCTGGAAAACATTATGCTAAGCGAAACAAGCCAGGCAGTGAAAGACAAATACCATATGATCTCACCTTCAACAGGAACCTAAATAACAAAACAAAGAAAGAAGCAAAATATAACCAAAGACACTGAAATAGAGGACAGGCTCACGGTGACCGGAGGGGAGAGAAGAGGGAATTTAAGGGGACAGTGGGAAGGGTTCACAGGAACAAACTTAAAGGACACATGGTCATAAACTAAGGGGAGGGTGGTAATAGGAGGGAAGTGGGGAGGGTGGGAGGGGGGACTGGATTGGGAGTAAAAGGGAGAAAACTATATTTGAACAATGATAAAATAAAATTTAAAAAAAAAAGAAATGAATGTTAAAAAGCTATGCAGGAAGTAAAGTAAAATATCACAAATCATGAAGAAGACCACAGTGGTTTTTTTCTTGGTAGCCTCTTGTATTTACCACTGTTTTTTTCTTTCTGAATCTGCCTCTGGTGATGTCAGATGTTGACCCCATCTGACCTTAGGCAGCCTGTTGGATACTTCCAGTGATCTTCTGTCCCTGGCTGTCTCTTTTAACTGTTGATCTGGTCACTCTACACTCAGTAGTCAGGTTTAAGCACTGTAGGAAGGAGCTGAATCCCTCATAGGGTGGGGGCTATTGTTTCCCCTCAGACTGCTGCTGCTCAGAGAGGAGTCATCTGCAGGAGCAGGATGGTTGCTGCATATAGGGGTTGGCTCAGCACCGGAATCCTGGTGGCTAGTCTCTCAGTTCTCTCCCCAAATCCTCCATCGCCACTCTCTCCTCTAGTTCACTCTGCATCTCTAGTCCACTCTGCCCCTCCTTTGCCAGGGATCTACTGTCTCTGGCTATCTCCCTGGTTAGTAATCTGGTCACTAGAACTCAGCAGTCAGGCTTAAGCACCACAGAGCCTGGGGAGATACCCTTCTGGGGTTGGGACTACTGTTTCTCTTCAGGCTACTGCCCCTCGGAGGGGAGAGGTCTGCCTGAGCATAAAGGCTGCTGCCATTTGGGGTATGACTCAGCACCAGGATCCTTATGGTTACTCTCTCAGTTCTCTCCCCAAGGCTTCTGCCCCCAGTCTCTCCTCAGGTGTCTCTAGACCATTCTGCCCCTGCCTTTGCCTGAGCCCTGGGTAAGTGGCTGCAAATGAAAATTTGTGTGTTGGCCCTTTAAATGTCCCTTTAAATGGCCCTTGCATCTCCAATCATCTGTCTCTGACAGAGAGCAATCCTGCTGCTTTTTCCACTGGTTGTTATCTGTGTACTTTTGGGGCTGTGGTGTTCTAGGCTGGGAGTCCTAGTTTAGGGTTTAGACCACAATCTCCTTCAGGGGATCCAGCTGGCTGCTTAATTATCCTGCCAGTGCTGCCACCTGTGGGCACCCAGCCAGCCCTCTTGAGTCCCTACTGCACTCCTTACCAGACAGGTTGTGCCAAAGCTGCTTCTTCTGTCTGTCCAAAGTTATATGGCTTCCCTTTGGCTATTGCTGTTTTTTGTTCCAGGTGGTTTCTCCACAATTGAGTTGTAATTCCAGATTCACCCTGGGAGGAGGTCAGTGTGACTTCCATTCACTCCTCCGCCATCTTCCCTCCAACTCTAATTTCATTTTCTTTTTTTTTATTGCTGTTCAAGTACAGTTGTATCCATTTTCCCACCACCACTCCCCTTCCTCCTCAGCCATCCCCACCTCCCGTCCTCGATCCTACCCACCTTTGGCTTTGTCCATGTATCCTTTATACATGTTCTTTGACAATCCTCCCTCCTTTTTCCCCCATTATCCCCTCCTACTGCCCCTCTGGTAACTGTCGGTTTATTCTTAATTTCAATGTTTCTGTTTATATTTTGTTTGCTTGTTTATTTTGTTGAATAGCCACCCCATGTCAATTCTCCATATTCAATTTCATTTTCATTTTCAATTTGCTCAATGCTATAGTATAGAATTACAATAGATTTTGTATGTTAATTCTGTATCCTCCAACTTTACTGAACTTGTTTATTAGTTATAATAGTTTTTAGTGAATTCTTTAGGATTTTTTAATATACTAAAACATCATCTACAGAGATATTTTTACTTGTTCATTTACAATTTAGATGCCTTTAATTTCATTGTCTTACCTACTTGTCTTGTCTAGAACTCCAGTACAATGGTGAATAGAAGTGACAGTGGGCATTCTTGTCTTATTCCTGATCTTAGGGGGAAACTCAGGGGCTTACATCTTTTTTTTTCTCATATTACATGTAAGGCATGGGCTGATGGCAGGTCAGTTGCAACTGTGATAGAAGCTTTACTCCATAGACATAGATAGATGTCTGTTCATTCTAGGACCCAGCCTGAGGCCTTACCTGGGCCATAAGGTTCTCTTGACAGACACCAGAAGCAAACACAAGAAGTCAAGCTAAACAAAACCACATTATCACCTTAAACTTCTGCTTCAATATGGTATATGTCATATCCACTCATACTCTATGCCCAAAGCCATGTCAGTTGAGCTCAAAATCAAATCTATACTCCTTTCAGAAGAGGCATCACACGTTTCCTGGCAATTGGTAGGGATACATAATCCTCTTAAAGGAAAGATGAGGAGTAAATAACTGTGAACAATGATATCATCTACCCTATTAAGTCTACTACCTCTAAGAATTATAGAAAATTATTCACTCAGCAATAAATTCAATTATCTGGACACCAAAAGACAATGAGATCAACTTCTTTTTTGAGACCAAGGCCACTATTTAGAAATTACACAGGGTCACAGAGAAGACTACAGAGAAAAACTTATCTAAAACTTGAGAAGGATGATTGCATGGGTTGTTAAGTATTGTGGCAACACACTTTCTAATAAGCCTGTCAGTTACCTGACTCAGAGTTTTTAACTTTGACTAACTATTAACAACTTACTAGGGTCCAAAGAATTTTAGTCTTATAAAGTTAGAGGTCACCTTGCAGAGAACTACCAGGATGTGATTTACTTTTGGGAGGATGCTTGGTTCAGAAAATAACCTCAAAGTTTCAGTTTGTTGCTCTAGAAAACATTAGGCAGGCTTGAGTCTAAATTAGTCATCATATTTTGGCATTCTTTCCCCAACTGACTAGATGAATCCCTGTTTTTTCAAATGTTCTTTGAGCAATTATTCTTGTCAATTTGCTCTTTTCATTAATTGGTTGAATAAAAGTTTGACATGTGCCAACAAATTTTGTCTGAGACTTGTGTTTTTTATAGATCTCACCTACTCCAAGAAATTTTCCCTGAACCCCTCTTCCTCCAACCTCCCACCCATCTTCTGTGTTCCTACAGCACCCTGTACTTTTGCTATCAAAGCACAATTCACATTGCATAGGAATTGTCTATTGGCTCCTCTTCCTCCCTTACCAGACTATAAGCACCTTGGCGCAGATTTTGCCCTGCTTGATTATGAATCCCCAGGGCCAAGTACAGTGCTTCCACATCCTACATGATCAATCAGCATTTGTAGAATGAATGATTGCTGTGTAATTGTTGCAAGTTGATGACAACTAAAATGAATAAATGGAGCAAGAAAACTTGGTATCTAGAATTCAGGGGGAGCTATCACAATAGATGTAATAGCCATGGGAAAAAATTAAAGAGAGAAAATATAGCTGATCTTCATTTTCAGGAGGGCCAATATATATGAAATTCAAATTTAGGACACAAGAGTACACATTCATTTTCCCAAATCTTCATTTTTTTTCATGAAATAATTAACTAGGATCTCCTTCTGTATTTCAATACATCTTATTAACTGTCTCACTGGATTGGTTTTAGAATATGTTGACAAATGAAGATCAGAAGTAAAAATGTGAATCAATGAGAAAACTATTTTATTTATGCATTTGTGTGTTCTAGAGTGCTTTCCAAGAACATATACATTGTGAAAGTGAACCACAAGAACACAGGATAGTGAAGAAGTTTAGCTTACAAGTTAATAGGCCTCTAATCTCTAAAGGTCTTTGGATAAAATAGGAGGGGGAGGATAACATAAATGATAGGTGAAAATGATGGGATTGGGACCAAAACCTAAGTCTGGGGCTCAACTTAGAGAAAATGAATGGTCCAAGTGAGATGAACTGAAGAACAGTAAGGGCAGGGAGGCAAACAGGCAATAATCATCTGATTTTAATGTTTATAGTCAATTGGAAGAATGACAAGTAGGTCAAATATTTATTGAATACCTACAGTGGCATCCACTGTATTAGCTTACTGGCTTTAAACAGTTCCTGCACTTATGGAATTTATATTCTAGATCAGTGTTGCAGAGTTCACAGGGGCCAAACAAATCCTTGATGAAGAGGCAAAAGGGGAAAGTACATCTGCTCTCAGCCCATTACCATGTAGACTTCCAAATAAGCCACTTCATATTTTGGAGGTGAGTAAAATGGGAAGTATGAAAAAGTCAACTATTACAAGAGTCAAACAGCTAAATATCAATTCCTCCTACAAGGAAACTGGAGGAAAACAGCAAATACAAAACCAGAAGCTTAACTTCACAAATAGCTCAAAGTAAAACCACCATGTGCCCCAAGTCCTTTTTGGTAACTTTACCACCTCTCCTGAACTGCCAACTATGGTACCTTTCCAGCGTCAAGCCATGTCCTTTTCTCTGACTTTTGCCTAGGCAAAACCTCTCAGTACTTTCCTAGGAATATGGGAGGATGAGAGCATGGTGGAATACCATCAGAAGTCATTCGTGCTTTAGTACTAGTGAAAGAATTGACTGCCTCCTTCCATAATGCTTTACCTTAATTAATACATACATCTCCAGAAGTTCCTATAAAGTGCTTAACTGTGAGAATTTCACACACCACAACTAGCCAGAAGGGGAGATATTTTGGAACCAGGTCCTTTCAGCAGCCACTGAAACTATACCTGTAGACAATTACTTACCTCACCTATGTATGTACAGAGCAGATTAAGAACCAAAAACCTTTGAAGAGTTGATATCCCAAGGAATTCATCATTTGCAGATTTAGAAAAATATATACTGAGCCCCATATAAATATGTGCCAAGCATCATTGTATAAGTCATTTTGTTTAATCCTTAGGACTACATTATGAAATGGTGGTTATTACAGCCTCATTTTACCAATGAGGAAATTAAGGCACAAACCATCTAAAAGAAGGCAGGAAAACGGGGGGTGGGGGAGAAGAGACACAGGACAAATAGAAAACAAATAGCAAGATGTTATATTTAAATCCAACCATATCAGTAATGATATTAAATATGGCCTAAACACCCCAATTAAAAGGTATCAACTGTCTGAATTAAAAAGCAAGAAAAAATATACCATGCAAATAGAATCAAAAGAAAGCTCAAGAAGCTATATTAATATTAAAGTAGATATTAGACTGAGGAATATTACCAGGGATAAAGAGGAATATTCCATTTTCATAAAGGGTTCAATTCATCAAGAATATAAAATCCTAAATTTGCATGTCCCTTTCAAAATATATGATGCAAAAACTGACAAAGCTAAAAGAAAAAATAAGACAAATCCAGAATTATATCTGTAAATTTCAATACACTTCTCTCAGTAATTGACAGACCAAGCTAAGAGAAAATTACCAAGGATACAAATTTGTAACACCACCAACTAACTTGACCTAACTGGCTTTTATAGAACTCTACATCCAACAAGAACAGAATACACATTCTTTTCATCATGGTAGACCAACTGCTGTGCCATAAAACAACTACCAGTAAACATCAGAGGATTTAAATAATTCAAAGTATGTTCTTTGACAACAGAACTGAAATAGATACCAATAACAGAAGGATAACTGGAAAATCTGCAAATATTTGGAAATTAAATAACACACTTCTAAATAATGCACTGGTCAAAGAATAAATCACAAAGGAAGTTGGAAAATACTTTGAGCCAAATAAAAATGAAAATACCACACATCAAATTTGTGGAATGCACCTAGAGAAGTGGTTAGAGAAAATTTATAGCATTAAATTATAAAATGCTAATGCAACACCCATTCCACACACGCAAACTCACCAATGTCAGGTTATTATGCAAGGAAAAGTAAGGAATGGAAAACAAAACTCAGTCCTGAACCAACCCCAATCATGGAAAAGTGAACCACTACAGATAAAAGTTAAAGGAAAAGGTATAAGTGGTATCAAAAGTAATTCTGAAACTCCAAACTGCTTACCTTTGTAGTAGATGCTTGCTGACAGTATATATCTAGGGTAACAAGAGGTTAGATCCAGGAAGGTCACTGAAGGTAGGCTGGAGAATACTGGGGGTCAGAGTAAAAAAGAACAGTGTGGGGCAGTGGAGTTGATGAATTCTAATCCTAGGACAGATACTGTTGCTCTTGTTTTTAAAATCTCTCTTGCTAAGGATGGATTATGTCTGGAGCTTAATATACTTATCACCCCCACACAGACAACAGTATGTGATTACCACACAGAAGGTGGCCTTGGGGAAGTAGGAGAAGGTATAAGGGGGATAAATGGTGATTAGAGGAGACTTGACTTGGGGTTGTAAACACATAATATAATATACAGGTGATGCATTACAGACTTGTACACCTGAAACCTATATAATTTTATTAACCAATGTCACCCCAATATATTCAATAAAAAAGAAAATAAAGAAGCCTCCAGATGGGTTCTGTCCCTAACTGAGGTAAGAACAGAGATGCTGGAATCACAGGTTGCTTAAATTCCATAACTCCCAAATGTCAACCCCACATTAGAATCATTTGAGGAACTGTTTTTTTTTTTTTTTTTTTTTTTAAGATATACTGATATGAGAGAGGAACATCAGTTAGTTGCCTCTCACATGTGCCCAGACTGGGAACCAAACCCGCAACCTAGGAATGTGTCCTGACTGGTAATGGAACCAGTGACTTTTTGCTTTGCAGGATGACACCCAACCAACTAAGCCACAATGGCCAGGGCTTGAGGAACTGTTTTAACAACACTCCGGGCTCCTACCCACAAGAGAATCTGATTCAGTATATTTGGAGTGGGGTGCCTAAAGTTTTTCATTACCTCTGATTCTGATGATTCCCAGTTTGAAAAGTACTCATATAAGTATTACCACTAAGAACAACTGCTAACAGTTACAGAGTATTTATATTGTTAAACTGAGTTCATTAACAAAACGCTATTGTGAAGACTAGGTGAGGAAGTACAAGTGGAGCTCATCACCACTCAGAGGAAACAAAGTAATCTTGACCTACAGGCACTTTCTGGTTACCCATAAAAATATGAAAATGTGACTAACACTGATTAACAAAATAAGGCACTTTCTGGTTACCCATAAAAACATGAAAATGTGACTAACACTGATTAACAAAATAAGGTTGATGTCAGGCTTAGTCATGAAAAAAAGAACAAAAAAATGAAAAAGTATCAAGGCAATATGGAGCAGTATCCAAAGAAATAGAGAACATTTGCCTCTCAAATATGATCCAATCCTCCTGGCTAGTATGACAACAGGTTGACTTCAAGGACTCTGCACTATGCAAGAATGGGTCCGGATTTCAAGTTCAATATTGTCTCTCCTTCAGTACCAATTTAAGGTTAAACCAGACCCAAACAGACCTACACCCTCTGAGTAGAACTGTTATGGGAGAAAGTCTCAGAAACTCAGTTCTTCTCGCCAACACAGTAAAGAATTACAGATCAAAAACCTATTAGTGTGCAAAGTTCATTAGTGCTAAGTTCTAATGGGAAAGCAAAAGTAAGGGTGGCAAGAGCAGGGTGGCCAGCCCTGGCTGGTGTGGCTCAGTGGACTGAGCACTGGCCTGAAAACCAAAGGGTTGTTGGTTCAGTTCCCAGTCAGGCCACATGCCTGGGTTGCAAGCCAGGTCCCCAGTAGAGGGCACATGAGAGGCAACCATACATGGATGTTTCTCTCCCTCTCTTTCTCCCTCTCTCTGAAAATAAATAAACAAACAAACAAACAAATAAATAAATAAAATATCTTTAAAAAAAGAGCAGGGTGACCAAAGCTCAGCTGACCAGTGCCATAGGCCAGGTAGCCAAAAGGGGGTGGTTAGGGGCCTGATCAAAGGCCCCCTGGCCAGAGTCCAGCTGGCCAGACTCCCCCTCCACCACGAGTGGCAAAGGAGCCAACAGAACAAGTTCTTTGTAGTTGGCGGGATGGAGGTGAAGAAGTTACATATTGATTGATGGGTAAAGTTAGTACCAGCCTTCTGGGGGAGACGTGACTACCCAAACGTAGGTATGGGTGGGGGTCTCTTAGCCCGAATCCTTATCTTGCTCCAGACTCTATTTGTTCATTTTGTATACATGACAGGAGGTAGGCAGTAAACCAAAGCTGTTTCATGGGCTTCACTGTGGACCTCATCCCCTTCCCCTTCCAGGCCTTAGAATGAATACACACTCTCAAGGTTTTCCTTTTCCCAGCTAGTGGAGATGATACACACAGACTTTTGAAGGGTGGCCCCCACTCCTGCACTATCATAATTTTGCTGGTGTTGTTCAGAATGCCTGGCAGCCTTATCGAGCCAGGCTCAGGACTACTGGGTCAGCAGTGAGACATGACTTCCTTTGCTCCATGTATTAAGTTCTTTGTTAGATTGTAATGGTGAGGGCCCTTCTTTTATTTCCCCTCTGGCTGCTCATTCCTAGCTGCTATGTAACATTCACCCCTGAAGTAATAGGAATGCAAATATTTGGGGACTTTGGGCTCAGGACTGCTGGGTCAATGGGTGAGACATGTCTCCTTCCTCCTCCCTGCCTTCGTTTACTGTCTATCCTACCTAATGGAAATACATAAATTAACTTCTTGAACATCTAAATCCTCCGTGGAGTCTTCCCAGGTCAACCTGTTGAGAACAAGACTTCCCAAATCACACCTAGTCTAACATCATTCTTACCCTGAGTACTCACCATAATTTTAAAATATAACTGGACCCCAGATGCATGTGGTATGAATATTCATTTTACAAATCATTTCCTGCTTGTATCTTGTTAGCATGATCTTTTTTCTGTAGTACTGACATCTTGGATCAACTGTCCTGAGAAGCACAAAAGTTGCCTGCATAACAGTACCTAGCAGTGGCATATCTAATTACAACTCATATTCTTTAATAATGATATATGTAACCCTAGGAGATGAGTACCACTACATACTGCACAAAATTAGAATCATGAAGGCCTTGAATATAGTACAATATCATTCCAGTTAGAATTTTGGGGGGACAGGGATAACAGTACCTCTTCCTTAACCTCTTACTCAAGTCCAAGGACATCTAGCTATCTGTAATCTGGAAAAAAAAACAGTTCTCAGATTAAGCTGGAGATAAGTACTAGGTTATTTTCAAGTTCCTGTCCCTGAAATGAAGGCTATTTCTGACTTATGCTGATGCATTTCTCAAGTTTATATGCCCTATCCTCAATCAAAATATTCTTTTTATTTTCCTCTATTAAACACCTCTATTTAATAACATATCACAGGAATTAAGCTTTGTTAGCCTGACCCATGTAGAAATAATGATCATTAGAGCTTAAAACTGTACCTAAGAATCAGAAACAAAAAGCAATTATTCTTATATTAAAGTTTATCTTCTCAGGTTACCACACTTCCTTTAGTCAATATTTCCAATACCCTTCTATTGTTATTCTTAATTATCATGTACATTTGTGTCTATAAATACAACAAAATCTGTATTCAATTAGCATGAATTAGTATCTTTTAAGCAGCTCTTCTTTATATTCTCAGCTCTAGACACAATAAAATCTCTTTGACCCTGACAGTATCTCTAAAAATGTTACTTCAATTAAAGAAATTAAATGCTTAAACCATGCTTCTGGTAAGTGATGAAAATATTAAGCAGCTGTAATATTATAAGCTTCAGTCTACCTGAGGCAGCCTTGCAGATCAGGACCCATAAAAATGCAATAAAAGAAAATCAAAAGGCCGGGCACATTTCAACTAATGAGATCTTGTTTATGTTGCCTGTATCATGGGACTCAAACAACAGTTGCATGAGTTTCTGATCTTTACAAACATGCTTATAAAAACTAAGGCTTCATAAGTCCCACTTGATAAACCCTGTTCCAAATATACAAAATTTTTTTTCCTGTACTAAACCAAACCATCAGAGACCTGGGTGCCAGGACCACATATTTCTACAATGGTAACATTGCAGAAATATCCTTACCAGAATGATTTGACATGTTGGCCATCAGCTAACATTTGGGGCCATTACAAAACATACACCTTTGTTTTATTTACTGAAAAGACAGGGTTTCTTCATTATGAGAATGCAAGTAAGTCTTTTAGGCTTCGAGCCAGAAAAATGTTCTCCTCCATGACAGGCTTTTTATATGATGGTCACTGTAATTAGAGTACCTGACCACATTACCTTCTCTGTGTGGCCTGCCAGGTTTCTCAGACTTGATTCATAGCCCAGGTGTACATAGAATTTGGAATATTAACCTCATTTTAGGTACATTTCACCCAGAAATCAAATATTCTCATTTACTTTTTAAGTACTGTACCATATGTTTTTACATAAATCCTTTTCTGGACATGGTAGGGTAGAAATTAAAAAAAAATGAAAAAAAAAAAAGGCTACTTGGACCTCCATACATAATTGGCTAAAGTGCTTCCTTGAAATAGAAAATGGCACTTTAGGACTTCTAGTCAGATTGCCTGTGTAGGTAAATGCAGAACTCAGAACCTCCTATAACCATATCAAAATTATAACTAAACTACAGAGCCATCATTCAGAACCACCTGAAATCCGGCTGAATGGAAGTCCTATACCTAGGGGGTTAAAGAAGTCACATAAAACTGGTAGAAGAGACAAAGACACAGAAGGCTAGTCCCATACCCACATGTGGTGGATAAAAATTGGGAGGGGTATCGTGGCTGCAGAAGTAACCCCTGAGCTGCACACCAGGCCCTCCAGCTCAAAGTTCCAGTTCCAGGAAGAGAAGTACCATAACTTCTGAGTGTAAAACCAGTGGGGGTTGGGGCTGAGTGAGATGAAGGCTTCTGGAGTCCCAGGCAGTTCCTCTTAAAGGACCTGTGCATGGACTTACTGAGACTCACTCCCTCTGAGCTCTAGCACTGGGACAGCAGCTCAAAAGGCACCAGGGACATACAAGGAGGAAATGAATAGTCTGGCATCAGGCAAGGTCTGGAGAACCAGCTTCCCTTCACCCCACAGAGCTGGCAGATAGGTGCCGTATCTGAGTCTCCATCACCCTGACTAACACTGTTCTGCCCTAATAATTCCCTAAGTCATCACCCCACCCAATTTGCAGGCCCACCCAAGCCATTTCCAGTGGCTTTTCCATACAAACTGCCTGTTTTGGCTCCTGCTGCAGACTTTCCCAAAATCTCTCAAAGGTTCACAATTTGCAAACAAGCAGCTTCTGGGCTTGTTTGCAAATTGTCTCTTATCTCTATCTAATTGGCCCCAGGCCCAGCATTTGCATCAGCTGGCCTTGGTTCAAGCTTGGCCTCTCCTAATCACCTTCAATTTCAGCCCAAGTAGCAGCCATCTGCAGATCACTGTAGTTCATTCTGAGTGGCCCTGGTGGCTGACTGTGCACCTTGATGAAGGCCCCAGGGCTGCTGCACCCAGTGGACAGCTTCAGACCATGCAGGATTACAACCCTATAACCTCCACAAGCAACACACTCAAGGGGTGGACTCAGTGAGCATGAGCCCCCTGAAGCAAGTCGTGCTCCATGAGGTCAGCTTCTACACAGCAACTTCTCTGTGGTAGTTACCACGAGTCCTCACAGCTCATCAGCCTGTGGGTCAGTCCCTCCCAGAGACACCAACAGCAATCAAGGCTCAACTATAACAGGACAGTGCACATAGCCCACACAGAGTGCACCTGGAGTGCCCAGCTTGGGTGACTAGTGAGGCTGTGCCACTGGGCCCTATAGGACACCTAGTACATAAGGCCACTATATCAAGTCCAAGAGACAGCAACTCTACCTAATACATAGAAACAAACTTAGGAAAACAGCCAAAATGTGGAGACAAAAAAACAGGTTCGAAATTAAAGAAAAGGAGAAATCTCCAGAAAAAGTAGAGGTAAGCAAATAAACAGACACCGAGTTCAAAACAATGGTTGTAAGGATGCTCGAGAAACTTAGTGAGAACTTCAGCAGCATGAAAAAGGACAAAGAAATCATAAAAAAGAACCAGTCAGAGATGAAGGAAACAGTAACTGAAATGAGTAATTTACAGGAAATCAACAGTAAAGTAGATGAAGCCAAGAATCAAATCAGTCATTTAGAATATAAGGAAGCAAAAAACACCCAATCAGAACAGGAAAAAAAAAAGGAATTCAAGAAATGAAGATAGTGTAAGGAGCCTCTGGGACAATTTCAACCATACTAATATTTGCATCATGGGGGTGCCAGAAGGAGAAGAGAGAAAGAAATTGAAAACCAACTTTAAAAAATAATAATAGGAGCCCTGTCTGGTGTGTCTAAGTGGATTGAGCACTGGCCTGTGAACCAAACAGTCACCACTTCAATTCCTAGTCAGGGCACATTCCTGGGTTAAGGGCTGGGTCCCCAGTGCAGGGCATACAAAAGGCAACTACGCATTGATGTTTCACTCCCTCTCTTCTTCCCTTCTCCTCTCTCTAAAAATAAATAAATAAAGTCTTTTAAAAAATGACAGGAAATTTCCCTAACTTGGTGAATAGACATACTAGTCCAGGAAGAGCAGAGAGTTCCAAACAAAACAAACTCATAGAGTTCCACACCAAGACAACTCATAATGAAAATGCAAAATATCAAAGACCAAGAGTCTTAAAAGCAGTGACAGAAAAGCAGCCAGTTACCTACAAGGGAGCTCCCAGAAGACTGTCAGCTGATTTCTCAACACAAACTGCAGGCTAGAACATTGTGGCAAGAAATATTCAAAGTGATGAAAAGCAGGACCTACAACCAAAATTACTCTGAGAATACTTCCAATCAAGATGGTGGCATAAACACAGCTAACATCTTCACAAAACCACATCAAAATTACAACTAAATTATAAAACAACAATCACTCAGAACCATCAGAAATCAAGATGAATGGAAGTCTGACAACTACAGAATTAATCTTCCAGACTGGTAGGAGGGGCAGAGTGAGAAGATAGACTGATGCAACACTCATGTGTGGTAGATGAAAACTTGGAAGGGATATTCAGGAGCAAGGAGTCCCAACCCCACAAGCCCTCCAGCTATGCTCCAGTGACAGGAAGATAACTCCCCAAAACTACTGGCTGCAAATACCAGCAGGGGTTGAGTCAGTGGAATAAACTTCTGTAGTCCCACATAATTCTTTTTAAAGAACCCACAAATGGACTTACCTACTCAGACTCACTCCCTCTGAGCTCCAGCACTAAGGTAGCAGCTTGAAAAGCACCAGTGGCATACAGAGAGGAAGTGAAGGTTCTGGCATCAAGCTGAGAGCTGGAGGGACAACGTTCTCCCAGAGAAAAAAGCCACTGTCCCTTTTCTGAACCCTCCTCCCACAGAGCCCCAAAGCCACAGAGCCCACAAGCAGGTGCCATATCTGAGACTTCATCAACCTGGCTAACACTGTTTGTCCCCCCATGGGGATCTCCTGAGATCTCCAACCAACTTATGAACCCACCCAAGCTGTTAACAGAGATTTTTTCCATATGAATGGCTGATCTTAGCTAATGCTTCACAATTTCCTAAATCCTCTCAAACAAGCAACAGCCAACCTCAGTGAGCCCCCCAGTCAACCATAACACTTGCTAAGTGGACCCAGGCACAACACTAGCAGTAGCTAGCCTAGGTAAACAGCTTGGCTTCACCTGGGAATCTCCAAGCCCAGAACAAGTAACAAGTGTCCTAGACAGCTTCATAGCCCAGGCAGGGTGGCCCTGGGCAAAGCACAAGTGGGGGCTGACCTTGCCCTGCACCACCCAGGAAACTGCAGAGTCTGCACACCCACTGGAGAGCTACAGACAACATCAGTGCAACACCATCCTGCACCTGCACAGCTGATCCTCCACAAAAGGCAGAGGTTGGCAGTCAGTGGTCACAGCCAGTCCTTGCAGTTGACTGGCCTGGGTAAATCCCTCCCACTGGCCTTGCAACAGCAAACAAGGCTCAACTACAAGCAGAGGGCATACTCAAGCAACATGAAGGGTACACAGTGAATACCCAGCTTGGATGACAGGGGAGGCAGTGCCACTGGACCCTACAGGCCACCTACAACATTAGGCCACGCTATTAAGACAGGGAGTCTAGCCGCTCTGCTGAATACATAGAAACAAACACAAGGAGACAACCAAAATGAGGAAAAGAAACAAGGTCCAAATAAAAAACACAGACCAGAACTCCAGAAAAAGAACTAAACAAAAGGGAGATAAGCAATCTATCAAGATGCAGACTTCAAAACACTGGTTATAAGTATGCTCAAGGAACTTAGTGAGGACCTCAACAGCACAAAAAAAAAATCCAGTCAGAAACCACAGATACACTAATCGAAATAAAGAACAATTCACAGGAAAACAACAGTAGAGTGGATGAAGCCAAGAATCTAATCAATGATTTGGAACATAAAAAAGAAGAAAACCACCAATCAGAATAGGAAGGAAAAAATTTTTTTTAAAATGAGGATAGTGCAAGCACCCTATGGATGGGACAACTTCAAGGGACAACTTTCCAGTGTTCCAATATTCACATCATAGGGATGCCAGAGGGAGAAGAGAAAGAGCAAGAAATTGGAAATCCATTTGAAAAAATAATGAAAGAAGACTTCCCTAATTTGGTGAAGGAAATAGATATGCAAGCCCAGGAATCACAGTGACCCAAACAAGATGGATGCAAAGAGGCCCACTCCAAGACATATCATAATTTAAATGCCAAAGGATAAAGAATAGAGAACTGAAAAATCAGCAAGAGAAAATAAGTTAGTTACCCTACAGGGGAGTTCCCATAAGACTATCAGCTGATTTCTCCAAAGATACTTTGCAGGCTAGAAGAGATTGGCAAGAAATATTCAGTCATGAAAAGCAGGGACCAACAGCCAAGATTGCTCTACCCAGCAAAGACAGCATTTAGAATCAAAGGGCAGATAGCTTCCCAGAGAGGGAAAAACTATGAGTTCATTTTCACCAATCATTTTATGAAATGGTAACAGGACTTATTTAAGAAGAGGAGGAGGACAGTGAAAAATGGTGGCCAAGTAGGTGGGAGCCAAGTTCATTTGCTCTTGCACCCAGCTTGGTCACTTAGCTGATCTGAAAAATAAAGGAAATGGTCAATCTTAGCTGACTGACATCAAGTTTGGAAGCCAAAGTGTACAGAAGGCACTTCAAAATGGTCACATACAAGACACAGCAGGAGTTGTGACTACCAGTCAGCCAGATGGAGGGGACAACCTACCAATGAATGAGCCACCAATAAGCAAAGCACAAGCGCAACAAGACACCCCACACAAACTCAATAAAGGTCAAGCCTAGCACACCCAGATCAGGAGATCAAAGAGACTGCACCACTGAGTCCCACAGAACTACCACCACAGAAGTCCCTCCCACAAAGACAGGGGGGCAAAACAGGGTGTCCTGAGACACAGAAACAAAAACTCACCTAAAATGAGAAGACAAAGAAAGAAGCCCCAATCGAAAGGAATGGAGGATTCCCCAGAGAAAGAGATAAATGAAATTGAGGCAAGTAGTCTATCAGACATAGAATTTTAAAGAATGGTTATAAGGAGGCTCAAAGAACTCAGTGACCACTACAAGAACTGAGTGGAAACTAGGACAGCATGAAAAAGGACATAGAACCTATGAACAAGAACAAAAAAGAAATGAAGAACACAATATCTGAAAAGAAAAATACACTAAAAAGAATTAGAAGCAGGCTAGATGAAGCAGAGGAATCAGTGAGCTGGAAGACAAGGTAGAAAGAAATCCCCTGGCAGAGCAATAAAATGAAAAAAGACTCAAAAAGAATGATGATAGTTTAAGGGAACTAAGGGACAACATGAAACGTAGAAACAATCACAACATAGGAATATCAGAAGGAGAAGAAAAGGAGAAAGGGATAGAAAAGCTGTTTGAAAAAAACAATCACAGAAAACTTCCCTAACTTACTGAGGGGAAAAGTCACACAAGTTCAGGAAGCAGAGGTCCCAATCAAGATGAACCCAAATAGGCCTCCCCCAAGACACAACATAATTAAAATGCCAAATGTTAAAGACAAAGAATTTTAAAGGAAGTAAAGGAGAAACAGCAAATAACAGACAAGGGAGCTCCAATAAGGCTACCAGCAGATTTCTCAACAGAAACACTAAAAGGCAGAAGAGATGGGCATGAAATATTCCATATAATGAAAAACAAAGACCTACAACCAAGGCTACTCTATCCAGCAAGGCTCTCATTTAAAATCGTGAAATAGCTTCCCAGATAAAAGAAGGGTAAAAGTGTATGTCTCCACCAATCCAACACTACAAGAGATGCCAAAAGGACTGCTATAAAAAGAAGGAGAGAGAGAAAGAGAGAGAGAGGGGAAGGGGGGGGAGAGAGAAAGAGAACAAGAGAGACAGAGAGAAACACAAGTATGGAAAAAATGACAATAAATAAGTACTTACCAATAATAACCTTAAATGTAAATGGTTGAAATGTTCCAATTAAATGATATAAGGGAGCTGAATGGATAAGAAAACATGACGTGCCCTGGCTGGTGTGGCTCAGTAGATTGAGTGCTGGCCTGCAAACCAGAGTCTCCAGTTCAATTTCCAGCCTAGGGCACATGCCTGGGTTGCAGGCCAGGTCCCTACTATGGGGCATGTCAGGGACACCACACTGATGTTTCTCTCCCTCTCTTTCTCCCTCCCTTCTCTTCTCTAAAAAAATAAATACAATCTTTAAAAATACATTTAAAAAGAAAAAGAAAACATGAGCTGTATACATGCTGTCTACAAAAGACTCACCTCAGAAAAGTTACAGACTGAAAGTGAAATGAGGGAAAAAATAGTCCAATAAATGGACACACAAAAAAAGCCAGCATAGAAATACTTATATCAGACAAAATAGATTCCAAAACAAAGGCCATACAAACAGATAGAGAAGGACACTTCATAATAAACAAGGGAAGCATCCATGAGGAATATATAACCATTATAAATATATACACAACCAACATAGGAGTACCCAAATATATAAGGAAAACCTTGGAGGACTTCAAGAAAGATACAGACAGCAACACCTTATAGTAGGGGGTTTTATACCCCACTGTCAACAATGGATAGATCTTCCAAAGAGTCAACAAGGATATGTGGCACTGAACGACACTCTAGACCAAAGGAACTTAACTGATATATATATAGAACATTTCATCCCAAAGAAGCAAAATACACATTCTTTTCAAATGCACATGGGGCATTTTCAAAGACAGTCCACATACTAGGACACAAAACAATTCTCAACAAATTCAGGAAAACTGAAATCATATCAAGCATTTTCTCAGATCACAATGGCTTGAAACTAGAAACCAACATCAAGGAAAAAACTAAAAAACATTCAAATTCATTGAAATTAAATAGTATTCTATTAAACAATGAATGGGTGAACAATAAGATCAAGGAAGAAACCAAAGTTTCTGGAAACAAATGAAGATGAATATACCACAACCCAAAACCTATGGGACACAGAAAAGGCAGTCCTGGGAGGGAAGTTTATAGCAATACAGGCCTACCTAAAAAGGATAGAAAAATCTCAAATAAACAAACTAATCCTGTATCTACAAGAACTAGAGGAACAACAGCAAACAAAACTCAGAGTGAGTAGAAGGAAAGAGATAATCAAGATCAGAACACAATTAAATGACATAGAGACTAAAAGAACAATTCAAAGGATCAACGAATCCAAGAGCTGGTTCTTTGAAAAATCGACAGGCCTTTAACCAGACTCATTAAGAAAAAAAGATAGAGGACCCACATAAATAATATCAGAAATGAAAGAGGAGGAATTACAACTTATACCACAGAAATACAAAGGACTATCAGAAATTACTACAAACAAGCATATACCACAAAAATTTTGAAAAACTGGGCGAAATAGTAAAATTTCAAGAAACATATAATCTTCCAAAACTGAATCACAAGAAGCAGCAGAAAGCCTAAGTACACCAATAACAGCTAGTGAAACTGAAGCAGTAATGAAAAAATTCCTGGTACACAAAAGTCCTGGACTAAACGACTTCACAGGTGAATTTTACCAAACATTTAGGGAAGAGATAAATCCTGTCCTGCTTATACTACTCCAAAAAATTCAAGAAGGAAGACTCTCAAGCTCTTTTTATGAGGCCAGTATCATGCTGATTCCAAAATCTGGTAAAGACATAAGAAAGGAAGAAAACTACAGGCCAATATCACTGATGAACAAAGCTAAAATCCTCAACAAAGTACTGACAATCCATATTCTAAATACATTTAAAAAATCATACACCATGATCAAATGGGATGCATCCCAGGGATGCAAGGATAATACAATATTTGCAAATCAATAAATGTAATACACCACATAAACAAAATGAAGAAGAAAAATCAATGATCAATCAATAGATGCTGAAATAGCATTTGATAAAGTACAGCACCCATTTATGGAAAAAAGAAAACACAGCAGAGTGGGAGCAGAAAGATCATACCAACACAATTAAAGACCATATACGAGAAACCTACAGCCAACATCATACTCGGGCAAAAACTAAAAGCTTTCCCACTAAGATCAGGAACAAGACAGGGATGTCTGCTTTCACGACTTCTATTCAATATAGTATTGGAAGTCCTAGCCACAGCAATCAGAGAAGGAAAAATTAAAAAGTGGAAGGAAAGGAGAAAGTAAAAATGTTGTTATTTGCCGATATGATAGTGTACATAGAAAACCCCACAGACTTAACCAAAAATTACTCGACTTAATAAGTGAATTTGGCAAAACAGCAGGAAACAAAGTCAATATACAAAAATTGAAGGCATTTTTACCAACAATGAAATATCAGAACCAAATTAGGAAAAAAATCACATTTACTATAGCAACGAGAAAAATAGTGTACCTATGAATAAACTTAGCGAATGAGGTAAAAGATCTGTACTTAGAAAAATACAGAACACTGAAGAAAGAAATTAAGGAAGACACAAATGGAAGCATGTACTATGTTCATGGATTGGAAGAATTCATGTCATTAAAATATCCATACCACCCACAGCAGTGTATAGATTCAGTGCAATCCCTATCAAAACACCAATGACATATTTCACAGACACAGAATATTTTAAAAATTTAAATGGAATCGTAAGTGACCCTGATTATCCACAGTTTTTTTGAGAAAGAAGAACAAAGTAGGAGGGATCACAATAACTTATATCAACCTATATTACAAGGCCATGGCAATCAAAACAGTCTGGTATTGGCATAAGAACAAATACATTGAACAGTGGGACAGAACAGACCCCAGACAAAACCCATGTCTCTATGGTCAATTAATATTTGACAAAGGGGGCAGGACCATAAAATGGAGTAAAAATAGTCTCTTCACTAAATGGTGCTGGGAGATCTCGACAGGTCATGGGAAAAAAGAGGGAGAGGGGAGGGGAGGGGAGGAGAGGAGAGGAGAGAAAAACTCAACCACCAACTTACACCATACAACGAAATAAACACAAGATGGATAAAGACTTCAATGTACGTTGTGACAGCATAAAAGTCTTAGAAGAAAACATAGGCAGTAAAATGTCAGATATCCCACACAGCAATTATTTTCACTGACATGTCCCCTAGAACAAAAGACATAAGGAAAGGAATAAACAAATGGGACCGTAAGATAAAAGCTTCTGCATGGCTAATGAAAACATCAGCAAAATGGGAAGGGGCCCAACTGTATGGGAAAACATTTTTGCTAATGATACCTCAGACAAGGGTTTGATCTCCAAAATATGTAAAGAACTCACATAATTCCACTCCAGGAACATAAACAATACAATTAAAAAGCAGACGAAGAACTTGAACAGACACTTCTCCAAGGAGGAGATACAGGGGCATACAGACATATGAAAGAATGCTCAGCGTCACTAGCCATCAGAGAGATGGAAATTTAAACCACAATGAGATATCACTTCACAGTGGTCAGAATGGCCATCATAAACAAATCAACAAACAAGTGCTGACGAAGATGTGGGGAAAAGGGAACCCTAGTGTACTGTTGGTGGGAATGCAGACTGGTGCAGCCACTATGGAAAACAGTATGGAATTTCCTCAAAAAAAGGAAGATGGAACTGCCTTTTGATCCGGCAATTCTGCTACTGGGAATTCACCCTATGAATCCCAATTGACCTATTCAACATAACTTATGCACCCCTATGTTCATAGCAGCACTACTTAGAGCAACAGCCAAGTGCTGGAAACAGCCTAAGTGCCCATCAGTAAATGAATGGATTGAAAAACTGTGGTACATTTACACAGTGGAATACTATGCAACAGAAAGAAAGAACTCCTACCCTTTGTGACAGCATGGATGGAACTGGAGAACACTATGCTCAGTGAAATAAGCCAGATGGCGAAAGACAAATACCATGTGATCTCACCTATAAGTGGAACCCAATCAACAAAACAAAAAAATTAGCAAAATAGAACTAGAGACATGGAAATAAAAAACAAACTGACAGTGACTAGAGGAGGGGGGAGAGGGATAACAAGGGAAAGAAGGGGAAGGGCCTAGTCAAGGGACATGTATAAAGGACACATGGTAATAGACAAGAAGATGGGGACTGACTGAGGGACCAGGAGCGGGGTGGGACAGGAGAGAGCAATGGGAAAAATTGAGACAACTTTAACTGAACAATAAAAAGATCAAAACTATGAATAAAATTGCATTAAATATATATCAATAATTGAATAAAAAAACTAAGCAGACAAGAACAGAGACAGAATCATGGTCATTGAGAGCATTTTGATGATTCATAGATGGGAGGGGATGTGTGGAAAAGAGTGAAGAGGTGAAGGGATTAAGAATTACAAATAGGTAATTACAGAATAGTCAGGGGAATGTAAGGTACAGTATAGGAAATGGAGAAGCCAAAGAATTTCTACGCATGACCCCTTGACATGAACAATGGTTGTGGGGATTGTCTGAGAGAGAGCAGGGTGTTGAGTGGAGAGTAGTAGAGTGGGGGGGAAATTGGGACAACTGAAATAGCACAACCAATAAAGCGTAATTTAAAAAAAAAAGAAAATTTCTCTAGTCAGTAAAGCTCTCTTTTAGAATTGAAGGATAACAAGCTTCCCAGACAAGAAAAAGGCTAATGGAGTTTATCACCACCAAACTGGTATTATATGAAATTAATTCAAGTGTGTCCTTTATGAAGAAAAAAGATAAACATGAATAAAACGGCAATAAATACATGTCTATCAGCAACTGAAGGTAAAAAAAATAACATGCATAAAAGACAGACTCATAGAGGTAGAGAACATTTTGATGGTTGCCAGAGGGGGGGGGGGTGGTGCTTGGGAAGATGCGGAGGAAAGGTGAAGGGATTAAGTACAAATTGGCCAAAGAACATATAGGCATATTTGCATAGCCCATGGACACAGACAATATGGTGAAGGCCCAGGACAAGGGACAGAGGCTGGGTAGAGGTGGGAAATGGCAGGGAAGGAACGGGGGACATTGCAGATAAGTCATGAGGATGTAAAGTACAGGATAGGGAATGTAGTCAGTATAGTGTCAGATGGGTATGAGGTTGATAGGGATGATCACTTAGTAAACTACATAATGTCTAATCACTAGGGTATATACCTGAAACTAATATAATATTGTATGTAAACTGTAACTGAAAAATAAAAAAATATACATTAAATGGCAAAAAATGGCACTATACTATAGTATTAATGACTTTCCAGTAAATTGCAAATCACTCGTAGGTCACTTGACAAGACAAGATGTTCTCATTTTTGCCCCTACCTTTTAAGACGAGGGAGGGAATGGATGACTATTTTCCAACTTCTCACCAGCTCCAGAGAAGACAGGTTCAGGGTTAGTTATAAAGGTTTTGGAGTTCTTTGGAACAAGACCAAGAAAAAGCAAACTCACCATTTTATGTCTTTTTGGGAATCAAGTGAAAGCTATAGACCCAGAAAAATACACACACCACAACTTGCAATTTTGGGGGGACCCATAGATATCCTCCAAGTCCATTTATGAGCCTAAAGTTAAAAACCCCCTTCTAGTAAATGGCAAGCTTAGACACTAGACACTAGAGCTCACAACCTACATCCTGAGAGAAACCCTGCATATTACACAATTTTCATGTAAAAACTCAATGAGTGGGGGATTAAAGATAGCTAATGTTCATATTATTTGGTAGTATTCATACTGTAATAACTGCCTCAAAATATCCTGCTTTGCACATTGTCACTCCCTATTATCACTCTGTACATACAGCAGTAAAACCCTGCCTCACCCAATCCCTCAACCCAGGTTTATTTTTCCTCAGAGGACCTCCATCCAGCTAACATTAAATTGCTGTTTGCCTCCATTGACTAGAATGAAGTTGCATTAAGGGCAGGGACTTTGTTTTGCTCATGGCTATACCTATGGTGCATAAGAGGCACTCAAATATTTGTAATATAAGTCTTTCAGAGGATTCTTTATTAACAGGTTTTTGTAAATCAAGTTCTACTGAAACTTGGTCATGCTCATTCATTTACATATCTATGGCTGCTTTCATGCTATAATGGCAGAGCTGAGGAGTTGCCACAGGGTCCACATAGGCTGCAAAGCCTAAAACACTTGCTACCTGGTTCTTCACAGACTTTGCTGACCACCAGTAGCACTCATTTGGCCCTCATTTCTCAAGCCAACTCCTTTGTACCCAGAACAGAGCAGATGCTTAAAAACAGCTATCACCACACATATACAGATTTGCTACTTGCAACATAATTTTTCCAGTTAAATTAAATTAATATTTTCCCCTTTCAATGCATTTCTACCACAACCACAACCAAAGATTACCTGTGTTCAATAATTTTGGGAATAGAGGAGTGATATTATGTTAAGTAGTAGCAAGCGTTCTCATTCAAACTCACAATCATGCTTTAAAATGTGAAAGCAAGCTCTTTCCTATTTCAGACAAATGATTTTGAGGTAAACTAGTTATTTTCTCAATGTAAAAATAATTCTAAGATGTATCATTTCTTTTTATGCCAGGCACATTATAGGTGCTCAAACAGTCATTGAATGGATCACTCTCCCATAAATATTGACTGTGATCATCAAATTTTGAAAATTACAGTTACCTGAAAAGGAGCATCAAGATTTGTATCTTCACCAATTCTAGAATATGCTCGGCTTTGTCCAATTCTTTTAAAAATTATAGCTTTTGTCATTAAAAAAAATTAATTTGCAGCCCTGGCTGGTGTAGCAAACCAGACGGTTGACAGTTCAATTCCCAGTCAGGGCACATGCCTGGGTTTGGGCCAGGGCATTGCTAAGGGTGTGCAAAAGGCAACTGATTGATGTTTCTCTCCCTTTTTTCCTCCCTTCCCCTCTAACAATAAATAAATAAAAATCTTTAAATTAAAAAAAATAATTTGCATAGCTATCATTGGTTCCAAGTAACTGAAGAATAAATGGTAATTCTTGGCATCATTTCAGCCCAATGTTTAACCCAGGTGCAGAAGTGAGCAAATAGAATGTTTTCATATAATTAAAGGAGGTATCATTGGAAAACATTATAGTCCATGGACTAAGATGGAAGTGAGAAAAGGGCTAGGAACCTTACTGAGTTATCTTTGCTAGGTTATTCTGAATAAGCAACAACATATACAATCATTTGAGAAAATTGTTTATTTAGAAAAAAGGTTACACCAGTAGAATTCAGTAGATTAAAAAATTTTCTTTTAAAAATGTCACTCAAACTTTTCCAGGTGAAAGTTCAGCAATACAAAGCTCCTCTAGCTGTAGAATTAAAACAAAACTAAGCTTTGACACCCCCCACCCACCGCAAATTTCTCTAACAAAATGACAAGAAAAAATGGCAAGGGACAAGTGCGTGCTGATACCTTTTTCTTTTCTTAGACAGAGTTTACTGTTGTACATGTACTATATAAAGTGAACTTTAAGCATTGCATTAGACACTGCTCCTACTTTCTTTTCAGTGAATAATATTAAAAACAGGCCAAATAAATTAAAAATGAGTTTTAAATGAGGTAAATTCAAAATAGTTCAATAATTGTTTATTTTCAGCTTCAAACAATAAAAAGAAGACATTTCAGATTTAAAAAAAAACTAAACCTAAAGTGAAATTCTGTAC
This sequence comes from Phyllostomus discolor, assembly GCF_004126475.2. Classification (NCBI taxonomy): domain Eukaryota; kingdom Metazoa; phylum Chordata; class Mammalia; order Chiroptera; family Phyllostomidae; genus Phyllostomus; species Phyllostomus discolor. Next base: position 74,503,381 of record NC_050198.1, read on the forward strand.
ACATGAAACCTTATCTGCTTCTTGGGAACTCTATGCAGCACATTGTGCTAAAAATATGGAATAATTAACACTTTCAGCCATTTACTGAAAATAAATATGCAGAAACTAAGCAACAAGTTAAATACAGTAATGTACAACTCAACAATTTAAAGTTTTCGGCATGGGGCAATAAAGCAGATAAATGAATAATTTAAGAAGATGCAACTGGGCCCTCTTCATTCGTGATTCTTGGCAATCTACTCAGGATTATACATGTCTGGTCACAGCTGAACCATTGCATTTCAATCTCATCTGAAAGAAACAAAGTGATTATATTGATCGATGAGGGAAGAAAGGAGGGAAGGATGAAAGGAGAGAAAAAAGAAGTTGGAAGGAGAAGAAAGGAAAGGAAGGGAGGGGAGAAGGGAAGGGGAGGGGAGTATGGTTTAATAAAGTAGAAAAAATCAGTGAGTTCTAACAATAACAAAGGCTTAAATTAAATCCCTAAATAAGGATGAAATATCTGTGTATTTCTTATTGCCCACTCTCAAAAACCATTAAAGATAGGCACACTACAATGACTTCAAAATAAGAAACACTGAACATTTTATCTGTGAAAGAGGGATGAGTGGGGGAGGGGAGGAAGGGAAAAATGAAATAGGAACAAGTAAAACATTCTTCAGGGGCAGGCAATAGCTTGTCAAAAGTAAATATAACACGTAGCAATGAAAAAGAACCAATTTTAACATGATCAACAAAAAAAGAGAAAAATGACATCACATTTTTCACAAGGGCATGACTTTAATAGTGACTTATATTAAGATGCAATGTCTGCTAAATTATAAAAATTGCTTTAAAAATATATTGACTTAATTATACTCATTTCCTTTCCTTTATGTATTGACATTTTTCAAATACTGCATACTGAAATAAATTCAAAACATGATCATTACAACATGTGGCAAATAACTTATCTGCCTAACATTTTCTCATTCATTTTAAACTAATGCTTAACGCATTAAACTTTATTGATGAAAATACTACATTCACGTATTTCATAAAATCAGAGCTAGAAGAGCCTTAGAAAATAATCACACTTGCATGAAATGCTGACAAATAATTTACATATCATTTCTATACAGCATTCTGTTCACACCATGTATAATCTTGATATCTTCTTAATTATAATTGTGGATACACTAATGGTGAACTTACAATTTTAATACTTAAAAATCATTGTTCCTGTCCATAATTGATGAATGGATAAATAAAATATGGTACACATTCATACAATGGATTATTCAGTTATAAAAAGAAATGAAGTTTTGATACATGCTATATCATGGATGAACCTTGAAAATATGATGCTATGTGAAAGAAGCCAGACGCAAAAGGTCACTATATTGCATGATTCCATTTTTATAAAATGTCCAACACAGGCAAACCTATAGAGACAGAAAGTATATTAATCATTTCCCGGGGCTGGGGAAGGGCAGAACTGGAAGTGACTGCTAATAGGTGTGGGTTCTCTTTGGGGTGATGGAAATGTTCTGGAGAATTCATGGTGATGTTTACACAACATAGTATCAATAAATATACTAAAACCCATTTTAAAATGGCAAGTTTTATGTTCTGTGAATTTTATCTCATTTTTTAAATGGCAAAAAAAGTCAATGTTCCAATCAAGAGTATCATGGTATCAGTACAGCCGTAACAATAAGAAATAGGTTCTCAATCAGAAAGATGTCACAACAGGAGAATTACTGTGCAAGGGAAATTGTGATGACACACTTAAGGGCATATTGAAGGATAAAACCGCTATTGCTGTTAAAACCAAAACACGTAAAGATGATCTTTCCCAGGAATGGAAATTAAAATTTTTACAAGAAGGCAAAATCCTCAAGCAATACAATCATCCCAATATTGTCAAACTTATGAGTTCATACACAAATGCAGTCTATCTACATTATTAAGGAACTGGTTCCAGGAGGCGATTTCCTCTCCTTTCTGAGAAAGAAGGATAAACTGGAACAGTTAGTGAAATTTTCATTAGATGCTGCTTCTGGATGGCGAATTTCAAGTAAAAATTGTATACACAGGGACCTTGCTGCAAAGGAACTGTCTGGAGGTGAAAATAATGTTCTGAAAATCAGTGACTTTGGAATGTCTCATCAAGAGGATGGTGGTATATATTCATCTTCTGACTTAAAGCAGATTCCCATTAAATGGACAGCACCAGAAGCTCTTAATTATGGGAGATACCGTTCCTAGAGTGACGCATGGAGCTTTGGCATCCTCCTCTGGGAGACCTTCAGCTTAGGGATCTGTCCATAGCCTGGAATGACAAATTAGCAAGCACAAAAAGCAAGTGGAAAGAAGACACTGGATGTCAGTCTCTCATCAGTGTCCAGAATGTATTTATAAAATAATGCTGAAGAGCCCTAGCCAGGTAGCTCAGTTGGTTGGAGCGTCATCCCAATATACCAAGGTTCTGGGTTCGATCCCCGGTAGGGCACAAACAAGAATTAACCAATGAATGTATAATCAGAACAACAAATTGGTCTTTCTTTCTCTCAAATCAAATGTGTGTGTGGGGGGGGAAGTGTCAGGATTACAAACTTGAAAACCAACCCAAGTTCAATGAGAACTTCACAAACTGTCTCATCAAGAAGAAAGTCACACAGAGATGAAACAGTGCCAAATGCAGCCTTCAGGACTCTTATCTTCCAGCAGAATATTTTCTTCTCACTAACAATGAATTTACCTGGAACATTTTCTAAAGTTTTTTAAATTAACTTTTTATTAAAACAGGGGCCCCTTTAACCACTGTAAACAAGAAAGCACAGGCTCTAAATGCAATGAATCACACAGATCTATCTTTTTCACACCTAGGACTGTTGACGTTTCTCAAAGAGTTTCTACTTCAGGTTCAGTTCAGAGTTATGTACACTTCCTCCTAGACACCTCTACTTTATTGGTGCTATAAACAGCACTGATAATACCATGTTTGCAGGACACATTCTAAAAAAAAGTGGCCCTCCACTCTGCTTAGACAAGATTACCTCTGTAAACATCACTTTCTACTGAGAATTATCTGGACATCCTAGGTTTTTCCCTTTTTTCTTGCCAGAAACAGGCCCTGACAAATCAGTAACACTGTCATTTACTTATGTTTCACCACTCCCTCCTCCTTTTTCAGGGCATCAAAAAACTGCATGAAATAACCTCAAAGAGCACTCTCTCAGGATTGAGGCAGCTGATTTTAAATGATGTTATTTGATAGGGACCAAGGACAGCAAGAAACAAGTTTGAAAAGAATGGTGGTCTAGAGAAAAGAGCAGCTATACTGGCGATCAAAGTAGAGAAGACAAATACATATCAGCCTTTCTTTTCAGAATTATGCTTTTATAAACACACACTATCTAATTTTATGATCAAATTCACCAAGAAGGTCCTAAGAAATGTTTCAATAGCTCATAGATTCCTCATAAAAGAGCCCTCCCTCATGGCAAAATGTGCTTTAGAGAAAATATAAGCCCACAATGAATTAACAGATTATTTTTGGTTAAGTGTCTTGGCCTCAAAGAAGGTATTCCAGAATTCAGTTCCCTTCAAGATTTCATGATACTAGTTTGTTCTCCATCCCCAAGTAAAAAGGCATATATAGATGAAGTTGACAGCTAAAAAGTCAAATGAACATTTATTTATTTATGAGGATGAAAAAAGTTACAGGGACAGACATCTATTTCACTTCTTTCATTTACCCCTCCCTATAGTGCTACCTAGAAATTCTTAACATATCAAACATACTTCCTGGGATGTTTCATGTGGATAAAATGTAACAGAGTTAAATCTGAGATTTTCTTGACCTGAATCTTAGCGTAACCAGAAGTGACTCTCAGGGTAAATGCATGTATAGAGGATAGTCATGCTCAGGGGTAAATGGTGGTACAGGAGCCTTTTATAAGTGTGTATGCCTATGTCCAGATTAAAAAAAAAACAGCACCACACCTTACTAAATATTTGGCCTACCTTAAAGTGGAAGAAAAAAAATAGAAAATTCTTCCTGTTCTCTTCAACTTTTTTGGTGCCTATGAATATCAGTGCACAAAACTTTTGGACACATTCAATGATTACTACATAGAGACTCATATGAAAGCATAATAAACCTGCCCTCAAAAAATATGTTGGGCCCTGGCTGCTATAGCTCAGTGGATTGAGTGCATGCTACAAACCAAAGGGCTGCCAGTTAGATTCCCAGTCAGGGCACATGCCTGGGTTGCAGGCCAGGTCCCCGGTGGGAACCATGTGAAAGGCAACCACACATTAATGTTTCTCTCCCTCTCTTTCTCCTTTCCTTCCTCTCTCTCTAAAAAATAAATAAGTAAAATCTTTAAAAAATGTGTTGGAGCACACAAAGCAACCTCTTTGTAAACAGTATAGTATCAAATTCTACAAATAATTTAAACCCTCCTGAGGGCAAGAAAAAAAAAAGTCAATGCTATTTCTCATCAATCCCAAAGAGATATACTTAATGCTTCTGTACACAGTTCTCCATGTAAAGTTAACAGAATAAATGAAACCTAACAGGTAATAAAGAAAAAATACCTGGTTGTTTGATTAGAAGGAAGGGATGAAGTTACTGCCTTTAACAAGATCACAATCTAAGGATAAAGACATATAACATACTGATATATAAGTAAGAATCAGTGACTAGGACTCTGTAGGCAAGTCCCCACACATGCAAGCAAAGTAACTAACTCAGTAGTTACTAAGAAAGAGACATGAACACATTCTACTCCAACACATTACCAGCATCTAGGACTATGCCTGTGCATAGCAACACAGTTCTAAAATAAGTAATCTTTGAGCACTTAGGAAGTCAGTTTCCAAGTATGGGCTAAAGAAACAAGACTCATAACAGGAATTACAAAATCAATTGTTTGCAGGGGTTAGTATATGAGGTCTGTCCGGAAAAAGTACAGCCATTGTTAATATAATGAGAATGGTTGGCACAACATCAATGTAACCTGGCAGCCAAGGAGAGTGGACTGGAATGCACATACGTGAACAATGATGACATCACAATACTAATCAGTAGGGGCGGTAGATGCCGATGAGTGAGCATGTATACTGTGTGGCCATCGCATTCAAAATGACTGAGTGAATAAAGCAACAAACCTACATCAAATTTTACATTAAGCTTGAACATTCTTCCACAGAAACTGTTTGGATGACTCAGAAGGCTGCAGCTATGGGCAACTGGTGATTGGCAGCTTCATCATGACAATGCACCTGCTCGTGCATCACATCTCACGCAGAGTTTTTTGGCAAACCATCAAATCACCCAGGTGACTCAGCCTCCCTACAGCCCAGATTTGACATCCTGTGACTTCTGACTTTTCCCAAAACTACAATTACTTTTGAAAGGGAAGAGATTTCAGACTGTTGAGATTTAGGAAAATACAACAGGGCAGCTGATAGAGACTGGCAGAACTGTGTGAGGTCCAAAGGTGGCTACTTTGAAGGGGACTGAGGTGTCATGGTCCTATGTACAATGTTTCTTGTATCTTCTTCAATAATAGACTCTTACTTTTCATGGATGGCTACTTTCTAGACAGGCCTCATATAATGGAAACAAATGAAGTGAGCGGTGTGGGGACTCATTGAGGTACATTATAAAAAAAAGACCCACTCTCTGTATAAGGGGGGCTGCACCTAGGCAGATCTACCTGATAGTTGCCATACAGAAATCAGTACACAATGTTGCCAGATGTCCCAATTCTTGAATAGAAACTAAAATTCAGATTTGTCAACTCTTCTGATTTTTAAAGGTGACCACTTTTTTAAAATGTTAAATATTGTGTGAGGTCCAGAAGGTACATCTAACAGACCATGTTCTGCCCAAGGGCTGAGAATTTACAACCTTGGAATTAAAGGATGAAAGAATTAATTAAGCCCTGGCTGATGTGGGCTCAGTAAATTGAGTGCCGGACTGCAAACCAAAGGGCTGCGGGTCCAATTCCCAGTCAGGGCACATGCCTGGGTTGCAGGGCACCCGAGAGGCAACCACACATTGATGTTTCTTTCTCTTTCTCCCTCCCTTCCTCTCTCTAAAAATAAATAAATAAATAAAATCTTTTAAAAAAAGAGTTAATTGAGTTGCACATATGAGACTGGAGGTGAGAGATGGATCTGCAAAAATATATTAGGCCTTGTTGGAGTGGAGGATTAGAACAGGGATGTGCAATAGTATATTACAAATATAGATGGAAAAGATAGAGCTAAGTGCTATGTTCTCTGAAATCAAGAATAAGGTTTACGATTGAGCTTCTCAAAGTCTAGGAATGAGTTTCTGTTTAGCATAGCATCTGGTTCTAAAAAGATTCTCAATGATTTAACTGAGCTCAACATTCATGAATTGAGGACCACATGTATCAAATTAAAATTGAGATGCTAAAGGATGGTTCCGAGAAAAAAAAATTCATTGGCAGTAATTTTTAAAGATGAAACTAGAGGAAAGGTTAAAGGCAAAGCAGTTAGTAGTGTTCAAGGAAATAAATCAAGGAGAGAGAAAGAATGTGGACAAAGTCTTTAGCAATAACAAGTAACAGAAGATATAGAGAACTACAAGACAGAATTGCACAATTAAAATTTTGAGACAGGAAAAGACAAAAGACCTAGCAAGGAATTTAATCCAGATCACATTTGCACATTGTATTTTCTTTTCTTTTTTTTTTAATTTTTGTTGCATACTCACAACTGTAAACTTTTTTAAAGAGTTTATTTATTTATTTTTTAGAGAGAGGGGAAGGGAAGGAGAAAAAGAAGGAGAGAAACATCAATGTGTGGTTGCCTCTCGCACACCCCAAACTAGGCACCTGGCCCACAACCCAGGCATGTGCCCTGACTGGGAATCAAACCAGTGACCCTTTGGTCCACAAGCCCACACTCAATCCACTGAGCTACACCAGCCAGGGCTGTACATTGTATTTTATTAACTCTAATGCAATCACTTTAATGTTTCTGAAATCAGGGTGGTATTTACAGTCACAGTTATTTCTCTTTTCACCATTCTCAAAAAACAGTTCTAGAAACTAATAATGATTTTCACAATTAGTGACACCTTTAAATCACAGAAATGTGACATATGTAGTAGCTCCTTTCTATAGAAAGTAAAGTAAATAAAATACAGTGGAAGCAGCAGATTTGAAGTAGCCTAAGGGTAAATGGTACCAATTTGAAATGATGAGACCTCTAAAGGTAAAGGAAAAACAAGGGAAAGACCTCACCAACTCCAGAATGTATCCAACAGGAGGCAGCCAGAAAAAAAGAAATATCAACCAGAGTCTCAGAAAATTAACAGTCTATCCAAGAAAAAATATATAGTACGTAATTGTCAGCAAGAAATTGAACAGGATGAACATCATGCTAAATGGGTACCTGATGCTAAAAGGGTACCTGAAATGAGAAGCTGTGTTACAAGACCACCAAACTAACATCTAACACCCAGGCCAGTCTTTTCCTGCCTTTTGTCCTGAGAGATAATATAGAAGAGAGATAAAATACAAATTCATGGTCTATGTGAAGAACTCAAAGGAATCTGTAGTATAATTTTCACATACCAAAGAATAATATTTAGGCACTGAGTGAAGAGAGATGGATAAAATCACAGTGAAAGTTGTCAGTGACCATGGTTGTCCCATTTCCTAATGAAGATATGAGGTAGGTTTTTTGGTTTTCTTTAATAAGGAGATCTTGTGAAAGCAAGAAGTATAAAGCAAAATGCCAAACTAAAAGAAATCTTAAGGTTAAGAATAAAAAAGAAAAGAAAGATTAAGAGTCCATAGTTTACTACAGAAAACAGCTAATTGTTGAAGCAGGGGATGCCTAGAATTGAAGAATGGGCAGTAATACTTCTTTTACAATCCTTCTAATTCAAAAAATTACTGAATTCAAATGCTCTCTCATAACTCTCATTTTACTACTTACATGACAAGCATAGAATAACGAAGCAGAAAAAGCACACCCCTAGTCACAAGGTTACCTACCTGGCAACCTCAAATCCCTGCTTTGCGACCAAAATAGCTATAACAATATCTATATCCTAAAACTCATCACCCTTATACAGAATGGACTCTCAGACACTTCTCACTCTTGCACACTTGATATCATTAATCAGTGACAACTAATATGGAGGCAAGAAAATGGACTGTAAAAGAAGAATCAACTTCAAATACAGCCACACTGAACCAAATGTAGACGGCAAATCATCCTACACACCTCAATAATCCTAAGGCGTCACAACACACTAACTCTTCAGATGAGGGCCTGAGTGCTCAAAAAAGTCTATATTAGCTTCTGAACACTCTGTCCATGAAGAGAGTGGACTATCTTCATACAATTTATTTAAGATGGTCAAAACACTTTGAATCTCACATAAGGCAAAACTACCTTGAAAACAAAGTTGCGTATTTTAAATTCCAGAACTGAAAGCACAGACCATATTTTCTGGCTTTGCAAAACTTGGGCAGTGGTAAGACAAAGAGGAACAAAAACTTAAAAACGTCTGAATAACATGTCTGCCTGCAAAGGCAAAAAACACAACACTAAGGGGCAAGACCTATGTTTAAGCACTGGCTCTGTCAGCTAGAGTCTCTGTCACTTTCTTCAACTTAACCTTTCAGAGTTTCAGTTTCTCCACCTGTAAAATGCAGATGCAATGACCACCTACAAGGTTATAGGCACTTTAAAAAGGTAATTAATTATCGAGAGAAGACTGAAATGAGTGGAGAAGAGAAAGCCAGATGTTCTTAAATACAACTTGGTACCAAAAAAAAAAAAAAGCACAGCTAGTCAGCAAGCTTAAAAATAACTGTGAATCTTGTTTTTGCATCTATACCCAAAGACCTAGACATTACATTTAGGTGAAAAATTCTAGTTGTAGTTTGCAAAATGAATCTAGTTTCTTCAACATCATTAGGCCCCATTTTATCAAATTTCTCTTAACAGGAAAAGGGGGTGAGAGAACACTCACCTTGATTGAAAGTCTTCATTATCTGTGTTTGTCTGAGGACTTATGAGTAGATGGCAAATTAAGGGGAAAACTAGGGAAAAAAGAGAACGGTGTCTCATCTTTTAGTGCAATCCCTTAGCATATAGGCTTACTTGGCTCTGACCAGCCTGGTAGCCTCAAACTCCACCAGCTCTGCTTGTCTGCTGCAGCAGCTTGCCCTTCAATTCCCCATGCTTCTAGCCCAAGGGACTCTGTTCTTTTTCTTCCTCTCAGTTACAACACAGCCATAAGGACTCCAAATCCCTTGGTGGCATAAAACAACCTCAGTCAACAAAGAAGTTAAAAAAATATATACCAACTCTCCCACCTTCCACATTTTGTACATTTGAGAGGATTAACTGGAGAGACCATTTAAAAACTAAGAAGCTCTTATAAGCATTTAGAGCACATACTACACAAAGGTACAATGCTAAACATGAACAGTATCACAGCTTTCCATTTCACTGATTAAAAGCATCAATAAGATGAAAAGGATATTGTTTCTTCTCTTCCTTTCCTCCTGAACTGTCACGTTTCTCTTTCTTTTCTATCTTTTCTTTATCATGCCTGGACTCCTATAAGGAATGGTGCAATTAGTTGGGGAAGAAAAAAACAAATAAAAAATCAGCTCAAAATCCCATTTCAATCACTCACCAGTCATAAACTTCCCTTCAAAAACTTATTTAATATGATACAAAAAGAACAAGCAACAATAAAGAATGGACTTCATCAAAAGTAAAAACTTTCATGAATCAAATAACACTATCAAGAAAGTGAAAAGACAACCTACTGAATTCAGGAGAAAATATTTGCTAATCATACTCTCGTAAGAATCTAGTATCAAACTGTATAAAGAATTCTTATAACTGAGCAAGAAAAAGCAAATAATCCAATTAAAAAATGGCCAAAGCATCAAGATTTCTCCAAAGGAAATATATGAATGGCCCCAAAACACATGAAACAATGCTTGACATCATTAGTCATTAATGAAATGCAAAATCAAAACCACAATGAGATGCCTCTTCACACCCATTAGGATGGCTACATAATAAAATAAAAATAAAAATAAAAATAAAAATAAAAATAAGCGTTGTCAAGCATGTAGAGAAATTGGCACTCTCATGCATTGCTGGAGGAAATATGAACTGTGCTGCCACTGTGGAAAATGGTTTGGTGGCTCCTCAAAAAGGTAAACACAACATTAACCATATAACCCAGAAATTGTGTGAATACCCAGAAATCCACGCCTGGGTATTCACACAAGAGATTTTAAAACAGGTATTCAAATAAATACTTCACAGCAGCACACAAATGTTTGTTAGCAGTAGCACTATTCATGACAGTCAAAGGGTAGAAAACAACACAAAAGTCCATCAAATAACAAATGGGCAACAAGCTGGTATATTCATACCATGAAATATTATGTAGCCATATAAAGAAATGAGGTACTGATTCATGCTACATGGTGGGAAAAAATCTCAAAAACATTATGTGAAGTGAAAGACGTCAGACACAAAAGGCCACTTTATTTTATGACTATATTTATATGATAAATCCTGTATTGGTAAATCCACAGAGACAAAAAGCAGATTAGTTTTTTCCAGGGGATAAAGGGAAGAGAAAATGAGGAATGACTGCTTAATGGGTATAGAGTTTCCCTTCAGGCTGATGAAAATGTTTTGGAACTAGACAAGAGACGGTGACTGCAAAACACTGTAAATATATTAAATGCAACTGACTGTATACTTTAAAATTGTTAATTTTATGTTATGTCAATTTTAGAGAAGCTTGAAAATATTTAAAAGGAGCAACCTCCCCTTTAAAGTGTATAAAAATTTTAAATTATCACCTTACAATTTTCCAAAACTGCTTTAAACAGCTGCAAATTTAACTGTAACATATAAAAATGTTTATTTTATATACACCATAATAATGCTTTATAATCACTTTTCACTTTAGTAGTAACTTGCTTACTTTATGTCAGATGCATGAGATGAATTTTGAATAACATCCATTTAAGAGAATGCAAACTACACTCAATTTGAGAATCAAAGTTTCAAGCACATAAAGTTATTAGGAGAAAATGTTATAAAAATGTTCAGAATCACAATAAAACATTTTTGACTTCATGACTAAGAGAATGCACACTACACTTAATTTGAGAATCAAATGTAAGTTGTAATAATCACATGAGATTGTTTAGAAAATGTTATTATAAAATGTTTACAATCACAAACATTTTGATTTCATGACATTGTAATGATCAGGGAGAATACATGTACCTGTATCTTAATCTCATGAACAAAGAGAATTTAAAAGCATTGTTGGCAGAGAAAAAAGAAAAGCTGAACTTCAATGAACAGAAACAAGTGGGAGTGGAAGGGAGAGGAAAGGAACTTCAGGGGTAAACTAATGCCACCGTGCCAGTAATTTGGGACTAAATTGGCTCAAATTCCTCATACTACCTGCCCTCCCTCCCCTAATGTCTCATCTTCCTATGCCAAACAATTAACAAAAGACTATTTGACTTCAAAAGAACCTCAATATTTGCTAGAGTTTCATAGGGTTAATTTTCTAAGAAACATATACTGTTCCTTTGTTTTCCTACCTTTTTGCCACTGGAGGAGATTTTATCCATCTTTTCAGATTTAAATGAATCACCTCCTTTTTCTTTGCTTGAAGATTTTGACTTATTTTTTTCCTTGTCTTTCTCATTCGGATAAGGAGACTCACATGGACTTTCACTTTTGTGTTTTGAAACTGCCACTAAAATTATAAAAGAGAATCATGAAAGCCATTTCCAATTCAGTCTGATGACTGCTTCAAAAGTCTCGATAAGTCTACCTACTTGTTCCATTCTCCTCTTTTCGCCTCTTGGTTAAGTCCGGTAGCACTTCACGTTCATTGTTTGAGTGATCCTAGAACCAAAAATTGTGAACTACATTGATCGAAAGTTTATACTTTTGTTTTAAAGTATTACTTTTACACAAGAAGTGCACGGCTAACTAGCACTGGAGAGTATTTGCAGTAGTTTCACGTAGTTGGTAAAATGACATGAAAGACAAGCAGAACTGGAAGAGATTATTAGGCTGAAGATCCTCATTACTGTAGAAGATTCAAACACACTTTAGGGTGAAAAGATCTGTTAGAACACTAAGTAACAGATTGCCATGCAACAAACTAGTACTTTAAAAATAGACAACAAACATACTGCTGTACAGGATAATGAGCTTTCCAAACTAGTTGTAAAAAATTACAAACCCTTTTCCGCTCTTTCCTGTCCTTTTCATCTTTTTTCTCTCTTTCTCTGGATCTTTCCCTTGACTTGTCCAAATCTTTCTTGTCCATTTCTCTCTCCTTACTCTTGGACAGTGGTGAAGGAGTATGATTAAGGTAGAGCTGTTAAATTAAGGCAACATTACTAAAGATTATTAGTTTTCCAGTACTGGTATCATTTGCTTGCTGTTTATTTAATGAAAGACAATTGGTAGACAATTGGTACACCCAAAGTCAAAGCTGCTCAGCCATCTGGATTTTAAGAGGTAAAATAAAAGAGCATGGCACGAATTATACAAAGACTTCAATTCTTGGTCTTAAAAAAATCATCAGTTCATTCCTACCTCAACTACACTCATTAGTAAATTCACAAGCTACAGTTCCTTTTATAGCTCTACTGTGAAGACCTATAACCACCATTACAAGAGCCCTTATTTGAAAAACAGTGACTAGACTTTCTCTACTGTAAAAAAAAACAAAAACAAAAACAAAACTATACATAATCACAGAAGTTTTAAATAGTTTTACCATCTAGTGATAGGCAATCAATGACAGTGAGGGAAAGTATAAAATAAAGCCTAGCCATCACCAATAAATCTTTTCTGCCTCAGAGTATACCATGTATACACTATCCTAAATTACTTTTACAAATGTAAAGGCAACATAGTCTCCACTGCTGAAAAAGCACTCCAATTTCTATCAAATCATCACAACTAACTGTGAAATTTGTCTTCCTGGTTCTAAATAACTCAGAAAACCATACAGTCAGCTGAGGATGATGACACACCTCAAAGACTGAAAAATGATGAACCAATGTTCTCCTCTGCCTATTCTTTCTATGCCAAAAGGCCCATAGGCAATAAAAGAGCCAAAGATCAAGGATTTGCTAGGTCTACTTAGGCAAGCTGTAAATACAGAAACCCATTACAGAAGAAATTATTAAGGAATCAATCAAATTCCTAACCTTAAAGCATTTATAACTGTGCTACAAGCTTATGTTTAAAACATTAAAAGTATTTGGCAGCAGAACACTGAATATAACTCATTACATAACTACACAATTCTAGATACACCTTAGGAATGAGAAGAACAGTGAGTCAAAAGTCAAGCATTTTTACATGAGGAAATACTTTAGTATTCAAAGGAATACATGAAAAAAAAGACAAACATCAGTTTGAGAATTAAAGAAACACATTTTTTAACACCACCAAATAGTTTCAACTCAGCTGGCTCAGAAATACTGCCATAGCAATGCAGAGGTAGATTCTTTAAAATTTCAATGTTTAAAAGTTGATGATCAACTGAAATAGACAAAATGTACATTAATAACAAAGAGCAAGAGAAAGAGAAACAGTTATACAAGTGTTTGTGCAAAATGTACTCTTGCTGGGTATAATGTGCTAAATGACACTTCAAGATTTTCTATTTATGAGGTGTATTCCTATCTTAATATTACTCATGAAACTGGTAAGATAGTGGAAATAATATATTACTGCAATACTCAAAGAAGATTTTTCTAAAGGAAGTGCTGCTTAATTCTCCCAATAAAAGCAAACAAAAAAAAAGGTTTTGGTTTCAAATAAGCATGCATGTGCCTGCATGCACACTGAAGTGCAAACAGAAACACACACACACACACACACACAAAGAATGAAGTTTTTAACTATGCCTAACTTGAATTCTGTATTGCAAGAAATTGGGAAACATAGATATTTTTAGCTTAGAAATGTACTCAATTCTAATTCCTTCTTTTTACCCTTCTAATAGTTCTGATCACAATACTCTTTTCCACAAAAGCAAAGTCTCTCATTACCTATGGAATAAAATGCATATTCTTTAGCTTAGATATTACAAGCTCTTCACAATCTTTGCACAACTATACCCTACTATAGACCACCCAATGCACTTTATGCCTTGGCTACCACAGCTCCCTAATACCCCATCCTTCCCAATTCTCTTCACCAGAATGGTTGTTCACTTTTACCCTAATCTCTTAAAATCCTACTTAGCCTTCCAGGATGGCTCAGAAGCCATCTCAGTTTGTCCCTCAACTCTGCAACTCACTTTCTGGTAAACTCATAGTATTTCATATTAATCTTTTTGTGACAGGTATTCCCTATTAGCTTCATGTCATTTTTTTGTCCATAACATAGCTGATTTTCAAAATCTGTTTAACAGAACACTGCTACATTGACTTTATTAAGGTTACAATATATAAAGAAGGCCTCACTTGTAGGCTTGGGTTTGGTTGTACATCTTTCTTTTAAGATGGTGAACAGAATTAAAAGCAGCATTCTCTACCTTTGTCAAATGCAGCTAATAGGACTGCTAGGTAAAAACACAACTGACCAAAACTGGAAATACGCCAATTGGAAATTGGGGATGGAAGGTGAACTGACAAAATATGTGGATACTAAGCTAGATTTTTCTCCCTTTAACTAATCCTATTTAAAAAGCCAAGTCCATGTATTATGTTTTACCATGGATTAGAAAATGAAAATAGTAAGTAATTTAATTTTAAAAAGAGTACCCTAGGGCATAACTAAAAGGTTAAACTAAAGCAGGGAAATAATTTTATATGTACAAGTGACAAGACAGCAAGAAAAAATAGACACACGTTTGTCAAGCGCTCTAAAAAGTAAAAGCTACCCCAGGAACAGTGACTGCATACAGATCATCAATTTTAGAGATCAAAGTCCAGTAACATTTTTTTCTAAGACACTCATACGCTATTAAATTATCCTAGGCACATAAAAATGCAACAGCAACTACTATGCTAACCAATAAACTTTGGATGCTTTACTGAAGTCTAAAGGCCTAAGAGTTCATTTCAAATATTTATTAAACACCAAATAATATTTCCAGCCACCATACTAAAGCGCTAAGGGTCTGAGGTGTGGTATGAGTCGCATTAATTTTTAGAAGTGTATTCACATACCATTTCAAAATTTTCTGGATGACTGTGGAATAAATCTATTGAATTTTAAATGCCTAAAATGTCAACATCTTTTTTAAAAAGGGAAGAGGTAGGAAGATTGACGTGAATCACTGTAATTTAAAAAACAAGACGAACACACTAAAAGAGTCAGGAACCCTGTCAACTACTGTCGAAATGGGTGCTAAGAATCAAGTAAACATAACTTTTCTTGCAATTTTTTTCATTGTGGTAAGAACACCTGAAAAACCTTAATTGTAGTCCAAGTTTTGGTACTGACAAGTTATATGCCACTGAGAAAAGATTAAGAACTTCTTCAGTCTCTTATTTGTCAAAAAACACTACCACCTGCCCTATCTACCTCACAGCACTGTAATGAGCACGAAATGAGATAACATATGTTTCTTGCACATATGTTTTATTTTCAAAAGGCTTTCACAAATGTAAGGAACCATAATCTTCATCATTGATTAGAAAATCCAGTTAACTATAATAGCAGGTTTCAAACTGCTTTAAAGTATGTTTCAGGAAATAAATATTGACAAGGTAACATTGTTAACCCATGAGTTTTAAATAGCCCACACAAGCCACTGATGGTTAAGACTGACATACACAATCCCAAACTGGTTAGGAAAACCTACTATATTGCAATACATATTTAATTTAGCCAATAAAAGTTTTACTTTAAAAGAAAGCATTCACAGTACAGCTGATACTCTTTTGATTAATACAGTAGATTCTAAAAACAATGCTACAATTTCAGGACACAAGCATATTGGCTAATCTAAAATGTTAAAAATTAATGCTTATTTGCCCAATATCCACAGACATTTCATTGTAAAGCTATAGATCTAAAGCAGTTAGTACTGTCAACTGACTTGGTTTCAAAATTTCATTTTGTACTGGTCCACCAGTATGGAATCATACTTAGCAGATATATAAGAGGCAGAGTAGAATATCAAAGTAAAGAAGAGTACAAATTTTATAATAATAAAGACAAAATAACATGAACAATGGACAATTCAACTACAGTAATGAAATGAACTCTGTAATAAGATATACAAACTGCACATTATTTTTAGTAGAAGTGCTATTCAAGAAAGTAGAGTAATAGGCAAGAATTAATACTGACACGTAAACACAACCATTAAGTTGAGTATTCCCCTCCAGGAAAATGATTAGTTTACATTAACCATATTCTTGATATGATGCTGCAACTACCAAAAAGGTAGCTCAGCAGAGGCAATATAAAGAATTTTATGGATTGAGATGGGCTCAGTGTTTAGAATCATTATGTGAGTGCATCAGATTTCTTTTTTGGCCTTTCAGGTTGTCTAAGAAAGTTGGAAAACAGCCTTACAGATTTGTTTTAAGAAATTAAATAAGCCATCTCTCCAAAACAAACCAGCAATGTCTTTCCCAAACCTTAACTTCCAGATTTTAAAGCATGAAAGGACAATGCATAACACAGCAAGCAAGGAGAGATTATAAAAATGTTGCCACATTACACACATTTTATAACAATCTCATTAAAAGAGACCACTGTCATCCATTGTTTCAGTTTGTGATAGGTATTTTTAAAGGTTATTGTACTAGCTTGCTGAATTTACTAGGGCAAAACTATCTACTAAATAAATGAAGGAAAGATTTTTTTTTTGTTTTACTTAGGCATGATGATTTTAAAAGACTCAAACCTTTGCTGAAGACTCCTTGAGTTCGATGAGACTGTCCTGTAGAAAATGAATGGAGATGACAGGTGAGCTGGCATAGTTCTCAGAACCCAGAAGAACTTTGGGAAGTAAGGCTGTAACCTGGAAATAAACCAGCTACTTCTTGTGAGGATAAATCTGGTGATGTCACTATTACATGAATATCAACAATAAAAAAGAAAAGCAAAACCATGTAATGGAATTAAAATGTTAAAAAACTAAACTATGTATACTCAATGTAACAAATAAAACTCTGCTCAAAATTTAAAAATAAAGTTCAATGCCACATTTTTATTACATTGTACTTAAGCTCTAGGTAATGTTAAGAAGCTTAAGAAATCAAAAGATTTTTTTTCTACACAAAAAGTGTAATATAGTGGAGGTCACTGTGGAAGAACAAAACTCATATTTTTATAGTTTTTCTTTAATTGGGAGGTTTCAATTTTTACCTTACTGTGACTTGAACATAAAAAAAAAAAATGCCCATTCTTTATTCTAGCCAAAAAACTCAGTGGCATTACATTAACAAAAAAAAAAACAAAAAGCATTTTATAAAAACAGTAATTACTTTTTTGTTTCCAAAGTGCCTCTGATGGTGAATCTCAAACCTCCCGGGGGGGGGGGGGAGAGAACTTAACAAAAAAAAAAAAAAAGAAATTATGGTATTCAACCACAGTGCTCTTGATGAAGAATTAGTTAACTTACAGTTTCAAAAGTTCAATGTATTGCAAAATTCAAAGATTCCATGAAATTAGATGACTTTAGGATTAAAATTAAATATGGAGCAAGGAATGGCTACCCTGAGTCTTCAAGAAGGCTACACCCACGATTTTGTGCTGCAGTTGAATGCCTGGGGTTTCTCTTTGCTGGGTGGTAGGACTGGATGCCACATCTGCTTTTATCGTAATGCAAGGTTCAACTTGTTGGGAACCCAATGGGTATAAACAAACCTCCAAGGGAAGATACAACAGAAGCTGCATGCTCACTGAATATACACTACAGGAGAACTGATCACCAAGGAGACTTTAAAATGGAACTCCTTTCAAGATTCCTTCTTAGAAGGCACACATCGGTATGATGCTCATCAAGAAGCTTGATGAATTCAGAGGTATCTTGTTTATCCTGTATCATCCAGGAAGTCTTCAGTGCTATACATTCTTCAATATTTATGCCGAAAAATAGGCTTCACTCTGCTGAAAAGATTCATTTGCTTGTAGCTACCATTGCACTCCAAAAAGACTGCTTAAAGCAGTGAGGCACTTCTGGGTAAAATTTCTCTTGCACTTTGAAACTACAAAATTAGTGCTAGGTCCTTGAAGTTTTAACATTTTTATTACAAAAATACTCAATAGGAAAAAATATCAGTCCACCAATATGTAAAAAATTCATTTTCTAATGCAACATAAAACCTCCAGTGGCTCCAGTGAATACTTGGCGCAAGACTTGAAGGAAGTCAGGATACGTATTCCAAACAGGTGAGCCTAACATGGACGCTGCCTTCCTCAGGCTATACTAACCTTTACTGTTGAGGAATGTGATGGAGAAGGGTGGGTATCAATTTTGCGGCGTTTTTGTTCTGTTGGGGGAAAAAAGCAGTAGTCACAATAAGGCATTATTTCCACTTTCTCCAAGCACTTCAAAAAATCACCACTTTTAAGGTCATCAAGCATTATTGCCCCCAGTAAAGTTCTGAGATAACATGCTAAAATAAGGAGACAAAGAGCAACTATATGTTATAACAACCAAAGGTAAACAAATACAAAGAAAGGCAAACTTGCCCCTTTCAGGCTCAGTAGTATCTGATCGGGGAACAGGTGACTTCAAGGACCCAGAAACTGGCGTTTTTTCTCCTCCTTTAACATTTTCCTTTGATTTCATTTCCTTTGCTATATCTTTTTCTCTGGATGGTTCCTTCTCTTTTTCCTTCTCTTGAGTTGATTTTGATTCTACATTGGAGACAGTGGTCTTGAATTTCTCATCTTTAGCTTTTTCTTCCTTCTTGAATTTTTCTTTCTCTTTGTCGGACTTAGGTGTTCTTTCCTTCGTCTCTCTTGCTTTTTCATCTTTATTTGGCCGCTCTTCCTTCGGTTTTTCTTTACCATCTTTACCAAGTACCCTGGCCTCTGGAGTAGTAGCTGGAGTCTTTTCTCTTTTCTCCTTGTCTTTATCTTTCCCTTTTTCTTTGTCATTTTCTTTAATGGTTTTGCTGCTTAAGGAAAAAATATAAGATTTTAAGAGAGTCATAAAATATATTTCATGTTATAAATCATTAAGGGTTCCCTATTGCCTTGAAAAATTAGAGAACTAGGAATTGCCTTTTGAAAACTAAAGGACAACTGTGAGACAAGAACAAAGGACTTATTTGCCCAGTAAATAATAAATAGCCAAATTCATGAAGAACAGATTAAAAAGAATGATCAAATTTATGCCACGTCTTTTTTGCTATACATTAATAACCTTTGAGAATAACAAGGTCACAGCCAAAAACTATCCCACAAGCCAATCAAGGGCACTACTATCGGGAAATGGATTATCTGTCTGAATGGATCACTAATCTAAATCAATGTAGACTTCTCTTATGTTAATTATCCCTATCTAGACTGCCCACCGCAAACAACCTTAAACTGTTTTCTTAACTTCACTACCTACCTTCCCCTGCACATCTCAACTGGGGAAAGAAAGTCAGTATCAGCATTGTACAAAACATGGGGACAGTATCATCAAAATGTCGAAGTCCAGCATAAAGGACTTCCATAGTATTCAACTACTACCCTCTTGCCACTCACGTCTAATGAGGTTAATTGTGTAAGAATTCAGACTTTTGACATAGAGCACACTGTTCCTACCTGTTAGAGCCACTATTTCCATTGCTTGAATTCCCTTTCGGTGTGGCACTAGAAGATTTATTAACAGCTTTCACACCACACTGAGCTCTCTCCCTTGATTTATCTGAAATACAGGTTAAGATTTTATTTGACAAACCCTTAAATGTAAGTGAACTACAATTTCACAGCAAAATGATTAGAGATTAACTAGAAAGAAACAAAGGACTGATTAATTCTGGACAGTTACATATATACTCCTACCTACAGAATGAAAACATAATTTTAAGGCAGTGTTTTACTTGTCATGTGATACAAAACATTTCAGTTTGTAGAAACAAAACATATTATTTATAAATTTCTACAAATAAGCATACCATTCTCCTCAGCACTGCTTTCATCAGATTTAGATGCACTTCCTATTGACGATGAAGAAGACCCACCACCAGGCCCATTTTGTACACTGGCAACTGCATTCCTCGGAGGGGGGTCTTTGTGATGAAACTCATTTTCAGGTATCATGTATGACTTTTTACTTTTCAACTGCCCAGAGTAGCTGAAAGTCGCACAAAGTGTTTAAATATACAAATACAAATAAAAAGGCACAAACATGGGGTTTAAAAGAATAAAATTAGCAAGTTAAATTAAAATTTCAATTTAAACTAATCCTTAAACTAAAGATGCCTTTTTTCTCTATTAAAGATCTGATAACCCAACTGATTATAAGATTACATTTCCTCCAAACCAGTATATATTATATATGACTTGTGAAACTATCATCCAGTATAGACCGGAAGCTGATAATCAGAAGTGACAACTCTCACCAGCCTGTGGCAACATGATCGCATAATCTCCCATAATCTCCTGAAGTAAAGCAGAAGATAAACTTTAACACTGTAAAACATTTTAAAGTCTTCAGAATCCTTCTGTTATCTAGTCTCATAAATCACATTAAAGTATAATTGTGTTACCCCATAGCCAATGCATATAGATCAGGCCTCTTCTCTTTTTCTTCTTGGCAGATTTTATGCACTCTTCTTTCCAAAGCTTGACCCAGATTCAAAACTTTTGGATACCAAGGAAGTATTTTTGTTAGCACAATCAAGATATTCCTGATATGAGTATATTCGCCTGTTTCAAGGCAATGCACCGATGCCTACAACAAATATTTTAAGATGTGTTACTCTAAAAGTGCAAGTATGAAAAGAAAAAACAAAACACTTTTGAGAAATACAAAATTTTTACCTTGGTTAGTTTGTAATGCCATTTATGTACAACATGTCGAAAATTTTCATAGTCTAATTGATCAGCTTTATTTCCACCATCGAATCCAGTTGCCCGCAATATAGTAAGAAATCCTGGATAATTTCCACATTCCTAAGAGGGGGAAAAAAGTTTTTACTTTTATTTTTATATTATTTTATTTATTTCTAGAGAGGGAAGGGGGGAGAGAGAGAGAGAGAGGGAGGGAGGGAGGGAGGGAGGGAGGGAGGGAGAGAGGGGGAGAGAGAGAGTGAGAAACACCAACGTGCGGTTGCTGGGGGTCATGGCCTGCAACCCAGGCATGTACCCTGACTGGGAATCGAACTTGCGACACTTTGGTTTACAGCCCGTGCTCAATCCACTGAGCTACGCCAGCCAGGGCAAAAAGTTGTTACTTTTAAAGAAAAATTCTGTTCCCCAAATAGCAGAGATTGAAACTTAAGTAAACTAGATTAACGATTCTATGGGAAAACATGATGTGTATTTGAATGATAGGTAGTTTTCACAGAAAGTTCTGTTTATTCAATAACATTAACTTGGAATGTTACCAGTTTGAAATATAATAAAACATATAGCACTTTTAATAATGGATGAATTATTCTTAAGTTTTAAACCTGTTTTACAAATGTATCTTAAACTCAGCTTCCTTTTGTTTTATTTTAGAGAGAAAGGAAGGGAGAGAGAGGGAGAGGGACAGACAGACAGGCAGATAGAGAGACAGAGAGATATCGATCAGCTGCCTCCTGTATGTGCCCTGACCAAGGATTGAACCCACAACCTTCCAATGCACAGGACAACACTCCAACCAACTTGAGCCACCTGGCCGGAGCTCAGCTTCCCTTTTAAAACTGAACAACCTAGAGAATACTGGAAAGGGTCATTATATGCATGGGTAAAATATAAGCATATTTATTAGTCATACCTTTTCATATGTACCTCTATCACTGTGCCATCTGGTTACAGTCTCTAACATGCAACAAAGAAATCTCCCATACCGACTAGCTTCATTTTCAGTACAGCTTGCAACTGTGTAAATTATGTCAGAAAAAACCTACAGAAAAAAAGTATTTTGAAAAATAAAAACAAATTGAGGTCAAAATTAGTTCAAAATATCAAAAGATTGTGTTATAGCAAAGCATAATAAACTAAACAGGTAAGTTTAGTCAAGATCTATCTTCCCCTTTTATATTCACAATCCCAGACACCTTTAAAGACTGGCTTTTGTGAGGAAACAGCACATTCATAAGGCAGCAATGACAACAACAAAACTTTTATAAAGAATGCTGATTTACAGTGACAGAAGAGAAAAAGCTATCATTATTATTACATCATAAGTTCTTTAACAAAGACTTAGCCATAGATATAACTGGGACTGGGGGAACAGTAAGCAGAGGCGAGGCTGATAGAAACTTTTAAAAATAGGCAGCCAACATGCTGTAACATGTATTTCCTTTTTAAACCACAAAATACAGTAATTTATTAAGAAAAAAGCCAAATGCAAAAATCTGTGAATGTGACCATACTGAAAAGCATCCCTGCTTTTTCTGTACGTGAGAAGGTATGAGCATTTTTGTTGTTTTTAAGGGGGTGAAGGTTAAAAATGGAGAAGAGTTCTACCTATTATGGCAAACATATGAACTCAAATGTTGAGTTAATTGATTAACTAAGGGTGCTTATTACATATCAAGCACTATTCAAAGTACTTTTGTGTGTAGTGCCTCATTTAATCCTCACAGCACTCTTACTAAGCAGGTACTATTATCCCATTTTTTAAAATATTTTATT
This sequence comes from Phyllostomus discolor, assembly GCF_004126475.2. Classification (NCBI taxonomy): domain Eukaryota; kingdom Metazoa; phylum Chordata; class Mammalia; order Chiroptera; family Phyllostomidae; genus Phyllostomus; species Phyllostomus discolor. Next base: position 74,526,205 of record NC_050198.1, read on the forward strand.
TATTTATTTCTAGAGAGGAAAGGGAGGGAGATAGAGAGAGAGAGAAACATCAATGTGCAGTTGCTGGGAGTTATAGCCTGCAACCTAGGCATGTACCCTGGCTGGGAATCGAACCTGCGACACTTTGGTTCGCAGCCCGCGCTCAATCCACTGAGCTACGCCAGCCAGGGCCCTATTATCCCATTTTACAGATAAGAAAAGTGAGGCACAAAGCGGTTTAAAAACTTGCCAAAAATCATGTAGCTATAAAGTAGCAGAGTTAGGATTCAAGTTCAGGCGCTTGGCTCTTTAGTTCATGCTTTTAACTACAGACACAATAGTAGCTCTAAAGATCATAATGCTTAGCTATCTTTGCATGAGACTTTTTCAACAGTTCATTTTTATTATATGAGACTTTTTTAAATAGTTCATTTTGTTTTTTTCCATTGCCATTTATCCCCCCCCCTGTATCCTCTACCACCTCCACTCATCACTTCCCCCCCACCCCACAATCACCACAAAATAGACACAGATTCAGATAGAGAGCAAACAGACAGCTCTGGGGGTCAGGGAGTAGAAGGATTGAGAAAAAAAAAGGGTGACTTTTTTAAGGACTGCAATAAAATGGACTTACTCGATCATAACAAAGAAGTGTGGAAAAATTTGGAGTTTTCTGCTGGTGTACCAATTCAACAAAACGAGCACAGTAGACAGCATCAATTGCTGAAAAAATACATCGAGGAAATATACAGAGCTGTAGAAATTTTGTGATGGTCTCATTTTTGGTAGATTCTGAAAATAAGAGAAGAATACATTAAGTGGTAAACTTCTTCCTCAAGTTCCTCAAGGCCACTAAACAGGACAACGTACTAACTATACTGTACCAAATGCTATAAAACCACCAACTATTTATAGTATGTAACCAAAAGGGCATGCCTGGAATAAGACTTTGATTTTAACTCTATGGACACTTTCCTATTTATAATTTCTCCAGAAATATGATTTTATACAGAAAAGTTGAATGATAGCTGCCAATTGTAGTTATAAGCTAATCAATTTCACCAGCAAACTAAATCAGTTCCATCAGTGAACATGTGAAGTTGGCTCTGCATCAATGAATAACCAAAGAACAGTATAGTGAAGAGGTGAAATCAAACATAATACCCTTCAACACCTCCAGTTATAAAGGTTTGCTTTTATAAGTTAGCAGTAGCAGGAATGTAACAATTCCAACAACATACTTGCTAAAAGCCAGTTGTCCTTTTCCAGTTTCAGTCTCTGTAGAACTCGCTGTACATGTTCCATCTGTTTCTTTTCTTCTTCAAGAAGCTTGTCTTGAAGGGCAGTACAGCGCTCCTTTTCTTTTTTCTTTTTATTTGGAGGCTACAAAGTATAAGTTAGATACTTCACTAACTACAGGCACATTACCTCCCTTTCTTTTAATTAAAAATTTCAAAAAGATAAAATGCTGATATTTTACATTCATTACTTCGACAGTGATGCTTAGGATTCTACTCAGATGTGCTTTCACCTTCATTTAACAAATTCAAGACAAAGTCATCCAGTTTTTGTACACCACCAAAATAGGACCTTCCCAACACTGGTGCTTTTATTCTGAGGGATGGAGTCACCTCTGACTCTGCCTTCTCCTTCATTACAATATTTCAACTGTTTACAAGTCTTGTGTATTTCCACAACCTCCACTATAGTCTTGCTGTCAGCACATCACAATGAATTACCCAAAAAAGCCACCCACCTAATCTCCAGCCTAATGTTAGTCCCTTCCCCTATCAAATACACCTCTCATACTGCTGCCATGAGTAATTTTTCTAAAGTAGTATTTTTACCATTATCAAGTCCATCTTAGGAAATCTAAAATAACCCTCGCCCTGGTCATTGAGGCTCAGCTGGCTGGAGAGTTATCCCAAAACCGAAAGGGCACATGCCAAGGTTGTGGGTTCAATCTCCAGTTGGGCACATTTGAGAGGTAACCAATCAATGTTTCTCTCCCTCTCTCTCCCCCTCCCTTCCTCTCTCTACCCCTCCCTTCCTCTCTCTCTAAAATCAATAAGCATGCCCTACATGAGGATTAAAAAAAGAAAAAAGAAAATTACCCTCTATTTTACCAAGTCCTGTTTCTAACATTCACTCTTCTACATACACTAGCCCCATCCTAACCATTCAAATTTATCACTAAGTCCATTCACTAAAGTAAAAGTGGTCTTAAACTTTGGACTACTTCACACCTCTGCTAGATCTCTAGAATAGACAATTTGCTCCTGTATTTTCAAGCCTAATCTATCTTCAAGGCCTACCCAGCTGAAGACTCACCTCTTCAATAAAACCTTCTCCTAAAGCATTCTCCTCTTTGGAACCCCTATGGCCCTTGTAATTGGAGTCACACAGATTACTTTAGTAGTTAGCATGGCCTTCAGTAGAAAAGCAAACTCAAATATCACTTGAGTGATCAAAATCTCCACATATACACCAAGCCCCTGCCCCCAGCCATTGAGAAGTCACCATTTAACCCACTCAACGCAGTATTAGATAGCAACAGGATTGCAGCTTTAAGAAACCTGAGCTAACATAATTTCAAAGTATGGATAATGCTGAATTAATACCATGAAATTATTGTACTTGGGCTACAAGAACAAAAACCTACCATTTCTTGATTGTCATCAATTGCTTTCATCTGGACTTTAAGTTTACTGACTTCCCGTTCATAGCTGGTATGTGGAACTGCAAGGTCATACATTGTCAATGACCAGAAGGTGGCATAGAATTGAGGGCTGATGTCATCCCAGACTTTGGAAACATGTAAGGAGACCACTGCTTCATGGACAGGAGCCATCACCATTTCACATGATGTGATGTACTTGTGAACTTTATGTTGCTGTTTACTTCCCTTTTCTGATTTTTTAAGTTCATCATACTTGGACTGGAATAAAAAGTACACACACACACACACACACACACAACACAATTTATACCACTGACTTTCACAGTATAAAAACCTATGTTCCCTTTTCAAAAATCAGAGGATGAGCAATTAAAACTGTTGTAGGAATTCCAGTTTTTTACCGAAAAATTACTTTAAGACAAATCATCCCTGGAAGCTATTCCAATCTTTAGTCCTCACTGTGCTAACTAGAAGCTTTTCAGAAGATTCTTACTGAATTTGACCTGCTAAGTAAGTAAATGGAGTGTATGGCTGCCCAAGATCCATTCTCCCCACCCTATTCTCTCTTACTGCTGCATTATGTACTGGGCATGTAGGGTTTCCACTCCTGCTTTTGCGATATTCAAGGGAAACAAGTAGAAGCTCTTAACACTAGTAAAGAGGCAGAATAAAACAAGTAACAGCCAACCAGGACAGACTGTTTTATCACTACACATAGCCCCTATCAGCTGTTACAATTTGTCAGTTAAGAAGCTAAATCAACACTAAGAAAGGTTATGAGAAAGTCACCATAAGACTACTGAGTAGGGTGACCAATGATCAGCTTTGCCAGTAATTGAAGGTTTTCCTAGCTTGCTAGACTTTAGTGCTAAAACTGGGAAAGTACCAGGCAAACCAGGCCCAAGTGGTCACCCTAATGCTAAGCTAAATAAGATTTCGTAGGGATAACTACAGTATATTGGAGTCTAAAGTGTGTGAGAACTGACACTGCAGTTTTTTGTCCTGGTTGGTTTATCCTAATTAGGAAGAGAGTTAGAAGAGCATCCTCTTAACTGTATGAGAAAATGAATCTGTTAGTGCAATGGGAGGAACTACATTAATGGTTCGGAGTGTATGCCAAATGTCAAAAAGAAAACACCACCAAGCAGAGCTATGGCTACTATATCATGTGCTTCAGTCTCTTTAGGATGACAGAGTTCTCACCCAGAAAATTGTTTGGGTTAGATATCATCCCTGAAGATGAACCTAAGAGTAGATCTAAAATTAGCTTCTTCTTCATGTTAGAAAAGCACTAAATCATTCACAGTTCATGCTAAACATGGAACCCAAAACTAAAAGGTCAAAAGTCAAAGGTTTTGCTTCATGATAGCAGTCTTGGCTCCTTGCAGTCCAGCTGTCTTCCGTCCTGAATGCTGCTTTACCCCAGGCTCACTGGAACTGAAGGCATCTAAGTACTCTGTTCCAGAGAGTATCTCAAGCAAGCTCTGAGAATGGTACAACTATTGTAGAAATGGAAAGATTTATCTCATGCTATTCATATTTTAGACAGCATGCTGATAACTACTGAGACCACACAGGTGACACAGTTACAAACAACATTACTAATACGATAGAAGTCCCAATTACACCAGAGATCTGAGAGAATAGTAGCTGGGATAAAAAAGGGTTTAAAATTTTTGAGGGCAGGTCCTATTGATGGTAACTAATGGATTTATGTGAGCAGAATGACATCTGCTAAAGTTTTAACAAAACACAAGATAAAACAGTACTGAAACTACCTGCATAAGATGACTTACCGTATTTTGCCATGTATAATGCACTACCATGTATAATGAACACTCATGTTTTTGTGTGCATTATAAACAGGATTATTACACCCACGGTATATAAATCATTATACCCATATACAATATGCATCCTTATTTTCCCCTAAAAAAATTGGGCAAAACTACACAGTGAAATGCAGTAGTTGCCTGACTTGGACAGGGAGGGGCACTTGTCTTTCAGACCCACATTGCAAACATTGCAAAGTGGGTCTCAGCAATTAAAACTGAAAAATTACCTCTATTGCTAGGCACCCCCTGTTGCCTATCTTGTTTTTTAAAAAAGGCCTGATAAGAAAAGAAAAGAAAAGAAAAGAAAAGAGGAAAGAAAACATCTACATTGCATATTTACCTAGGATGAACATTTCCTTGTCTAAAGTCAGTTTAATTCCCTCATCAAGCTCACATCTTCAGTCAAATGGACTAGCATAAGAGCTCTACATCTCAAGTCACCTGGGGAACTAGATCTATGGAACAGAACTGATATCCACAGTTATTGCTGTACTTCTAATGACTGTTCAAACAGTTCTTGTTAGCCCAATAATCTAAGCAGTGTTCGATTGGCTGAATTATTCCCATGAGAGCCTACTGGTAGTCAACTTACAGAAGGTACCTAGCAGTCCTCCAATACTCATATTCTCTCATAGAAGGCTCTTCAGCAGAGGCTTTTACCTAAAAAGCAAAAGCTAGGATCCCTAGGGAAGACTGGATATCATCTAGTGCAAGGTTGCTGAGGAACTCCCTTTCCAGAGGGTGGCATGTAGCCTCTGGGTCTATGGGTAACAGACTTATCCTTGACTTGGTTGGATAGTTCTTTGTTTTCCTTCTCCACCCTGGGGGGGAAATCACATCTCTTTGTTTAGATTTTTGTATCTCTTAATTGACAAAGGCATAATATTTTACACAGGCTACTGAAAAGGTAGCTATTGGTATGAATGAACTGCTCCATTTTCTAACCTGGAAAAGTTCAGCCAATCTCAGGCAACCAAGTGTTCCTGTTTGCTATGGTTCAGTATCACTGATTAGTGTGTTCTCTTCTCAGTCTATAGCACAAGGCAGGTCAGATTTCCTGAGATGAAGAAAGTGTCTCACCTCAGTCCTTCAAGAAATCAGGTCCCCTGTTGTATGGCTGAGACTGATCTACTGTGGGGTGGAACGACAACACAAGACATAACTATGCAACAAGCATACAGATATTCTGGATTGAGAGATTCTAAAGGAGAAGAAATGGCCTAATCTTTCTCCTTTATCCCTTTCTACTCTAGAGAGTATAGCAAAGAATAGCTGCATGCTAATAAAGTGATAGTTCAATCAATTAACATTTAGTAGTTAGAGGATGGTGTGAGACTGTAGCAGTTGATGTGTAAACACTAAAAGCTAATGGTCGATTAAATGATCAATTATTCCCCCCAATTACTCAGTGCCTTTTTTCTGTGTCTCTACTGCACAGCCTTGTAGCCCTACTTGGAACAAAGAAAGTATACTAGCTTAAGAGAAAGGACTAGGATCGTCCCCAAAATCTGTAGAGAAAGCCCTGTATAGTACAGACTTAAAAACAATAAACAAACAGAGGGGCCAGAGTCCAATTCTACCAAAAATTAAGAATATGTGAGGACTCCAGTCAGAGTGGAGAAGTACCATAGTTTCCAAACAGAGTACTGACCATGGCCCTGAGGGAAAAGAAAAGGTGAATTCCAGTTAGAGGTCACTGGTTTGCACATAAGAATAGTTGGCAGATAGAGTAGAGAAGGCTGCCTCCTCTTCCCCAACATCCTTACTTGAATTTCATTAGTCACTACTGGGATACCCTGCTTGGAAAGGCTCTAGTTTGCTTTTTATGCTGTTTTTTTGTTTGTTTGTTTTTAGTGGTTTCATTTAGGTAGAGAGAAATAAAACAAGAATCAATACATCTTTCCAAGAAGTTACACAACAGAGATTATAAGATTTTTTTAGAATGTTTTGGGCTGGTTAAATCTTTCTGTCCGTATTTTTTATGGTATTTTTTTTCATTACCATTTATCCCCTTTATACCCTGCAATCCACCTCCACCACACCCCCTCACCCTGCAATCACCACACTGTTGTCCTTGCCCATGAGTCCTTTTTCTTTTCCGCTGGATCCTTCCACCTTGCACCTCCCCACCCCTACCAGCTGTCTGCCTGCTCTCTATCTATGAAAGCAAGTCAACTATCTGACAGGGATATTGTCATTGAGGAAACAGGACCGTGTATTCAACCAAAGTGTTTCCCAAGATGACATACCACATTCACTTAATGTAGAATCATCTAGTACTTGTTTAAAAAAATATAAAAACAGCCCTGGCTGGTGTGGCTCAGTGGATTGAGCACTGGCCTGCAAACAGAAAGGCTGTGGGTTTGATTCCCAGTGAGGGCACATGCCTGGTTCTGGCCAGATCCCTAGTTGGAGGCGTGTGACAGGCAACCACACACTGATGTTTCTCTCCCTCTTTTTTTCCCTCCCTTTCCCTCCCTCTGAAAATAAATAAGATATTTTAAAAAACTAAAAATAAAAACAAAACAAATTTCAAGGTACCATCCAAAGAATTAAATTAGAATCTGGGAACATGAGGTTCAGTTTTTAAGATGCTTTGCTGGTGATTCTTATCTACACTAATGTTTGAGAACCATAGTTCTAAAGGGCCCATAAGACATCAAGCTGGACAACTAGTGACAAAGTAACAGTAAAATTACAGAACTAGTAAGACTTACTTTCAAAGGGGCATTTTCATTATACACTGCTCAGAGCTGAGTATTAACAAAAGTGTAACTATCCAAGAGACAATCTATATTATGTCAAAGTAAAATGCAATAATAAATAATTTAAAATAACTTGGAATCATTCTTGAATGACAGCAAAAATACATATACTTACTGAAATATGGTGTGCATACATTGGCCTAGACAGGAAAAATGCTGCATCATGGGGTGTATGAAATTCGTTACAGAGCACATCAATTGAAGGCACTCGTTTTATATAATCTTCTGTGCTTAGATTAGATGCTAAAAACCCACCAAACTGTACCAGGGTATCATGACACTAAATTTAAAAATAAGACAAATAACACAAATGTGCTACCATTTTACAAAAACAATATAAACATTTTCTAAAATGATTAAGGCATCATTTAAACAATATTTTGATTAACAAGAATTCAAAATTTACAAATTGAAAGAAATTTAGAGACAATCTACAAACATAATCATATTACAAAAAAAAGCTGCTAAGGGTACTGAAAAGTACACTACCCTAAGGCTTTAATATCAACTAAATCTCAAGTTTCAACCTACTGCTCATCACTTTTAGTAGCAGAATATATCTACCTAAATCACAAACAACAATGTTATGGATATAGCAATCAATTCTCTTGCCTTTAAAAGATGAAAACTTCATTTATAAAATACATGCCTTCTTCCCTTGATAGTTAAACACATTTTTTAAGATAACCATAGGTTTTGGTGCTTAATATTGGTAAATACATTTTATAAATAAGGATCACATCTACTTTGCTGTGATTGAAATTCCAGGGATTAAGAAAGATATGAGAGCAAACAACTTAACGTTATCTACCTAACTGAGAATTTTATACATGTTATTACATCTCCTAGAGCATCAATTAAATACCATAATTTGCACAAAAACTGCCCCTATTTCCAGAATGTCTACTTTACATTAGAGTTATTTCACACTCATATGTGCAAAATGACATTTTTCAAGTTATATAGCATCCCATATTTGCCATTAACAGGATAAAAAAAAATCCCCATGAACACAAAAGCCACTTTAACTTGCCTGATCATAGAGTTTTCCCACAAGTTTCAAATGTTTCTCTCCACCTTCCTGAAAGATCACCCCATTCCTCTGCTGAGCCATAAGCAAACAGAGGGGAAGAGCAAGATCATGGTCCAGTAGAGCATCCTTTAGTCTCTGGGAAGATTTTTTAGTGTTTCTGATCTGGCCAAAATAACCACCCTGCAAAAGAAAAGACATAAATTTACCAGCGTACAGTACATAACACATGCCATCTGATTTGAAAATGACAGAAAATGTTCAGTTACCATCCTGAAGATAAAAAAAAAACAACCTCATACAGTCTACATTCCTTCCCTTCACAAATTTATTTTACTGACACCATTACTAGTTATAGTCACTGACTTAAACACAACTGTTAATTGCCTCAAAACTTCTGCATATTTTCCATTTTCCACCATGCAGTCCCTTATGGTGGATTATTCTTTATTCAGTGTGAAGCTGATTTAACTACAGAGTAAATATGTTCAGATTTATGCCAGTTAGGATATAAGGACCAAAGAAGATGTGATGTTTATTGACCTTACAGATGTATTACTTAAACTCTTTTTATACTTTGTTTCAGTTTTTTAAAAAGGTTAAAATAACTAGTATATCTCAACTTTTAAAGGGAAGATGGGGGCAGTTGTGAGAGGAGAATATGTATGGCTTTGATGTTTGGCTTTATGTACTTATGTACTGTTTGGATTCTTTACTATAAGCATGCATACATTTGGAACTTTTTAAAAATCATAAATACAAATAGCAACTCTCACCTCAGCTTTTAGTTGCTCTCCACCAGTCATGGCCTCTAGTTGCTCCATTGTCATTTCCTCTGTAATTTCTATTCCTGCCATTTTTTGTACCACTTCTTTCAATATAAGCAAGTCAAAACTATTTAGAAAAAATGAGAAACAGCCTGTAATTCAAATTTCAAATATAACAGTGACAATATATAACTAATATACCAAGAAACCCTAAATTATTTGTATATAAATATGAGGAGAAAGGGGCTGAAGCAGTTCTTAGGAGAAAAATGCATTCCTAGAATTATATTGAAAAATATTTGGACCATGTAGTATGTTTATGTTTATTTGAAATTTTTACTTGGGAATAATTTCAAATGTATAGATACTATGCGAAGATAAAAACAGTATAAAGCTGTACCTCAATTCCATCTATTAACATTTTTACTCCTGCTTACTTTATCATTTGTGTTTTCTCTATCTTCCTCCCCTTTCCCTCCCTTTCCTTCTCTGCCCTCCATAAACACACACACACACGCGCGCGCGCGCACACACACACACACACACACACACACACACAAATTTTCCGAAGCATTTGAGAGTTTATTTACTATGTAACATCATTTTAGGGGTACATTTTACCCCTAAAATTCCTAAGACTGTATTTCCTGAGAGTTCATTTCCTAAAAATATAGCTATTCTCTTACATAACCATAGCAGTTATCAACTTTAGTAATTCTAACACTGATACAGCACTTTAATCTATAGTTCATACTTTATTTTTATCAGGTGAATCTACAGTTTAGATTTCACTTTCATCAGTTGACCCAATAATGTCTTCCATAGCACTTTAATCCTCTAGTACAGTATGGCCAATATATGTATTTTTGATGGTATAGAGCCATCTCTCTAAACAATCACACACATACTTGGAAGGAATGGAGAGAGAGAGGGAGGAAGGGAAGGAAATAAGGACGAGGACAGAAGTTCCAAGTTGTGGTATTTGAGTCTAAGATGACAATTTAGTGACCAGTCTGCAGCATATTTATTACTATGCCAACACTTACACATTTTAATTCTTCAAGTTTAGGACTGGCAATGCAAATAAATAACGCCTATGACTTCCAAGATCTTCTTTAATTAGTTAAGTAATGAAGATAAAGTGAAAACATTCTTTCCCACAAAACAAATGCAGATGTTTATCCAAAGGTAAAGGTAGACATATCCAAGACACAAGTTAATAGACAAAGGAACAGTTTTCTAAGATTCTTAGTAAACGCTGCCTCTCTCTCAACTAGCCTTATCTTCCCTAAACATAGTTTTTGAAAACAAGAATGGACTCATGCAAATTACTATGCACGACAAGGAGCAATAAAATATTTTTTCTTTAAACTATCTTTTAATTAGATGGTCACAAAAACTATATTCACAGCACAGAGAACTGAATTATAGATTTAAAAATAACATTATGTTCTCCTGGCCTATAGACACAGAAGAGTACAATGTACAGCAATGACCAATAAGATGAATATAGCAAGAAGTGTTATGTTGATAAAATCCTCTATCTACATATTATTTTTTTAAGTTTCCCCTAAACCAAAATAATGTCAAGAATTCCTTAGGTAATATGAGGGGGATCCAAAAAAAAAAAAAAAACAAACAAACACCGGAATTACCTTCTGGCAAGCAGGCCCCTTGTAGTACAAATACAGGCTTCCCCTGCTAGGTGAGTGCTCTAGGAACCCATCTGTATCAGTGCACCAGCTGGCACTGTTGTGAGAGGCTTCATTCCGGCTTCAGCGAATTTTTTTGAAGACTCTTTCAACACATTTGCCCATTTCATAATGGGTAATTTATAAGTGCACCTGCCCACACCCTGCTGAGTGTTCAGCAGTTTTTGACCAAAAATGGCACAGACCCTCGTGGCCCAACTGCCCTATTCACCCAATCTCACCCCAGGCAACTTCTGTTTGTTTCCCCAGATGAAAAAAATCCTCAAAGGGAAACATTTTGCTGATGGAAAGGTGAAATGGAAGAATAAAACAAAAAATGGCAGAAGCACTAAAAGGCATCAAAATCAACAAATTCAAAAGCCGTTTTGAGCCATACGGATAAAAAGGTCTCAATAGGTATACTGCATCAAATGGAGAGTACTTTGAAAGTGACTGATACACAATTTTTCATGAATAAATTCCAGGGTTTTTTTTTTGGGTCCCCCCTTGTACTTGTTTGGAACACCAGGTAGCTTTACAGACTTTTGTTTGCTTTCTACCAGAAAGTTTTTACTAACAATTCTGAGTTCTGTGATTCTCGTTAGTCTATTGCTGGTAACAGTTAATATACATACTAATTCAAACTCTAAGCAATGCTGTTGGTCCAGAATAAAATAATAAAACTCAGTATTTATAAAGGAGAGGGTACTGTTCAAAAGGTGTGTAAGCTTTATGTCTCTCAAAGTTCAAATTCCAAAATGATTGTGTTAAAGATACTATATACACCCTCAAAATAAATATGTTCCTACCAAATGCTCAGTGTAAAGGCCTGTTACTGTCCAGTAGCATAATCAATAGTTTTGTCATGAGAGGATGTATAATATACCACATTAACCATGTAGTCAAAAGCCTAACAGGTAGTCAAAATGAGTCAGTCTTTTATGTGTGTGTGTGTGTGTGTATCTGAATATTAATTTCTTTCTGCAAAAATGTGTATATGTATTAAATTATAATTTATTTTAGTTAAAGAACACCACATAAAAAAAGTGAGCAACTTTCTTCTTAAGCCTACAACCAACAAAATCGGTTTTCAGGATAATAGAAATCTCAACATCCCAATATCACCAGAAGTACTCTAATTATTGAATTTCATTTACATATAATTTGCTAAGAATACCTTTTGCCCGCCTTTAGCTGATTAGCCACATATTGAAGAAGACCAGCAAGATCAATTGGATATTTACGAAAAACTGCACCACAGAAACTAGCCAGACCTATATGAAATTAAAAAAAGGGCTTTTAAAAAAAACAATTCATAAAATAAAAAGTACAATATTGAATGTCATTTCTTCAACTAACTCAATTTCTAAAATAAAATGAGGTAGGAATAACTGCATTGCTGATGCCAATTAATAGAGTTTTATAACTGATTATAGCTAATATTTACAGAGCATACATATGCCAAACACTGTGCTGAATAAGCACTTTGTTAACTACCTTATTTAATCTTTACAATAATCATCTCAGCTGGTATGAACTTATCAATGATGAAATTTTAAAACACATATATCATGTTAACTTGTCCATGTTCACATAGTTGGTATGAGGTAGAACAATAATTCAAATGCATATGGCCTGTTTCCAGAGTCTGACATTAATTAGGTCACAACAAAATCTTCAGATCACTCAGTAAACTTGAATAGCGAACAAAACACCTGCCCCTCAAATGTCTGAATCATTAAAAAAAAACCTCTTTCTATCTAGGAACATGCTACTAGTTGTGAAGGGACAAGAAAACAGGTAAGCACTGCCAGACCAAGAAGCAGGAAAAAAGACCAATTGTAACCAACAGTCCTTATCATATTATGAATAGAGAGAAAAATCCCAGTCAGGTCAAGAGGAGATCCTAGTAAGGTCAAGTGATCTGTAGTCTTTTCAACAATTATTTGCTGAGCACATAAAAGAAAATGGACAAAAAACAGGTCCTGCCCTCAAAGAGCTTACCATCTAGTAGGGGATAGAGAAAAGTAAACTAAAATGACTATGATGAATAAAAGGTTCTATGGACAGAAGAGGGGAACCTAATTCTGACTTTTGGGTAGGAGCATTAACAGGGAAAGCTTTCCAAAGAAAGTGACCTCTAAGCTGAAATCTTAAGATGTAGTGGAGGAGATAAGTGGGCATGGAAGGTTGTTCCAAGTAGGGGAATAATGTGCAGATGGATCATGGAAAGTGCAAGAAGTTCAGTATTAATGGAACCTAGACTACTGAGGAGGGGCAAAAGATGAAGCTAATACAGTACATTAAGACCCCGATTCCCAAAGAATTTATCTGTGTGATTTATTATAGATTGCAGACTAAAGGGCAACTGGGGAGCTACTGCAAGATTCAGCTATCAGACAAGAAAGGTTAAAGAAAAAGGAAACTGGCTACTAGAAATCAAAGATACAAAACATTTTTTAAAAGGCTAGAATTTTGTTTTGTTTTTTATTAAACAACCAAGTAATTTGTTCCTTTTTTTAAACAAATTTTTTATTCTTTTTTTAAAGATTTTATTTATGTATGTATGTATGCATGTATGTATGTATTTATAGAGAGGGAAGGGAGGGAGAAAGAGAGAGAGAAACATCAATGTGTGGTTGCTGGGGGTCATGGCCTGCAACCCAGGCATGTACCCTGACTGGGAATTGAACCTGTGACACTGGTTCGCAGCCCGAGCTCAATCCACTGAGCTACGCCAGGCAGGGCTATTTGTTCCTTTAAGATGACTGAAATATCGGGATGGAAATGAAAGAAGGGAGAACAGTTCCCTTAAGATTAATTCCTCTAAAATAATAAAACAGAAGGGAATTTTCATCTCCCCAGTAATGCCTGCCCAAATTCTATCATGGCAAATACTGGCCTCTTAAGTTGAAAAATTAATAAGCACTATAAGAACCTCCTTACACAGCCAAGACCTTGAACACTAGTAAAAAAGTTGAGTGGCTATTCTCAAGAGTTCTTGCCAACAGGCTCTTAGCATAGGTAAGAGAACACACAGCATGGCAGTCATAGCAGATGGAAATGGCATCCTTGGAAAAATAAAAATACTTACTCTGAAGCCAGCTTGAGATGGTTGTGTCATCATGTTTCATTCTTTCCTTCTCAGGATTAGCTAAAGCTTCAATGATACAATCTTTCACACATTAAGAAAAAAATTTAAGTCACTACATCTCTAAAAAAAGACCCTTAAAAACAACAAAAAATGCCACGTCTTGGGAAAAAATAAAATTGACAGCTTCAAGTTATTGCAAATTATTGAAAAATACACTCACTATAGTACCAACTTTTCTTCTTTAGCCTTTTTACATCTTTCAGCAAGCAATACAGATTCCACCAATATCAAGATGTCTATACACTTAAAACCTATATGATCTTATTGACCAATGTCACTGCAATAAATTTAATTTTAAAAATAACAAAAATTATATTAAAAAGATGTTTGCTCTTTCCAAACACTGAGTAATCAGTGGGATGATACAAAAAAAAAAAAAAAAAGATGTTTCACAAGTGTAACATTGTCTCTCCCTACATACAATACAGGCAGCACACACAAACCCTGACTGACCAACCTTCAGATCAGCCAACTGAATCAGCCTCACATGGTTAGTAAAGGAACTCAGAATGAAAATAAAATATTCACAATTAAAATCTATGAAATGTGAAATCTATGTATTACTTCGCTTGAAAGGATACAGGCCAAGACATCATAATTCAATGAAGTGAGGTATTTCAGTGAATCTACTACAGGTGTTATTAAGTTATCATACTTCTGTATTTGTGACAAGATCTGGAAGACAGCAACACAGAATAGATGATGTTAACTAATCAAAAGAGAACTACTGTACTAACTAAATAATGGCAGAATTTTTCATTTTTCAAAACTAGTTCCCTTCCATTTTGTATTTATATAAAACCTACTCTCCTATTGTTTCCTTAGAAAATATTTTCTTGGGCTACATTTTCCAATTAGGAAATAATTCCAGGGTATCTAAAACTTCAATTTTGGAAATATAGAGGCTAGTCAAATGTGTTTTACAAATCTGTCTAATTATGAAAGTATTATATATGAATCACAATGAAATGTTATTCAAATGTTTCTGGCTAAAATCAAATCTATTAATGCTTCTATAAATCAAAATGTGGTAAATAACATGTTAGACTATTTATAAAAGCAGCATTGTTACATATTATTAAAGTAGATCAATTTGTTAAATGTATTGTATGCTAAGTTTTGTTTTTAGAGTAACTATATAATGTTTCATTTGCTAAAGGTTTTCCCCCCCTGAAACTATGGAACATTTTTAAAACTATATTATTCCACTTCCACTAGTGGTAACAAAAACAAAAAACCCTTAAAGAACATTAATCTCAAAACATACGTAATCAAACAAAATGGTTGGATTACTGTGGCTCAACTTCCCAATCTGTCTTCCAGACGGCTTTACATTTTCCTTGGTTAGACGCCTACAAGGGGAGAAAAAGATGACACTGATCATCTTAAGTAATTTCCCTCGTAATATTGATAGCTTTGTTACATCATGGAAAAAAAAATTTCCTTGCCAAATACCCAAAATGGATCCAGGTAAACAATTACATTTACCACAGATTTTACTGCAGGACTTGGGCTATTTTCATTAGGCATTCTCCTACAGGGTATTAAGATTTTGTGTTAATGCTTAACAATTTGTAATACATACATTTCCATTTTTAGTAACAGTATAATAAACATTAAAACTCTAAGGTATTCTGTAAGTACATAAAAATTATAGAGAATCATAATTATTTTAGATTAAGAAGGACTATTTTTTTTTATCAGTTTAGAGATTAAGGTATCCAATTTGGTGTAATGCTATGAAATGCCTCGTGCCATCTCAGTGATCCTAACAGAGGAATCGCTAATATTCCTTAATATAGGAAGTTCTCTGGTTTTCATATTCAAAGTATAAAAAATTTTTTAAAAGTCAATTCTACTCCTTTCATTAAGTCTTCCTCAGCTCAGTCTTCTTTTATTAACATTTCTGGAAATTAATGAAATGTCTACAGTTCAAAACAATATAGATCATCTTAATCTCTTCCAACAAGATCATTACATAATAAATCTAGAAACTTGAAACCTGGAAAGCTTTCAAGAAATTTTCTAGAATGAAAATATTATGAAGCAAATAATGAATTCAGTTAATAGCTCAAGGAATGTGACCATTCTGGAAGTGACAAACTTAATATAATTACTTAAGAAGCTTCTTAAGACAAAACTGACCATTCAATTAAAATTACTTCATCATCAACTGCTTTCCTTTCCCATTCTTCTTGGTCTAGTTTCTTGGATCCCCACCCCCATCGGTTCCAAACTTTGGTTATACCGTTTTACCTTAAAACTTATCACCATCTTTCCTTACTTCTAACCCTACTATTTCAGGTGACCCTCCTACTTGTTAAAACTAACCTTTATACTTTTTATCCCACTCCCTTCTGCTTCCAACACCATAAAGGGAAAAACAAAAATAAAAGGATACTTTCTTGATTATATCTTCCTGCAAGCTACCATGGTGACTGGCATATGGAACACAATCAATGAGTATTTGAAGAAGAAATCATTAGATGCCCTATAGCAAGTTCATGGTTTTTTTTTTAAAGATTTTATTTATTTATTTTTAGAGAGGGAAGGGAGGGAGGGAGAGGGAGAGGGAGAGAGAGAGAAACATCAATGTGCGGTTGCTGGGGGTTATGGCCTGCAACCCAGGAATGTACCCTGGCTGGGAATCGAACCTGGGACACTTTGGTTCCCAGCCCGTGCTCAATCCACTGAGCTACGCCAGCCAGGGGCAAGTTCATGTTTTAAACAATAATCAAAACTTGTGAAATTCTGCAAGTAATAAATTAATACATCCCATTCTCAACATAACAAGTTCAATCAGTATCAAAATCATACTGTTCAAGCCTGGTGAAATAGTTTTACCTTACAAATATAATAAAAAATACAAGTATATTAAAAATTCTGTGTACATTCTATGATATTTTAATCATTCATTCATTCATTCATATTAATGTCTTCTATGACAGGCAAAGTGCTATAGTCCCTGCACTTGTGCTCACTCGAGCTGGGAAACATAAGTGGGCTCAGTGCAGCTGGCAGGAAGTGATGGTGAAAATAAGGAGGAACAGGTCATGGAGGGTCTCTTACTTGACTATACCATAAAATGTAATATATTCCCTTGGCAATAGTCACCAAGGGAATTTTTTCCTTTGCCGGAGGATACATTTACTGCTTTGAGAGAGATAGAGAAAGAAAGAGGTAGAGAGGTAGAGAGAGAGAGGAGAGGGAAGAAGACAACGATGCGAGAAGAAATCATTGACTGACTGCCTCCTGCATTCACCCCAACCAGGGATCAAATCCACAACTATTTGGTTGCCGGGGCAGTCACCAATGGATTTTTTAAAAAAGAATAATACAAGGTACTCTAATATTCTAGATAAAAGAACTAAATAAATGGCAGTAGAGAGCAGAAGAGACAGATTGAAGAAATTTAATAATATTTAATATATATTAAATAATCCATATAAAGCACTTTAGTTCAGTGCCTGGCACACACAGCAATAGTTCCATAAATATTAGTTGTTGTTAAACTAGAAAGTCTACCTGGGAAATTCTTTGTTTTTAATCTGGGGAATTCTTAAGACCAAAACTCTTTCAGAAGAACCAGTTCCAACACTGCTGCTTTCCATGCCTTCCCTAACTTCCACAGGATGAAATAATTCACTCACTTCGCTATCTTCCCATAGAACTTTATACATATTGTATAACAGCACCTATGAAACCAGATTGTGACTGTTCATATGCCTGTTTCCCCAGTAGACTATGACCAGGAACACTATCATTGGGCAAAGACAGTAATGTCACAAACTGAAATCTAGTTAAACTGGAGAATCCACTGGTTTTAATCAGAATAACCATACTACTGCATAAATGATAAATTATAATAAAAATCCTTGCAGAAAACACTTGCAATACAGCATTATGTTTATTATCTAAACCAACATTAATCTGAAGTATAAAATTTTCATAATTAAACTTTACACAGTTTACCAGGAAGTAAAAAACATCACTCTTGTATTTTTTAACCTATGCTTCATGTAATCTTATTTTTGAAGATTTTATTTATTTATTTTAGAGAAAGGGGAAGGGAAGGAGAAAGAGAGGGTGAGAAACCTCGATGTGAGAGAGAAACACTGATCAGTTGCCTCTAGTATGCACCCTGACCGAGAACTGAACCCATAACCCAGGCATGTGCCCTGATCGGGAATCAAACTGGTGACCTTGCAGTTTGCAAGCCAATGCCCAACCAACTCAGCCACACTGGGCGGGGTTCTTGTACTTTTAATGACATGAAAATAAAGCTCACAAATGAAAAAAAAAATCTTGGAATTTTTCTAAAGCTGACTCCCTATAGAGACAGTTCCACATAATTCCATTAGATACTCCAAAAGGAAAAAATCTTTATTAAAAAACTTCCCAAAGAAATTACTAGAACTTGACTACCTTGTACAAGCCATTAAATGTATTATTTAAATTAAGCAAAGGACACAGTAGGCTGTCGTTTTTTAAAAATCCTATAATGTGATCATTAAAATGGATTTTTACTAGATTTCAGCTATGCAAAAAACAACAACTATAAAAACTAACTCGGTAGTCAAAATGAGCTAAAAAAAAAACACAAAAATCAATAGTCATTCTATCTGCAGTATATAATCAGCTATACCATTAGAAAATACTCTTGGGAAGCCTCAAAATTGAGGTGCAGACACATAAGCTGACTGAAAGGAAGTAAATTAGATCCAGATATACTTTAGATCAATATGAAGAAAATAAATTAAAACTTACTTCATGATATATTTGGCTCTGTCTATTGTTTGAGCTTTAACTTTTACTAAAAGTGGGTGACTGTTATAAGTTTCATTCTTCCATTGGCCATACAGACGGTATCTTTAAAAAATGAGATGAAGAATTAGGAAAAGTTAAATGCTTAGAGGTTAATGCACTAGAATAGTAGTTCAAAATAAAAAAAAAATTACATATTTACCTGTGCTGATACGGAAATGTTTTAAACATTCCCCACAATTCCTCAGACATACAAGCATTGCAGTCCATCAAAGAAAGAGATGGAAGTAGTACCTGGTCGGTAATGCTAAGCAAGCAGCTAAGGATAACTTCCTAAGAAGGAGGGAAGAAAAATTATTTCAGTAAGAAGTCCATATTAATCCCCCCCAAATAAATTCATCAGCCTTGAGAAAATTGCCATTCCTTGATCTCATAACACACTGTATCTAATTCCCCACACTATCACTGTCCTTTCCATAACGGCTAGCTATTTGGGTTTCTCCATCTAAGTAAGCAAATGAAGTGAGGGCAGGAAAGAGGTAGGTAGAGAATGGGGGACTTTTATTACACTTCGTCCTGCTTCAACATGGTATTCCTCAAAAACAGGAGGCTGTCAATCTTAAAAGATAACTTGTGTAATAGGCCAAAAGCTATATTCAGCATGTAAAGAATAAAAAAAATGTTCACATAGGTGATGAAAGCTTATCCACAGTAAAATTTTGTAGTATTCTGTATCTAGAACAAACATTAGACACATTGAATTTTCTAGTCTCTTACCGTTTTTTCTTTATCTTCCTGTTTGCTTCCATCAGATTGAAACTAAAATTTAAAAATAAACTATAAATATACGCAAAAAGGTTAAGATTATGCTGTCACAATTTATTTCTAATTTGAAAAAAATTAACTTCCACATGGTTGTGAATTATTTCCTTACTACTTACACACATGTAGGTTTTAAATATAGTCAGTATTACCAATTAACATTGTTAAACTTCATTATATTTCTAACCTCTAAATCATTTGCAACACTCATGAATTTTAAATATCAAATTTATCAGTCAATTCTTTTCTCAATCTCACTGCAAACCAAAGCATCCTAAAATTAATCAAAGTATTTATTATAATATTGTAGCTACCACATTAGTTATAATTCCTTTGCATTTTACATCAATTTGATGATTTTCCCTTACAAAACAGATAAAATCTAACACTAAAGCCACTGCAAAAAATTAAACCCAAAGAAATTTAAAGCTATACTTTAATTCACTGAGAAATAAGCCCACAATATTAATGACATTGCTGACAAAATCACTACCTAAACTGGACATACTGAAAAAACATGGCTCAGCAGTCTATCAGTGATTTTCAGGTGGGCAGCTGAAGTACCATGTTTGACAATGCTATCTACTCATTCAAAATGAAACAGTGAGTAATGCATGCATGTCTATAGGCATGTCCACATGCAGAACCAGCTGATCCCACACCCACATGTGGTGGATAAAAATTCGGGAGGAATATCTCAGCAGTGAGGACCCCAGCCCCACACCAGGCCCCCCAGCTCAAGGTTCCAGTGCCACAAATATAAGTCCCCACAACTTCTGGCTGAAAAGAACATCAAGGATTGAATCAGTGGAGGAAACTGTTGGAGCCCCAAGAAGTTCCTCTTAAT
Organism: Phyllostomus discolor; assembly: GCF_004126475.2. NCBI lineage: Eukaryota > Metazoa > Chordata > Mammalia > Chiroptera > Phyllostomidae > Phyllostomus > Phyllostomus discolor. Next base: position 74,546,539 of record NC_050198.1, read on the forward strand.
GAATCCACACATGGGTTCACCTATTCAGACTCACTCCCTCTGAGCTCCAGCACCAGGGTAGCAGCTTGAAAGGCACCAGTGGCACACAGGGAGGAACTGAAGTGTCTGGCATCAAGGCAAGCAGAGAGGCCATTGTCCCTTTTCTAAACCCTCCCCACACAGAGCCCACAGGGTGGTGCCACATCTGAGACTCCATCAACCTGGCTAACACTGTATGTCCCACCCTGGAGATCCCAGAGACTCTGCCCCACCCAACTTACTGGCTCACCCAAGCTTCTTTTCCATATGAATGACTGGTCATGGCTCATTCTGCACAACTTCCTAAATCCTCTCAAACAAGCAACAGCTGGCCTCAGTGAGCCCCAGGCCCCCACTAGCAGCAGCCAGCCTATATTCACAGCTTGACATCACCTGGGAGTCTCAGCCCAATATAAGTAGCAGCCATCTCAGATTGCTTTATAGCTCAGGCAGGATGGCACTGGGCAAAATATAGGTGGGGGCTGACCTTGGCCTGTACCACCCAGGAAACCCCAGGGCCAGCACACCCAGTGAATAGCTACAGACCATGCTGTAGGACCACCACCCTGTCCCTGCACAGCTGCTCCTCAATGGAGGGAGCAAGTTGGTGGTTAGTGGTCACAGCCAGTCCTTGCAACTTACTGGCCTGGGTACGTCCCTCCCACTGATCTGCCAACAGCAACCAAAGCTCAACTACAAGAGGAGGGTGTACTCAGCCCACATGAAGGGTACACCTCGAGCACCCAATTTGGGTGATAAGAGAGGCTGTGCCACTGGACCCTATAGGACACCTATTACATAAGGCCACACTACCAAGCCACGGAGTCAAAGCAGCTCTACATAATACATAGAAACAAACACAGGGAAGCTGCCAAAACAAGGAGACAAAGAAACATGACCCAAATGAAAGAGCAGATCAAAATTCCAGAAAAAGAGCTAAAGCAATCTATCAGATGCAGAGCTCAAAACACTGGTCACAAGGATGCTGAAGGTACTTAGTGAGGACCTCAGCAGCATAAAAAAAAGGTTGAGTCAGAAACGAAGGCTATGCTAACTGAAATAAAGGGCAATTTATAGGGAAACAAAGTAGAGTGGATGAAGCTGAAAATTAAATCAATGATTTGGAACATACAAAAAAAAAATCAGCACAAGAAAAAAGAAAAAAAAAAAACAAAAACAAAAACCCAGGACAGTATAAGCAGCCTCTGGGACACCTTCAAAAGGTTAAACACTTGCATTGTGGTGGTTCTAGAATGAGAAAAGAAAGAGGAGGAAATTGGACCTCTATTTGAAAAAATAATGAAAGGAAATTTTCCTGATTTGGTGAATGAAATAGACAGGCAAGTCCAGGAAGCACAGAGAGTCCCAAACAAGATGGATGCAAAGAAGCCCACTCCAAGACACATCATACTTTAAATGCCAAAGGTTAAAGATAAAGAGAGACTCTCCAAAGCAGCAAGAGAAAAGCAGAGAGTGACCTACAAAGGAGTTCCCATAAGACTATTAGCTGATTTCTCAAAAGAAACCATGCAGGCTGTAAAGGACTGGCAAGAAATATTTAAAGTGATGAAAATCAAGGACCTACAACCTAGATTTCTCTATCCAGCAAAGTTATCATTTAGAATGGAAGGGCAGATAAAGTGCTTCCCAGACAAGGTAAAAGTAAAAGACTCATCATCTCCAAGCCATTATTACCTAAAACATTAAAGGGGGTTATTTAAGTAAAAAAGAAGACCAAAACCATGAACATTAAAATGGCAACATATTCACAACTATCAACAACTGAATCTAAAAAAATCTAAGCAAACAAAACAGGAACAGAATTGTAGGTATGGAGATCACATGGAGGGTTATCAGATATCGGGGGTAGGGGGAAAATGGGGAAAATAGTGCAGGGATTAAGAAGCATAATTGGTAGGAACAAAATAGACAGGGGTATGTTAAGAATAGCATAGGAAATGGCTTCAGAAGCCAAAGAACATACGCAACCCATGGACATGAACTAAGGGGAGGATTGCTGGAGGGAAGCGGGGTACCAGGCGGAGGGGAGTAAAGAGGGAAAAATTGGGACAACTATAATAGCATAATCAATAAAATATACTTAAAAATGAGTATCAAAAAAGAAAAACTATTAAGAATGAACTCAATAAAACAAGAAAAGCTTAGAAATGAGATACACAGAATGAGATGAAAACAGAGATTGCAGAGGTAAACAAAATAGCAAAACCACACTAAACAAATATAATTTGAAACAACAAGGAATTTCAAGAATTAAAAATTTATTTTTTTAAAGATTTTATTTATTTATTTTTTAGAGAGGGAAGGGAGGCAGGGAGGGGGGGAGAGAGAGAGAGAGAGAGAGAGAGACATCAATGTGCAGTTGCTGGGGGTTATGGCCTGCAACCCGGGAATGTACCCTGGCTGGGAATCAAACCTGGAACACTTTGGTTCCCAGCCCACACTCAATCCACTGAGCTACGCCAGCCAGGGCTCAAGAATTAAAAATTTCGATAACTTATTTCTTCAGTTTCAGACATACTACATTTGTACTAGCAGTAGAGTATGGTAGTTTTAAGCTTGGCTTCTGAAGTCAGATTTCCAGGACTGAAATCACAGCTCTGTCCCATACTAACCATGTGACTTGGGACAAGCTACTTCACCTAGAGCACCAAGGATTTGGTAAAGATTAAATGAGCTAATTCAAAAGTATGAAGAATAGGGCCAAGCACAGAATAGGAGCTCAATATTTGCTATCACTATAGTACACAACTTAGTCCATTCAGACCAGTGGGATGAAAGAAACCACCAAGGAATTCATCTTCAAATGTGTAGGTGCTATGAAAAACAGTTAAGCATGCCAAGTGACAATGTTAGTGTTCTGCAATTAAAAAAATTAAAGATAACAAAATGTTTCATTATATACAGATATTTTATATAGAGTCAGTCCCCTGCTTACAAATTCATGATACTTATAGCCAAAGAATTTCAGACCAAGATATCTGAACATTAAGATTTTCAACTAAAAAATAGTATTTGTGGTTTAAATTAAGATCAGAGAGGCAATTTATGCTTTCTCAAAGCATCTCCCCACAAGATACATATTACCAACAAAGGGGAGAAGAGTAGCTGTATAGTGGAGAAATGTGGCAGTCATCAACTTAACCAAATGATCAAAGTAAACATTACCAGTAATGAAACAAATTGACTTCACATGCTTTCCAATCTGATGCACTGAGAAAGACACAACCTTTTTTCTTTGAACAGGCACTAGCTGACGTCGCTCAACCTTTTCAGATTAAAAGGATCAAAATAATGAAACACTGCTATACTTCCTTTTTATACAAATATTATATAATAAGTGATATCTATTATAAACTACTTAGATTTCTTCAGATTTCTTTCTCTTACACAACATAAACTTGTGAGTATAAAAAATCAATCCACCAGCTAACATAAAAGCCAAGACAAATATTTCAGATGTCAAAAATTTAATAATACCCAACAGCTATTAAATTTTCTACAGTCACTGTTGTCAAAATTAAAATTAGAGGCAATCAAACACTAGAGAGAACTGCGTCTATACTTGTAACAATGCCTGGATTCGTTTGGTTCCCTGGTTTTACAACTGAAAAGAATTTATGTACTTTTTTTCAGTGTTAACACCTTGGGTTAGGCAAGGATCTCTTAGAACACAAACAGCAAACCATTAAAAAAAAAAGAACTGACAAACTGGAATTAATTAAAATTTTAAAATTTTGATTTTCAAATGACCATTAACAAAACAAAAAGGCAAATCAGACTGAGAAATAGTAATAAAAGACAGATAACCTCATTAAAACTGGGCAAGAGATTTAAACAGATATTTTGATAAAGATTACAAATGGAAAATTCAGACATGAAAAATGTTCAACATCAGAGAAACATAAAAGCACAATAAATACACCTCAATTAGAATGATTAAAATTTTAAAAATTGACAATAGCAAGTGTTGATGAGGATGTGAAACACCTGGAAGTCATACACACTGCTTCCAGGAATGCAAAATGGTCACACATGTTGAACAAGTCGGCAAAATATAAATATACACTTACCCATATGCCCCAGCAATCCCATTCCTGGGAAAACAAAAACATATGCCCCCCGCAAAGACTTGTACAAGAATATTCATAGAATCTTTATTTATAATAGCCCTCAACTAGAAATAGTGCAAACACCCACCAACTGGTGAATAAACTCTGGTTGTGTCTATATAATGAAATAATTCTTGGCAATAAAGAACTTCTGACACATGCAACAACTTGGATGAATCTCAAAAGCATTAAGTGGAAGAAACCAGACAGAAAGCTCCAATTGCATTTATATGAAGTTCTAGAAAAAAGCAAAACTATAGTGATGGAAAGCGTATCAGTGGTTGCCAGGAACCAACAATAAAGGGAGGGAACTGACAGCAGAGAGGAAAGACAGAACTTTCTAGGGTGATGAAAATATACTATATCATAACTGTGATGGTGGATTCACAATTGTATACATTTGTCAAAACTTATCAAACTGTACACTTAAAATCTGTGAAGTTTATTGTACATAAATTTAATTCAAAGCTGATTTCAAAACCAAACAAAAATAGCATAAATTATGTTTACCTCTAAGGTAGTGACTAGAAGGGAGTCCAACAGAAACTCTGGGGTGCTGGTACTGACTGCTCTATTTCTTGATTTGTGTGGTGGATACTTGGGTGTTTACTTTGGAAAATGTCATTGAGCTATACAATTATGACTTGTGTACTTTCTGTATTTATGTTTTATTTCAATAAAAAGTTTACTAAAAAAATTAAAAGCAAATCCTTAACAGTTTGAGGTTCAAGGGACTCATACAAATAATGGCAATGACTCAAAATAGCAACCAAGAAAATAACGGAGAAGAAAAGGGGAAAGAATGCTGAGTTAACCACTAATTATAAGGGGATTCAAAAAGCAATCATTTGTCCAAAGCATATTTTCCTACGTGGGCACTTGACTAATAATCCAGCTAGATTTAAGATAGAGACATATATATGAAAATACATAGATAGGATTATAGATATAGGTATAATTATATCTATAATTATATAGAGTACACATATATGTGCACAGATACATATAATTATACACATATATGCATATAGATATTAAATATAGATATTGGATATATCTAATATCTATGTGTGCATGTATATGTGTGTATGTATACGGTCTGTCCATAAAGTACCCAGCAATGTAATATGAAACAGACATTTACCAAAGAAGATACAAGAAACACTGTACATAGGACAAAGATGTCTCAGTCCCCTTCAAAGCAGGGACCTTGGAACCTCACACAGTTCTCTCCCAGCATCTCTTCCACTGTTCAAAACACTCTGCAAAATTCTTTGTTGGAATCGCCATCATCTGCTCAACCATATTTTCCTGAATCTCATCAAAGGTCTGAAATCTCTTCCCTTTTTCAAAGGTGATTTTAGTTTTGGGAAAATCCAGAAGTCACAGGGCACCAAATCTGGGCTGTAGGAAGGCTGAGTCACATGGGTAATTTGCTGGTTCACCAAAAAACTGCATGAGACGTGATGCGTGGGCAGGAGCATTGTCATAATGAAGCCTCCAATGACCAGTTGCCCATAGTTACGGCCATTTTCATTGTATTGCATCTCTCACCCAAGGAAGAACACTGAGGTAATACTCCTTATTAAGTGGCCTGGAGGGGCATACTTGTGATGGACAATACCTTCTTCATCAAAAAACACAGTTAAGATGTCTTGATCTTGCTGCAACTTTGTCACATCTTCAGATGTGGAGGACCAGGCGACTTCCATTGGAAAGACTGGACCTTTGTTTCCAGATCATAGCCTTGGACCCATGATTCATCTCTAGTTACGACCTTCTTGAGGAAACCTGGTTCACTGGTATGGTTTGAATCATACCAGTTTGAATCAAGTCATTAACAACTGCAGCATAATGTTCCTTCTGCTCTGGTAACAGAAGCCACAAATGAATTTTGCCACTAGACATTTCATGCCAAGATCCTGCATCAAAGTCTTGGACGTAGTAGTTTTGGGAACCCCAGATCAGCTTCTAGTTCTCACACTGTCAGTCACCAATCTTTGTTGATTGCAGCCCATACAGGTTCAACATTCTCAGGTGTTCTGCTTGTTGCAGGCCTTCCAGAACATGGATCATTTTCAAGAGATTCACAACCATCTTTGAAGCATTTATGCCACACTTTTATTTGTGCTGCTCTTATTGCATCGTCCCTGAAAGCCTTCTAAATCATCGAAATAGTTTCCATGGAAGAATATTCAAGCTTAATGCAAAATCTGATGCAGATTCGTTGCTCTACTCACTGAGTCATTTTGAATGCAACAGCCACACAGTACACATGCTCACTCAACAGCATCTACCCCCCCCCCCGCCGACTAGTACAGTGAAGTCATCATTGTTTACACATGTGCATTCCAGTCCACTCTTCTTAGCCACTAGGTTACATCAATGTCCCACAAACCATTCTTGTTATATTAACAATGGCTGTTGGACTTTTTCTGGTCAGACCTCATATGCACACACATGCATGCACACACATAAAAATATAAATGGACATTCCCCAAACTTTACTCAACGTAACCTTTTCTTAAATTAGAATTCAGTTTTTGTTTTATTTCTAGAGATACACATAACATAAATAAACTCATTCCAAAATTTTATTTTCTACTTTGAAGAAAAAAATCTTACTAACCTCCTTCATAAATGATTTGCCTATGCGCACCACTTTTGCAAATAAAATGGGATCATGAGAAAGGTGAGGACCAAGGTAACAGAACATATTGAAGACATCTCTCCTCAAATCTTCAAAGCTCTCTGCTTGTTTTGGTGCTCTTTTATTTTGCAAAGCATTAACAGGTGAGCCTTTAGCACCTTTAGGAACGCCGACCCTATAAAAAGAAGCAAAATTTACAATACCCCATTTTAACTTAACACAATCATATTAAAAGTAAAACTTTTCTTGTTCGTACTTGCTTTCTATATTTCAATTGTGCCTAACTGTATTATACCAACTAATTTAACAAGTAGAAAAAGACAGAAAGAATATTCACTTGAAAAACATCAGAGCTCAGAAAATGTTTCAAATTAATGGCATAAGAAAAAGGAATCAGAGAAATGCAGATTCTAAGTAACATTTAACACACATCATATGAATTTGTTTTTAGTTAAGCTCAGCCAGTCTCAGGAAACTGGATATAGGAATGAGGAACAAAGAATGGACCTCAGAGACGCTGGGGATAAAACAAAAATATATGAATATTACGACACTGATTCAAGTCAATAAACATTTCTCAATCTGGGTTCCACTACCTAGACAGAGCAGGAAGTAGTTTGGTGGAAGGGAAGGTGAGCAGCATAATGAAAGAGGGTTTCACACTAAGAAGGAGAGTATACCCAGAGTTTTCACCTGCTAGCAGGTGTCCCACTATGGAGTCACAGGGGTCACTCTCTGAGAAGCCTTCATGGTCCACAACCCAGGTGGCACTGGAAGAAAGCAGCTAGCAGCTATGCATGAACCACAAGGCTGAGGCATCTGAGGCAGGCTCTGATCTGTGGTGCTGAAGCCAGAGCTGCTGCCAATACTTCTCTTAAGTATCCTGAAAGTAGGCTGAGCTAGAGGACTGGTCAACAGAATAACTAGGGATAATGAAAGAGATTTTCACTAGCAATTTCCAGAAGAGCAGCTTATTTTCTGGGAAAGGTAAGGCAAGAAGAGAAGCAAGGTCCTCACTCAGAGCTACTCAACCAGACACAGAAGAAAATTACACTCAGTAAAAGCCTTAGGAATGTTCTTCCCCCAAAAGAGAAGGGGAAAGTCAAAAACAGAAGAATGGAGTCTTCACTCTTAAAGGAACAAATCCAACCTAGAAGTCTAACCTCTAGTTTTCAGACTACCCTGCAGCACACATTCTCCAATACCTAGTCTAGACATCAGGAGAATTACCAATCACTGATTAGCACATATCAGACTGATATACTCTGAATAGTTCTTATCTTCTCATAAAACACACTAAAATATATGCATGGTTTGAGGAGACAAGATAAATATGCAGATTTTGTTGTAGTACTAAACTATTTCTACCTCAATGATTAGTAAAGCATATATTAACATACCTTCTGTAGAGAGGCTCAATAGTTATGTGAATGAGCTTGCAAATAGCAAGAGCTATTAGCTTATGTGAAGCAGCATAGTATGGAGGCATCTGATCCATAATGTTCTGTGCATGCTGCCAATCACCGATCTTTAATAAGGCTTCCAACAAACCAAGTTTTTGGTTGTCAGGTGGCTAAAAAAAACAATTACAGCAAAAATACTCAGAATATGAACACCAATAAATCTTAATATTTTTTCATTAATAAAAGAGAGCTAAACACACACAGCAATGCATGTCACCAACAGCTGTCATTCATGGGAAATGCAATGTTATAGTCCTCAAAGTATAATCAAGATTTTAGCTATTAAAAAAACCAACAGGATTTTCTTTTACATTTAACAGAGGCAGTGTGACAGTTTACAGGCTTAGGATTATATTGAGCTGTACTTAATGTTTTATTGGGCCACAGGGAACCAGAATTCATTCATCTTTGAGAATCCCTTTAGGACTTGAAAGACATTAATACACATAGCACAAATATAGTCAATACATTTGTGATTTACTTAGATACATTTTGAATTTTATATAAAAAATATGACAGCCTCTTTTGGGAAGGTAGCAATCAAATTAAAAGCAAAACCACCTCTGCAAATTAGTATTCTGAAAACCATGTTTCACCAAAATCAAAATTAAGAAATTATTCTTCTATAAGTTGATTATTACAAGTTAAACTGTATAATTATAAATCTAGAAAACAATGTTAATTTTATTAGAAAGAACTACACACCCTTTCTACTTTCTCATCTTCTTTTTCTTTGTCTTTCTCTCGCTCATCAATTTTTTCAGAAGACAATACAACCATCGTAAGTTTTCTAACAATTTGCTTAGCTTCCACAATTTCTCGTTTATGTTCATCCATAATGCAATTATCAGCTGGAAGAAGCTAAAAATGGTTCATTAAAATTTCATAAAATATATAATACTATTTGCATATATAAAAAGCAAATGCTGTTTACTATCGATTGATAAAACTGCACATAAGAAGTCTAGCCTATTCATGACCATGATTTTTCCCATCTAAATAAGTTTCTCTCCATTATGTTCTTAAAATCTGACACAGTTAAGTACCTAAATTTTGTATACCCTTTAAAACTTGGTATTAGTTTGAGTTTCATGTCCCCTGTCTATTAGAGGTCCTAAATTAATATAATACTACAATGATGTTTACCATTGAATTTATTAGTTTATCCAAGAAAACGTGTACATGTTCCATGAAAAATATTATAGATTTCCCCTTTAAAAGCCAAAGCCCAAATTAAGTAAAGTACTTCACATGGACCCAATTTGGGATAGCTAAATTATATACAGAGGTAAAATTGATTTCTTTAAATTAAAAATCTCAAGTAGAAAAATTATGAACTTGACACCTCACTTTTCATTTTCTAGATACCTATTTGACTTAACTCACAAACTAGTTTCTAGTTTATTACAAAAGAGAAAGTAATGTGTGTACTGTTGGCCCTCCATTATGAAAAAGGATCAAGTATGTCAAGTACAGCTATCATATATGAGAGGAAGATGGTTAATGTAGACATTTCATAAAATAACTCACACTAAGAAAAATACAGCCAAAGAACCATTACTTAGTAATTTCAGCTAGGCACTATAGTGAGTTATAAAACAAATGTTCCTGCCTCTAGAAATGCATACTCTATTTCAGTAGCTAATTCCAAAGCAAACAATCAGTAAACAATAAACAGAAATATAGCAAAATATTGAACTACATATTTTAGACTTCATCCCATTAGTCAAATAATGGGGAGGTGGAAGAAAAGTCACTACAAACTGGTGCAAGGAGGTAAGCAAGACTTTCTCCCATTATTTATGCTCCCCACTGGCAATCAAACCCATTTTTATTGCTTTACTTATCTGCCATAGGTCCTCATCTTTTACTTAGACTATTGTAATTGCCTCTAATATCTCCCATTATAATGGGTGAACTGTAAATTTCTTTATAGTTCTCTCAATTTCTAGTTTTGTGTATTTGAGAATATTTTTAGTTGTATATAAATTTACAACTATCACATCTTCCTAGTGAACACAACTTCATTATTATGACCAAAACAGACCACAAAGTCTATTTTGTCTAATAATCATAATTTCCCTACTATAGTTTTCCCACTCTTTTACTTTCAAACTTCTTTGTCTTTTAGAAGTCTCATGTAATCAATAAATTGGTTTTTAATCCTGTTTGGACATCTTTGTCACCTCAACAGGAACACTTAGTCTGCCTTCATTTGCTGTTAAATTCAAACATACCATTAATAAATCAATCATCATTTTTGTATTGTCCATTTGTCCTGCCAGTCTGCACTATAATCTCATACCTATGTCTTCAAATTCTCCTTTTTTCCTGACCAAATTTCCATGTTTTCAGTTCATTCCTCTCCTTTAAATCTTGAATGGCTCTCTATTTCCAACAAGAAAAAAACCCAAACCCCTTACTATGGCACTTAAGGTCCTTCACAGTTTAGACCCAACCTACTTTTCATCTTCATCACCCCTACATACCACCCTAGGCTCCAACTACTCTGAGCTTCCTGGTAACAATGAAGCCCTTTCAAACCTCCTGCCTTTATATCCAGTTAATGCTACCTATGAAGCTTCCCACCTTTCAAGCATAGCCATTGCCTACTGATCATCAAACTCCCAGTTCAACATCACTAGTTTGAATGCCCCCAGAAAGAAAGGATCACTGTCTAGTCTGAGGACCCCCCACACATACACAGCACTATGTGAATACCTCCAATATAGTTCCTATTACACAATGCTAAATGTTTTCTCTCCTAGTAGACTATGACTGCTTCCAATGTAGAGATCAAGTTTTATTCACCTCTGTAACCACAATATATGATGATAGGCAAGGAAGTTAAAAGTGATCTCAAAGCCAGTGAAGATGATGTCAGCTTTGAACAGGTTTGTTTTAACTTAATAGTTATCCTAATGCGCAACATCATAAAACAGAAAGTTCTATACTACAAACCTAGTTTTGCAAACTAAGAGGATAATCTGTTGCTACCTTAAAGATCATCAATCACAATAACATACATACTCTTCTATATCTGGATCCAGCAATAAAAGTACAATACTAGTCATTTATTACCCAGTAAAAACACAAGAAAAGCCACTTTTAAAAAATATGCGAAGACTTCCCCATTCATCCTGAATGCCAAAAATTAACATTGTGGAGAGAAGGAAAGAAGTATCTAGGTAATCCCGTATTTTCTATAATTTGCACATAATAGAAAAGTCTAAAACCACATTGGTTAGAACTTGGCCCCCACCCCCCAAGATCTGACTTGATAATAATTAAGAACTTTAACTTCACATCCAACCTTGAACTCTGTAAGGGTGACAAAAGGTATTTGATTTCCATAATTTGTAAAAGAATTAAAGGCATTCACTTTATAAACACAAAGTAATAATGCATCTGGGCTTCAAAATTAAGACTTGAGATTCTATGACCAACCCTGAAGTACTAGATAGCTGCCTACTCCTCTTCCCCACCCCTGGAACAAACAACCAAAGACTCTTAGCAGCCCACTTGACTTACATGTACATAGAGATCATCTAAATCAATAAGATTTACTTGTAGAAGCACTGCTGCAACTCTGTATAAAGATGAAGGAGTCTCTCCATTTGGTTCCTTGAAAAACAAAAGTTTCTATTTAGTGCATAAAGTACAACTAAAATCATATTCTTTATCTACCAATATTTAAGAAAAAATTAGATCAAATAACTCTTGCTCAACAATAGTCACTGCTGTTCCTGAGCATACATAACATCTGAATTCAGGACAAAGATAATTATGTCAATATCCCTTTTCATACTGAAACATCTGATGATGATCACAAAGAAAGGAGTTTTGAAAATGGACACATTTTACAATGCATGCTAATATTTGAATAAATCTAAAACGTAAACAGAATAGGGTGATTTTATATTGCATAATATTTAGTTTGAATTTCTTTATATGTGTGTTTTCTTAACTTGCTTTTTTCAAATAGTTCTAGGTGGAAATACAGACAAGACTGACAAACTTGCAAATGCAGAACCATTTGTGTCTGCTTTATACATACTCCCTATTCTTTTATTTCTTGGGTTTTGTACTAAGAATGTGTGTTTGTCAGCTGATTTCCCCTTCAAAATAGGTGTCTACATATATTACACATGGATAAATCAATGGGGGGGGGAGGGAGAGAGAGAGAGAGAGAATGAATCACCAATTCCAGGCCAGTCCATTGGACCCTACAAGGAAACAGAAGGATCTTTGAATGCTATCAAAAAGAATTTTTCCTTAATTTTTACACTACTTGGGGTCAGATGAAAAGAAGAATGAAGAGCAACTGGCAATTACTAAATGACCGAATGCAAATAAAAAGCAAACAGTGGCTATACATTATATTTTGCTTCTACTCAACACTGAAAATGAGATCTAAGTAAGGTTCCCCCTACAATTGTTGAGAGGTATTCTGCACATAACACGTGAAGCTAATCAAACTAATACATATCATATAAAGAAGGCACAGTTTCACTGTAAGTTTTAGGGTAGGTAAGTTTTCAACTTAACAGTTTCATTTTAAATGTTTATAAAGGGTTATCTGTAGTAACACATTACCCATAAAAACAAAAGAAAACCAGGGTTTCAGGGCAAACCCACAAAAGCTAACTAACTACCTTACTTGAATCCACCAGGAATACTTTCAATATTTCTCCATCTGTTTAAATGAGTCACCACCAGAAGCCCAAACTACCAGGCCAAACGTAAACTCCCACACTCTGATCCTCATATTGCTCCACAGAATCCCTGTTCTGTACTACCTCACCTTTCTGCATTCTTGAAAAATTTTCCACAGAATCCTCTGGAATTTATGATCCATTCGCAGCAAAACCCCCTACCTCTCCTCTAACTGTTCCCTCAACCTTCATGCTCAGAGGTGGCTTAGCACTCCCCAGAAATACCACACCCACTGCAACCCAGTCAAGTGATGCTGTTTTCCCCAGACCCCTGATACTACTAGGCCCAGAGGTGGGGTAAGAGTCTACTTTTTAAAGCTGTTTTCATATTATTTCCCTCCACCCTCTCTCTAAAGCTCACCCAGCTCTTAATTTCCTATCACTTACTATCCCTCACAATTGTGATGTTTTCATTCCATTGTGGTCAAAGAATTTATTTTGTATAATTTCAATGTTCCAAATTCATTGAGATTTGTTTTGTGGTCTCTAACAGGGTCTAACCTAGATAATGTTCCATGTGCACTTGAGAAGAATTTGTAACCTATTATTGTTGAATGGAGTGTTCTCTCTCTATATGTCTGTTTAAAGTCCAGTTGGTTTATAATGTTGTTTAAGTGCTCTATTTGCTTATTGATCTTCTGTCTCGCTGTTCTATTAATGAGAGTGGGGTATGGAAATGCCCAACAATTATTTAGTAAAACCAATTTCTCCCTTCAACTCTGTTAATGTTCTGAGGCTCTGTTTGGTGCATATGTGCTTATAAATACTGTACCTTCTTGGTAGGTTGCCACTTTTATCAGTATATAATATAGTTTGTTGTCTGTTGTTAGAAAAATATCTTACAGTCTATTTTGTCTGATATTAGAATAGCCCCACTTCTCTCCTGGATACTATTTGCATGAGGTATGTATTTCCATACTTTTACTTTGAACATATTTGTATTGTTGGATCTAAAGTGCGTCTCTTAAAGATAGCATATAGTTGAATCTTGCTTTTCTTATACATTCTGCTGAACTGTGTGCCTTTTAATTAAAGTTTAATTCATTTACACTTAAATTTACTGACAAGGAGGGACTTCTGCCATTTTGCTAAGCCTATGTATCTTATGTTTTCTTCCTCATTTCCTCTATTACTTACTGCCTTCATTTGTGTTTGACTTTTTTAGTAGTTTACCATTTTGATTTCCTTCTCCTTGCCTTGTGTTTATTTCCTAGCTATTTTCTTAGTGGTTGCCATAGGTACTATTACAATCAACACTTTAAACTTATAATAACCTAGTTTTAATAAATATTGACTTAATCTCAATAGTATAAAAAATTCTGTACCTATACATCTTTATCCCTCCCTCTTTTATAATGTTACACATTGTGTGCCAATTCAGATTTATAATTATTGTTTTATTCATTTCTCTTTTAAGCCATATAGGAAAAAAGGAGCTACAATCCAAAAATAGTAATAATAATAACCATAGTGGCTTTTATGTTTACCTATAGGTACCTTAACTAGTGTTTATTTCTTTATACAGCTTCAAGTTATTTTATAGTGTCCTTTCATTTCAGCCTGAAGGGCTCTGTTTAGCATTTCTTGGAGGGCAGCTCTACTAGTGATGAACTCCCCCAGCTCCTGTTTTAACTTGGAATATCATCATCTCTTATTTGTGAAGGACAGTCTGTCTTGCTGGATTCAGAGTTATTGGTTAACAGTTGTATTCTTTTAGCACCTTATACATGACATCACAGTGCCTTCCCAAGAGAAATCAGCTGTAAATCTTTTTGAGGATCTTTTGTACATAACAGGTCACATCTGTTTTATTGCTTTCAAGATTCTCTTTGTCTCTGGCTTTCAACAATTTGACTGTACTGTGTCTCAGTGTGAAATCTCTTTTGAGTTTTTCCTGCTTGGTGTTTGTGGAGTTTCTTTGATGTGAAGCTTCATATTTTTTCAGAAATTTTCAACCATTATTTTTTCAAATATGCTTTCTGTCCTTTCATCTTTCTCCCCTGCCTCTAGGACTCCATAATGTACATACTGGTACACTTGATGGTGTCCTGTAGGTCTCATAGACTCTGTTCATTTTTCTTTGTTTTTGCCCTCTTTCTGCTCCTGAGAATGGATAGCCTCAATTGACTATCAAGTTGGCTGATTGTTTCTTCAGCCTTCTCAAATTTGCTCTTGCACCCCTCTAGTAAATATTTCACTGTAGTTACTGTACTTTTTTTTAATTCCAGAATTTGTTTGGTTCCTTTTTTATAATTATTTCTTTATTGATATTCTATCTTATAAGATCATACTTTTCTGGTTTCCTTTAGTTCTCCCCATGGTTTCCTAGAGATCACAAGCATATTTAGGATGGTTGACTTAAATTATTGATCTAGTAAGTCCATTGCTTGGGTTTCTTCAAGGACAGTTTCTATTATTTTTTTCTTGCGAATAAGCCATATTTTGTTTGTTTACACACCTCATTATTTCTTGTTGAAAACTGGACATTTGAGTATTATGTAGCAACTTAGAAAATCAGATTCTGCACCTGCTCTGGGGTTTATTGATGCTGCTTACTGGGGGTTATTGTTTGCTTGAACAGTGACTTTCCTAAACTCATTTTCTAAAGTCTATATTATTGTCATGTGTGGCCACTGAATCTGCATTCTGTTAACTTAGTAGTCAGCTAGTGTTTTAAATTTTTTAAAGGCCAGAAGCCCCCACCCAGCCAAAAAAAGAAAATAAATAACCTCCCACTCTTTGCAAATTGGCGGTGTATTAGGGCACTCCTCAACACTTGGCAAGGTCATTTATAACTCTGCCTTAGTCTTCACTTCCTGTTTTTACAGAGCCTGAAGGCCAGTCAGAGGAAAACAGCTCAGGGTCTTCTCAGCCCTTTTCTGAGCATGCTTAGAGTTCTAGGCATGTACATGGCCTTTTTCCCCTATTACCTGGTATATTCATCTGCTTTTTAAAAGCCATTATTCCCCTCCTCCACCCCCTGCCACAAAGCTTCTTATTCAACTTCTTCCTTCCCAAGTTTTCAAGTCCCCCTATCACTTGTCCAACTGTTGTTTCTTGCTCCAGGCTGCTAAAGCCAATAGTTGTTAAAGCCAAAATCCTTTGGGCAAAAGCCACCCCAGCTCTGGGGATGTTCCCAGTCAGGCAAAACAAAAGACAGGCCCTCCCAGATAGGTCAAAACCCACAGTTCTCTGAAAACAATTATTTGCATCCTCTGGCATTAGCGATCCTCACTAGGAGTATGGGCTTCTATCTTCATGGCCAACCATGTATCTGAGTGTGATAGATAGTACACAGGCAATTTAAAATGTGACATTGCTCTTATCCCATAGCAGTAGCTTTCTTCACCAAGGTTTTCCTTGGTTGCTTTAAGTTTTTTTTATTAAATTCCAGAGTCCTGTAAAAGTTGATTGACAGTTTTTGCCAGCTCCTTGGTTACTTTTATGGAGGGACAGACCTCCAGAGTTCTCTACTCTGCCATTTTCATGGTGTCTTATTGTTGCCATCTGTGGACCCCAGCATCACTGCCCTTCATTTAGCACTGCCCCTCTGATTCACTGTAGCTCTCCCCAACTCTATTCCTCTCCTAATTTTAGGAGATTTTCATATACATGTAAATGATAGTTCCATCTTGCTGGCCTCTTTGCTCCTTGACCACCTCTTCCCCAAATCTTCTCCCTTACCTATCTCAGCCATTCCCTCGATATCTTAAACTTAGTATTACCAATACCTACAACCCCTACAAAATGCCAATTTCACATACCTACCCTCAAGTAGGTCCTTAATGCTGATGGCCAATCATACTCTATCTCCATTGTCCATTCACTCTCTCACTGTCTTACACAACCATTTCCTATCATCTCTCCTAATCTCCAAAACCTCCTGTCATTCTCTCTGCTGATGACCTTGCTTTCTATTTCAATGAGAAACTACTGCAATCAACAGGACTTTTATAAACTATCACCATCATATCTACCCACCTACCAACAACTATACCAACATTTGCTGCCTTTCCACCTGCTATTATAGATAAATTCTCTGTGCTCCTATTTAAAGTCAGTCCATCCCCTATGCCATTAACTCCATTCTATTTCATACTCAAGAACACTACTCCAGTAATTCTTTCCTCTCTCCTACATCATCAGCTTTCCTCTTTTTTACTCAATCATTCCAATTAGCATAGAAATGAGTTTCTCTTTCCCATCTTAAAATCTCTCCAGCTCATTTGCCGTCCCACCCCATTTGTCTGTGTCTCTGCAGCAACTCCTTTATAGAGTTGACTAATCTCACTGTCTCCAATTTCACTCTCCCCATTCCCTCTTAACACTACTCCAGCTCTACCAAAATAGCTAGCTTTGACCTTACTGCTGATAAATCCAATTATTAATTTTTAGTCCTCATCTTAAATGACCTATCAGAGGAATTTAACAGAGTTGATCGTTCCTTCTTCCATTTAGCTTCCAAAATTCCATATTCTCTTTGTTTTCCTCTTACCTCATATGTCCCTCCCATCCTCCCAGGCCCCTTTTTTTTTAAAGATTTTATTTATTTATTTTTAGGGAGGGAAGGGAGGGCGGGAGAGAGAGAGACAGACAGAGAGACAGAGACATCAATGTGCGGTTGCTGGGGGTTATGGCCTGCAACCCAGGAATGTACCCTGGCTGGGAATCGAACCTGGGACACTTTGGTCCCCAGCCCGCGCTCAATCCACTGAGCTACGCCAGCCAGGGCCCCCAGGCCCTTTAATATTGAAATGCCACAAGAATGAGCCCTTGGATCTCATCTCTTATCTCTCTATGGCCAACCCCTGATGATTTCATCCAGTATTACAACTTTAAATATCATCTCCACACTTTTGACACCTACGTTTCTATTCTAGCCCAGTCCTTTCTCTGGAACACCAGATCCATACGTCCAGTAATGTACTGAACATCTCCACTGGGATATCTAACAGACATCTCAAACTTAACAGGTCCAAAACTTAACCCTACTGACAATACTCTACATCCATTTCACCTGAAATCTTCCCTATCTCAGATGATGATAACACCATCTTTGTAGCTGCTCAATCCAAAACCAAAAAGTCTTTAACTCTATTCTCTCATATTCTGTTATCTAATCTACCTAAATACTATTGGCTCTGCCTTCAAAATATATTCAGAATCTCATCAACTTCCACTGCTACCTTAACCATATCGATCCTTTAAACCTCAGTCAAAATACAAATGCACACTATCTCTTTTTGTCTCTCATCTCTCACACACACACCACTCATGTCATTACTAGAGATGGCTACTAAAGAAACTCCTCAGTTTAAGAGCTAGTAATTAATAGAGAAAAATTAAAGCACTTGTCCTGTCTTTCCAGTAGGAATGTATTTCAGGGTAACCAAACAACCAAGTTGATAAGGGACAATTCTTCTTCATAAAAAGAATGACACCTAAAAAATGTAGAAGGCATCATAAAATTAGTAAATTTCAAGAATTTGAAACCTTAAATAGTTGACTCAGGAAAGGATCATCCATGCATTCTAAACCACTTAATGCAAGACTGATGGAAAAAAAATGGGTGTTCACATGGTGACTAAGTATCAACCTGCAGATAACCTGCTATTGACAAGGGAGGAAGTATCATTGTATAATGGAGTAAAAGGGCTGTCATCAACTTACTGGAACATTAAAAGTCAGACACAATATAAAACATAATGCACAACACACTTAGTATTTTTGCTTTTAAATATTTTACCCGAACATAGTCAAATCAAGCCTTTAGGCCCAACTCCAAGCACATAAGGAAGACAGGAAACGAAGAACAAATTAAACCAACCATGAAAAAGCAATTAGATAAATTCAAAAGGTAGAGTGTGCTATGGGGATTGAAGAAGTTGATGTCATTAAACAAAAGGGAGATGCTATTCTAAATTAAATCATTCTAACAATCAAATATAATGTGTCGTGTTTGATCAGATCATTTGACCAAACCAGTTGTAAAATGCATTTTGGGGGGGTGGGGGAGGCAATTTGGGAAATATGAATATGGTCTGTGTTTATTATATGATAGCAATCTAGTTAGGTATGAAATTGGTATCATGGTTAAATAGAAAAATGTCCTTACTTTTAAAAAATACAAACTAACATATCGAGGAATAAATGTTCATGATACCTGTAATATAAATTAATATTTCCAAAAAAGTATATCACCATGTTAATAAACTTACTTCTAGGTGACAGGGTTATGGGTATATGTTATATTATACACTCTTTCCTATATGTTTGAAAATGTTCATAATAAAGTGAAAAAGTAAAAAGAAACAAAATGAAAAAAAACTAAGTCACATCATATCACTCTCCTACTCAGAATCCTCCACAGGATTCAGCAAGCATCAAAGCCAAAAACTTCACACTAGCTCTGTGTAATCCAGTCTCTCGTCTTTGAACTCCTCTCCTATCGCTCTCCCATTCAATCCCTCTGATCCAGCCACACTGGTCTCCTTGCTGCTCTTCAACACATCAGCATGCTTACACCTTAAGGCTTTGCTTTGCTTTAGCTCTTCTCTTTGCCTGAAGATTCTTCTCCAGATATCTATAGTTTACATCCTCACTTCCTTCATTTGTTTGTTTAAATCTCATCTTTTCAATGAGGTCAACTCTTACTATTCTATTTAAAATTACAACCTGCCACTCCAGCACTCCCAATCTTCCTTATCCTACTCTGTATTATTTTTTTGCTCCATCTCACTGATCTACTTCTAACATACCATATAATTTACTTAGAATGTTAGTTTAGCTTCATAAAGGCAAGATTTTCTATTTGTTTACAGATGTAGCCCCAGCACCTAGAACATTACCTAGCATGTAAAAGGTGCTCAATCAATATTTCTTAAATGAATCAATTTGGTTTATAACATCACCTAATCATGCTACCACTTTTACTACTACTATTGTATTTTGACTCCACAAATCAAGGAGCTGTGATGGTGAGAGTCATCATCTCCTTCCTCTTTCCTATGGCAAGACACCTCCAACCAAGCATGTCTTTTGATACACTTTCTAGTACTCCATTCTGCCCTGTCCTTTGTGCTGCCCCTCATACTGTCCCTAAATCTTCTATCACAGCAATCCCTGTTAGGGGAGTCAAGCAGATATGCCTGTCCAATTTTCCAAAATGATCATACACTCTAAAACTGCTTACATCCCTTACTACCCTTCCAAGTCAAAGCATCCAGGATAGCTAATCACAGGTTGAAACTAGAATAAAATCACTCTCACTGACTTCATGGCAGAAATAATGAGCTTTGCCTAGAAGTCCTAGCATTAAGGTGGGGAGGGGGAACAGTGGCCTGTCAACCCAAGTAAGTCCCAACTGGTAAAAATGTAGGTTGCAAGCAGGAGTGAACATTATCAAACAGTGATGGAAAGAGGGGAGGGTGGAATAAAGCAAGGAACTAACATACAGGGTGACCATACATGCCTAGGAGCCAATTACCAGGGTTACGTTCTCTAAGCAGTTCCTGATTTTGGTGGCTTTCCTTACTTTACCGCCCAGACAACAAATTACCTAAAATTCTCTGACATTTCCTCCCCTGGCCTTAGTGGTCCTTAAGACTGCCGATTCTCACAACCAGATACCTCAGGTAATAGAAACAAGGCAATGGTGTTACAAAAAGCAATATGAGGGTTACTCTTTCCAACACTAGGTTATTTCTAAATCAAATGTTTCTTGGTTGGGTACTTCTTATACAGGGTCTGGTACAAATAACACCCCTTTTTATTACAAAAGCATAAACATGTAATTCTGTAACACAACAATATCACACTCAAGAACACCATATGACATTTTAAGTGAAATGTTCAAATGGAAACTACAAATTATTACACTTATATTATTACCCTACCTACCACACTCAAGCTGGCCTTACTTTTGCTGGACCTTGTATTGCAAAATGGCCCAATATCTATTTAAAAAACAATTATTCCAACACTGTCAACTCCCAGGGAAATTTAATTCAGCTCAAAAAGTGTTACTATTATGAGGAATATATTCATATAAAAATTTTAATTCTAAAACTCATATTCAACTAACAATACTTGATGTTATACAGTAGGTCATCATTACTCAGGTGTGCTATGCAAACCTACAGCCTCCAAAGCCCTAACCTATATTCCAATTAATCATGCCTAAGTCAAATTTCAATTATCCTGTCACTTTAGCAGTTGGCTTCATGTTCTCAAAGCCAAAACTATCATGGTCTCTTAATGTGTGATGAAATACTTGAACTTCTCCTTCCCTGTACTAAGAGTGGACTCCCTGGTTTCTGATAGGAACTGGAATAGCTGCCATCACTAACTTTTGAACAAAGGTGAAATACTCTTGCCTCAAAACCCTACCATGTGTCTTGTTTGATATCAAAAAGCTATATGCTTTCAAGCTATGATCTGATTTCCATTCTAGAGCATCCCAGATTGTGAAAAATAAAAGATAACCAGAGGCAGTAGGTGGTATATCATTTGAGAATCCTAAAAGAAATCATCTTAATATCTATCCTGAACTTGAGTTCCAGAGGACAGAAATAGACATGCTTTATCAGAGAATTCACAGTACCTGACAAAACAACAGCATATCTTAAACACTCAATAAATGAGTATTTCTTGATTAGTTGAGTAACCCAAGCAAGCAGACAAATCATGAAAGCTATACCAAAAGGCAAATGGAGGCCTTATTACATTAAAATCTTCCATGCTATCAAGAGACAGACCACTTATTTACAACTAGTGAGCACCTACTATAGACTAAGTAGTAACTTAATCCAGAGAAATTAGTAAAACATAGACCCTGCCCTAAATGACTCACAATCTGGCAAAGGAGATAGACATAGTTTATTCTAATATAACCTGAGAAGTGTTAGTCTGTGTCAAGTTTTACGAAAATATAGATCAAGAAGTGACTAATTCTGCATGGGTAAAGTATCAGTCAAGACTTTATAGAGCAAGTAGCACTTGATTTTACGGAATAAATAGAAGTTCATAAGATTAAGGAAAGACAGGTGAGAGAGTTATATAAGAATAGTTTTCTAGTTATAAGGAACTGCATGTAAAAAAAAGTCTATCCAGAAGATATCCAGCCATGTAATATAAAAATAGAGACATTTACTGAAGAAGATACAAGATACAAGGAACACTATACACAGGACAATGACACCTCAGTCCCCTTCAAGTAGGTACCTGGGGACCTCATACAGTTCTTCCAGTCTCCATCAGCTGCCCTGTCATATTTTCCTGAATCTCATTGATGGTCTGAAATCTTTTCCCTTTCAAAGGTGATTTTACTTTTGGAAAAAGCCAGACAGGGCACCAAATCTGGGCTATAGGGAGGCTGAGTCACCCAGGTGATTTGATGTTTCACAAAAAACTGCATAAGATGTGATGCATGAGCAAGCACATTGTCATGATAAAGCTGCCAATCACCAGATGCCCACCACTGTGGCCTTCTGAATCATCCAAATAGTTTCCTCAGAGCAATGTTCACGCTTAATATAAAATTTGATGCAGATTTGTTGCTCTACTCAGTCAGTTTGAATGCCACAGCCACATAATACACATGCTCACTCTACAGGATGGCTACTGCCCACTGACTCATATAGTGAAGTCATCACTGCTCATGCATGCTCATTCCAGTCCACTTTCCTTGGCTGCCAGTTACATCAATGGTCATGCAACTGTTCTCATTATATTAACAATGTCTGGATTTTTTCTGGAGAGACCTTGTATACATACCAATGCCTGTACCTAAGTTCAGAAAATAGCTAGTAATTTCATATGACCAGAATATCAGATTTGAGGGCAAAGAACACTAAAGTTGAGACTGGAAAGAAAGAATAGGGCTACACTGTGAATAGCCTTTTCTGACATGTTTAGTAGTTTGAATTTCATCCTGTAAGGAAAGGTTTTTGAGCAGTCAATTAGATCTCTTTTAAAATGTAATAGCATAAATAACATGAAAGATGAGTTTAAAGAGAAATAATCAGAGGCAAAGATTTACTATGTAACTACTCTAGTGGCTTGAGTGAAAATTATTCAGTGTTCATTGTCTACACAATAAAATTCTAACTCAACAGAGTATTCAAGGCACTTGACAATAAAAAGTGCACCTACCTTTCCAATTTCACTTCCTGTTCCTTCTTTACCCCACATCTTACAAAACAGCCACATCTGACTATACACCATTTCTTCAATCTCTTATGTACATTCATACCATCACATCACCACTCACACTATTTGTTACTTCTACACAGACAACTCTCAATAAACAAGCACTCATCCTTCTTCAAGGTCCAGGTTTTTTAAAGTTTATATCTATAAAGTCTTCCCTGATTCCAACTCTCCCAAGGCAAAAAATTTATTATGCTTTCCTCTAGGCTTTCACATCACATCATTCATCTTACAAATATAGTACTTATTACAGCTTATCGTTAGCTATCCATTTATCTATCTCCTCTGCTAGAATGGTTGAGCTGAAAACAATCATTTAAAAATAAAATTATACATATAAAATCATGAAATTAACCTATAGATATAGATACACGCATACACACACACACACACACACACACACACACATTTTTTTTTTACCTGGTAAAACTTGAATTTGAACCCAAGAATATGACACAGTGTTTGCGGTTCACACATACTCATGTAAGATTCTAATAAAGATATAAAGAAGTCATCGTGTTCCGGCCTGCATTCAAACACTTCTAAAATGACATCCAAAACTCTATTGGGATCCAGATTAAAGCATCCTGTAACAGATGAGATATACAAAATTCAAAATGATTATACATCATTTCTAGTAAAGCCATTAACTTTCAGGGACAACTTATATAATAAATAAGATAAAAATATTTTTAAAAACAACTTCTTTTACAAGTTTGCTTCCCCTGCCCCAGAGGGAAATCTTTATAATTTTTAAGATCATCAAGTCATGCCCCACATTTTATAGATGAGAAATGTGACTTGCCCACGATTACAAAATGGGTTAATAACAGGGCTGGGCTGGTGCCCAAAACCTGTGACACTAAGTTGAGTAAACTTTCTTCTATGGTACACCATCTCATCAGTTCTTCATTACTCAGGCTAGTGAAAGAGCACCACATTTTTTAACACTTAGCAAAGTATGAAAATCAAACAATGCATTTTTTACAAGTTAGACAACTAAAGGTTTTCTTAATGTTTCATGCAGAAGTTATTTGTAATGTTGATAAAAAATTCACGAAAGTAGACCACTTTGAGAATAACTTTGTAGTTTTATATACACAACAAAACTACAAAATATAATTGTATCACTGATTATATTTACGGCTTTTGGTAGCATTCTAAAGGGAAAATAGGTATACTGCTGGTAACAAAAGAGATGGGAAAACATCAAAGAACTAGGGACATAAAAAAAGACTAGACAAAACAAGCAAAACAAGAACAAAATAGGCGATCAAGGTAGAGCAGGAAAAGAAAGGGAAGAAGCACTGAATAGGTGCTGATGGCCACTTATCCTTACTAATCTCCAATGGTAAGCTAAAAAGGGCCCATGGACTTAACAAACATTCCTGTCAGCCACCCTCCTCTTAATACGTATATCACCTCTATTTGCATTCAGCTTCAGCTGTTACCATAATTAAATTATAATGCAGTCACATCATATATGCATTTAATTTATGAGAATGCATCTATTTATACACAGCAAATAAGAAAAATAATTTAAGTGATGTAGGCCATTCCACCCACCATTCCTCTCAAAATGTATTCTTATGACCCAGAGCGAGCATGAGCTATCAATCTGCTGTTCCCTCAACTTACATCAGTTCCTACATGCCTTATGCATCAAGTTAAATGAAATTCTAATATTTTCAATAACATATTTTTCATTAGATGTAGCCCCTCAATGCAAGCTAACCACTTCATTGGGGCAAGCAAATAAACACTAATTTCTTCTAATGCTACATGAAAAAAGAACAAGTGTATTAAAATTAGGGAGAGATGTTAGGTCTAAACACTGTACCTATGGATAACTTAGGGGATTTTTCAAAGAAAATTTGTATATACTCTATTTTATAAGAAGAAATCAAGAGTTACTCCTATTAACTCTACATTTTACACTTAATTATATTAAATGCTATAAAACTAATGTCTGATTAATTGAAGGGTAAGTCTTCAATTAACATCATCAATATTTTACAACTTGAAGCAAAATGATGTATAACAAAACCGATTTTACCACATAAACAAGGTGCCAGAAGGAGAAGAGAAAGAGTAAGAAATTGAAAACCTATTTGAAAAAATAATGAAAGAAAATATCCCTAATTTGGTGAGGGAAATACACATACAAGCCCAGGAAGCACAGAGTCCCAAATAAGATGGATGCAAAGAGGCCCACTCTAAGACATCATAATTAAAATGTAAAGGTTAAAGATAAAGCAATATTTTTAAAGGCAGCAAGAGAAAAAATGTTAATTACCTACAGGGGAGTTCCCATAATACTGTTAGCTGATTTCTCAAAAGAAACTTTGCAGGTTAGAGGGGATTCGCAAGAAACATTCAAAGTCATGTAAAACAGGGACCTACAGCCAAGATTACTCAGCAAAGATATCATTTAGAAATAAGGGCAGATAGACCGCTTCCCAGACAAGAAAAAACTAAAGGAGTTCATCATCACTAAGCCATTATTATATGAAATGTTAAGGGACTTATTTAAGAAAAAGAAGGTCAAAACTATGAATGATGAAATGGTAATAAATGCATATCTATCAATAACTGAGTCTAAAAAAAAAACAAAGCATATAAGAAGAACAGAGACAGAATCATGGATATGGAGAGTGTTTTGATGGTTTCCAAATGAAAGGGGATATGGGGAAATGGGTGAAGAGGTGAGGGGTTAAGAAGTACAAATAGGCCCTGGCTGGTGTAGCTCAGTGGATGGAGTGCGGGCTGGGAACCAAAGTGTCCCAGGTTCAATTCCCAGCCAGGGTACATGCCTGGGTTGCAGGCCATAACCCCCAGCAACCGCACATTGATGTTTCTCTCTCTCTCTCTATCTCTCCCTTCCCTCTCTAAAGAAAATAAAAAATAAATAAAATCTTAAAAAAAAAGAAGAAGAAGTACAAATAGGTAGTTACAGAATAGCCACAGGGATGTAAAGTACAATATAGGAATTGGAGTAGCCAAAGAACTTATACACATGACCCACGGACATGAACAATGGTGGGTGATTTGCCTGAGGGTATAGGGAATGCTGTGTGGAGGGGGGCAAAGGGGCAAAAATTGGGACAACTGTCACAGCATAATAAAATGTTTTAAACAATCAAAAAAATTTAAAAGCTGTTACCTGAAAAAATAATACCAGCAACAACATGATCACAAAATAGTTATGCTAAAATAAGTGACACAACCAAAGAACTCACTGTATCATTCCATTTATAAAAGAATTCTAGAAAATATAAACTAATCTATAGTGACAGAAATAGATCAGTGGGTGCATGGACAGGGGATTGAGGAGAAATGAAATAAAAAGAGTTAAGAAGGAACTGTGGAGAGGAGTGATAGAAATATGCATTACTTAGACTGCAGTGATGTTTTCACATATGGTATGCATATGTTAAGACTTTAATTGTACACTTTAAATATGCACAGTTTATTTCATGTCAATTATGCCTGAATAAAGTGTGAAAATGTCTCCAAACTGCTGAACATTGACAATAGATTATGAAAGTAAGATCTTGCAAATTCTCCAACCTTGTAACTGCTCCCACATTTATTAAATGTAAAAATTCAATCACTGAATAAAATGAATAATACTTTACTCTAGCAGAGAGGACAAAATTAATTGAATATAATTTTGAAAAAATGGCTGACTTATAATTACCCATTAAGTTATATACACAAAACTTGTGAATAAGGTCTAAGAACATTAACATGGTACAAGGAAATTTAAGTGTTTCATTCATATTGCTTTAAAGTTTCTACTTTCAATGTGCTATAATGTGAACCATTGACATTATGTTTTATTTAATAGTAGTACTCTATCAAGGCTATTCTATCAGTGATGTGTACTATCGACTAACTACCGATTTCTTTCCAGGTGCAATTTAAGGCAGGGATCTAGAAGAGGCACATATTTTTATTAATGACAGAAATCAACCTTTGCATTTTCCACTGGCTTATAAATTTTCTATTAAATGTCTAATGTGCCATATGTTGATCCAATCAATTACAATGACCTTTGCTACATAAGATGGAAAAAGTTGCCAAACTAAGATTTAGAAAATCTTTTAAACCTAAAAATTTGCTAAACAGTTAAACTATTTCATATACAATGATAATCTAGTAACAACCAGTAAGCTTGAAGTGTCCAAAATATCTTTTTCTAGTGGCAGCAGTAATAGAGCTGAAGCACTCTTGTGCTCAAGCATCTTAAAAAGGCTTTTGTCCAGCTCAAGCACAGCAGTCATGTGATCTGAGAGAAATCATAAGCCTAGCTCCATAGCTCTATCACCAGCTAGCTATATTAAGGAATACACATATACACACAATACCTTTATGCCTTTTAAGGAATAAATAGAGAACCATATTAGAAGGGAAGAAATGGAAAAATAAGGAAATGGTGGGCCTGTAATGCCACAGATTCATTCTTTCACTTAAACATTAAATAACTACCCACTGTGTGACAGGTGCTTACGATACACAGATTAAGAAAATGGTTTCCCTACCCTTGAGGACAATTCATACCTTTTAGATGAAACATCTTTGGAGAAAAATGCACTGAAAAGTAAATGAAGTTTCCCCAAAGATGCCATCATGGCCAGTATATTAGAGCAAGTGATTGCAACTACAGGCAAAAGGTATGATTAAACCAACAATGGCTGTTTTAGGAACAGGCCAAATTGAGATTCTTAACAGAAAAAGACCAAGGTAACATTGTAAACATGAATGGGCAAGATGTCTGTTCCTGTACATTTCAGACAAGAAGACAAAATGGTATCTTCAATCATCATATTCCTGACAGAATGGAGCTTGTAAAACAAACCATGTTTTAGACATGATCTAGCATCTAGAATTACTTTAGAAACAGGATATGTTATGGTCTGAATGTTTGCCCCCCCAAGAATTCATATTTTGAAATTCTAATACCCAATGTGATATTATGAAGTGGGGGCCTTGTGAGGTGATTAGGTCATGAAAGCAGAGCTCTCATGAATGATATCAATGCGCTTAAAAAAAATTTCCTTGACCATTCCATTATCTGAGAATACAGCAAGAAGTCACCAGTCTGCAAATAAGGCTTTTCACCAGAATGTGAACATGCTATCACCCTGATCTTGGATTTCCAACCTCCAGACCTGTAAGAAACACATTTCTGTTGTTTATAAACCATCCAGTCTGTGGTATTTTATTAGAGCAGTCAAATGAACTAAAAAAGTCTAGTAAAAACTTATGCTAGGCTATTTCTAAGAAATAGTATTTGCAAAAAAACTGCACATCTAAAGGCAAAAACTACCAAAAAACAAAGATGCAAAGACATACAGCTAACAAAATAAAAATATAACTGTAAAACACAACTATGATTGAGAACACCAACTGCTGCCATCTTTTTCATAGTAGACAATAACAACTTCTTCATACCTAGTGTGTAGTAAAGAAGCTTTCAACAAAGCAAATACTTAAGTAAAGGAGGCATGCAAGTGGCAGTCGAAGACATAGGAAAAGAACTAACACAATAAGATGCTTCTAGGCTGAATGGCCCTTACAACCAAACTGGTCCAAAGATAAAATACTAAGTACACTCAAGATAATGTGGACAAAGAGGAACAAGCGTTTGGCTTGTGGTTTTTATTTTAATGTTTCTATGGTCACTTAACAAGCAACCAAGGGTATTTGTGAGGCTGAAGGGGCAGAGGCTCTCTCACTATACTTGCACATCCCCAGTCAAATCTACAACCTTAGCCCTGGCTGGCGTAGCTCAGTGGATTGAGCTCGGGCTGCGAACCAAAGTGTCGCAGGTTCGATTCCCAGTCAGGGTACATGCCTGGGTTGCAGGCCATGACCCCCAGCAACCACACATTAATGTTTCTTTCTCTCTCTCTCCCTACCTTCCCTCTCTAAAAATAAATAAATAAAATCAAAAAAAAATCTACAACCTTAGACAACAGGTAACAAAGGAAGGTCCTGAGGGGTTTGGTGAAATGGGCTCTGATTCTAGGTAAGAAGTATTAAGAGTCTATGCCAAAAACATCCTAGGCCACTAAACCCAAAACAAGGAAGAACTATTTTCACTCTCCAAACCTAAGCTCAACTAAGCAAGAATCCAAGATAGCAGAGGAGTAAGTGGAAGCTACACTAACCTCCTCCAAGGACCAATCTGGAATTACAGCAAGACTGTAGAGAAATCATCTTTGTTAACCAATTGAACACTTGATGCAGAGAAGTCTTATAACCAAGGACAGATAGAAGAAACCACTTCACAAGACTGGTAGGCAATGCAAAGGAGGCATGAGAGAGCTGGCTAAGATCCCACTGGTGGCAGCTGAATATCCAGGGGGATATTTCATCAGCCATGGGGTTCCCTCTGAGAAGTATGAGGTCTAAACCCCAAGCTGGGCTCCCCAGCCTACAGCACCAGCGCTGGAAAGGAACACAGATAACATCCAGCTGTGAAAAGCAGGTTTTCTGTCTGCCAGGGAGAGATGGTTAGAGACGCAGAGAGCCTCTGACAGGGCTCAACATATGTAATTTCATTTGCAGCCATTTGCCCTGGGCTCCAGCAGAAGGAGGGCAGAGTAGAATAGAGATGTTTGAGGAGAGTCTGCGATTGGTGGCTCTGAGGAGAGAACTGAAGGAACAGCCACCAGGATCCCTTTGTTGAGTCATTATCCATATTGCAGAAGTCATCTTTCTCAGGCAGAGGAATCCCCTCCAAGAGTGGCATCAGCCTGAGGGCAAGCAATATACCCACCCACAGGAATTACTCTGCCTCACTCTCTGGTGCTTAAGCCAGGCCAGGATGCTGATTATAGCTTGATTATATTAACTACTGATCAGTTTGGGGACTGATTACTTTAACAGCTAAAGTGGAAAATACGAGAAACAGACAAAATGGAAAGACAAAGAAAGCAGACCCCAAATGAAAGAACAATAGAATTCTCCAGAAGAACTAGATGAAACAGAGGCAAGCAATTTATCAGATAGAATTTAGAGTAATGATTACAAGGATACTCAACCGCATGAAAAAAAGACATAGAAATCTTAAAAAAAGGACTGGTCAGAAATAAAGAATGCAATACCTGAACTAAATGATATACCAGGAGGAATAAACAGTATGTCACATAAAACAGAAGATCAAATCAGTGTTTTGGAAGACTAAGTAGAAAAAATACCCAGGCAGAGCAACATAGAGGGGGGAAAAAAAACTTTTTACATGAGGAGAGCTTAACAAACATTTTGGACAACATGAAGCATAACCACCTCCACTTCATGGGAGTACCAGAGGGAAAAGAGAGAGACCAAAAGATCGAGAACCTATTTGAAGAAATAATGACTGAAAACTTCCCTAATCTGGTGAAGGACAAAGATACAGAAGTCCAGAAAGCACAGAGATTCAAAACAAGTGAGATCCAGAGAGGTCTGTACCAAAACACATCATAATGGAAATGACAAGGATTAAAAACAAGGAGAAAAATCATAAAAGCCACAAGATAAAAGCAAGTATCTACCTACAAGGAAGCATCAATAAGACTCGCATCTGATTACTCAACAGAAACATATCAGGCCAGAAGGGAATGGCATGAAATATTCAAGGTGATGAAAATGAAAGACCTACAACCAAGGCTACTTTACCCAGTGAGGCTGTCATTTAAAATCGAAAGAAAAATAAGGAGCTTCCCAGACATTAAAAGCTAAAGCAGTTAGTTAATACCAAACCATTACTGCAACAAATATTAAGGGCTTGCTTTAAGAAAAAGAAGAAAACGAGAAAGAAAAAAAACAGAGGAAAACAGTCTAACAATAAAATCGTACTACCATGTATCTATCAATAATCACCTTAAATGTAAATGGCTTAAATGCTCCAACCAGAAGACACAGGGTACCTGAATGGATAAGAAAACAAGACCCATATATGTGCTACCTCCAAGAGACCGACCTCACATCGAAAGATACACATAGACAAAAACTAAATGGATGAAAAAAGATATTTCGTGCAAATGAAAAAGGAAGAAAAGCTAGGGTAACAGTACTTATATTTGACAACACAGACTTTAAAAACCAGGCTATAGTAGGAGACAAAGAAGGACACCACATAACGATAAACGGAACAATCCAACAAGAGGATATAACCCTAGTAAACCTTTATGCACCAAACACAGGAGCACCTAAATATGTAAAACAAATCTTAATGGACTTAAAAGCAGTGACTGACAGAAATACAGCCATAGTTGGGGATTTTAACAGCCCACTGACTTCAATGGACAGATCTTCCAGGCAGAGTATCAATAACAAGACAGAAGCCTTAAAGAACACACTAGATTAAATGGACTTAATTGATATCTTCAGAGCATTTCACCCCAAAGCAGCAGAACATACACACTTTTCAAGAGCACATGGAATGTTTTCTAGGATAGACCACATTTTAGGACACAAAACAAGTCTCAATAAATTTAAGAAGTCTGAAATCATATAAAGCATCTTCTCTGACCACAATGCTATGAAACTAGAAATAAGTCTCAAAAAGAACACTGAAAAACATGCAAAGACACTGAAGCTAAATAACACGTTATTAAACAATAAATGGGTCAAAACGAGCTCAACAAAGAAATCAAAAGTAACATTGAAACAAATGAAATTGCAGAAACAACAACCCAAAATCAGTAGGACACTAGGACACTGGGAATGCACTTCTGAGAGGGAAATTCATACATAGCATTACAGGACTATCTCAACAAGCAAGAAAAAGTTCAAATAAACAATCTGACCTTATACTTAAAGGAACTTAAAAAAAGAACAATAAACAAAGCCCAGAGTAGAAAGAAGGAAATAACAAATAATCTAAAAAAATGATACAAATTATTAATGAATCCAAGAACTGGTTCTTTGAAAAGATAAACAAGATGGACAAAACTTGACCAGACTCATCAACAAAAAAAAGAGAGAAAGGACTCAAATTTAAAAATCAAAGGAGAAATAAAAACTGAAACCTAAGAAATACAAAGGACTGTAAAAAAATATTATGAGAAACTATATGCCAACAAACTGGACAACCTGGATGAAATGGAAAAATTCCTAGAAACATATAATCTTCCAAAACAAAATCAGGAAGAATAAGAGAATCTGAATAGGCAGATTACACCTAGTGAAACTGAAACAGTAATAAAAAAAAATTGCCAACAAACAAAACCCCTGGACCAAATGGCTTCATAAGTAAATTTTACCAAACATTCTGAGAAAAAAATAATACCTCTGTTTCTCAAAATAGTTCATAAAATTTGAGAGGAGGGAAGGCTCCCAAACTCATTATCCTAATTCCAAAACCAGATAAAGACACTACAAGGAAAGAATATTATAAACCAGTATCTCTGATGAACATAGATGTTAAAATCTTCTCAAAATCTTAGCAAACCAAATACAGTAGTGCATCAAAAAGATCATACACCATGATAAAGTGGGATTTACTCCAGAATACAAGGTCGGTACAACATTTGCAAATCAATAAATGTGATTCACCACATAAACAAAATGAAGGATAAAAACCACATGATCATATCAATAGATGCAGAAAAGTTTTGATAATATCTAGCACTCATTTATGATAAAAATCTCAGCAAAGTGCCAATAAAGGGAACATACCTAAACATAATAAAAGCCATGTATGACAAACCCACTGCTAGCATCAAACTCAATGGGCCAAAAACTACAAGCATTTCCCTTAACATTGAGAGCAAGACAGGGATGTCCACTTTCACCTTTCTTATTCAACAGAGTACTGGGAATCCTAGCCACAGCAATCAGACAAGAAGAAGAAATAAAAGGCATCCAAATTGGAAAGGAAGAAGTAAAACTGTCTTTATTTGCAGATGACATAATACTGTGCAAAGAGAACCCCAAAGATTCCACCAAGAAACTAATAGAACTGAATAATGAATTCAGCAATGTAGCAGGATACAAAATTAATATCCAAAAATCAGTTACATTTGTGTATGTCAATAATGAACTAACACAAAAGGCAATTAAGAAAATAATCCCATTCACAATTGCTTCAAAAAGAGTAAAATACCTAGGAATAAACCTAACCAAGAATGTAAAAGACCTGTACTTGGGAAATTATAAGATACTGAAGAAAGCAACTGGAGAAGATACAAATAAATGGAAGCCGATACTGTGTTCATGGACAGAAAGATGTAACATCATTAAAATGTCCTTACTATCCAAAGCAATCTATAGATTTAATGCAATTCCTATCAAGATTTCAATGATGTATTTCACAGAACTGGAACAAATTTTTCAAAAATTTATATGGAACCACAAAGGCTCCACATAGCAACAGCAATCCTGAGAAAGAAAAATAAAGTTGGAGAAATCAAGCTACCTAACATCAAACTGTACTACAAGGCCATAGCAATCAAAACAGCCTGGTAGTAGCATAAAAACAGACACACAGGTCAATGGAACAGAATAGACAGCCCAGAAATAAACCCACATGTTTACAGTTAATTAATATTTGAGAAGGGAAGCACATACAATGGGCTAAAGATAGTTTATTCAATAAATGGTGTTAGGAATATTGGACAGATATGTGCAGAAAAATGAAACTAGACCACCTTATTATACCACACACAAGAATAAAATTCAAAATGGATTGAAGACTTAAATGTTAGACCCAAAACCATACAAATCCTAAAAGAAAAAATAGGCAGTAAAATCTTGGACATTGCTTATAGCAATATTTTATCACTATATCTGGCAAGGGAAGCAAAAGAAATAATAAACAAATGAGTTTATCATTCATAAACAAATAGTAAATCAAACTAAAGTATTCTGACAATAATTATTATTAATTTAATCAATAATCATTATTATTTATCAACAAATAATAAATCAAATTAGAAAGTTTTTACACAGCAAAGGGAATCATCAGTGTAATAAAAAGACAACCCACAGAATGGGAGAACATATTCACCAATACATCTGATAAGGGGTTTATATCTAAAATTTAGGTGGCAGGCAGAAAACTCGGAAAGAAAAGAGCTGTGATCCATCCCTTCCACCGAGAACATACTTTCTTCTAAGGAACTGCAGTTGCATGGATGCAGGTAGACTTTTTTACACTGGGACAATTTACTCCAGCCTTTTTACCTGCACGTTCCAAGCCAGTCAGGCGCATCAGTCCTTTCAGCAGAACCTGCCTTAGGCACTTAGCCTTTCATGACTCAGGTGTGCCAAGACAAAAAAAAAAAAATGGCCCAAATGGAAAACCAGATCAAAGCTCCAGAACAAATACAACTAAGCGACAAAGAGATCGCCAACCTATCAGATGCGCAGTTCAAAGCAATGGTAATCAGGATGCTCACAGAATTGGTTGAATGTGGTCACAAATTAGATGAAAAAAGGCTACACTAAAGCAAAATGAAGGAAAATGCACAGGGATCCAACAGTGATGGGAAGGAAACAGGAACTCAAATCAATGGTGTGGACCAGAAGGAAGAAGTAAACATTCAACCAGAAAAGAAGGAAGAAACAAGAATTCAAAAAAGTGAGGAGAGGCTTAGGAACCTCCGGGACATCTTTAAACATTACAACATCCGAATCATAGAGGTACCAGAAGGAAAGGAGAAAGAGCAAGAAATCGAAAACT
The DNA here is from genome assembly GCF_004126475.2 of Phyllostomus discolor. Lineage (NCBI taxonomy): Eukaryota > Metazoa > Chordata > Mammalia > Chiroptera > Phyllostomidae > Phyllostomus > Phyllostomus discolor. The sequence continues at coordinate 74,581,401 of NC_050198.1, forward strand.
TATTTGAACAAATAATAAAGGAGAACTTTCCCAATCTGGCAAAGGAAAGAGACTTCCAGGAAGTCCAGGAAGCTCAGAAGCGTCCCAAAGAAGTTGGACCCAAGGAGGAACACACCAAGGCACATCATAATTACATTATCCAAGATTAAAGAAAAGGAGAGAATCTTAAAAGCAGCAAGAGAGAAGGAAACAGTTACCTACAAGGGAGTTCCCATAAGACTTCAGCTGATTTATCAAAAGAGATCTTACAGGCAAGAAGGGGCTGGAAAGAAGTATTCCAAGTCACAAAAGGCAAGAATCTACATCCAAGATTACTCTATCCAGCAAAGCTTTCATTTAGAATGGAAGGGCAGAGAAAGTGCTTCTCAGATAAGGTCAAGTTAAAGGAGTTTATCATCACCAAGCCCTTATTATATGAAATGTTAAAGGGATTTATCTAATAAAAAAAAGATAAAAATATGAACAGTAAAATGACAACAAACTCACAGTTATTAACAACCACACCTAAAACAAAAACAAAAACAAAAACTAAGCGAACTAGAACAGAAACAGAACCACAGAAATGGAAATCACATGGAGAGTTATCAGCAGGGGAGTGGGAGGGGGAGAGAGGGGAAAAGGTACAGAGAATAAGCATAAATGTTAGGTAGAAAATAGACAGGGGAGGTTAAGAATAGTACAGGAAATGTAGAAGCCAAAGAACTTATATGTATGACCCATGGATATGAACTAAAGGGGGGGCAGGGGGAGGGATGTGGGTGGGAGGGGCTGTGTAGGGCAGAGGGGAATAAAGGGGGGGAAATGGGACAATAATAGCATAATCAATAAAATATATTATTAAAAAATCTGTTGTTTTTGAAAAATATAATAAAATAAAATTTATATAGTAGTTATAAAACTCAACACCAAAAAAACAAACAACACAATTAAGAAATGGGCAAAGGACCTGAATGGACACTTCTCCAAAGAGGACACACAGATGGCCAAGACACATGAAAAGATGCTCAACGTCACTAATCACCAGAGAGGTGCAAATTATATTCACAATGAGATACTATCTCAAACCTGTCAGAATGGCCATCACCAAAAAATCAACAAATAAGTGCTGGCTAGGATGTAGAGAAAGGGGAACCCTTTTACACTGTTGGTGGGAATGCAGACTGGTGCAGGCTCTGTAGAAAACAGTATGGATCTACCTTTTGACTCAGTGATCCCACTTCTGGGAAGATATCTAAAGGAACCCAGAACACTAATCTGAAAGAACATAAGCATCCCTATGTTTACTGCAGTGTTATTTACAGTGGCCAAGATTTGGTAGCAGCCCAAGTGTCCATCAATAAATGAGTAGATAAAACAACTATGGGACATTTACACCATGGAATTCTACTTGGCTGTAAGAAAGAAGAAAAGTTTACGCTTTGCAATAGTATGGATGGACCTGAAGAACATTATGCTAAGTGAAATAAGGCAGTCAGAAAAAGACAAATACCATATGATTTCACTCATATGTGGAATCTAATGAACTAACTACTAACAAGCAAAACAAACACAGACTCATAGATGGACATCAGATAACAGCTAGTGGCGATAGAGGTTAGGGGGTAGGAAGACTGAGCAAAAACAAAAAAGGACTCACGAATATGGACAACAGTGTAGTGATTTGGGGGGGAACAGGGGTATAAACAAACAAACAAACAAACTCAAGTAAGTTCCATGACTAATTTTTAGCCAGTACTCTTGACTTAGAACAGGAATCAGCTTACTATGACCTCTGGGTCAAATCCATTAGGTTTTTGTAAAGTTTTCCTAGAACACAGACACACTCATTTATTTACATATTTGCTACAGCTGCTTTCTCACTATAATGGCAGAGTTGTGTAATTTCAAAGAAAACCACATGGCCTACAAAACAGAACAAAATATTTACTAGCTCACCCTCTAGAAAAAAATGTTGCTGACCACTCATTTAGAAAACAGGAATGAATACCTAGCTACTGCCTTTTTCTGAAAGGCATTAAGAAAACTAGAGTGCTTATAGTTGAGTTCGACAATCAAAGAAGTCCTTCTCTAATATCCTTTCCTGTAATTTCTGAAAGATGCTTTTTGCCATCTTGATGCAGGATTCATTTGTATGGGGTCTATGTCTTGACAGCTCAAGAGCCTAAGCTAATCACTACCACCAATTCCTACCTAAGTTTTCCAAATGTAATGTCAGACTTGAGATCACAACCGCCATGAAGACTCTACTTCCTTGCTTACCCATGTGTTTCCTTGCTTAGCCCCAAACCATCTGGTGGGGTATAAACTCTGTTTTTTATATTTAGGATATAAACCCTTTGATGTACCAGAATCATTTAGGGACCAAATGAATATTTTTAATCGTAGGATGATAAATAAGGATTTCTCCTGATTCGGCCAAGTACCCTGAAATGTAAATGTATCTAAAATGCATACCTCCAAAACTAGATATCCATTCTGCCAATGGCTGGTGAAAGAGATCACACCTGAGATAGATATGTATGAGGTATTATCTGTCTAAATTGATCCTAGAGAAAACAACGGGAATAAACAAGGGAAAACATTTAAAAATGCCATGAAAATTAGGATGCTGTGTCAGTGAACTGCTCTGGCCAAATGAGACAAGGCCTGCATGGAATCTGCACTGAGGAGGAATCCAGTAAGTTGTAACACTAATTGGAATTAGAATTCTTAATGTCAATTTTCATGTCACTGAAAAATTCCTTTCTCAGACAAAGGGGAAGATGAGAGAGTCAGATAGCCAGAAACAAACACACACTGAGCCAGGAAGGTAAATTTTCTAAAATCTTCTTTATCAGGAAAAAGAGGCTAAGAATCACTATAAACTCTACCAGAAAGGGGGGAAAATTCAATAATTTTTCAACAAGTGTTTATTCAGCATCTATATACCAAGGACTGAGGTTGTAGTTACTAAAAAAACACACAAAACCCTTGTCCTCATGGATCTTACATTCCAGTGGGCATTAGGAATAAAATACATTGTACATTATATGGTAGTAAGTGCTCAGAAGAAAACTAGTGAATGGTAGGGAGCCCTGAGAGGGGTGTCCAGGGAAGGCTACACTGACGAGGCAACATTAGAGTGCTTCTGAACTAACAAGCTTCATAGTACAACTGTGGGACTACAACACACATTATCTGGGATTATACCCTAAGAATCCTGAAACACCAATTCAAAGGAACCTATGCACCCTAATGTTCATAGAAGCACACTTTACAATAGCCAAGTGTTGAAAGCAACCTAAGTACCCATCAGTAAATGAGTGGATCAAAAAACTATGGTACATTTACAGGATGGAATAGTATATAGCAGAAAGAAAGAAGAAGCTCCTACCCTTTGCAACAGCATAGATAGAACTGGAGAGCATTATGCTCACTGAAATAAGCCAGGAGGTGAGAGACAAATACCATATGATCTCACCTATAAGTGGAAACTAAATAACAAAACAAATAAGCAAGCAAAATACAACCAGAGACACTGAAATAAAGAACAAACTGACAGTAACTAGAGAGGAGGAGAGAGAGGGATAATGGGGGATAATAGGGGAAGGACCATCAAGGAACATGTATAAAGGACCCATGGACAAAACCAAAAGTGGGTAGGTTTGAGGGTGGGAGACAGGGATGGGTGGGGAGGGGGGCATGGTGGGGTCAAAATGGAGACTACTGTAGTTGAACAACAATAAAAAAATTTTAAATCAAATTATTCACATTCCTGTAATATCCATGTGTGTCATGGGCTTGCAGTGGTGATTGCCACATTGTTCTTCAGAGACAGTAACACAATTTATTCTCTATAAGGGCAAAGTTCAAGATAAGAAAGTAGTATACATTTTCCCAGCTAGATTTAAGCACAATTCAAGAAAATCACTCTTTGAAATGTTCCCAAAACAACAAAGGACTAAAAAGGTATAAACCCACAAGGACAAAAAATAGAAGAAACAAGGGCAGACAAGAGATGTCAACAAATAGGCAGATAAAATAAAAACAGAAACAACTGAGGAAGGTACACTGGACAGCATTTTTATGTGGGCATACCATCTTAAGAAAGTACATGGCAGGATACAAGAAAGGACAAAGTTATAGCAATGCAGTCCTGACGAGCATAAGCTAGATCAAAATGCTGCCGGAAGAAATGTAGAGCCAAACACCCCAATGTTAGTTACACAGGGAAATCCAGTAACACAAGGGAAGAATATTGCTAATCCCAAGGAACAAGAATAGAGGAAAGAATAGAAAGGCAACTCCATAAGAGTTTTAAAAATGGGTCATTGCCACACAGGTAAGCAAGTTTTAACCAATGGGACTGCCAGTCTTGCTGTTAAATTGACACCTGGAAGTTGTGAAGACAGTAAATCAGCTGCCACCACTAGACTTACTTCAAAGACAAGGGTACATTTAAACTAAAAGCTCTGTATCTTCTATACCTGTTGATCACCAAAAGCCAAAGCTGGGTCCCTATCCCTGTGCATTACAGCACAGGTGGCAAACACAAGGCCCACGAGCCCAATCCAGCCCACCGCTTTGTTTTATCCGGCCCAGCACCTTGTTTCTACTGGGGGCAGTGCTGAGCTCTCGCTGAACTGTTAAGGAGTTATACATTTATACAGTCCTAAAATCACATTCAGCCCTTTGAAGGCAACTGCGAGGCTGATGTGGCCCCCGGTGAAAATGAGTTTGACACCCCTGCATTAGAGGAAGGGGACAGGGATTAGGAAACCTCTCTTTAGTCATACATAAATTTCAAAAACAGAAAAGAACTGAGAAGTTGAGAATAAGAACCTCCTAAAATATAACCAGTGAAGCAGAGAATATAACTTCTCTGAGAAGTCTAAAAACCTAAGACATCTACATGTTGCAAAATCTTCTGTAAAACAGCATAACACCTAACAAAGAATAGCAGAAAAGTATTCCCATTCTTGAAAAATCAGGATTACTCTATTTTTCTACCATTCATTCCTTTCTGTATATAAAGTCAACTATTTCCTCCAAATGCTCAATGCAAATAAAAACAATAACATACTTAAAAGGTAGGGAGAATAACACTTTCCTATCTGTTACACTTTTACAGCATCCCTGCACTTACTTTAACAGACTTGAAAATATAAAATAAGGGGGGTATCGAAGTCCCTTGTAAAGGTATTTTTTAAATCAAGTCTGAACTCTTAAAACATCTTCAAGTTTTAATAGTTTACACCAAAGATTTTATTATAGTTTCACATTAGCTTATTTTCTGCCCACATTAAAATTATTGAGAAATACTTAAAATTTAAAGATAAAAGTACTAGAGAGAGTAGAAACTAATACAAATACAAGTTACAGTGACAAAAGAAGATTTCTCATAAATATCATCCCAAATTTTATTATCATTGATAAAAATTTTAAAGTATAAGCTGGGTACTCCTCTCATTTAATTAAAAAAAAACCTATAGAGAATGCACTAATTTCTTCTTTATGGATAGTCTTCACAGTTAAAAAACCTTATCTTACTAACACATACTATATATAAATAAATGTCTTACCTATTAAAGATTTGATATTTTCTAAGATTAAATCACTGGTAATATTTCCTGATAAATCTTGCCCCAATTCAGCAATCAGCTTGGCATAACCTTCATTTTCTTCTCTTAACAAATTGAATTTTTGTTGCTTATAACTGAAATTAGATAAACATCATAAAGGGGATAAAATTAATTTCAATTAACAAGCTTGCAAAAGAGTAATGTACTGTTATTGAATTTTCTTATCTCTCATATATAGCAATCATAAAAATAGTTGTTGAAAGTTTACCTCTTTGTTTATCTTTTAGGACAGAAAACTGTGGTTGTTCATAAGAGACACCCCAATGTTAGTTACACAGGAAAAACCAGTAACCCAAGGGAAGGATATGGCTAATCCCAAGGAACAATAACATGCCACTATTTCCAAGATTGTCTAAGAATATACCCTAGAGTACAGCCATAATTTAAAGTATTTTATTGGTAATAATAAAAGCACTGATTATTTTAACTTCCAATGCGAAGAAAATTAACATTGGTTTCACATAGATAATGTTCATTGCTCACTGAATCATGCGCTACTTTTAAGAGAAAAAAACACAAGACACATGTTAACAGCGACAAAAAAAAAATCTTTACACTGCCTTTAGAAACTTCTAGTATTCAAAATGAGAACTAAAACACATACTCAGGTACTTGACTGCAAAATAAAAATACATGTACTTACAAGAGTTTTGTCTTGATTTTAACTGACTTTTGATTGAATTGCTGTGATTGTTTGATAAGACCTAATGATTCCAATGTTTCTGGATCCAGGCGTTCCTTTAGAACTGTGTCTGAAACTAAATACTGTATTTAAAAATATTAAAGGCTAGTTATTATTCAGCATTCCAGCTATGCACCCACAATCTTAAATATACTGAAAATAATTAAAATATCAATATCATACTATGGATATCAACTTATAACAAAACTTAGAACTGCAACAAAAATGACAACTCTCCAAATAAAGTAAAAACAACATATAGCTCTTTTTTAAAAACTTGCTAAGATTGTATATGCATGCTGTCCACAGTCTATAAATGAGAACTACAAATGAAATTCTGATTGAAATTGAGTCAAATGAATTTTAAGTACATATAGCACTTAAGCCTTCTTCTGATTCTCCTGTTTAAATCAAATAATTCTAGTACAGCAAAGATAAAGACATTCTTGCAGATCTGAGTAATGACATTTCTTCTAGTTCTAAATTTATGAACATGAAATGATTTACGAGACAATTATTATAACAAGTTCTAAAATTTACTGTTTTTAAACTCCACTCTTTTTCTCTTTACCTAATAAAAAGTTTATAAAAATTATTCAGTTTAAAAGCTGTCCACATCATTTCTATTCACTTGATAGATGCTTACCTTTTACTTGGTTAGAAACTTACTAGGTCAGGAATATCACCAAAGGTTTTATATGTATAAATACCTTAAGTGATATATAGTAGCATGCCTATTTCATAGACATAATTAGCATGTCTAATTCTACAAAGCATTCATTCCATTTCAAGAACACCCAAATCATACCTTAAAATGAATAGTCAACTGAATGTCAATACCCTTCTCCATTAATGATTAACTGTGATTATATTTGTTCAATGTAAAATTTAGAAAGGAAATATATTTTTTAAAACTTACCAAACATGCTAATACCAATTGTGTAAAATAGTCTCTCTTGCCCTTTTCTTCTAAACAATTTGTCTCAATATCTACAATGATGAAAGGAAAAAAAAAGATAAAAGTGTGATTGATTTTCTAGACTCTCTCAGCACTATAATAAGATAATACAATTTATTTAAAATTAGCTTATTTTAAAATGTCTCATTCTGAATTTGGAAAAAAAGTTGAAACTATAGTAAATATGAGATGTCCTTCATATGCATATGAATGCTAAGAATTAATTTCTCCTGATACTAAAGACTGATCCTGTGACGAATAGCATATCCATAAAATGGTAAGTCAATTACAGAGAAGCTATGTGCTATGGCACTAGAAGCAACAAAGTTTCAAAAAGTACTGTTTTGGGGGTAGGGAGGACAGTGGGTGGAGGTGGAAGAGGGTATAGGGGGATAAATGGTGATAGAAAAAAAGAAAAGAAAAAATTCTGTTTTCAAACATGGAAATTTTTTAAATAATATATTTTATTTAACATAAAAGATCCACAATATTTAAGCAAAGTTTAAATGACCACATGTTAGAGATGCTAAAGAAAAGATTCCTTCCTTAAGTGGAAAAATGAACTAGGTGACAAAATTTCTTCTAATACTAAAGATCCTATTACTCATGAAGGTCAAATCTTTGACCTTGGCTACCTTGGTACCATGTACCATGTTCTAACCAAACTACCTTGCCACCAACTCTATGAAAAGAAAGTATTAAAAGATATTGTTTAGCTTGAAAACAGTTTATTGTATACTTCACAAACACACAAGCCCTCTGACCATTATGCAAGGCACCATAAATGACACAAAAACTTAGAGAAGAGTACACTTGTGTTGCATGATTCAAGGTAAAGTGCATTTTAAGGCAAATGGGTATTAGCCCTGGCCAGGTAGCTCAGTTGGTTAGGGTATCATCCCAACACACCAAGGTTGTGGGTTCAATCTCCAGTCAGGGTACATACAAGAATCAACCAATGAATGCATAAATAAGTGGAACAAATCAATGTTTCCCTCTCTCTAAAATCAGTAAGTAAAATTTAAAAAAATAAAGCAAATGGGTGCCAACTGCAGGAGATCGTGCTGGGGGCGTATGGGCAGGTACCAGGAACAGGGCCATGCCCTTTTCCAGTGTTTATTGCAATGGCAGTTATGTGCAACCTACGAGCAGTTATCCAAAGTTAGCACATCCAGAAGAGGTGCTGTGTCTCATGGTCTCTGTCTATACGATAACATGCCAAGATTTCTCCAAAGTACAAAGCCTTCTCACTAGTAGTCTTAGTACCACTAACAGAAAATGATTATTAAATGTCTTCAACATGGTTTTCATTACGCCCCCCCCCAAAAAAACCATGTGTCACATAAAAGGTTCAAAATATAATCTAGAAGCAGAATTAGTGCACATTTAAAACCTGAAGCTACGCAAGGGTGGCTATTTCTGATCATGTTTTCAATGCTTCCAGTGCTTTTCACTTTTTCTAAATGGGCACCAGTTTCTTACCATTTAAAATGCATGTGAAAGATATTTTTAACATCTTATTTTGAATTACAAGTCTACTTAACAAACAAAAATTATTCATGATTTTTGTTTTATGCTCACTAAATACTTTGAAGAACTCCTTAAGTTTCAGTAAATTCTCTTTTTTAATTTTGTTTATTTTTAGAGAGAGGGAAGGGAAGGAGAAAGAAACAGGGAAAAAAACCAATGTGTGATAGAAACATCCATTGGTTGCCTCTCGCACACCCCCAACTGGGGAACTGGCCTGCAACCCAGGAATGTGCCCTGACCAGGAATAGAACTGGCGACCTTTCGGTTTGCCCAATAATGTCCAAACCACTGAACCACACCAGTCAGGGCGAGTATCAGTAAATTATTCAAAAATTTTCTCAACAACTTTCTGATGTGAAGCATAGAGAAAATAAAACAATTAGCTCTAAACGCCAAGCATTAAAAAATTTCAACCAGGATTGGCAAGATTACAAGATTGATCTCAGGATCACTGGTTTAGCTGATTACATACTATTATGTATTTTAAAAGCCAACTAACTCATAATTAGAATATGCTATAGAAAGAGGCACCAATTTTTTGTCATATAATAAAAATTGTCCTTTAACAGTTCTAGGGTCTCCCCAAACTGATGACCTACCACTGCTTTGCTTTCTACTGCCATCACTGAGAATCAAAAGAGAAAGGAATTTATCATCAAATACATCTACACTTTCCTGCCCTTCTCCACTTACCCTTCTTGGACAGTGCCATTTCCCAATATCATGGCCACTATAGCTAAGCACACAGTCAACTCAAGTGTATTAAAGAAATTTCATGTGTAATTTATGCAATGTAAATTGTAGTACTATCTCAATCTCTCAATAAGATTTTTAATCCATGGGTATCTCATCTATGCCCCCTTCCAGGAACTCCTAGTTGTCTCCCCGTTACCTAGCCTTATGGTCCCTACTCATCCTAGAACTTCAAGGATACTGATTGTGAGCAGTCAGGACAAAACTGAGCCCATTCTTTTAACCATCTATCTACCATCTAAGACCTGTAAATCCCTAAGATCTACTCCCAAGGTTCCTAAGATCAGAGCACCTGGGTAGCAGGTTTATCCTCTTCAAGTCAAAATGCTCTCCTTTTAGCCAAAAGACGTGATTAAGATACCACTGTTTGGGTTCTGACCATGTTAGGAAATACTTAATAGGCCCTCAGTAAATTTCTTAGCTGAGCTATCTCTTTAATATCCCCTATGATTTTACTACAAAGTCCTCAGCCATTTCTAACTCTAGGTCCCAGAATCACCAATCATCTACCTGAGCTCAGCACATCAAGTCACATCAGACTCCTCCCCTTTCAGGTTAATAAAGATCTCAAAATCCCTCACCCTCACATGAGTGCAAAGTTTCTTTAAAGAAAATGGATATATTAACCAGGAAAGTACAGCATTCATTTGTCATATAACTTTTAAAATATTAGAAAAACAACATGATGTAGTTAAAAGATCATGGGCTCTAGAACCAAAAAGATCCAGGTTCAAACCCTGCCTCACTGGCTATGTGGCCCTAAAAAAATCACTTCTCTGAGCTTCAATTTTCTGATCTCTACAACTACCTTACGCAAGTTGCTATGGGAATTAAAATGATATTAAGTGCTTAACACAATGCCTAGAAGACAGAAGTGCTCCAAAATGGCACCTACATTATTTTCACTATTTTCTTTTCATCATCATTAGAGATAGCTCACATTCTTTCTCCTATCCCCCACCTTGATCTGGAGTCACCCTTGGATCATTTTTTCTGCCAAGGATGAGGGTATGTGAGTGACGGTGCAGGTGAGGGAAATTCTCTTTCCAAACTTGCCATCCTAACTAAATCTTGCTTGTAAAAATAGGCTGGATAGGGTAAAAGAAATCTCCCAAGAACAACCAAAATCATTTTCATGAATTCATGCTACTAGTAAAAAGCAATGACCTGTAACAATAAATCATATTACTAAATGCCTATGAAGGCAAATATACCCTAATAACTCAATAAAGAAATTATTAGCCCTGGCTGGTGTGCATTGAATGCCAGCCTGCAAACCAAAGGGTCACCGGTTCTATTCCCATTCAGGGCACATGCCAGGGTTGCAGGCCAGGTCCTCAGTAGAGGGAATGTGAGAGGCAACCACACATTGATGTTTCTCTCCCTCTGCCTCTCTTTGTCTTTCCCTTCCCTCTAAAAATAAATAAACAAAAAATCTTTAAAAATATGTTTAAAACATTTTTTAAAAAGAATTTATTAGAACTTACTAATAAATTGATGATTCATGAATACCCAAAGAGACATAAAATATACTCCTGACACTATCAAGGAATAACAGCTTCCACAAAATGTTACCTACAAATCATTTTCACTCTTACAAACTTATAGTAAAACCAATTTTAAAATTGAAACTTGTTTCATGCTATATATATCTGTAACATAATTTACTATCTATAGTTCATGCTTTAAAAAAAATAAGCTAAAAGGGGTTTTGTTGTTGTTGTTTGCATAAACCAGGACAGTTTTAAGATTGAAAGAAGGCATTACTCGCCCTGACTGGTGTGGCTCAGTGGGCTGGGCATCATCCAGCAAACTGAAAGGTCACCAGTTCGATCCACAGTCAGGGCACATACCTGGGTTGAGGGCCAGGTCCCCGGCTGGGGGCATGTAAGAAGCAACTGATTGATGTTTCTTTCGCACTTAGATGTTTCATTCCCCCTCTTCCTCCACATCGATGTTTCTTTCCGTCTCTTTCTCCCTCCCTTCCCCTCTCTCTAAAAATAAATAAATAAAATCTTTTTTGAAAAGGCACTACTCATAATTATGCGAGGAAAAACAAAACAAGACTGGGACATATGGTCACCCCATCAATGGTCTGAACTTTTCATTTCTCACTCACAGTCCACACATTTTGGACCTGTTTCCAACATTACTGTAGTTAATGAAATCTTATAAATACCAGGCATTTAGATTTATTGAAGTCAAATTCCAGAGTCTCAGTAAGACAGTTAAGTAACCTATCTAATTCTAGAAATTAGGATTAATGAGATAAATGCATTAATTCCAATTTCACAAACTCTGAATTTAAATCTTTTTTTTTCTTAAGTTCTCCCCACTGTTCCCATAGTGGAGGACATTTTCAAGGAGGCAACCTTAAGACAACAACATGTTGTTGAGACCATCTGGACAGTATATGGAATGCATGACTAAATCCCATTAGGACCTCTACATAAACTTGAAGATTCTGGCAAGCAGGTGTGGAGACTACTTACTAGTCTTAAAGCCACAAGAGATAGACCTTGAAGGTAAATTTCCCTGCTTATTAAACCTGCCACCTATTAATCTGGAGTTGTAGGCCTCTTCAATCTCTCCTTGCCCTCTGTGTGGGGGGCCAATTTGCCCACTGACATGCATGTGTCTAAACTATATATATTCCTCTGGATTTGTCCCTTTCTTTCTTTTATATGAATGGAATGATACTTTTTTACAATCTTCTATAAGTCACTTATTTTGATCAACATTATTCTTTTAGATTTATTCATGTGGATGCATGTAGCTGAAGGGCATTCATGTTCACTGTTGTCTCATACAGGTCACAGCCCCTCATTATAAACTCTTGTTGCCAGCTGAATTTCAAATTTCAGAGAGGTTAAGTCTTATTTTATTTTTTATTGATTTCAGAGATAGAAAGGGGGAGGAGAGAAAGAAAGAGAAACATCAATTTGTTGTTCCACTTAATACATTCATTGGTTGATTCTCATATGTTCCATGACCAGGATCAAACCCTCAACCTTGCCATACCAGGATGATGCTCTAACCAACTGAGCTACCAGGCCAGGGCCTACAGAGGTTAAGTCTTATTCTAAAGTGAATACTATAATGTCTCGTAATGTTTGCTATTACATCAAAGTATAGAAAGCCTAAGACTGAGGGAGAAAACTGTGCTCAGTTATTTTAATTGAGATCTAGAATTAGAAAAATAAATTTGCAATATGCATTATTTTTTTAATCCATGCTTCCCATGGAAAAATGCTACTTTTTTAAAAAGAAATGTTCCTCTTTTTTTAATCCTCACCCGAGAATAAGTTTATTGATTTTAGAGAGACAGGAAAGGAAAGCAAGAAACAGAAACATGGGTGTAAGAGAAAAACATCGATTGGCCGCCCCTGTATCAGCCCTGACCAGGGATTGAGCCCACAGCCTAGGTGTGTCCTAACCGGAGATCAAACCCGCAAACCTTTTTGGTGCATGAGATGACGCTCCAACCAACTGACCCACCTGGCCAGGGCCAGGGCCAGAAATAGCCCCACGCCTTTCCCTTCCCCCTCTTCTTTCCCTCAGGTGCATTATTTTGGCCTTTCCCTCTACTAAGCTACAAAGGCCTTTCTTTTGCTTATGTAACTTGTTCCCTGAGCCTATACTGCCCAGTTGGCTCACTTCTACTACCTCTGTAACTTTTCTCTTATAATTTGAAAAAAAGCAATAATCCTTTTTATCTTGCATGAATTCTTATTTACTCTGGACAAACAGAGAAGTTGCTATTTCCAAAGCTGCTTCCTCATCTTCGGAACAAAAGTAATTTCGATTATTTCATTCTTCCTGCTCTTTCTAAAATTAAGAATCAAGAGTACAATAGCAAAGTAAATATCTCGAGTGTCCTAAGTTTGAGATTCTGACATTCACTGAATAAGATTAATTATACTAAAATCAGAATAATTCAGACTAACTTCAGAAAACTTGGCTTATTTATTTGAAATCCCTTAGTTGAATTTTATATAAAGATACATTCTAAAAAACTCGAACTATTTGAATTATAAACTAAAACTATGTAAAATTAGTTTATAAAGTGATTATACTCACATTTGACTTACTATATTATATTCTCTATAAAATAAAAAAAATACAGTGTAGATCTGAATAAACTTTTGTACATTTGTAAAATTCTTAGGTTGAAAGGAAACAATGCAACACAGTACATTAGCTTACCAAACAGCACTTGTTACAGGTAAAATAAAAGCTTAATACCTACCTAATATGCAGAACACATCAGCAAGAATAGAGGGCAGATCCTCACGAAATTCCTAATTTTAAAAACATAATTATTCATAGTAAATACAATAACACACCAGCAAGTATTATAACTTCAGCATAACACTCTTCAGTAAAATTTAAAAACTAACAAAACCCCAATACCACTACATTTACAAAGAACTCTTCAAGTTTCATAATATAGAGAAAATAAAAAATGGGAGACAACTGTTGGGAAAAATATTTAAATGTCTACCATGAAATAACTTGATTTAAAAAAAAAGAAAAACAGAAACCTAAACAAGCACCTCAGGAGATATTAAGGCACACAAACGAGTAATATTTTTCCATTGAAGTTCCATGTTAGAAACCAGTGAAATTTAGAGGACCTCACATCTACCTAAAGACTGTTAAAATAGTAATTTTTCATCAAAAACTTTAAATGCTTTGCTTGTGCCTAAGCCAACACTCATATATGCAAAAATCATAGTGGCGGCAGAACAGAAATCTAAAAAAGATAAAAACAATTACAAGCTATTGTTCTATAACTCAAGATTCTCTGAAGATGAAAATAATTACCAAAAATCTATCTTTATCTTCCTTATGCATTGATGATGTCTGTAGCATCTGGAGAAACTGACTCAAAATGCTCCCCTCATTTCTGCATGAAAACTTCAGCACTTCCCACTCCCATGCCCAATTTTAGAGCCATTTTTCATTAGTAAGGATCACAGTTCAATTATTGCAATTAGTTTGCTGCCACTATAGCAACCCTAAAATTAACCTATTTTCAGAGACTAAAGGAAAGAAATTTAATTCTAAAGAACAAATGGGCATCTGTAAGAGATATGCAAGATATGCTTCTGTGGCTGAGTTATGGGACAGTGAGGCTATATGGGACTATGAGAAAGCCATGACAAAGACAATCCAGCTACAAACGTATATATATGTATCACTAAATATTCAAAGGAAAGGAGGTGAGAACCAAATACATATTATTTTGGACTATTCATTTTCAATAAAGTATCAGGATCAGATTCCATAACCACACTAAACCCCACATTGATGCCCAACTTACAGAATGAAATAACCTTAATTACAGAGCAGACTTTAGTCTCTAGTTTCTTAAAGGCTAAGAACTTTGGCTATGTCGACTTGAATGAAAGTACTAAAGCTACTTGAAAATCAGAAATAATAGAGCAAGAGGAGTTTTCAAAGATGGAATATTAATTGTGTAAGAAATAGACTACTCTAGCATAGCTAATGCTGCTGTTATCTGTAGATACAGACAGTTTAGGGATAAAAGAGAAACTCATATTAAAGTCTTACTGTTCAAATACATCTCAATATGAGGGGGGAAATCACAACAACTAGACATAAAAGTTCTCTAAGACTATCCCCAGGAAAGCATAAAAAATCATACAAAGGCGATTACCTACCATAACAAAAACAGGCTACAAAAGCTTAAAGCAACACAGGGGAAATTTGTACTAAATTAAAAAGCTCCAGGTCCCACCTCAATCATGCTTATTATGAAAGGTGTTCTCAATTGGGCATATAATTTTATTTATACAAGTTTAAGATCCAGCCTAATAGAATAATACACCACTGTAAAAAATCAAACTTTACTGGTTTAAAATAAACACTATTAACACCTTTACAATTTCAGAGCTCATCTTTCAATATTCTAGCCAAAGTATTTTTATAGTAACATTTTAAATTAACTATATCTTGATTTCATTACAAGCATGCTTTTTTTTTGCTCTCCCAGCTTACTCACAACCAGACAAAAAAATTAAAATATCTTTGTCTAGAAACAATGACTTGCCAATATTATCTTAAACATTTCATTGTGAACAAAATGAAATGCAAGTTATACGCTTTAGGGATATTTGAATCAAAGGGAAAGAAATAGGTAACAATTATTAAATTAAAGAACATACATATATACACTTACACTAATGTCATTAAAAACATTAGATGCTTGTTCATGCTTTAGATTTCCTTTAATCACATGGTATGATAATTCATAGAGAGCTTGCTGGAAATCTGTTGAACATAAAAGAAAGAGGTAAGGACACAGTCTCTCAAACATGAAAGGCAGACCCTCTGAGTAAGATCTATATATTCCCTACTTCTCAGTTTATCATAAACATCAATGATGATGATAATAAGCATACTTCTAATGTTTTACTTTAGCAAATTTTTTCCTTTTATTTTCACAAAAGGACAATACCAAAAGAATACAAAAAAGTTAACCTTGGCTCCACTACTAAAATGTAATTACTGCTTGAGCATTACACCTTCCAATCTTTTTCTCTCTGTCTATATATTTTACATAGATGCATTCACAGTACTCACCATTTGGTATTCTGATATCCCCATACTTTTAAAAGCATTTTTTCATGCTACCAAAGCCTCCAAAATTATTTTCATTTACTGCACAGAACTCCAGGAAGTGGATATAATCTAAATTAACCATTCCTCTCACCAGCAGATTTCATAGATTTCCTAAATATATCATTTATAGTCAAGTCAATCTCAAGACTACACTGACAACAGGTAAACAACAGCAGTAAATATAAAATCAGGTTTTATCCATATCCTACTGTCAGAGAAATTTCTCCCCAAACCTAAATCGTTTTCTCCTCTATTTCCATCAGAATTCAAACTAAAAAAAAAAAACTGCATACGTAAATATATTCATAAAACAGCAGTTCTATGAGAACTGTCAACCACAAGCAGTCTCATTCACTATTAATTAGCATAACCCCCTTTCCTAGAGAAGGATTATTTTTTGGGGGGAGATTAATGGTCAGGTGAATGCCTCCTCCTTCCAGCCATCTTTTTCTTCAGTTCCATACATTAAAAACTTTATATCCTTCCTCTCATTTAAAGTAGGGAAACAAGTAGCTCTAAAAAGAATTAATACAAAATAAAGTCAATTTATAATCTCCTTTTGAAGGGACTCAAAAATCTTTCAAGACAAAACTGCAAGTAAAAAATCAAGTATTTTAAACTCTGCTCTGGCTGGTGTGGCTCAGTGGATTGAGCACCGACCTGTAAACCAAAGGATCACTGGTTCAATTTCCAGTCAGGGCACATGCCTGGGTTGTGGGCCATGGCAGGGCATGCAAGAGGCAACCACACATTGATGTTTCTCTTCCTCTCTTTCTCCCTCCCTTCCCCGCTGTCTAAAAATAAATAAATATTTTTTAAAAAATTAAAAAATATCGTCTGCCTTGGTTTGACTACTAGTCACAAAAAAGGAATATAACAGAAATCAAAGCTTTTATCAATATCCCTCTGAACAATGAAAATAGTATTTTGCAATGAAATAAATCTGCCCATTAAGTTACTCGCTAAAGAAATATATATAGCCAGATTATCCCAATTCCTTTTGAAGACTAATTTAAATATATTTAGTTCTTACTAAATATATTTACTTGTTTATTATATATTTTACCATCTCCACAAATATGGCTTCATTATGCTTATAATCAACTATATTAACAGCTAAAATGCAAAGGAAAATTTATATTTGTTAGTATGGTAGGAATATGGGGTTAATTTCATGTTTTCACTTTCTATTAATAAAATGCTTTTACAAGAAACAATATTCATTTCAAGTTTTGTAGATAACTAATTTTTTAAAGCAATCACTCTTGAAAGGACAAAACAGCTGTGCATAAACTAAATTCCCATAATATGGGCTCATGGTGCTGGGGGAGTTCTAATCTTAATCACAGAAGATTAAAATAGAGAACAAATAACCCAGGTCATTTTGCTGATGCTAGGTGACATAAAAACAATCACAATGTAATCCAAAAGTAGCAAAAAACAGTCCCCAATTCACAAGTTATTTAAATGCCCATTTAAGTGGTTAGGAAATCCCATTGTATTTTATCTATAGAAGCAATAAGTGGTGCCTTAAGACTACCAGGCTAGCCCCACAAAAATCCTGTAAAATCTATACTAAAATTGAAAAACTTTATATTTACAATGGGAGAGAAACTTATAACCCATATAATTATACACAAAAAATAAATATTTTATCTTAATGCTAACATTTCAGAAAAAGCAGTTTTAAGAATAGCCACAAGTAAAAGGGACTTCTAAAGATTCCTAGAAATTCATTGTGGCATTTGAACATTGAAGACACCAGTTCTTGGTTATGTCGATTATCACTAGGACTACAGTACTCATGTTTATAATCCACCATCACAATGTTATTTTAATGGGGGGAAGGAATTACAAAAATAAAAAGGTAACATAGTGTGTGCAAGGGAAACTGCCTGTCTGAAATGAAATCAATTCAAGGGGAGGGACAGAAAAGGGAAAGAGCAGAGGGAACACTACTTAAAACTAGATCCCCTTAAATAGAACAAAGGAAATTCCGAAGAAATGACATTTAGTTTCCTGCATAGATACCAAATGGGGGACTCAAACCAAAGCTTGATTGTTAGAGATAGCAGACAAAGAGTGTATGTGTTGAGGAAGTAGGCAACAGCTAGTAAAAGAGACCACCAACAAATTCAGACAATGAGGCCATGTCCATAATTATTTTTGGTTCCATACAGGAATCAGAACAGCCATATAAAGTAACAATATCTGGTAGTTATTAATGATCCACACAGCCCCCATTTAAAACTAAAAGAGGAATAAGCCTGTTATGCTATTAATAGTTTTTCTAAGAATTCTTTCTGTTACCTACTTACGTTTCAATTGCAAACGATATCAAAGTTAACCAAGAAGTTAAAAACTTGTTTTAAACATGGGGTAGAAAAAAAATTAAGCACCCAAGTGCTTTTAGAAAGAAGTCTTTTTTTTTTTTTTTTTTTTTACTTTTTTACACTTCTGGCAGTTAACTAATTCAAAAAAGAAGGGGGAGGGGGAGGGAAAAAGGGCAGAAAACCACTTGAACAATAATTTTAAAAATGTTTAAGAAAAAGAAGGCACTGTGTCAACCTCAGAAATCTTAATGAATTTTTTTTTAATCTTTATGAATAGTCATACAATTTTATAGACAGAATGAATTGGAAAATAACTATGGGGACTCGGGCTAGAAATGTTAAGTCTTGAAACAGATCTTAACCAAAATGAAAGAAAAAAAAAGGCTCATTCATTTGTTAAAAAATGCTTTCCACTCAAAAAGCCAAATTTTCGCCTGGCTGGCATAGCTCAGTGGATTAAGCACGGGCTGGGAACCAAAGTGTCCCAGGTTCGATTCCCAGCCAGGGTACATGCCTGGGTTGCAGGCCATAACCCCCAGCAACCGCACATTGACATTTCTCTCTCTCTCTATCCCCCTTCCTTCCCTCTCTAAAAATAAATAAATAAAATCTTTAAAAAAAAAGTCTAATTTTCTTTAAAAAGCATGTAATCTCATATTAAGAAATATATAATTTTTGATAAAGCAAAGCAAACTTATCTATAGAAAATCATTCTGTTCTTAATCTTTTATTTGTGAAGACGTAATTTAAGTAAATGCAGTGAATTTTATAATTTGGGAGTTAAAATAACATATTCGTTATAAATAATTGTTCCCAGATTGAAAAAAACAGTATGGGTTCAACCTCAATGAAAGCTATGTAAGAAAATACTTGATACTTACTAGACACAATTGCTTTTGGTTTTAACCCTCCTTTCTAAATCCATATGCCTAATTTTAAATTAATGAATGTTATATATAGCAACATCCTTCAAAATTAAAGTAACTAGAAATTTTTAATCTGTTTAATCCCATAACATTTTACTTAATAAACCATATTTGTGATATGCAGTAAACAACTCCTTTGCTTTTAAGGTTTTCCATGACAACTGCCATTAACAAGATCCCCAGATACCACCTAAACACAACCAGCTTTAGTAAAAACACTGAACCTCAGTTACTGGAAATTTCCTCATGTAAATAAGATCACAATCATTTTTCCTGCCACTCTAGTTTTTTTTCTTCTGTTTATGACGGACTGATAACTAGTCTATGTAATTTTTCATACAGCTAGTGACTGCTGAAATTTGGCTAAATACACCATGTCATAATTATAAAAGCCAAGCAATAACATGACTATTATGCAGGTCAAAAACATCCATATACAAAAGAAAAAAACCCTTATACAAGATGTAGAGTCTTACCATAACTATACTTTTAATCTTAACTGTAATATATTCATATAAAAGTTTTAAATAATGTCAACTATCCTATACCTTTTGTTTTCATTCATAACAACTTGATGAAAAGTGGGATATTTATTAATACTGACCAAGCCAAAAATAATAGCTATTATACTTTTGAAACTCTTACCTCTGTAAGTCGAACTATCATGGCTTTTATTTTCACTGAGGATCCGACATAAATGCAAACTAGAAAAAAACAGAAATAGTCTACATTAATTTCAAACTTTAAAGATGATCCTTATCAAGCAAATTGTATCAAATAAAAATATTTGAAAATTTATCAGATGATTAAATCCACCAGTTTATAATAAGAATAGAACAAATCTAAAAACCCCAATTGGTCAGAACTGGAGGATATTAGTGAATCAATTCATTATTTTGAAAACTAGTAAAACATAATAAAAAATCAAGCACGTCTTCTGCCTTCATATATGAACCAACAGTCAATAAGAAATGTCTCTGTACTTAAGTATTTCAGCTAATAAATAATGAAGGAATGATAGAATTACAACATTACCATTTTAAGATTCCTAATAAATTAAAAGACCTAGGCATCTTCGATGGCTATTCACATCACAAGAGACACCAGAGACAATCAGACTTGATGTGCTTTCCTGATTCTAATAAAAGAATATACCACACACCTATGACGTAGTCTTAAAAAATAAAAAGCCCTGACCTAAATTCAGACTGTCGGAAACTCTATAGGACAATGACCTAGTCTCTTCAGCAAGTATATTGCTAGGAAAAATAAAAGATAGTGGGGGATCCTCAGAGTAAAAAGTGCTTAAGAGGTATATCAATCACAATGTATGGATCCTTATTTGAATCCAGTTTCAAACAAATATTTTAAAAATTAACATTTAAGAGTCTACTGGAATGCTTCATAAAGACTTTTTCAGAGATAGATGCTGAAATATTTATGTATCATATGATATTTACTTCAACAGAATGGAGAAAAATGGTGGGGTTACAGAAGAAACAAGATTGGCCAGCAGTTGACATATATATAAATGGAAAATATTAAAATATAGCAAAACTAGTGTGGGTTTATCCCAAATACGCAAAGTGGTTCAAATTAACTCACCATATGTGACTTTTTAAAATAACACTATTGTTCAACAGATGCATAAAAAACATCTGACAATATTCAACATCCATTAATATTTTTTTTAAAGACCAGCCATGTGCCCTGGCTGGTATGGCTCAGTGGACTGCGCATCAGCCTGTGACCCAAAAAGGTCGCTGGTTCAATTACCAGTCAGGGAACATGCCTGACTGTGGGCCAGGTTTCCAGCTGGGGGTGTGTGATAGGCAACAAACTGATTGACTCTTCTCTGCTTCTCTTTCTCCCTCCCTTCCCCTCTCTAAAAATAAATAAATAAAACCTTTAAAAAAAAACTCTTAGAAAATAGGAATAGAAAGGAACTGTTATAATCTGATAAAGCAGCGGTTCAACAGTTCACAAACTCTTGATCCCCAAGACACTGTCTGGAGTTCTGCAAGGTCAGAACTATACTTGTGATAATACTAAGATTTCATTTTCCTTTTTTTGCTACACTAACGTTTGCATGTTCAAAAGCAAAGGAAGATAAGACTGCTGGCACCTTAGCATGCATCAAGGCAGAAACACCAAACTGCCTCATTGATTCTTCATGATCAAGAAATCAAAGGAAAGAATAGAGCCAGTCTCATGTAAGATGTCACCAAACTGTTTTATTTTTCATGACCCTCCACAAACAAAAGCCAGTTTCACTCAAGAATGTGCTCAATGGGAGTGACATCAGCAAGAAGGGAGAATAGGAAGCCCTGGGCCTTTCCTTCCTCCCATGGAAACAATTCAACAAAGCACATACCAATTCCCTTTATGATAAATTCAGAAACAAACTAAGAGGCTTCTACATCCCAGGTGAATAGTAAACCAGCTTCATAAAAGCAGGTAGGAAAATTTGCCCATTCACCATAGTCCCTCCTCCTGGCACAGAAACACACAACTGGAAGGGAACTTCTAGCTCCCAAATTCTCCATGGGGAGGAAAAGAGAAGACTGAACAGTACATCTAACGTTCTGACTGGTGGAGGAGGCTGCCTGAGGGACTAGTTTCTTCCTGGATACAAGTCCTGACATACTCTAGGTGCCTAAATAACTTGCTGAAAACAAAGAACTGAGTGGCAAGCTGCAGATCCAGAGACCCAGCAAACAGAGACTAATACAGCTCAACAACCTCTCCCTCAGGGGAGAAAGAGAGGACTAGAGCATGTGTCCAACAGTCCAGCTCTTGTGGGGACTGTCTGAGAGACTGGTTTCAATCTATCCTGACTTACAGTGCTCATGGTACCTGGCACACTCTAGCCGCCTGGGGGGCCACTGATAACAACAAAGTGTTGAGTGATGTGTTGCTGCTTCATAAGACCTATGGTACAACAGCTGGACACCAGAGGATAAAAAAGTACACACTTCTGAAAGAAACTGGAAAATCCCTCCAATTTGGAATCAATACTCTTAAGACCGGAGGACATATGTAGAAAAAATGTACAGATTCTACATATGACTCTACATATGAATCCCCCAGAGTCTACAACCAGGATGATTGGTAAAGGCCTCTTCCTGCACTAAGCCAGTCCATAAAAACTGGGAGTAAAGTAATTTATGAAGCAAATGTAAAAAACAGACCACATTGGAGCACCACCACCCTTCCCCTGCACAGCTGATCCTCCATGGAAGGTGGAAGTGATAGGAGAGGCTGTGCCACTGGACCCTATAGGACACCTACTACATTAGGCCACACTACCAACACATAGAATCAAAGTAGCTCTATCTAACACATAGAAACAAAGGGAGGCTGCCAAAATGAGGACACAAAGAAACACGGTCCAAATTAAAGAACAGATCAAAATTCCAGAAAAAGAACTAAACAAAATGGAGATCAGCAATCTCTAAGATGCAGAGTTCAAAACACTGGTTATAAGGATGCTCAAAGGAACTTAGTGAGGACCTCAGCAGCATAAAAAAGATCCAGTCAGAAATGAAGGATATGCTAATTAAAATAAAGAACAATTTACAAGGAAACAACTATAGAGTGAATGAAGCCAAGAATGAAATCATGATTTGGAATATAAAGAAGAAAAAACAACTAACTAGAACAAGAAAAAAGAATCCAGAAGAAAACCAGGATAGTATAAGCAGCCTCTGGGACAACATCAAGAGGTCTAACATTCCCATCATACAGGTGCCAGAAGGAGAAGAGGAAGAGCAAGAAATTGAAAATCTATTTGAAAACTAATGAAAGAAAACTTCCCTAATTTGGTGAAGGAAATAGACATGCAAGTCCAGGAAGTACTGGGTCACAAACAAGATGGCCAAGACACATCATAATTAAAATGCCAAACGTTAAAGATAAAGAATTTTAAAAGCAGCAAGAGAAAAAAAAAAGTTAATTACCTACAGGGAAGTTCCCATAAGACTGTCAGCTGATTTCTCAAAAGAAACTTTGCATGTTAAATGGGACTGGCAAGAAATATTCAAAGTCATGAAAAGCAGGGACCTATAGCCAAGATTACTCTACCCAGCAAAGCTATCATTTAGAATCGAATGGCAGATCAAGAGCTTCCCAGACAAGAAAAAGCCAAAGGAGTTCATAATCACCAAACCATTATTATATGAAATGTTAAAGGGATTTATTTAATAGAAACAAAATGAAAACTATGAATAAAGTGGCAAAAATACATATCTATCAAAAAACTGAATCTAAAAAGCAAAATAAGCAAACAAGAAAAAGAGACAGAATCATGGATACACAGAGAGTTTTGATGGCTTCCACATGCAAGCAGAGTGTGGGGGAACGCGTAGAGATGAGGGGATTAAGAAGTACAAATAGGATCTGGCTGGCGTAGCTCAGTGGATTGAGCACGGGCTGCAAACCAAAGCATCACAGGTTCAATTCCCAGTCAGGGCACATGCCCGGTTGGTTGCAGGCCACGGCCCCCAGCAACCACACATTGATGTTTCTCTCTCTATTTCTCCCTCCCTTCCCTCTCTAAAAATAAATAAATAAAATCTTTAAAAAAAAAAAAAGAAGTACAAATAGGGAGTTACAGAACAGCCATGGGGATGTAAAGCACAGCATAGGGAATAGAGTAGCCAAAGAACAAATATGCTATGACCTACAGACAATAGACAATGGTTTGGGGATTGCCTGTGGGAGTTAGGGGGATGGGTGTAGGGGGATGGGTGTAGGGGGACAAAGGAAAAAACTGAGACAACTGTAATAGCATAAATAAAATATAATTTTAAAAATTAGAATTTGGAAAACATTGTATGTGCCACCATGTACTTAACTACTTCCCAATTCATAGATTCCTGATAGTGCAGTGATACTAAAGAATGTGTTTTCTGATATTAACAATGCACTGTATCAATATTTAGAAGAGCTGCATCCTTTAGTGAAACCAATGTTTTCCAACGGACAAAGCACAATGTTGCAAAATAATGCATGGGGAAAAGATTCCAAGTATAAAAGAGAAACAAATGGATTTTAATTTAACAAATCACAAAAGATCACTAATGTGGTTTTGGACTTTGCATTGAAACAAATCATCCAGACACTACCACCTGATAAATTTTGATATGATATCAAAGAATATCTATAATTATCTGAAAAGGCTATTAAAATGTTCCTTTAGCCAACTACTTTCCTCTGTGAGGCTGGGTTTTCTCCATTATACATCATACAACAATATATTGCAACCCCTACTTCACAGCATATGTAAAAATCAACTCTGGTTAGGCAAAACTTAAAAATGAAAAGCAAGCCCTGGCCAGGTTGCTGAGTTGGCTGGAGCGTTGCTCCATGCACCAAAAGGTTGTGGGTCCAATCCCCAGTAAGGGCACATATTTAGGCTGAGGGTTCAATCTCTAGTCAGGGAGTGTACAGGAGGCAACCAATCGATATTTCTTTCTAACATCGATGTCTCTCTCTCCCCAACCACTCCCTCCTGCCTGCCTGCCTGCCTGCCTCCCTCCCTCCCTCCCTCCCTTCCTCTCTCTGTAAAATCAATAAACATATCCTCAGGTGAGGATTTATTTTTCTTTTAAATACATTTTACTGATTATGCTATTACAGTTGTCCTATTTTCCCTTTATTCTCCTCCGCCCTGCAATCCCCTTACCCACACCCACCCCACAGTTCATGTCTATGGGTCATACATATAAGTTCTTTGGCTTGTCCATTTCATATATTATTCTTAACCTCCCCTGACTATTTTGTACCTACCATTTATGCTACTTATTCCCTGTACCTTTTCCCCCCTCTCTCTCCCCTCCCACTCCTATATGATAACCCTCCATGTGATCTCCATTTCTGTGGTTCTGTTCCTGTTCTAGTTGTTCACTTAGTTCACCTTTGTTATTTTTTAAGGTTCAGTTGTTGATAGTTCAGTTTATTGTCATGTTACTGTTCATATTTTGATCTTCTTTTTCCTAGATAAGTCCCTTTAACATTTCATATAATAAGGGCTTGGTGATGATGAACTCCTTTAACTTGACCTTATCTGAGGAGCACTTTATCTGCTCTTTCATTCTAAATGATAGCTTTGCTGGATAGAGTAATGGTCCTTGCCTTTCATGGCTTAGAATACTTCTTTCCAGTCCTTCTTGCCTGTAATGTTTCTTTTGAGAAATCAGCTGATAGTCTTATGGGAACTCCTTTGTAGGTAACTGTCTTCTCTTCTCTTGCTACTTTTAAGATTCTTTCCTTCTCTTTAATCATGGTTAGTGTAATTATGATGTTCCTCAATGTGTGCTTCCTTGGGTCCAACTTCTTTGGGACTCTCTGAGCTTCCTGGACTTCCTGGAAGTAATCAGGATTCTCAAGGAATTAGTTGAGTACGGCCACAAAATACAGGAAAAAGTGAAGGCTATGAAAAGTGGAACAAAGGAAAATGCAAAGGGAACCAACAGTGACAGGAAGGAAACTGGGACTGAAATCAACAGTGTGGACGAGAAGGAAGAAATACACATTCGACAAGAACAGAATGAAGAAACAAGAATTCAAAAAAATGAGGAGAGGCTTTGGAACCTCTGGGACAACTTTAAACGTTCCAAAATCCAAATTGTAGGAGTACCAGAAAGAGAAGAGGAAGAGCAAGAAATTCAAAACTTATTTGAAGAAACAGAGACTTCCGGCAAGATGGAGGCATAGGTGGACGCACCGTACCTCCACACACAACCAAGATTGGAACAACAACAATTTAGAGGCAGAATAATACCCAGAACTGACAGAAAATTTATCTGAATGGAAGTCAGACAGCCAAGAAGTTGAAATAGACCCATTTATCCAGACCGGTAGGAGGGGCAGAGACAAGCAGCTGGGCACCAGTCATGGCGCGAGGAGAACAGGGAGAACTGGTCACTTAAGGCAACCGGGAGCTCATAAGGCATCTGGGGTGCGCAAGACCGCAGCAGGTGGACTCTGAGTACGCAAGCGGCAGCTGGAAGACCCAGTGAGGCAGCGACTGTGGAGCAGGGCAGAGCACGCAACCCAGGATCCCAGGGAAGGGCCTGAGGTCCCACGGAGAACGGAGCTACCACCATTGTTCCCTCTCAACCCTGCCCTCACGTACAACATCACAATCTAGCGACTGGGGTGCCCCGCCCTGGTGAATACCTAAAGCTCCACCCCTCAACATAACAGGGGCGACCAGACCAAAAAAAAAAAAAAAGGCTCGAACAGAAGAACAAATCAGTTCCCCAGAACTCATCCTTTTGAGTGACCAAGAGATAGCCAATCTATCAGACACACAGTTCAAAACACTGGTGATCAGGAAGCTCATAGAATTGGTTGATTTTGGTCACAAATTAGATGAAAAAATGCAGGTTACCATAAAAGAAATGAAGGAAAATGCACAGGAAACCAATAGTGATGGGAAGGAAACTGGGACTCAAAACAATAGAGTGGACCAGAAGGAAGAAAGAAACAACCAAACAGGAAAGAATGGAGAAATAAGAATTCAAAAGAATGAGGAGAAGCTTAGGAACCTCCAGGACATCTTTAAACGTTCCAACATCCAAATTATAGGGGTACCAGAAGGGGAAGAGGTAGAGCAACAGATTGAACATGTATTTGAACAAATAATAAAGGAGAACTTCCCCATTCTGGCAAAGGAAATAGACTTCCAGGAAGTCCAGGAAGCTCAGAAGTGTCCCAAAGAAGTTGGACCCAAGAAGAAACACAACAAGGCACATCATAATTACATTAGTCAAGGTAAAAATGAAAGAGAGAATCCTAGAAGCAGCAAGAGATAAGGGGACAGTCACCTACAAAGGAGTTTCCATCAGACTGTCAGCTGATTTCTCAAAAGAGACCTTACAGACAAGAAGGGGCTGGAAAGAAGTATTCCAAGTCATGAAAGACAAGGACCTATATCCCAGATTACTCTATCCAGCAAAGCTTTCATTTAGAATGCAAGGGCAGATAAAGTGCTTCTCAGATAAGGTCAAGTTAAAGGAGTTCATCATCACCAAGCCCTTATTTTATGAAATGTTAAAGGGACTTATCTAAGAAAAGATTTTAAAAAAATGTATAGTAAAAGGACAGCAAACTCACAAATATTAACAACCACACCTAAAGCAAAACCAAAAGAAACTAAGCAAACAACTAGAACAGGAACAGAACCACAGAAATGGAGATCACATGGAGGGTTAAGAACAGGGGAGTGGGACGAGGAGGGGGGGGGAAAGGTACAGAAAATAAGTAGCATAGATTGTAGGTAGGAAATAGACAAGGGGAGGGTAAGAATAGTATGAGAAATGTAGAAGCTGAAGAACTCATAAGTATGACACATGGACATGAACTAAAAGGGGGGAAGTGGGTGGGAGAGAGTGTACAGGGTGGAGGGGAGTGAAGGGCGGAAATGGGACAACTGTAATAGCATAATCAATAAAATATATTTAAAAAAATGGAGAACTTCCCCAATCTGTCAAAGGAAACAGATTTCCAGGAAGTCCAGATAACTGAGGGTGAAGATTTTTTTAATGAAAAGCAAAATAATACATCTACAAAAACATCAAAGGAGGATAATTTCATTAACCTTGAATTGGGGAAAGACTACTTAAAAACAAAAGTACCAATCATAAAGGAAAAGACTGATAAACTTGACTACATTAAGGAGCATGACTTCTGTTCATTAAAAGTCATCATTATAAGAGTGGAAGCCAAAGAATAAAAAGGTATTTGCCACACATATAGTGTAACCCACAAAAGGTGCAAATACAAAGTATATAAATAACTCCTATAGCTCTGACCAATATGGCTCAGTTGGTTGAGCATCATCTGGCAAAGTAAAAGATCAGTGGAGCAATTTCCAGTCAGGGTACATGCCTACATTGCAGATTCAGTCCTTCATCAGGGCACAACCAATCGATGTTTCTCTCTCACACTGATGTTTCTCTCCCTCTCTTTTTCCCCCCTTCCCCTCTGAAAATAAATAAATTTTTTCAACAAACAGGAACTCCCACAAATCAATGAAAGACATGGAAACAATCCAATAGAAAATTGGGGAAAAGATACAGAGGACTTTCACAAGAAATAAGAAATCTAAATGACCAATAACATAAAAAGATGCTCATGAAAATATAACCCCCAACAAAATACCATTAGTACATATCATACTGACAAATTTTTAAGTCTGACAATATTAGATGTGAAGGTGAACACTCATATACTACTGGTAGGAGTATAGTTTGAAATAATTTGGCAGTATCTAATAGAGCTAAGTATAATCACGATCAAGAACCCAGCAATTCTACACTGAAGTATTAATATATATCCCACAAAACATATGCTTGTATACACCAAGATACTTATATAAGAATGTTTCTATTAGCAGTGTTGGTAACAGCTAAAAACCGAAAACAAATTTGTTCATCAATAGCATTAGAGATCAACAAATTATAGTATGATTACACAATGGATCATCTTGTAACTAGGAAAATCAATGAACCACAAATACATACAAAAATATGAATGGATCTTAAAGACATAATGTTGAGCAAAAGCAGTCAGATACAACAGAATATGGCCTCTATGATCCCATTTATGTGTAGTCCAAGAAAAACTTAAACTTATTGGGTAGTAAAAGTGTAAATAAAAACAAGGAAGAGAAGACCACATCATCACAATGGCTACCTCGGGGAAGTAAATGGGGGTACAATCAGCAGGGAAGGTTATATTGTCTCAACCTGGGTATAAGTTACATGCAGGTGTGCATCTTAGAGATTCAAGTTTTACATTTAGGTTTTATGCACTTTTCTGTATTTTTTTTTAATTTCACAATTTAGGAAAAGAAATATTCTTATTACAATTGTACAAGACTCTAACAACAAAAGAAAACCAACAAACACAGTTATTTCTTACTCTTTTACATCTAGCAATCTTTTTTTAGCCAATAAAACAAGTCATTTTAAAATTTATAGAATATGCTTATATATCACACCTAAGTTGAAATATGATGCCACATTACAATCATCCAGAGATTATATACTTTGCAGATTATCCATGCCCTTAAAGCCCACCTCTCTGTGTCTTTTGAGTATTTCAATACTCCATCATCAGGATAAGCAGTAACAAGGTTGTTAAAAGTCAAAGCCAACTTTTCCTGGTCAATAATTCACTTGTAGGTCTCACAAAATTATTTTCAAAACCAAAGAATAAAAAGGCCTTGCCAATGGAGAATAATTGCTACATTAAATCTGCATAATTTGAAAATCTAATTAAGTTTCATTTTTAACCAACTCCTATTTAAAATTTTTTTCAGAGAACACCTTAGAAATGATAAAATAAACTGATTTCAGTTTGACTCCAAGTACTTTCAACTACTTCCCTGGAGAGCTAGACAGGGATTTCCAATGTGTTGAGAACAGTGGTTAAGCTTCTCATTTCTCAATACATTAAATCTACCACAAGCTTATCTAGAATAGGAAACAAAATCAATCTTCCTTCCAATAGGCAACATAGAAATAACATCTGTTTTAGATTAGTATCAGAGAATAGAACCTAAAAATGTCTGCAACCTAAGTCTTTTGTCAAGAGTAAATATATAAGTATACGAAGACTGCTTCAATATTTGCTATAAAGTATTAGAAAAATTCCCCCTTGTAGTTCTCACTGTCTGCATAGCTTCAATTTCCTTTAGAATATAGTAGCAGCAAACCTGCCTTTGACAGAAGAATGTAATGGAATCAAGTAACTCATCTTGTGCCCAGATTACGAAAAAGCAAAGCCAACTAGTCCTTATGGTGAATGTTTGTGCTTATTCATTTTCAGTAGCTTCACTTTCTGTTTGTTTTAATGAGCTTAATGCATATATCTTTTGTGATAATTCTTCCAGTGAGGAGGGGGAAATGTCCATATCCCACCTAATCTAACAGTATAATCATTGTTACATAATTTTAAGACATAATTGAAATATAATGCCATCTTATTAGTCACAAGGCCAGAAACATATTCATCAGGATACAGAAGGTAATATCAACATGAACTATTAATTAGCATCTCAAATATTTGCTCAACCCCTGGATGGTATGGTTCAGTGGACTGAGTGCCAGCCTATGAACCAGAAGGTCACCAGTTCGATTCCCAGTCAGGGCACATGCCTGGGTTGTGGCCAGGCCCCCAGCTGGAGGTGTGTGAGAAGTGACCAATCGATACTTCTCTTGCACATTGATATTTTTCTCCCTTTCTTTCCCCTCCCTTCCCCTCTCTCTAAAAATAAATAAATAAAACCTAAAAAAAAATAGTTGCTCAAATTATGTAAGAAATCACTGAGGGGGAATTCACTTGCATAACAGAAATTTTTATTTCCCTAGTACAAAACAGTTCTTCCTTCATTGTAGAAGGAAACCAAAAACAATCACAAAGAAATTTCCCCCAATCAGTAGGTTTGTGCTCTTCTCCCTAAGTAATCCACTAACAGAAGATCATGAAGTATCTTTAAAGAAACAATTGTTTCTGCATGCTGCATATCTTACTATACCTATTGAAAACAGCTTTAGTACTCTATTCTAAATGATTAAGGGAAAAAACAAACTTTCTCCAACGGTTGCCCATTTTAATGTGACTTTAAAAATAAATATTCTGTCTCAGTCCACATTCAAATAATTATTTCAGTCCCTTAATAAACTCTAAATAATTGATTTTACCATTTTTTCCCACTTTTAAAACAGTTTGGTGCTCTTGTAGAGATGGTGTCTCAGGTTCCTGAGAACAAAGACAGAATCTACTTCTTGTCAAAGGTCTGTGAAACAAACTGAATAAAATGTCTGAAATTCTATCAAGGACACAAGTATTTTGTGACTACTTCTTAACATGAGTACTTAGCTTACCACCTTAGTTATTCCCATTTTGTAGTAAAAGAGCAAACAGCACAAGACTGAACTACTTGATTAAAATCAACATCTGAAGTTGATTTCTCACAGGAAACTAATGTCAATCTGTACTTTAATTCTTAAAAATAAAACAACAAAAAAAGCGAATTTGATTAAGTGCTACTTCTATTATCATTGTTAGAAGAGACATAACCCACAAAAAATGAATAATGGGACATGTAGTTTTAACTTGAAATATACATTTATGAAAATGAAAGCATGCACTTGAGGAGGAAAGGGAACAGGAAATGTTTTAAAAAGACAACAGTTCCTGCACACAAGTACATTAATAGCTCTCACTCTACCTTAATATTTAAGTATTGTAGAATAATTTTTCTAACAAAGAAAGCAGTAGCCTAAAAAGAATGATATTGCTACAATTCCTGAAGAATGCCTTTCTCTTACCAAGAAAATGGACCAAGACTTATAACTTGCGAATACAAGTCGAAATGAGAAAATAAATGCCAAATGAAAACTAAGACACGAAGGAAATGTTTCAGATAAAGTTTCAGCTGAATTTAGGGCACCCTTTAAGAAAAAAGAAAAAAAAACATACAAAAATAATACAGAAAAAAAGATTCAATTAGCAAAGACTGCAATTTCTTAGCATTAGAAATTTCTATTTGCCATGACCAACCCCCTCCTATTTCCCTCCAAAGAATTCAGATCAAACAACATCTAGTGAACATCCAAATGTATGTTCTGAATGTGTAGAAGCATTTAGCAGCAGAATAAAAAGAATGGTAACAAAAACATTTTGCAATTAAATTTTAAAACTTTATTGTAACTACCAATAAGACCTAAAAATTCTAAGATATGTAAATTTTTTAAAGAATTAAGTCCAAACAGATAAGTAGATGGTAGTCAACAAATGCAAGTATTTCAAAATCTGACTAAGCATTGACATGAGGCTAATACCTACAGATTAAGAGCTTAGAACATAAATCCTACATTAAGATTGCTTATGACACAATGAAATACTCAGCTCACTATATTAATGCTTTCTATTAAAAACATTTTCTCCATTGGATCTACCAGTACACAAGTTTATTAGCTTATCCATGGCAAGTCCCATACTAATATGAAATCATCAAGAAACTAAAACTCTAAAAAAAAGCTTCTGCACAGCAAAAGAAACCATCAACAAAAATAAAAAGGGAACCCACTGTATGGAAGAACATATTTGTGCATCACACCTCTGATAAGGGGTTAATATCCAAAATATATAAAGAACTTACACAACTCAATACCAGGAAGACAATGCAATTTAAAAATGAGCAAAGGACCTGAATAGATACTTCTCCAAAGAGGACAGAGGGCCCAGAAACATATGAAAAAAATGGTCAACTTCATTAATTAGTCAGATGAAAATTAAAACCATAATTAGATACCACCCCACATCTGTCAGAATGGCCATTATTAATAAATCAACAAACAACAAGTGCTGGAGAGGTTGTGGAGAAAAGGGAACCCTTGTGCACTGTTGGTGGCAATGCAGACTGGTACAGCCTGCATTCTGTGGAATGCAGTATGGAGTTTCCTCAGAAAAATTAAAAATGGAACTGCCTTCTGACCCAGCAATCCCACTTTGGGACTATATCCTAAGAATCCTGAAACACCAATTAGAAAGAATATAAGGACCCCTATGTTTATAGCAGTGTTATTAACATTAGCCAAGATCTGGAAATAGCCCAAGTGTCCATCAGTAAATGACAGATAAAAAAAAGCTGTGGTTCATTTATACAATGGAATAGTACTGGCCATAAAAAAAGGAACTCTTCCTGGCTGGCATAGCTCAGTGGATTGAGTGCAGGCTGCGAACCAAAGTGTCGCAGGTTCGATTCCCAGTCAGGGGACATGCCTGGGTTGCAGGCCACGGCCCATAGCAACCGCACATTGATGTTTCTCTCTCTCATTCTCCCTCCCTTCCCTCTCTAAAAATAAATAAATAAAATCTTTAAAAAATAAAAAAGGAACTCCTACCTTCTGTGACAGAATAGATGGACCTGGAAATTATTATGCTAAGTGAAATAAGCCAGTCAGACAAAGATAAACACCATATAATTTCATTTATATGTGGAATCGAATGAACAAAATAGAAACAAATAGAAAACAGAAACTGACAACTGTCATAGGGGTGGGGGAGGGGAACAGGATGAAAGAAGTCAAAGGGATTAGCCAAAGAACCTATATACATAACCCAGAGACCCAGACAACAGTGCAGTGATGGCCTGAGGGAAAGGCGGACCAGGGCTGGGTGGAGGTGGGCAAAGGGGGAGAAAATGAGGACATCTGTAATAGTGTCAATAATAAAAAGTAAAGTTAAAAAGAAGGAAACACTTCAGCTGGTGTGGCTCAGTGGATTGAGTGCTGGCCTGCAAACCAAAGGGTCATGGGTTTGATTCCCAGTCAGGATATATGCCTGGATTGCAGGCCAGGTCCCCAGGGGGTGGGGGGGATGTGAGAGTCAACCACACTCTGATGTTTCTTTGCCTCTCTTTCTCCCTCCCTTCCCCTCTCTCTAAAAATAAATAAAACCTTTTTTAAAAATTAAAAAAACTAAAACTCTAATTCCAAAAAATAAAGCTATTAAATCCATATCTTGCATATGTCGCAGTATTTGAGAGTTTGCATTAAGATGTGAAACTTGTGCCCCAGCTGGTGTGGCTCAGTGGGTTGAGTGTCAGCCTGTGAACCAAAGGGTTGCTGGTTCAATTCCCAGTCAGGGCAAGTGCCTAGGTTGTGGGCCAGGTTCCCAGTGGGGGGGGGGTGTAAGAGATACAACCACATATTGATGTTTCTCTCTCTCTTTTTCTCCCTACCTTCCCCTCTCTTTATCTAAAGATAAACAAATAAAAATCTTTTTAAAAAACTAACTCCAAAAAAATGTGGAACTTGTAAGAATAGATGTGTTACTGGAAAGAACACAATTATTATGGTTCAGTAGTCCTCCTTTGTCCTTTTGATATTGTCAAAGAAATCATTTTAAAAGTTCTGTAATGTACCATTTAAAACAATCAATATCTCTGGAAAGAATAGGTTAGCTAGATATGTGATGGCAAAATACAGGGGGTGGGGGTTTCCTCCTAATTACCTAAAAACACTTATTCTTCAAAGTGAAGACTTTCCATCTTAATAGACAGTTGCTTTTCATGAGGCACAATTAAGAATTATCCTCTCTTAAAGTTATATAAAATGCCCCATGTATCTCATATGTTGCTTTAACACTATGATGCTAAAGTTACTACAACTCCCAGAATACAGACTTACACTAGTAAGAAGTAACAGACAAGAAATGAATGTCATGAAATGCATCATGCATTTTTAAAAGGTAACGTTCAGTTAAGTTAAAGGTAACTGCTAATTCATCTTGCTAAGAAGGAAAAATCCACCCAAGATATAATTTTAAATAGTGGTCATATTCTGAAAGCCAAATCTATATATGATTCACTAATAATTTGGTGGCACATTACCTGTTTTTTGTTGGTTTGTTTCCTGAAGAGAACATATCCTCAAGATTTTATTGTCACAAAATAAAACAAAATATGAAGCTTAGAACTGGACTGCTTGGCCCTTTCTCTTCTTATCTCCCCCCAGTTCAAAATGCTTGTGTCTCTTAATAGTCAGGATTCACTTAGATCTTCAGTTGGGCTCAGTGCATCAAGCCTCGGCACAATCTTCTTTGTAGTTCTAGCCTTTTTGCAGAAAAATCTTCTTAGTCTGCCCAACATAGCCACTCTACTTCCTGTCATAGCTGCTTTCCCTGAGCACACAGTGTCCTTGTCCTTCTGGTACTTTGTTACATTGTTGGGTTGATGGTGGCCACACTTCTTACAGAAAGCCACGTGGGTTTTAGGAATGTTCAAGAGATTTGCTAGAGTGCTATCAGCACAGAAAAGCTTACCTTGGTTTTTAATATTTCCAGTTGCTGGTTTATTTTTAAGAGGCTGTTTTCAGACAAAGGAGGTGATGTTTTATAATGAATTACAACACCATTTGTTCTAATAAAATGAAACTGCTAACACATCCATCTTTAGCAAGATAGAAAAAATCCAAGTTTAAACTATATGCAACAAAGTATCGAATAAAAGAAGACTAAGTACTGAATGGTGATGTGTTTGATTAAAAGATTTCATTGTGTCACACGACTAGCAAGTTTAAACTCTCTTTATATAACAGAATACAATTATAAAACTGACCATATCAATTTGGATCTACTCTAATTCAAACTACATTCCAAAAGCCATGGAATAAGTATATTACATGTAACAGTTTTGAAGCAGCTCTTCAAACACAGGAACTATGACAGGTAGCATGCATCATGTAAATATACATAAAGTGAATCCAAAACTCCATTTGGACTACATCACTTTGTTTTTCTCCAAAGGCTGCCTGCCAGTCAGAAGCCAAGCAGAATTTCACCTCCCAGCCCTAAAACCAGTCATTCCACGGTGGGAGTCACAATAGTAAAACTGTCAAAAACAGTTAGCTGGAAGGAGGAAGTTGAGCAATTTACAAAGATGACAACCCCTAAATAACTAAGTTGGACTTTAAAAGTAAACAATGAACTGATTTATCCTAATCTAATGCAGATGAAAATGATGGTTTGGTAACTTCCCATCCTGCCTTCCCTGCACACAAGGGACCTAATAGCTGTTTGTTAACTAGTAGTACAAGGATTTGGAAAATATTCCAAACAGTTAAAAATGAATATTCACCAAACTGATTTCCTTGTCAGTTAATAAGCCAATGAGAATTCTAAGCATATGCTAGAAAGTCTGGAGGGGGGGGGGCAGGACAATTGAACCAAAATAAATTTGAGACACAGTCCCCACTCTTCAAGGGTCTCTCAATTCATTAAGAGTACAGGTAAGAGTCAGGGACCAATTAATTGCTAACCAAAGTGCAAGAGCTGCACAGTAAGTTTAAGTATCTAAAGACTGTAATATTACTTATAATAGTTATCACTTGAGCACTTATAATAAGCCAAGTACTTTACAGGCAATATTTAGTCTTCACAACAATCCTTTGAGTACTTATTCCCAATTTACTCAAGAGGAAACTGTCAAAGTGGTTAAGGAACTTATCCAAGGTCACTCAGCTAGTTAAGTGGCTAAGACTGGCGCTTACTCAGGCAATCCAATCTAGAGCTCACAGTTAAGACTAAGTAAAGCAGTGAGAGTGCAGTTGGGAAGGCCATATAGGCAGGCAACATTACCTGCGCACGCCTTCCCCGCGTTTCCTTCTAAGTAACAAAGTTCCCACCGTACACTGCACCAGCAACCGTAAACTGACCACTACGGGGAAGTGGAGAGGGCAACGACGGTAAAATTGGCTAAAGAGTTAACTCATACAGAATTGAGCCTTAGCTAATAAAGCGATTCAAAGAAGAAAATTAGAAATAAATTATTTGTTTTTTAGTAGCTAGGGTTTGTTTTGCTACTTACACAATTTTTTCTTCCGAGACAGCGCTGAAATTTTGGGCTAGGAAACTGCGGGTATGGCAAATTACTGTTATGTATTAGTGAAAAAAAAAAGTTTTATGACTAAAGGAAACGCGTTATTCTGGGTACTCGAGAACCTTGGAGAGTTGCCAAAATTAGTTGCAGTCCCAGGACAAAATGGGGTTTAGGAAACATTTGACGAAAGTTGAGTCCAACCCGAAATGGCTCCTAAGGTGAAAAGACGGAGCAAAGAAATGCTGGTAGGTCTTCAGGAAAGCAGCAATGCTTACTACACTTCTCTCACGGCCTGTGGCGCGGTGCAAGGCCGGGACAGTCCGAAAGACCGCTCCCCGGGAAGACGTGAGGTGCCAACATGGGCTCTTCGCGACGCCCCGGGCTTCGCGGCGGCGGACAGAGAGGAAGGGAGGGAGTCCAGGATGGTTCGCCCTCCTCGGGCAGAGGAGGCGCCAGGCTCCAAACTGCGGAGTCGAACGGGTGCAGAGTGAAGAGATGGGACAAGAGAGAGACGGAAAGTCCGAAACCCCCCGACGCGGGCCCGTAAAGAGAAAGAAACCAAGTGAGCTGAAGCGAAGAGGGGGACAAAAAAAAAAAAAGACCGAGTAGGAGCTCGGGTACCCACAAGGGGCGAAACGGGAGTTCTGCTAACAAGCAGGGTACGGCGAGCTAAGGAGATTTCAGCGAAGCCAGAGAAGGAAGGCGGTCCGCGCTGCTTAGCACAGCACCTCACCTCAGTTAGAAACTCCTAGCCAAACATCCACACCCGCCGCCCGGATGGGGGAGGGGGCACACCTCTCCCCCCCACCCCCAATCTCCCCCAATGTGTGAGAGCGCGGCTGACATCAAGGCCCGGCCTGGCGGTGCGCCCGCCTCCAGTCCCGACACTCACAATTCGCCTCTCCCCGATTTCTCCCAGTTCTTTATCCACTCTACGGGAACCAACACCGTTGCGGCCGCCATCTTCCCCTCACTAGTAGCAGAAGCCCGGATGTGTAGCTTGAGAGCGAGAGGTCAAAGTGAAGCGCCGCCCACTAGGCATGCCGGGAACTGCGAATTCGCCTTTTGATTTCCCGCCCCACGGTCTTCTCCACCCCGCGGAAGCCCGAGGCCCTGTGGCAAACGAAGTCGCCCAGACCCGTGGGTCCCTTCACAGATGCCCTCGCTTCCCATTACAACAAGAAAAGTGCCATTCCGAGGCTGACTCATAGCCCTTATCTTCTTCCGTAGTATCTACTGCAGGCTACTAATTCAAACATGTATTTTAAAGCAGCTAATATTTGCTAGATGCCGGGACTAGAAAAACAATAAACCATGATACCAAGTGCCTCCTGTTAAGGCTCTAATTTTGTAGAGTCCATCATGCCAAAAATTTGCATAACCTAAATGTAATCGTGAGGAACACTAGGCAAACCCATATTGAGAGACAGTCAAAATCACTGGCTTGCACTACTCAAAATCGTCGAGGTCACTAGAGACAGTTCTTCTAGATTAATGGATACTACAGACATAACAACTGATCCCCACCAGGAAAAAAAGCATTTTCTTATGCTACAGAAGGGACATTATTGGAACAATGGTCTATACTTTAAAATCTATAGGTTGTGTAACATCGTATCAGTGTTATTAACAGTTATTATGTCATTGATTGTAACACTGAAGTATTTACAGATAATGGGACCTTATGCTGCAACTTACTCAAAAAGGTATTCAGATAAGAATGATTACACCAATGTAACATACTAACATTTTAGAAATCTGGGTGAAGGACGTACAGAGGTTCTCTCTTGTAGTTGTGTAATTTTTAAAACTAAAAAAGCTTTATAAATACAACTTTGCTATCAACAGTGTAGCTCAGTTGATTGGAGCATCGTCTGATAGATTGAAGGGTCTCAGATTCCATCCCTGTTGGGGGCACATATAGAGAAGGCAACCTGTTAGAGGCACGTAGAAAGGGTAACCAATCTCTCTCTCTCTCTCTCTCTCCCCCCCCCTCTCTTCTGCCTTCCTCCCTCTCTCTCTCTCTCCTCTCTCCCTCCCTCCCTCCAGTGTTGACATTCTGATGCAGTCTGATGCATAGAGTGATGAGGTGATTTTAGGTCATTGTAAAGTCAAGCAATCTTATCATCTCAGTGAAAACAGATAAGTATATCAAGAATAAAACATATAAAAACAAAATATAAAATAATCAAAGCATGAATGCAAAAGCTGTACCCTTTGTGGGCCTGACCCCTGAAATGCTGAATATTGGAAATGGATTTTTATGAACTAAACACTTAGTTGTGTTAAATAGACAAATTACAATTTCTAAAATAACAAAAAGATATTATATATCTTCCAAACTGCTGGGAAGAAGAAACACTGAAAGAGAGAAAGAGAAAAAAAATATCAAACCTAAAAAAAGTAAGAGAGGAGGAAAAATTCCTTTAAAGGTGGGACAAAGAGAACAGAAAAAGATGGTAGGGTTAACCTTCAATATATCAGGAACTGTATAAAATATAAATGAACTAAATGCTTCTGTTAAGAGTAAAGATTGTCAGATTGGATTTAAAGTAGTCTAGCTGTTTTAAGAGACATCCTTAAAACACAGAGACACAGAGTTTAAAAGTAAAAATGATGGGGAAAATATACCAGTCAAATACTAAGATCTATAAAATTAAGCTGTTCCAGCTCAAGTAATATCAGATAAAACAGGTTTTAAGGGAAAAATAATCACTAGATTTAAAGAGGGTAACTGTACATTGATAAAAATTTCAATTCACCAGGAAAATGTAATAATCCTAATCTGAAATGTACTCAACCTCTTTGAAATATATGAAGCAAAAATTAACACAACTACAGGGAGAAATAGACAAATCCACCACCCCAGTGAGAGTCTTTAATTCATCTCTCAGAAATAAAGCAGATTAACAATAAGTAAAAATAATACTCTGGTTTCTCTTCAGATCACATAAATCTTTCACCTTTTACAATAGGTAAAAATGTAGAAAATATGAATATTAAGTGAACACATTTAATCTAGTAGATATACATAGAATGCAATAGTTAGCAAGTGGAAAATAAACACTTATATTTGGAAATTTAAAAAACATACATTGAAATAAATTACAAGTCAAAGTGTTACAGTAGAATGAGTGACCAGAGAGGACATAAAGGCAGCACCCTCACCATTGCAATCTAATAATGAACTTAATACAGGAGGCTAAAAGCAAAGGATCACCCATTGACCCAGTTGTCCTGAGTCTGGCTCGATAAGGCTGCCAGGCATTCCGAACAACACAAGTAAATTATGATAGTGCAGAGGGAAAGCCCTTGAAAGTCTGTGTGTATCACCTCCACTAGCTGGGAAAAGAAAAACCTTGAGCCTAAGGCCTGGAAGGGAGAAGGGGAGGGACTACAGTACCCAAAGAAAAACCCATAAAACAACTTTGGTTAACTGCCTGCCTCCTGTCATGTATGCAACATGAACAAATAGAGTCTGGAGCAAGATAAGGATTTAGGCTAACACACCCCCATGCATACCTACGTTTGGGTAGTAACATCTTCAGTGGAGGGGAGCTGGCACCACGTTTGTCCATCAATCAATATGTAATTTCCTCACCCCCATCTTGCCAACTACATAAGTCCTCAGAACAAAGGACTCACTCTCTTGGCTCTTTTTGCTACTTGGGGGGCTCCTGGCTACCTGGCCTCTGGCCACCAGGCCCCTGACCACCTCTTTTGGCCACCTAGCTTCTGGCCATCCTGATTTTACCACTCTTGCTTTTGCAACCCCTACTATTGCTTTCCCATTAGAATTTAGCACTAATAAAACTTGCTTGCATGTTAGTAGGCTTACTGATCTGTAATTCTTTACCAAATTGGTAAGAAGAACTGGGTTTCTGGGATTTTCTCCTGCAACAAAAGGAAAAGGTCATACTAAAAATTAGAGTACTTAAAACAGAACAATAATAAAAATGTTACATATCTATACTAATGAAAAACATGATGGGTTGCCACTAAAGTAATATTTAGAAAGAAATTTATATCATCGAACCTTTGTATTATTAAAGAAACAAGGCTGTAAATAAAAAAGCTAAGCATCAATTTAAGAAGTTGTAAAAACAATAACAGGAAATGAAAGAAAGCAGACATCAGGATATTTTAAAATAGCAAATACTAAGAAAAATAATTATATCCAATAGAAAAGATCAACAAAACCAAAAATTGGTTGGTTGAAAAGTCTAATAAAATTGACAAACCTCTAGCAATACTGATTATAAAAAAAAAAAGAGAGAAGGTACATTATAAACAAATATTAAGAATTGTTTAGATTGGGTTCATGACAGGAAATTTATGACATACTCAAAGGAGATAATTAAAGATATTTTAATTAAGGAACCGTGCATAAGGGTGTGTGCAGGATTAAAAGAAACCAACAAATGGAT
Source organism: Phyllostomus discolor (assembly GCF_004126475.2). Taxonomy (NCBI): domain Eukaryota; kingdom Metazoa; phylum Chordata; class Mammalia; order Chiroptera; family Phyllostomidae; genus Phyllostomus; species Phyllostomus discolor. The sequence continues at coordinate 74,622,677 of NC_050198.1, forward strand.
GGTAAAGCAGAACTTTAGGTACTAAAAGTAGTACACCTAAGCCTGAAGGGTCAAGGGAAGGGAGTGGTTAGCAAAAACTAAGGAAATAAGGAAAAGTAAAACAAAATGAAACAATAAGGAAAGGAACATTCAACAGAAACTGTGGCCTTCGATAGTAGAATTATTGCCAACTCACATCCCAGCAGAGAGGGAGTCTGGGGAATAAATACCCTGAAGTTTCTCTCCCTCCATCATCTGATCTGCTGATACCTTTCATTGGCTGATGGCTACTGGAAGCCGTAATGCAAGAGAGAAATGAAGTTGATAGGGGTCAGAAAACCGAGCAGGGTGGAAAGTAGATCTTGAAAGGAAAAACAGAATTTCCAGCACTCACCATTCCTATTGCCCCTCTACACTACTCTTACCCTTTGTCCAGATGAAAAACCCATACATTTAAACAGAATGTACAAAGTCCCATCAGCTACTGTATCATTACAGGGTGATGTCAATTCATTCATACTCCCACTTGAAATATAAAGTATTAGCTACCACCAGTGCTTTTCATACAAAGTAGAAGGGAAAAGGGGACTATAAACATAGAACACAGTTGCTATAGTCCCTGCTTCTGTAGCTAGAAGCATGCTCTAAATTGATAATCATAGCTTCCTTTTTCTGCTACTCACTCCATGTTTCTCTTGCCTTCTGTTGGCATCACAGTAAAATAAGATACATTACTTGGTGCAGTGATCTAAACTTTCATCCCTATGGGATACGAATCCTTAAAAATCTTACCTCAATTAGGTTACCAGTTTTCATTGACCCATACTATTTTTTAAATATTGTGTTTATTTATTTTTAGAGAAGGAGGAAGGGAGGGAGAAAGAAAAGGAGAGAAACATTGATGTGAGAGAGAAACGTCAATCATTTGCCTCTCATACGTGACCTGACCAGGGACCAAACCTGCAACCCAGGCTTGTGCTTTCACTGGGAATCGAACAAGTGGCCTTTCACTTTACAGGATGATGCCCAACAAACTGAGCCACCAGTCAGGACTGACAGGAGTGATAAGAGGCACCCCAGTGAAGCCTCTGTATTCTAGACATAGTTCTCCTTATCTCCATTGTGTAGCGGCAACCTAATTTTTCTTTGGTAATGAGGGTAGACCACTCTGGTTGGCACAGTGACCCCTTGCCTGCCTATTCATTTAACAGCATGAGGAGCACAAAATGGACAAAAGGCAGTGTAAGCATCTAAAACTCCAGAATCCCAACATGTTCCCTTGGCGGGGGAACATTTCTCCCTTGGGCATTAGAATCTCTTAACCCACTGAATCCAAGATGTCAGGATGGGAAGCAAATATTTTTTCAGTGAGAGGGGGCATTCCTACCTCCATCTCTTGAATACTGGACCCATACATTTTTGCTACAAGAGAGATAATATGATATATTATCAGCCACTGTTGAAAGATATACTACTAGATTGTGTAGGACAGTACCCCGAACTTTCAGGCTGTGGTGCCATAACTGAGCCTTCAGCAGGAAATTTCACCATTGTATCAAGCCAATTGTTTCTCAGTGATGGGACATGTAATAAGACCAATAAATTCTATGGGAATGAGCCAATCACCACACTTCCTTCAGGCTAAACTGAGTTCCTTTGTTGGAAGCAATATTGAGTGGGATACCATGGTGATAAATCAGGTATTATGTGAGTCCCCATGATGGTGCTGGCAGAAGCATTGCAAGCATAAAAAGCAAATCCTTATTCAGAATATGCATCTTTTCCTGTAAAGACAATCAGTGCCCCCACCCATGATGGAGGAGTTCCAGTGTAACCAATATGCCACCAGATGACTATCTGGTCCCCCTAGGAAATGGTGCAATGTTATTGCCTCAGCCTTTGGTCTCTGCGGATAAGCAGGTTGCCAATACAGTGGTGACAGATAGATCAGCTTTGGTGAGGGAAGATATCATATATATACCCTATCCCAGCTGCCACAGCCATTCTGTATTTTGGCCTACTGAGCAAGCACTAGGGTAGCTGAAGGAAGAGGCTAACATGAACAGAATAGGTGATCTTATCCACCTTACTATTGAGAGCCTCCTTCACAGTGGATGCCCTCTGGGAACAGTTATGTGGAACACAAGCATCTTTATACTCTGGCTCATTATAAGAAGCCTATGCATATACATCTTTCCTAGACCTCCTTATCACCAAAATCTGATGCAGACAATGGCCCACAGTGTCCGCATCATTATAGATGAAATGAGACATTCACATGGACTACCAAGTCCAGTGGAGGGAAAGGGACAGCATGGCTTTTCTCTCAAGAGGAGCAAAACCAATGGCCTCTGCCATGACAGGCCTTTGTTTCTCTCCTCTGCACATTACATAATGGTCCTCATTTACTATGCACAGGTTCGTGTTAGGTGGTTACCTTTGACAGAAAACAAAGGAGCCAATGCCGCTAATCACATCACAGAAGAGAGATATTTGCAAATGAAAAGGCAAAAGTAGTTGAACCGGTTACACTCACCCTTGGAAGGTTTAGCATGGATTTTAGGAAGTTAGTTTTCAGTAAATGTCCTCAATTCAGGATGAGGGAGTTTTTTAGCAAGAGCAAGACTCAAAGTGACCTAGGCACATTGCAGGCCTCATTCCCCACGGGAGAACCTATCCATGGGCATGGGTCCTGTGCATCTTTGAGTGGGAGCTGGACCAACACCATGCAGAACAGTCTCCTACAAAAATCCTATCTTATTCTTTCCACATTCTTCTTCCAGCCAAATACTTAGCCTCTATCCTTGAATATGTCTGTATTAGTATACTGGGCCATTTCTCCTTCCACCAAAATAGACAATCAGATACAGTACTTGGGAGATTTTTCTTTCACCTCTGTCTTTAGGAGCCATCCCTGAGTGGGACAGTTGTACAACTGTGACCCACTTCTACCAAGTGCCAGACCACCATGCAGATCCACCTATAAAACCTATAGGCCGGCGTTTTCTTGCTCTATTAACTGATCATAGAGAACTCTTCTTGAGGCCCTTCATGTGGGCAGATGGAGAGGCAGTGATGCAGTGGGAGCAAGTACTATGAGAGTCTGAGCTACTTTCTCGTTCACTTTATTTTTACCTTCCAAATTTGCTCGGATCTGATTTCATACAAATTTCCATTTAACAATGGAATGCTTCTGTACCTGGCCATTTGATGATTGCGTGGATTAGATAACATCCAGTTCATGATGGGCAGTTCAAGTCACATAGTCTCTGATCCGTCGTCAGAATTCAGTGACTACCAGGACCTAGTAGCAATTCAGTCGTTGCTTGTTAGATAGAGAACAATTGTCAAGTAAGGAAAGAATAATCTAAAGGGCTGTGCTGTGAGGCTTCCATTGAGGCTTCATAGAACATCTCTGCCACAGACTCTTCCAAAACCATTAGGTCTGCAGAGTCCTAAGACCCAATAAATAGGGCAGCATGTTCTACAGCCTAAATTTGCTGCAGAAATTTTTCTTGTTTCAGACCCCACTCAAAACTTGTAGCCTCATCCTGGCCAGTGTGGCTCAGTTTGGGTGTCATCCCACAAACCAAAGGTCATGGGTTTATTTGCTGGTCAAGTCAGGGCACATACCTAGGTTACCGGTTTAGTCCCCAGTCAGGGTGCCTGCAAAAGGCAACCAGTCAACTTTTCCCTCTCACATCTATGTTTCTCTCCCTCACTTTCTCCCTCCTTTCACCTTTTTCTAAAAAAATCAGTAAGCATGTTCTCAGATGAGGATAAAAAAATTGGCAGCCTTACAGGTTACTCACTAAATGGGTTGGAGCAGCATGCCCAAATATGGTATATGTTGCCTTCCAAATCTAAAAAGGTCCACCAAGCATTGGTTCCTTTCTTTGTAGTAGTAACACAGAAACAACCTGTGGCCATTTGATGATTGAGTAGATTCTTCTTATTTTAAAAGAGATATCCTGACATTTCCCAGGCCACTGGACCTCTAGAAATGTCATCCATGTAAACAGGCCCCTAAATTTTCACAAGGTTTATCACCTGTCCTCTGGCAATAAGGCATATAGGGTACTTGTTTTATTCTGCCCCTCAGATTTATTAGTGTAATGTTATCAATGTAGTGAGTCAGAATTCTGACTGTGGAAAAAAAAGACAATCAACTTCTTTTCAGACTAGATTGTGACTGAAAACAGCATAGTTACCCTGGGGAAAGAGGGGCAAACTATTTCTGATTATCTCTGCTGATAATATTTGCTGGAGGAATAGGTGCCAAGGTTGTGTTGATTTGCTCCAGTAGAGATACAACATTGAGAACCACAGTTCTGAATGGTGGCACTGCCTAATTAAATTAGCAATAATCCACAAGCATTTTCCCAAACCCATGTGGCTTTTCCCACAAGCCAAATGGGAAAGCTACACAGAGGCATGTGGTTGGAATTATCATACTTCCACTTTTCAAGTCTTTAGTGGTGACTCTTATCTTTTCATTTGCCCCAGGAATTTGGTATTGCTTTGATTTACTGTATTGGCCATAGGAGTGAAAGGAGAGGGAGGTACATTTCCAGTGGATACTACTTGACCCTTCCTACTTGGTCCTCTCCGTGGATCAGTGGATCAGAAAAATGTGTGGTGATTCTGCTAAGTTGGGTTCAAGCTCCCACTGAAATGAACTCAGACCAAAATCTAATTTATCACCTGACTCCATAAGTCCTCACTCTAAAGATGGAGCACAGTGGCATACTGAGTCTTCGAGAATTAGCATCAGTTCCAAACCAGAATCTGATAACTCTCAGAAGGTTCTAGATATTTGTTTCTGTGGTCATGGTTGCCTAGTAAATGATCACAGGTCCCAGTCTGAGGAGGACTTGGAAGACTTGCAGTATACAGGATGGTACAAAGGTACATTTACAGTTGTTTTTCTGGAAAATAATACAATAATTAATAAATTATTACCTGGTTAAAAGTGCAAAGAGTTTACTGAAGAGTGAAACCTGTGAAGGAAATGAGAAGGCTGTAGAATTAGGCAGAGGCAGTACTGGCAAGCAAGGAAAATCCAAATTCAATGTATGTGTGGATTTCATTAAGGACAGCTCACTATTCCCTACAAGGTGGAAGAGGTCCAGTATAATTAACTTGCCATAGGAGGCTGGCTTAGTGCCCCTCAATCACTGGTACTACATAAAGGATTTGCCATTGTCCTCTGTCATTGGCTTCTTGGGCACTCAGCAGTGGTGGTAGCTAAATCAGCCTTGGGGAGGTGAAGTCCATGCTGCTGGGTGGGCCCACGCATAGCCTCCCTCTCTGCCTGAATAACCACCTATTGATGGGCCCATCATGCAAGTAGTGGGTGACCAAAGACAAAGGTTGGCTTGCCCTCTTGCTGTTCTTGAATCTCCTATACAATGAATGCTCTTTGGCAGATATCAATGTGAAGCACAAAGATCTGTGCACTTTGAGCCCACTCCCAAGAGTCCATCTATATATATCTTTCCTAGACTTTCTTGCCACTGGTATTCCGACATTGTTCCTTCTACGCCTCCAATAATACTTGCTACTTTCCAGGATTCAATGTATGTCTACATATCAGGCTTCATCTCCTTCCATATAAAGTGAATGACCAAGGGTGCTACCCACTAGAATGACTTCCCTCTGGCAGATAGAAAAAAAGGCAAAAGAAATGGACAAGCATTTCACAGAAGAGGCAAAGTGAGTGTAATCAGAAGGTAATCAGGGAAATGCAAAATAACATCACGTTATATATACATTAGCCACCAAGTTGCCAACAATTGAAATTTCAGAGTCCATATGTGATGTTTTATTGGAACACAACCACTTTCATTCATTTACATGCTGTCTATGGCTGCTTTCACACTGCAATGGTAGGGTTGTATAGTTTACATCAGACGGTATGGCCTGCAAAGCCAAAAATACTTACTTGCATCCCCCTTTCTAGACAGTAAAGTTCAAGAAAATTTTAAGTTAAATTTAAGGTAACTTAAACAGAATTTCAGCATTCCTATCTTAGAATATTCTTAGAAGCAGCATAGAGGAAAGAATAAGGAAAAGAGATGATATGTTTCTACCTAGAAAATATACCTAGAAAAAGAGCTGAAGAATGCTGACTAAAAAAGAAAACTGAAGTTAATGGTTCTCACATTTTAGTGTACATCAGAATCACCTGGAGGGCTTGTTGAAAACAGACTGCTGGGCATTACCGACAAATCTGGAAACTATCTGAACATTTAGCAATATTGAAGTGGTATAGTCATACTATGAAATATGACACAGCTGTTAAAATATGAATTGCATGTACAATTTATTAGCCTGGAAGAATTTCCACGAAGCATTACAAAATTAAAAAAAAAAGTTCATTGCAGACTAGTGTGTGTGGCATGATCATGAAACCCTATAAACTCCTAGGGTTTCTGATTCAGTAGGTAAGGCTTGAGAATTTGCATTTATAACAAGTTCCCCAGTGATGCTGGTACTGCTGGTCTGGAGACTACACCTTGAGAACTGCTGACATAAGTATTAGTGTGGTCTCTAAACTGAGGTACATCAGCAGCTGCACCAGAAGCATCTAGATCCCTGGCCTTGTGGGCCTTACACAAAGCAAGGGGATAGAGAGTGATAGGGCATACTCTTTAAGACAGGGTAGTCAAGACAGGCCTCTATAAGGAAATAACACTGAACAGAGACCTTAATGAAAGGAGAGTGAAAGCTGTTAATATATTAATATTAATAGTTTGAATCAATATGTTAATATGTGAGGGACAAGTATTCCAGGCAGGACAGACAGTATGTGCTCAGACCATGAGGCAGGAATGTGCTGGGTGTGTGTTCCTGGAACAGTTTGAAGCCAAGAATTTGACTCTTTGTTCTTTCTGGTTCTCCATGTTCTTCCTTCCCAAGGCAATTAGCTTCAATTTATTCTGTATCACATGAATAGGGTCATACTGTTCTGCAACTTGCATTTTCCCTTAATAATAAATTATGAACATTCTTTCATGTCACTACATTGAACACCAGCCTCACTGTTTATAAAGGCTGAATATTCCACTGTTGAAATGTACCAAGAATTTACTTTTTAAAAATCAAGTATTTGTATAACTAAATTCTTATAGATGAACACTCAGTTTGTTTCCAGTTCTTAATTATGGCCCAAAAATGATGTAGTGAGTACACTTTTGGATATGTGTGTGTGTATGCATGTCTATGTGTTTGTGTCCTTGTTCATGAATTCCTTTATACACTAAAAATTCACTGAGCTACTACTACATGTTATGTACAAGTTATATGCAGAAAATACAATGGCGAACCTATACATATGCACTGGCTGCCAAAGGGCAGGGCGATGGAAGATGTCCTCCTTTAAATTTTGAAGTGGGAGGTTTGGTAATGAAGTCTACCAATGATGTGCCCACTGGGGATTTTGTTCCAAATAGAAAGGGGAATTGGGTGCTGAACAGCAAAAAGAGAAAAATCCACTGTACATACCTTCCATGATTAGGTAAGGTCTCTGTGATATTCTCTCATGGCCCCTTATATTTTCGCCTTTTTATCACTCAGGGATGTGTTTTTTCTGCATGTAACAGAATATCTAACTATAAGGGCTTCAAAATATGTGTCTATGGGTTTATTTTTCTCAAAGAACTAGAAAGCTGGCATCAGTTCAGTAGCTCAATGATGCCAGAGTTAATGGCTTTTGCAATTCTCCTGACCTTTCCCTCAAAGTCACTACATGACATTTACAGGTCCACATTCAAGGAACGAATAAAAATAAGAAAGACATGAATAAGAAAGAAGAGGAGAAGATAACACCTGTGTCAGAAAAGCATAAGTTCTCCCCCAAGAACCCATGCATTAGTTTCCTATAAACTCTAGAACAAATCTCCGCAAATTTAGTGACTTAAAACAACACCAGTTTATTATCTTGCAGTTTTAGAAATCATAATTCTGAAATGGGTCTCACTAGGCTAAAATCAGTGTTGACAGAGTTGCATTCCTTCTGGAAGTCTAGGGAAGTATTGGTGTCCTTGACTTTTCCAGCTTCTAGAGGCTGTCCCTATTCCTTGGTTGATGGCCCTCTTCCACCGTAACTGCCAGCAATCACAATCACTCCGACTTCTGCTTTTGTGATCATACTTCCTTCTCTCATCTTTAGCCCTCCACGGGCACATTCAAGAATCCTTGGGATTATACTGGGCCCACCTGGATTCTCCAGGCTATGCTCCCTATTTTAAGGTTAACTGGTTAGCAAGCCTAATTCCATCTGCAACCTTAATTCCCTATTGCCATGTAACATATTTACAAATTCTGGGGATTAGGATGTGGGATGCATTCATGATTTGCCTATTACAACCCACTTTTGTTTCACTGACCAAAATTCTAGCTGGAAAGAAGCTGGAGTAAATGGGATTGGGAGTTGGGTTAGCTGAACAACTGTGTCCGCCATACCTTGCTAACACTTCTCACAGTTTGCAATTATATACTTATTGTATAATTTTTCTCCCTTAGTAGACCCTGTATCCCATGAGAGAGAGAAACATTATATTAAAACACTCTCTTATGACTCAGAATTTAACATCCTGGCAAGGAAATCTGGAGCCAGTCCTAGTATGCTGCTGGAATGGCTGGTTGAAATTTGGACACAACAAAGCCCATTTAATAAATGAAGTGGAATTGTTGGAACTGCCTTGACAGAGGACTGAGAGAAGGGTCAAAATGTCAGAGGTGGGCAAATTAGAATGGCTTTCTTATATAAGGTCAGAAAACACACCAGTTGACAATGTCCCCTGGGAGGATGCACAGGATATCTCTTGTATTAAGGCAACAAGAACTATATTGCTAGCATTGTTGAAAAGCTTCACAGTGGCTGTCTTCTATGAGTCAGGTTTCAAGGTAGGGGAGACTGCTTTGTAATTAGGCTCCTTGGTATCAGTGGCCACGATAGGAGTCTAGAATAGCAGAGGCCAGGTGACAGCAGTTAACTGTCAGAGTCAAGGTGAGTGTACTAACCCTGATGGTCAGCAAATTTGTAATGGCAAAGATAGGCTTTGTGATCTGTAGGGGTCTACAGAGATAGCTAATAAACCATAGCATGCCTAAGAACAATATAGATGAGAAGCCTGATTAGTTGGTAGAGCTGCCATAACAAAGTACCACAGACTTAGTAGCTTAAACAACAGAAATTTATTTTCTCACAATTATAGAGTTTATAAGTCCAAGATCAAGTTGTCACCACAGGCAGTTTCTTCTGAGGGCTATCTCCTTCTCTCAACTGCTTGTCAGTCTGTCTGTGTCTATGCCTAATTTCTTTTTCTTATAAGGATACCAATCATATTAGATTAGGGCCTACCTAAATGACCTCAATTTACCTTAATTACCTCTTTAAAGGACCTCTCTCCAAATACAGCCACATTCTGAGGTACTGGGTGTTAGGACTTTAATATATAAATTTGGAGAGGGGCTCAATCCAGCCCATAACAGAATCAAATAAGGGTATTGCTTATGAAACTAAAATCAATCAATCAATCAATCAATCAAGAATAGTTGAGCAGTAAACTGATGTTAGTTGTCACAATGGAAAAATCATGATATCTTGCCTAGTTTCCATCCCTAAGCAGGTTCTCAGACCCAGAACTGATCAAGTAAAGAAAATGCCAGGTCCCCTTGAGGAAATTTGCTGAAATACCACAGCAAATATACAGTTATGATTCTAGCAATTCTGCCTCAACAGGACCTAAGCCATTTATCAGTGTGACTATACAGTGGGGAAAGAGGAATACCCATATTTTGGGGGGCTGACAGGAAATCCAAAATACTATTGTGGGGCCCCCTGTTAGAGCAGGATGTATATAAGCCTGGTGGGAAACGGGGTTCTGGATCAAGTCCAGACCCACCATGAGAGACCTGAACACATAAATTCTCTGGGCGGGGAAAGGGCAGCAAGCACACACACAGCCATCGGCATACCCAAGCTGAGGAGAGTGCCAGAGAATTTGGGGGATCCTGGCAGCACCTGCACCTGGGAGAAGAGGTGGGTGGCAACTGGCCATGACCCAGATAGACTCCGGACTTGCCAGAGAGATGCAGTGTGTGGTAAGCTGGACAATGGCTCAAAGTGGCAGTGGTGCCAACAGAGACTTTTTCAAAAAAGGAACTTAGGCACACTGTGCAGGGACCTCGTCCACACCGAGGTCTGGCCAACAAAGAGGGAGGAGTGAGAGCACAATTTACTCCCACTCAGTGCACCTCACGGATTGATCAAAGGGACACAAAGCGAGGTGGTGTATCTCTACCAACCCACATAACTGCCCAGAAAGTGAAGGCCACACAGTGCTCTGAGGGTGTGGGCTGGAAACTGGGCACCTGTGATTATTAAAGCCCAGACTGAGCCTACATCATTGCTGAAACTTCGGAGAGGGTGAAAAGACAGAGCCCCACCCCCGCCCCCCACTGCCCACAGAAGCCTGGAAGACCTGCAAAACCAGCTGGGCAGGCTTAACAAGCTTGGGGGGGGGGTTCTTTTTCTTTCAAGAGTAAGACAATAAGACCTGGAGTTAAGAGAAAACCAGAAACAGATCCAGAAAAGTCAGAAGGTGACCACCAACAGCTGAGACAAATTTCACCTTGCTCTTCTTCAGAACTTGCGTTTTTAAATTTCCCTTCTTTTTTTTTTTAACCCTGGCTGGTGTGACTCAGTGGATTGAGCGCCAGCCTTTGAACCAAAGGGTCCCTGATTCAATTCCCAATTAGGGCACATGCCTGGGTTGCAGGGCAGGTTCCCAGTGGGGGCAAGAGAGAGGCAACCACACATTGATGTTTCTCTCCCTCTCTTTCTCCCACCCTTCCCCTCTGTCTAAAAATAAAGAAATAAAATCTTTAGAAATAAGTAAATAATAAATAAAATTTATCTTCTTTTCATTTTTTTTTAGTTTTTGTTTGCTTTTCCCTTTCATATTGCATTTTAATTTTTCTTCTTTCACTTCACTCATATTCTAAATAACTCACTACTCTTGGTCTTCTACTTTTTATTCTTTTTATTCAGAGCATATGTTTTTATCATATTATCGTTCTTCCAAATCCCACACAGCACCCTTCCCTGGTCTTAATCCATTTCGCCATCTTCCTGAGCTTTATTACTGCTGTTGTAAACTTTATTTTCTGCCAGAACATACCATGTTGCTATGCCTTACAGTCACTATTTCTCCTCCATCTAACCTTGCATAAGCGTTCTTTCTTAACTCAGCTCACATTTGCTTTTCCCCTCTCATAAGAGTCTTATTTCTTTTCTACTTTTTATAAACAATGGATAGTTGGGCAAAATACCATTATTGCTGTACTTCTTCAATGGAACCTATTTGTTCACTATTTGTTTCCACTTTAAATCCCATAAAATACTCTCCCCCTATCTTACTCTGTTTTGCCTTCCCCTACCCCTGATCAGTTGAGTGAGGAATTTATTTAATTTCCTTTTCTTTTATTCCCCCCTCTCTCAACCTGAGCTTACTCCTTACACTTACTAGTTTGGTTCCCCCATCCTCTCAAAATGACTTTTCTCTATAGTACACATCTCATATTCACTTTTCCCTTTTGTACAATATTCTCATTCCCATTCTACCTTTATAAACTTCAGTCAGCTGTTATTGCTATCGATCCTGCTGTGGTTTTTCTGCAATTTTGAACCCATTGGTCTAATACTGTTTCAATTTTACTTCAAACCTGGTAAGATACTCTTCCCTTTTCTTATTTCATTGTTCCTATTGCACTTCCATGTTTTACTTGTGTTTTAAATTTCGTTCTTTCCCTCTCTTCACCCCAGTTCTATACCAACTCATCAATTCTCCTTCCTCTTACCACTCAATAACATTTTTCCCTCTGTAGTCATCTCATATTCCCTTTGTCATATCTTATAATATCTGTAATCTCTCTTCAACTTTATTAATCTTTGCTCAATTGCAATTAAGTTTGCTGATGTGGTAGGGGGGGTTCTTTTTGCTGTCGTAGATTTGGCTGTCTGTTAATACCACTTTGTTAACCAACACCTGTAGAACAGCATACAAGACAAGGTGGGAGTTGTGACTATCAGTAAGCCCCATGGAGGGGAGAATCCAACAACAAAGAAACCACCAACAAGTAAAATCCAAGTACAACAGAGAGCACACAGAAGGAAATCCTAGAGCATACAGACAAGATTAAAGAGACTGCACCACTGAGTACCACAGAACTCCTACTACATAAGTCTACCCCATGAAGACAGCCAGGCAAAACAGAGAACCCTGAGACACAGAAACAAACAAAAAGTGTCACCTAAAATTGGGAGAAAAAGAAAGACCCTCCAATTGAAAGGAATGAAAAAATCCCCAGTGAAAGAGCTAAATGCAATTGAGGCAAGCATCAGTCAGACATAGAATTTTTTTTTAAATGGTTATAAGAATGCTCAAAGAACTCAGTGACAACTACAAGGAAATGAGTGGGAAATACAACAGCATGAAAAAGGAAATAGAAACTATAAACAAGAACCAGGAAAATGAATAATAAAATGTCTGAAATAAAAAATACACTAGAAGGAATCACAACCTGGCTAGATGAAACAAAGGACCAAATTAGTGAGCTAGAAGACAAGGTAGAAAGAAATACCCAGGTGGAGCAGAAGCATGAAAAAAGACTAAAAAAGTATGTGGGTAGTTTAAGGGAACCACAAGACAACAGGAAATACAACAACATTCAAATCGTAGGAATACCAGAAGAAAAGGAGCAAGGGATAGAAAACCTGTCTGAAAAAATAATGACAAAAAAATTCCCTAACTTGTAGAAGGGAAAAGCTATATAAGTTCAGGAGGTACACAGGGTCCTAATTAAGAGGAAACTAAAGATATCTACTCCAAGATGCATCATAATTAAAATGCCAATTTTTAAACACAAAGGGAGAATCTTAAAGGTAGGTAGCAAGGGAGAAACAGATAGTAACAAGGGAGCTCTGATAAAGCTAGCAGCTGATTTGTCAAGAGAAATAATACAAGCCAGAAGGGAATGGCAAGAAATATTCAAAGGAATAAAAAGCAAAAGCCTGCAACCAAGATGACTCTACTGAGAAAGGCTGTCACTTAAAATGGAAGGCAAAATCAGGAGTTTCCCAGAAAAAAGAAGGTTAAAAACATACACCTCCACCAAACCAGCATTGCAAGACTTGCTAAAGGGACAGCTTTAAGAATATTAAGGTATAGAGTGAGAAAGAGAGGACACAAGTATAAAAGAAAAAATGGGAATGAATAAGTATCCTTCTATAGTAACATTAGAAGTAAACAGATTAAATGCTCCGATCAAAAGACATAGGGTAGCTTAATGGATAAGAAAACATGACCCACGCATATGCTGCCTACAGCAGACCCACCTCAGAACAAAAGACCTACATAGACTGAAAGTGAAGGGTTGGAAAAAAATATTCCAAGCGAATGGACAGGAAAAAAAGTTGGAGTAGAAATACTTATATCAGACAAAATAGACTTCAAAACAAAAGCCATAAAAAAAGACACAGAAGGACACTTCGTAATACTCAAGGAAAAAATACATCAAGAAGACATAAACATTGTAAACATATATGCACCCAACATAGGAGCACCCAAATGTATAAGGAAAATCTTGGAGGACTTCAAGAAAGACATAGACAGCAACACAATTATACTAGGGGAATTTAACACCCCACTGTCAACAATGGATTGATCTTTTAAACAAAATATCAACAAAGATATCCTGGCACTGAATGACCTACTGCATGAAATGAATTTAACTGATGTAAACAGAACCTTTCATACCAAAGATGCAAAATACACATTCCTTTCAAATGCACATGGAACATTTTCAAAGATAGACCACATGATAGGACCCAAAACAAGCATCAACAAATTCAAGAAAAATGAAATCATATCAAGCATTTTCTTGGACTGCAAAGACTTGAAACTGGAAAACAACTCAGGGAAAAAACTAAAAAACATTCAAATTCATGGAGACTGAATAGCATGTTATTAAACAGTGAATGGGTGAATAATGAGATCAAGAAAAAATTAAACATTTCCTGGAGACAAATGAAAATGAACACACAACAGTCCAAATCCTACTGCACACAGCAAAGGCAGTCCTCATAGAGAAGTTCCTAGCAATACAGGCCTACCTAAAAAAGATAGAAAAAATATCACATAAACAAGCTAACCCTACATCTACAAGAAGTGGCAGCACAACAACAAACAAAGCCCAGAGTGAATAGAAGGAAAGAAATAACCAAGATCAGAGCAGAATTAAAGGACAGAGAGACTGCCAAGCAATTCAAAGGATCAACAAATCCAGGAGCTGGTTCTTTGAAAAGATAAACAAAACCAACAAGCCTTTAACCAGATTTATCAAGAAAAAAAGAAGAAAGACCCAAATAGGTAAAATAAGAAATGAAAGAGGAGAAATTACAACTGATACCACAGAAATACAAAGGAATGTAAGAAATTATTGCAAAGAACTATATGTCAAGAAATTTGAAAACCTGGGTGAAATGGAAAAATTTCTAGAAATATATAATTTTCCAAAACTGAATCAAGAAGAAGCAAAAAGCCTGAACAGACAAATAATAGCTAGTGAAATTGAAGCGGTAATCAAAAAATTCCCGGCACACAAAAGCACTGGACTGGATGGTTTCACAGGAGAATTTTACAAAACATTAAAGAAAGAGTTAACCTGTATACTTCAAACTATTCCAAAAAATCCAACAAGAGGGAAGACTCCCAAATTCTTTTTATGAGGCCAGCATCACCCTAATCCCAAACCAGATAAAGACACAACAAAGAAAACTGCAGGCCAATATCATTGATGAATATAGATGTTAAAATTCTCAACAAATTATTGGCAAACTGCATCCAGCAATACATTAAAAAGGTCATACACCATGATCAAGTGGGATTCATCCCAGGGATGCAAGGATGATTCAATATTCGCAAATCAGTGAATGTAATACATCACATAAACAAAAGGAAAGACAAAAATCACATGTCACATCAATAGATGCAGAAAAATAATTTGATAAGTACAGCATACACTTATGATAAAAATACTCAGCACGGTGGGAATACAGGGAGGATGCCTTAACATAATAAAGGCCACATATGAAAAAGCAATAGCCAACATAATACTCAAAAGGCAAAAACTAAAATCTTTCCCACTAAGATCAGGAAGAAGACAAGGTTGTCTACTATCACCACTTCTATTAAACATAGTATTGGAAGTTCTAGCCACAGTGATCAGACAAGAAAAAGAAATAAAAGGCATTGAAGTTGAAAAAGAGGAAGCAAAACTGTCACTGTTTGCAGGTGACATGATAGTGTACATAGAAAACCCTACGAACTCCACCAAAAAAACAAAAACAAAAAACCCTACTTGACCTAATAAGTGAATTTGGCAAAACAGCAAGGTACAAAGTCATTATTCAGAAATCAAAGGCATTTTTGTACACCAATACGAAATATCAGAAACACAAATTAGGAAAAAAATCCCATTTACTATGGCAACAAGAAAAATAAAGTACCTAGGAATAAACCTAACCAAGGAGGTAAAAGACTTGTACTCAGAAAACTACACATCGCTGAAGAAAGAAATTAAGGAAGACACAAAAAAATGATAGTATATACCATGCTCATGGATTACAATAATTAACATCATCAAAATGTCCATACTACCCAAAGCATTTTATACATTCTATGCAACCCCAATTAAAATACCAATGACATAATTCACAGATATCAAACAAACATTTCAAAAATTTATATGGAACCATAAATGACCCTGAATAGCCACAGCAATTTTGAGAAAGAAGAAAAAAGTGGGAGGGATCACAATACATGTTTTCAAACTATATTACAAAGACACTGTAATCAAAACAGTCTGATACTGGCACAGCAACACACACATAGATCTATGGAACAGAATAGAGAGCCCAGAAATAAACCCATATGTCTATGGCCAATTAATATTCAACAACGGGGGAAGGGGCATAAAATAGAGTAAAAATTACCTCTTCAATGAATAGTGTTGGGAGAGCTGGACAGCTACATGCAAAAAAAAAAAAAGAAAGAAACTCATCCATCCATCAACTTACACCATATACAAAAATAAACTCAGGTGGGTAAAAGACTTAAATATAAGTTGTGACACCATAAAAGTCCTAGAGGAGAACACAGGCAGGAAATTTTCAGATATTCCACACAGCAATATTTTTGCCAATATGTCCCTTAGAGCAAGGGACATAAAGGAATGAATAAAAAAGGAGCTACATCGAATTAGAAGGCTTCTGCAAAGCTAAAGAAAACATCAGCCAAATGAAAAGGGAACTAACCATATGGGAAAATCACTTGCCAATGATGCCTTGGACAAGGATTTGATCTCCAAATGTATGTAAAGAACTCACACAACTCCACTCCAGAAAGACAAATAATCCAATTAAAAAATGGGCAAAGGATCTGAAGAGACACTTCCCCAAGGAGGATACACAGAGGGCCCAGAGACATATGAAACGATGCTCAGCATCAGTAGCCATCAGAGAGATGCAAATTAAAACCACAATGAGGTACCACTTCACATCCATCAGAATGGCCATCATAAACAAACAACAAACAAAGACTAATAGTGAGGTTGTGGGGAAAAGGGAACCCTACTGCACTATTGGTGGGAATATAGGCTGGTGCAGCCACTGTAGAAAACAGTATGGAATTTCCTCAAAAACTAAAAATGGAACTGCTTTTTGACAGAGCAATTCCAGTGCTGGGATTATACCCTAAGAATCCTGAAACACCAATTCAAAAGAACCTATGAACCCCAATGTTCATAGAAGCACAATTTACAGTAACCTGGTGCTGGAAGCATCCTAAGTGCTCATCAGTAAATGAATGGATCAAAAAACTGTGGTACTTTTACACAATGGAATACTTTGCAGTAGAAAGAAAGAAAGAACTCCTATCCTTCACGACAGCGTGGATGGAAATGGAGAGCATTATGCTAAGTGAAATAAGCCAGGCAGTGAAAGACAAATACCATATGATCTCACCTATATGTGGAACCTAATCAACAAAACAAACAAGCAAGCAAAATACAACCAGAGACACTGAAATAAAGAACAAACTGACAGTAACCAGAGGGGAAAGGGGATGGGCATAATGGGAGGAAAAGGGAAAGGGTCATCAAGGAATATGTATAAAGGACACATGGACAAAGCCAAAGGTGGGTAGGATGGGGAGTGGGAGGTGGGGATGGGTGGGGCGGTGAGGAGTGGTGTGGGGAAAATGGACACAACTGTACTTGAATAATTTAAAAAAGAAAAGAAAAAGAACAAAGAAAGAAAGAATAAACTTTTTATGAAATTTTTTAAAATCTTGTTTTTATTTTTCAATGAGAAACTTTTTAAAATTTACTTCTTTATTCATTTTTAGAGAGGGGAAGAGAGGGAAACATCGATGTGTGGTTGCCTCTTGCACACCCCATAGTGGGGACCTGGCTCCATAACCCAGGAACGTGCCCTACACTGGGAATTGAACTGGCGACCCTTTGGTTTTCAGTCCGGCACTCAATCCACTGAGCCACACCAGCCAGGGCTCAGTGAGGAAACTCTTAAGACTTTACAAAACACTTAGAAATAACCAGTAAGTAACCTGAGGATAAACTGTTCAGAGTAGAAGCCCAACAGGTAAGTGTCTTTCAAAGGAACTGTGCTTAGATGGGTGAGGGAGTCAGAGCCCAAAGCAGTTGGATACTCACTTGGCTGGGCATGCCTGGTGGTACCTCCACTGTTCGCCAGGCTAGGTACTAGGATCTCAGATGAGAAAGCAGAGATACCCTAAAGAGGGCTACACTGAGCCTCATTGAGCTCATTCACTCCCCTATATCCTAGACTGCAGAAAAGATTGAAAAGAGAACCCCATACTCAGCCTGTAACTTGGGAGGAGGAGGACTGGTCACAAATAAGGTGGAGAGGATGTGAGGATTCATTGACACTGCCTCAGAAAGAAAGTCTGAATGGAGCTGTCCATATCAGGATGAAAAGAATGTTGTGGCTACTACAGGAATGTAAATAGCCACACACACACAAAAAAAAGGAAAAAGAAAAGCACATTAAAGACAAAAGATTTTAGTCTGGGAGAAAGTAGAAAACAAAGGATACAGGCAGATTCTCCACACGTATCTATATATAGTTATAAGAAAACTATGAAGAGTGAACTTGATGAAACAAGAAAAGCTTGGAAATGAGATACATAGAGTGAGATAAAAACAGGTGGTGCAGAGATGAACAAAATAGCAAAACCCCACTAAAGAGATATAATTTGAAACTGCAGGGGCAAAGAGGGGTCACATGGTTTTGTTTTCCCAGGAATGGGATTGCTGGGGTATACGGGTAAGTGTATATTTATATTTTGCCAAATTGTTCAACATATGTGACCATTTTGCACTCCTGGAAACAGTGTGTATGACTCCTAGTTGCTTCATATCCTCATCAGCATTTGGTATTGTCAGCTTTTTAAATTCTAGTCATTCTAATAGGGGTGTATTTTTTTGTGCTTTTATGTTTCTCTGATGATCAGTAATGTTGAGCATCTTTTCATGTCTTAATTTTCCATTTGTCATCATTTATTGAAATGTCTATTCCAATCTCTTGCCCATATTTAAGTAAGTTATTTGTTTTTTATTATTATTTCTCAGTCTGATTTGCCTTTTTATTTTGTTAATGGTCTTCTGAAAAGCACAATTTTTTAAAGATTTTATTTATTTATTTTTAGAGAGGGAAGGGAGGGAGAGAGAGAGAGAAAGAAACACCAATGTGCAGTTGCTGGGGGTCATGGCCTGCAACCCAGGCAGGTACCCTGACTGGGAATCGAACCTGCTACACTTTGGTTTGCAGCCTGCACTCAATCCACTGAGCTATGCCAGCCAGGGCTTGAAAAGCACAAAGTTTTTATTTTAATTAATTCCAGTTTGGTAGTATTTTTATTTTATGATTTGGGAAGGTGGACAAAAGGGGTGAAGGGGGTCAATTGTATAGTGATGGATAGTAACTAGACTTCTGGAAGTAATCACCTTGTAATGTATACAGATGTCAATTACAATGTTGAACATCTGAAAATTATAATCAAAATGATGTGTAGGAAGATGAGTAAAGCAACAATAACTAAAGCAGCAATTATAAAAACTGCACAATGAAAAACCTAAAATGAAAAATTCTAATGGACAAAATTTAGCTGTACCCAGTAAAGTTAAGTAAGGTAAAAAAAAAAAATAGTATTGAGAGTACAAATTTTCTAATTCATTCATGTAGTGGATTTTCATTTAATTTTTAAAACATGTTATGGTGCACAGTATAATGTTGAGGTTTTTAAAAAAGAGAAAGCTAGGTAAAGTAGTTTCTCAGCCACATTCTTATCTAAAACTGTGTTTTGAAGGAAGAAGAGGAAAACAGATTTTAGAAGACAGAAAAACAGTCTGTTACATATTACTTTTTTTTTGTCTTATTAGGTTAGTTAGGTCAACCAAAACTATGTTGAATAATATTGGTGATACCATCCTTTTCTCATTTCTGAATTTAATGAGAATGACTTTAGTATTTCATCATTTATATGTAGGATACTAAATGCTGTTGAGTTTTTGCAAACAATCTGTATCAGAGTTAACTAATTTCTTTTTTTAAAGATTGTATTCATTTATTTTTAGAGAGAGGTAAAGGAGGAAGAGAGGGAAATAATAATGTGTGGTTGGCTCTCACATGCCCCCTACTGGCAACCTGGCCTGCAACCCAGGCATATGCGCTAGACTGGGAATCTAATCAGCGACCCTTTGGTTCGCAAGGCCAGCACTCAATCCACTGAGCCACACCCGCCAGTGCAGTAATTTCTTTTTTATTTCCATTTTATTTTCTATATTAGGAATGGCTGCTGAATTTTTAAATACCTTTTCAGTTTCTATTGACATAATGCTATGGGCTTTCTCCTTGCTTCATGTCATGACTTACGTTGTAGACTTCCTAATGTTGAATCATTTTTGCATTTCTGAAATAAACATACTTAGTCATGGTGTGTTATATTTTTGTCACACTGATAGATTCAGTTTATTAATATTTTATTTGGAATTTCTATGTGTATATTTTGTCTAAATATTATCATATATTAAAATCATATTACCATGTGGAAGGCTATACTAGCTTTGCAAAATGAATTTGGGATCTTTCCTTCACTGTCTGTGGTCTGAGGATTGGATATGTACAGAATTGAGAGCATTCTGAAACTGTTATAAAAATTTGATATCAATACAAGATCTAAGCAATGATCAGTGGACTCATCAAGGAATAAGGCAATCAGTTTTTGTAACTACTTTTTGTCCCTATGTGACCTTTGTTTTGATTGTATTTAATGAAATATAATTAGTTTCTGCTGAATCTTTAAAATTTAAAAATTGAGTTTGCACTTTGCTTATTTTGTTTTTCTAAATATTTCATTGGTTTTACAAAAGCATATCTCCACAATAATTGTAAATCTTTAAAAATTGGCCTTTTAGTGCAGATATTTTCTTTTTTAAAATAATTTTTAAATTTATTTTTAGAGAGAGGGGAAGGGAGGGAGAAATATAGGGAGAGAAACATCAATACTTTGCCTCTCATAAGCCTCCAACTGGGGTCTTTGCCCACAACTGAGGCATATGCCCTGACTGGGAATGGAACCTAAGATGTTTTGTTTCACAGTCTGGTACTCAATGCACTGAGCCACACCAGCCAGGGCATTGCAGATATTTTCTAAACACTGTCTAGCACGGATCAAATCACATTAAAATTATGTTTGACAAAAGTTAGCTAGAACTTATTTGTCAAACCAAAGGGACCTGCTGACTTTCCATTCTCTTCTATAATTATTGCTGTCTTCAAGTTTTCTTGGGTCAATTTTGGTAGTTTATAGTTTGCCAGGAATTCAGTGATTCCTTCTATATGCTCACATTTGTTGCACACGATATTTTCTTAAAAGTCTTTTAATATCTTCTATATTTGTGTTTTTAACCTGCTTACTAATATTTTATCCCTCTTCCTCCCTCCTTTCCTTCCTCCTTTTCTTCTTTTCTATCTCAGTCTGGCTAGCCAGGAGTTTATCTGTTTTATTGATCCTTTCAAAAAAATACTTGGCTTTGGGGGGCAAGCGGGCAGGCCTAGCTTGGGGTACAGCCGGACCTTGCCTTGGTGCAGAGTCCTAGGGGCCAGGTCACTCGGAAAGGAGGGGAGAGGACAGCGAGGGCAGCAGGGAAGCTCAGTGGAATCAGCTACGTTAAGAAGAAGCTGCAACTCCCAGGATCCTAACTAGGGTTTTCCTGGCTGCGGAAAAAGCTGCCGCGGGCCTTGTCTTAAGTCACTGCTCCAGATGCTATCTCCTTCTCCTTTGTTGCTCCCTCCTCCTTCTCCTCCCCCCACCCCCCGGGGCTCCAGATGCTTTGTCCTTTCTGAAGCAGCTCCTACCACTGCCACTGGGTACATCTTCTTGCACCAGACGTTCAGCCTCAGCTGACTAATCGAGTGATCCTGTGGTACACAATGGTACCCAGCCGCAGGACCTCAGCTAAATGCACTGCTATAAAGCTGGCTTTCACAGGGTAGGTCAACAAAAAGACTCCCTGGAGCCATTATCCTACCTGGTGCAGGATAACTTACTGAGGGTTTTTTAAATGTATTTTAATTGTTTTTATTTATTGTTTTGAGAGAGAGAAGAAAGGAGAGAAAGGGAAAAAACATTAATTTTGTTGTACCACTCATCCATGCATTCATTGGTTGCTTCTTGTATGTGCTCTGATCTGTGATGGGATGGAATGCACACAACATTGGTGTATTGGGACCTGGCTCTAACCAACTGAGCTACCCTGCCTGGGCTTCTTCCTGGGTATTTTGTTGTTGCCTGTGCTTGTGGCCTTCCCATCATAAGCCCCTCCCTCGATGTAAACTTTCCAGTGTACCCATGGACAAAGACAATGGGGGAGGGGAAGGATTAAATGTGGAAGGTGGGGGGTGAGTAGGGCAGGGGAGAGTAACAACTGTAACTGAACAACAATCAAAAAAAGATTTTTAAACACAAAACTTTCCAGTGTGGATAGACACAGGACACCTCTGTATGACCTCCCTGTTAATCAAAAGATTATGGAGAACTGAAGATGAATACGTTATTGACATACCTTGGCTTTATACTGTGAAAGCCATGGCAGACTATAAGGATAGGTTTACTATTATTCCTGTACTGGTTGGAACTTGGAATGAGTCAAAATCATGAGAATTCAGGAAACTCTATAGTAAATATCTAGTACAGCACGGTCCAACAGATATTAAATGCAAGTCACAAATGTGAGCCACATGTGCAATTTTAAATGCTCTAGTAGCCACACTTTAAAAAATTAGACAGGCCAAATAAATCTTAATATATTTGCTCCAATATATCCAAAATATATCACTATTAATCAGTGTGGTAATTATGAAATATTTCATATTCTCTTTTCTTTTTCATACCAAGTCTTTGACATCTTGTGTGTATTTACACTTCCAGCACATTTCCTATTGGATTAGCCACATTTCAGGTGCTCAATAGCCACATGTGGCTAATGGTCAGCATACTGGGCAGTACAGTATGCTGACCATTTCTTCTTCTCCTCGCCCTCCTCTTCCTCCTCCTCCTCCTTCTTCCTCCTCTTCTTTTTACAGTGCAGTTTCTTCTATTTCTGCCATGGAACAGTTACTCTGCTGAATCCCTGGGGGCAACTTATGAATCTATTGACTACCTAAAATCTAATCTAAATAAAACATGTAGGAGTACTACAGAACAATTGGATCCCATATATTTTAGCAATCACTTGAAAAAATTCTATAACACAACACGTGGAACATATCCCATCAGCTCTTACTAAATGTTATCACAGAACTCCAGAATATTGGACCGACAAGGAGCTTTTCCTGTTTGATTTACAACCAGTCAAGCCAGTGTGGAAACTGGCAGGAAATCTCAATGAGTTGGGCATTGGGAGCACTCTGAGTCCACTAAAGCACTGGACTCTCAGGAGTGCCACAGCACATCCACACACCATGTTTGAGGTCCCAACCTGGCCCTTTCAGAGATACTGCTCCTAATCTTGGGGGACAATGAAACCTCAAACTAATAGAATATTCCTTTCCTGTTTTTTATTAGGAGTAGCCCATTCTTAATTTCAATTCATTAAAAATTCCTTCCTGCTCTGGCCAGAGTGGCTCAGTGGATGGAGTGCCAGCCTGTGAACTGAAATGTTGCAAGTTTGATTCCTGGTGAGGGCATATGCCTGGATTGTGGGCCAGGTCCCTGTTTGGGGGTGCACAAGCAGCAGTCAATCAATATTTCTCTCACACATCAATATTAATCTCCCTCTCTTTGTCCCTCCCTTCCCCTCACTCCAATAATAAATAAAATCTTTTTGAAAAAGTTCTTCCTTGTTGATTTGAGCAGGTACTCAGTTGGTTGGAGCGTCATTCCATGTGCCAAAAGATTGTGGATTCCATTTCCTGTCAGGGCACATACCTAGGTTGTAAATTCAATCCCCAGTCAGGGCACGTATGGGAGGCAATAGATGTTACTTATTTCCTCTGCCTCTCTCTCTCCACCCCCATCAAATCAACAACCATATTTTTGGGTGAGGATTAAAATGGAGTGTCTCAAACTGGTGGACTTCAATGACTTTAGGGCAGTCATGTACCTTCTATTTCTTCACAAACCCCACCTCTATTTCTACATCTAGCCACTTCCTACATCTACATCACCTTCCTAGGCCATGAGTACATTTGTGATTCCTGATTTAAGGCTATATATTTTCTTCTCAATAGAGCTTTAGATGATTCCAGAGGTTTTGGTATAAACTATTCCCCTTTTTGTTGCTTCCTAATTATTTATAATTTCTGTTTTACTTTTTATTTAATCTAGAATTAAATTAATGTTCCTCAATTTCCAAGTCGTAAAGGTATTTTGACCATCTTTTTAAAAATTTTATTGTTTTTATATTACAGTTGTCCTTGACCATCTTTTATTATTTATTTCTAATTTTACTAGATTATAATGAGAAAATATAGCCTCTAAAATCTCTTTGAAAATCAGTGAAGTTTTGCTTCTGTGATGAAGTACACAATTAATGTACATTAGAAAATAATTTACATTTTTAGATATGTACAAACATATATATGGTTATACATTGAGCTTGTTGGTTATATTAATCAAATCATCTACTCTCTAGCTTATTTTTAAATATTTTTATTGATTATGCTATTACAGTTTTACCAATTTTCCCTCTCTATTCTCCCCTCTGCCCTGCTCCCCCAACCCTCCACCATTCCCCACCCTTAGTCCACGTCCATGGATTGTACATATAAGTTATTTGAGTCCTCTGTTTCCCTTACTATTTTTTTATCTCTCCCTGTCTACCTTATGCCTACTAACCATCCTTCCTCTTCCCTATACCTTTTCCTCCTATTACTCCTTTTCCCCTCCCTGCTGAACTCCCTCCATGTGATGTCCATTTCTCTTATTCTGTTCCTGTTCTGGTTGTTTGCTTAGTTTTTGTTTCATTGTTTTTCTTTTCTTTTAGGTTCATTTGTTGATAGTTGTGAGTTTGTTGTCATTTTACTATACATGTTTTTTATCTTCTTTTTCTTATATAAGTCCCTTTAACATTTCATATAATAATGGCTTGGTGATGATAAACTCCTTTAACTTGACCTTATCTAGGAAGCACTTTATCTGCCCTTCCATTCTAAATGAAAGGTTTGCTGGATAGAGCAATCTTGGATGTAGATCCTTGCTTTTCATGGCTTCATATACTTCTTTCTAGCCCCTTCTTGCCTGCAAGGGTTCTTTTGAGAAATCAGCTGACTGTCTTATGGGAACTCCTCTGTAGGTAACTCTTTCCTTTTCTCTTGTGGCTTTTAAGATTCTCTCCTTGTCTTTAATCTTGAGTAACTTAATGATGATGTGCCTTGGTGTGTTCCTCTTTGGGTCCTACTTCCTTGGGGACTCTTTGGGCTTCCTTGATTTTTTGGAAGTCTATTTCCTTTGCCAGATTGGGGAAGTTTTCCTTCATTATTTGTTCAAATAAGTTTTCAATTTCTTGCTGTTGCTCTTCTCCTTCTGGCACCCCTGCAATTTGGACATTGGAATGTTTCAGGTTGTCCCAGAGGTTTGTAAGAGTCTCCTCACTTTTTTGAATTCTTATTTCATTTTGATCTGGAAGGATGTTTATTTTTCCCCTTTGTTCCAAATCATTGCTTTGAGTCCTAGTTTCCTTCCCCTCACTGTTGGTTCCCAGAACATTCTGCTTCATTTTCACTTTGGGTATCCTTCATGTTTTTTGTTTGTTTGTTTGTTTGTTTGTTTGTTTTCATTTTTGACCAAGCTCAGTCAGATCTGTGAGCATTTTGATTACCACGGCTTTAAATTCTCCAACAGATAGGTTGGCGATCTCTTCCTCACTTAGCTGTCTTTCTGAGGTTCTACCCTATTCTTTCATCTGGGCCATATTTCTTTGTCTTGGTGCATCTGATAGGTTGTAAGGGGGCAGGGCCTTAGGTATTCACCCAGGCAGGGCAACCCTCTTTGCTGTGCAGCAGTGTTGCCTGTGCAGGAGGGGCCAGAGAGGGAATGGTGTGGCTCACCTGCTTGTCTCTAGAGTACTTTTCAACAGACTCTCAGACTCTCCTGTGAGACTGGGAGAAACTCCCACCTCAGCAACCCCAGTCATAGCCCACAGGCACCTCTTAAGTCGCCCCCCCCCCGACCCTCGCAGCCAGCAGAGCTGGGCAGGTACCCCTGCCTCCAATGTCCACGAGTCACTACAGTTTTTCTGAGTCAGCTGGCCAGGTTCACTGCCCTACTGGTCTGGTTGTTCTGGTTGATTTTTTCTTTAATTTCTTGGTTGTCAGAGTTCCATGCAGTTTGATTTTCTGGTGCTTTTGGTTGTTTATTGATTTCAGATCGGTTGTTGTCCTCCTTTTGGTTGTGTGAGGAAGCAAAGGGTCTCTACCTATGCCTCCATCTTGGCCAGAACTCTAGTTCCTCTCTAGCTCATTTTTTATCTACTTGACCAATTAAATTCTGAAGGAGGTATATTATAATCTTCCATTATGACTCTGCTTTTTTTTGTCAAAATCTTTATGAATTCTAAGAGTTTTGGCTTTAAATCTTACGCTGCTATAATAATTTACTACATACATGTTCATGGTTCACCTCTTCATTAAAGATTGAACAATATGAGCCCTGGCTGGTGTAGCTCAGTGGATTGAGTGCAGGCTGCAAACCAAAACATTGCAGGTTCGATTCCCAGTCCGGGCACATGCCTAGGTTGCAGGCCACGGCCTCCAGCAACCGCACATTGATGTTTCTCTCTCTCTCTCTTTCTCCCTCCCTTCCCTCTCTAAAAATAAATAAATAAAACCTTTAAAAAAAGATTGAACAATTTGTGCCCCTTTTGTCATTTTTATTACTTTTAATCTTGACTTTTACTTTTTTTAAAAAATAAAACTTAGTGGCTTAAACAACACACATTTATGATACCACAGTTTCTGCAGGTCAGGAATACAAGCATGGCCTAACTGAATCATCTGCTTCAGAATCTCACATAAGACTGCAATCAAGGTGTCCACAGAAGGTCTCTGACAGGTGACAATCTAGGCATCAGGTGGGGCTGCAGACTCATCCCAAAGCTCATCTGGGACAGGATCTACTTCCAAGCTCACTCATTCACTTTCTTGCTGGCTATTGGAAGAGCGCCTGAGTTCCTCACCAGGTAGATCTCTACATCAGAGTAATCACAAAAGGAAAGCCAGAGAGAGAATGTAAACAAGACAGAAGCCACAGTCTTTTATAACCTAATTATGAAAGTGACAGCCCATCACTTTTGCCATAGGCTGTTATAAGCAAGTCACTAGGTCTAACACACACACAAGTGCAGGAGGTGGGGATCAATGAGAGCCATTTTAGAAGCAACCTTCCATAGTTAGGTATAGGATTTTTAGCTAGTAGTTCTCTTCTCCCAACATTCTGCAGATGGTATTCCAAAGTTTTCTAGCTTTGTGTGTCACAGGTGAAAAGTCTGATCCTAGTTTATCTTCCTTTGTAAGGGTATCAGTCTACATCCAACCAGAAAATAGAAGCTGCTCTGAATATTTGAAATAGAACAGGGACCATAATAATACAGGGAATTGATTACATAGGCAATGGAAGAGCAGATGAACCAAATGGGGGACAATGAGTGACAGTTTGGAGTAGCAGGGAGCAACTACTGCCCTTAGCCTAGGGGATGGAAGGCAGGAGGTGGTATTACTGGAACTTAGTCACCAAGGTTACCCAGTGGGTTTACAGAGGAGCTGCAACATCTACCAGAGATACTACCTGAGCAAGAGATTAAAATTATCCGGTATGATTGGTTAGTCTATATCTCCTTGTAGTTCTGTCAATTTTTCATTATATATTTTGAGACCACATTATTGGGTGTACAAATATTTAGAATTGTTATATCTTCCTGGTAAATAGGATGACTGTATGAATAATAATTTTAAATTTAAAGTTTATTTTGTCTGATATTAATATAGCTTATGTTAGCTTTCTTTTGGGCAGTGTTTGAATGACATATCTTTCTCCATATTTTTAAACTTTCAACCTTTCTGTATCCTTTTCTAATAGATGTATCCCTTGTTAAAGCATGTAGTATATGTGTGTGTTAATCTTTCTTTTAATGAAAGCATTTAGTCAATTTACATTTAATTTAATGAGCATGCATTAATCTTTTTAATATGCTGCCTCTTTATGCCAACTGTTCTGTATTCCATTTTATTGTTTTTTTTCTCTTTTGGATTAGTTACATTAAAAATTATTCATTTACCTCTCCCATCAGTTTCAAAGTTATACCATCTAAAAATTCTTTTCATGGTTAGAAATTAAAATGTGCTTCTTAACTTATCAACATCTAATAGTAATTTTACCTTTCCCCTTCTCTCAGACAATGCAAATACCTTAGACCAGTTAAACCCATCTAACTTCTTCCCAACTTATGTGCTATTATTGTCATTAATTTTATTGGTAGTAAAAAGCACATAACATTAAACTTACCACATTAACCATCTTTAAGTGTACTGTTCAATAGTGTTAATTATATTCATCTTATGTAACAGATTTCTAGAACTTCTTATCTTGCAAAATTGTAACTGTATGCTGTAATTTATTTTAAATATATATTTACATGTGTTTCACAAGACTTCATTATTGCTATTTTATCCAGTGTTTACTTAGTACCCATATATTTACCACTTTCTTTGTTTAAGAGTCCTTGCTATACTTCTGAGTTTCTCTCTGGGATAATTTTCCTTTTGCCTGAAGAAGAGTGCTTAAAATTTCCTTTTGTAAGTATTTTCTGGTAATAAATTGTTTCAGGGTTGTTTTTTTTTTTGTCTAAAATGTCTTCATTTTACTTTCTTTATTGACATATATTTCCACCCACTTACAGGCAAGATGGAAGCATAGCTAGATACACTTTGCCTCCTTGCACAACCAAAAGAAGGACAACAACAAATTTAAAAACAAACAAAAAAACAACCAGAACAGCCAGAAAATTGAACTGTATAGAAGTCCAACAACCAAGGAGTTAAAGAAGAAACATTCATCCAGATTGTGCCACAATGCAGCAAAGAGGATTGCCACACCCTGGAGAATACCTAAGGCTCCACCCCTTTTAACATAACAGCTGCACTAAGACAAAGAAATATGGCCCAAATGAAAGAAGAGATCAAAACTCCAGAAAAATAACTAAGTGATGAGAAGGTAAACAACCTGTCTGATGCAGAGTTCAAAACACTGGTAATCAGGATGCTCTAAGAATTGATTGAGCTTGGTCACAAAATGAAGGCTACCCAAAGTGAAATGAAGAAAAATATACAGGGAACCAATAGTGAATGGAAGGAAACTGGGACTCATATCAACTATTTGGTACAAAAGAAAGAAATAAGCATCCAATTGGAACAGAATGAAGAAACGAGAATTCAAAAAAATGAAGAGAGGCTTAGGAACCTCTGGGACAACTTTAAAAGCTCCAACACCTGAATCATAAGGCTGTCAGAAGGAGAAGAGGAAGAGCAAGAAATGGAAAACTTATTTGAACAAATAATGAAGGAAAACATCCCCAATCTGGTGAAGGAAATAGACTTTCAGGAACTCCAGGAAGCCCAGAGACTCTCAAAGAAATTGGACCCAAGGAGGAACACACCAAGGCACACCATAATTAATTTATACAAGATTAAAGACAAGGAGAGAATCTTCAAAGCAGCAAGACAAAAGGATACATACATCTACAAAGGAGTTCCCATAAGACAGTCAGCTGATTTCTCAAAAGAACCCTTGCAGGCAAGAAGGGGCTAGCAAAAAGTATTCAACTGATGAAAAGCAAGGATCTACAACCAAGATTACTCTATCTAGCAAAGCTTTAATTTAGAATGGAAGGGCAGATAAAGTGCTTTCCTGATAAGGTTAAGATAAAGGAATTCATCATCACCAAGCCCTTATTACATGAAATGTTAAAGGGACTTATCTAAGACATAGATCAAAAACTATGAATAATAAAATGACAACAAACTCACAACTCTCGACAACTGAACCTATAAAACAAAAACAAAGCAAAAAAATAGAATGGGAACAGAATCAGAGAAGTGGAGATCACATTGAGGGTTCTCAGTGGGAAGAGGGAGGGGGGAAATGGGGGGAAGGTACAGGGAATAGGAAGCATAATTAGTAGGTACAAAATAGACAGGGAGAAGTTAAGAATAGCATAGGAAATAGAGAAGCCAAAGAACTTCTATGTACAACCCATGGACATGAACTAAGGGAAGGGGGGAATGCTGGAGGGTGGTGGGGGTACAGGGCAGAGGGGAGATAAAGGGGAGAATAAAATTGGGATAACTATAATAGCATAATCAATAACATAACCTTTAAAACAGACAATAACAAGTTTTGGCAAGGATGTGGAAAAATGGGAGCCCTCTTACATTTCTGATGGGATTATAAAATTGTACAGCTAGTTTGGAAAACAAGTAGGCCATTCTTCAAAATGTTAAATATAGAGTTCTCATACAAATCAGGAATTTCACTTCTAGGTATATATACAAAAGGAATGAAAACACAAGTTCACATAAAATGTGTGCATAAATGTTCAAATTAGCGTTATTCGTAATACTCCAAAAGTAGAAACAACCCATGTATCTATCAACTGAATAATGGATAAACAAATTTGGTATGTCCATATAATTGGATATTATTCACCTGTAAAAAGAAACAAAGTACTGATAGCTGCTACAACATGGGTGAAACTTGAAGACATTATGAATCCACACACAAAAGGCCACATATTATATGACTCCATTTATATGAAATGTCAGGCAGGAATTGTGAGGAAGAGAGGGGGCTTCTGCAAGGTACCAGCAGAGGTAAAATATGATACTATCACTCAGAGTACACTCTCAGGAGAAAGTCTCACCTTGACTAAGACCAGTTTTGAGACCTGTTGGATCAGAGCATTAAGAGTCAAAAGGAAGGGACCTGAAAATCACATGGAACTAAAGCCGTGAGAAATAAAAAGGCAGTAACTTGGAAGGAAGAAGTTTCTTTATTATTAAATATATTTTATTGATTATGCTATTACAGTTGTCCCATTTCCCCCTTCACTCCCCTCCACCCTGTACACCCTCTCCCACCCACGTTCCCCCCCTTTAGTTCATGTCCATGTGTCATACTTATGAGTTCTTTAGCTTCTACATTTCCCGTACTATTCTTGCCCTCCCCCTATCTATTTTCAACCTACATTCTATGATACTTATTCTCTATACCTTTTCCCCCTCTCTCCTCCTCCCATCCCCCTGCTGCTAACCCTCCATGTGCCCTCCATTTCTGTGGTTCTGTTCCTGTTCTACCTGTTTACTTAGTTTCTTTTGGTTTTGCTTTAGGTGTGGTTGTTAATAATTGTGAGTTTGCTGTCCTTTTACTATACATGTCATTTCTTTATCTTCTTTTCTTAGATAAGTCCCTTTAGCATTTCATAAAATAAGGGCTTGGTGATGATGAACTCCTTTAATTTGACCTTATCTGAAAAGCACTTTATCTTCTCTTCCATTCTAAATGAGAGCTTTGCTGGATAGAGCAATCTGGGATGTAGGTCCTTGTCTTTCATGACTTAGAATATTTCTTTCCAGCCCCTTCTTGCCTGTAAGGTCTCTTTGGAGAAATCAGCTGACAGTCTGATGGGAACTCCTTTGTAGGTGACTGTCCCCTTATCTCTTGCCGCTTCTAGGATTCTCTCCTTCGTTTTTACCTTGGCTAATGTAATTATGATGTGCCTTGGTGTGTTTCTTCTTGGGTCCAACTTCTTTGGGGCTCTCTGAGCTTCTTGGATTTCTTGGAAGACTGTTCCCTTTGCCAGATTGGGGAAGTTCTCCTTTATTATTTGTTCAAATAACTTTTCCACTTGTTGCTCCTCCCCTTCTGGTACCCCTATAATTCAGATGTTGGAACGTTTAAAGGTGTCCTGAATGCTCTTAATCTTTTCCTCAATTTTTTGAATTCTTATTTCATCATGCTTTCCTGCTTGGTTGATTCTATCTTCCTTCTGGTCCACTGTATTGTTTTGAGACTCAGATTCCTTCCTTTCACTATTGGCTCTCCTCCGCGTATCTTCCTGCATCTCTTTTATGGTAACCTGCATCCTTTCATCTAAATTGCACCCAAAGTCCACCAATTCCATGAGCTTTCTGATCACCAGTGTTTTGAACTGTGCATCTGATAGACTGGCTATTTCTTGGTCACTCAAAAGGATGAGTCCTGGGGGACTGTTCTGCTGGAAACATATCTTTTGTCTTTCCGTGTCTCTCCTATTATTTTGTTTATTTATTTTTTTCTGGTCTGGTCGCTCTTGTTACGGTGGGGGGTGGAGCCTTAGGTGTTCACTGGGGCTGGGCACCCCAGTCGCTAGATTGTGACGTTATATGTGGGGGCAGGGGCGGGAGTGGTGACGGGAGGGAACAATGGTGATAGTTCCGTTCTCCTGGACTCAGATACTTCCCTGGGCTTCTGGGCTGCGAGCTCTGCCCTGGTCCACAATCGCTGCCCCACTCGTTCCCCCAGCCGCTGCCTGCATACTCTGGGATCACCGCTGCATTCTTGCACCCCGGATGGCTGTCACGCCGATTTTGTGCCAAATTTCCCCCAACCTCTGCGTGCCGCCGACCCGCGCCAGCCCCGCGCCCGCTCGGCTTGTCGTCCCCTACCAGTCTGGATGTACAGGTCTACTTCAACTTCTTGGCTGTCCGACTTCCAGTCAGATAAATCCTCTGACAGTTCTGAGTGATTTTATTATGACTGTAGATTATTGTTGTTCTATTCTTGGTTGTGTGGGGAGGTACGGTGCGTCCACCTATTCCTCCATCTTGCCAGAAGTCCCTGGAAGGAAGAAGTTTCCATTGGAGAATAGCATTACAGAATCAGAAGTTCAAATGACCCCTCCCTCCAAAACCACTGCTAATTAAAGAAACTACTTTATTGTATCAACAGAAGAGGGTGCTCTTGAACCCATAAACCAAATAAAGCATCCTGACTTTTTTTTCCATATAATATCAACTCATTGCTGAATCAGGAAGATCCAGCAACACTTATCATTATTGAAAAAAGGAACCCAACATCTGCACAAAGATACTATAAAAAAAAGCAAAAATAAAAACTTTTCAGCTGATAAAAATAATCAATGCCCAACAAAACCAACCACAAGGCAAAGCATTGATTATAACATATTCATCAATTACAGATAGAAAGAATACTATAAATCAGAAATTCAAAAACCCAGATTAGATACAAACATGAAAATGTGAAGTGAGTGCTGACTAAACTTAGAAAAGAAATTGAAAAAGAAAAAACAAGGATGGTTTCAGGGAACTTTGGGGCAACATGAAATGTAACATCTGTATCATAGGGATACCAGAAGGAGAAGAAAGTGAGTAAGGGATAGAAATACTGTTTGAAGAAATAATGACAGAAAACTTCCCAAACCTGGTGAATGAAATACATGACATACAAGTTCAGGAAGCACAGGGAGTCCCAATCAAGAAAAACCCCAAAAGACCCACACCAGGCAACATCATAATTAAAATGAAAAAGTTTAAAAGACAAAGAGTGAATCTTAAAGGCAGCAAGAGAGAAACAGTTAGTTGCCTACAAGAGAGCTCCAACAAGACTCACAGCTGATTTCTCAACAAAAACACTTCATGCCAGAAGGTTTTGGCATGAAGTATTTAAAGTAATGAAAAAGATCTGCAACCAAGACTACTCTATCTAGCAAGGCTATCATTTAAAATTGAAAAACAAAATAAAGAGCTTTCCAGACCAAAAAAAAAAAAAATGGTTAAAGGAATTCATTAACACCAGACTAGTATTGCAAGACATGTTAAAAGGGCTGCCTTAAGAAAAAGAGGTCATAGAGAGAAAGAGGAACATAGGTATTAAGAAATAAAATGGCAATGAACAAGTATCCATCAATGATAACCTTACATGTAAATGGATTAAAGGCTCCAACCAAAAGACATAGTGTAGCTGAGTGAATAAGAAAACATGATCCATATATATGCTGTCTACAAGAGACCCACCTCAGGAAAAAAGAGTTACACAAACTGAAAGTGAAGGGATGGGGAAAATATTACATGCTAATGGAGACAAAATAAAAGCTGGGGAAGCAATACTTACATCTAACAAAGTAGACTTCAAATCAAAGAGCATAACAACAAAGAAGGACACTACGTAATACTAAAGGGATTGATCCAAAAAGAGGATATGACCCTAGTAAACATACATGCACCCAACATAGGACCACATAAATATGTAAAGAAAATATTGGAAGACTTTAAGAAATTGACAGCAATGCAGTCATAGTAGGGGATTAAGATTACACCATCTTACAACAAACACCAAAATGAACTAAAAATGGATAAAAAGACTTAAATATAAGCCATGATGCCATAAAAATCCTAGAGGAAAACATAAGAAGTAAAATTTTAGATATGTCACATAGCAATACTTTTTCAATATTTCTCCTAGGGCAAGGGAAATAAAGGAAAAATAAACAAATGGGACTACATCAAATTAAAAACTTTTACACAGCTAAAGAAATCATCATCAGCCTTGGCTGGTGTGGCTCAGTAGATTGAGTGCCAGCCTGTGAACCAAAGGGTCACCAGTTCGATTCCCCATCAGGGCACATGCCTGGATTGCAGACCAGGTTCCCAGTAGGGGGCATGTGAGAGGCAATGACACATTGATGATTCTCTCCCTTTCTCTCCCTCCCTTGTCCCTCTCTAAGAATAAATAAATAAAATCTTTTAAAAAAGAAATCATCATCAAAATGAAAAGGGAACCGACTGTATAGGAGACCATATTTGGTAGTAATATATTGGACAAGTGTTTAATCTTCAAAATATATAAGTGAACTAGTGTACTGTTGGTGGGATTGCAGATTGGTAAAACCACTATGGAAAACAGTATGGAAATTTCTCAGAAAACTAAAAATTGATCTGCCTTTTGACCCAGCAATTCCACTGCTGGGACTATATCCTAAGAACCCTGAAACACAAATCCAAAAGAACCTATGCACCCCAATGTTCATAGCAGCACAATTTACAACAGCCAAGTGCTGGAAGCAACCTAGGTGCCCATCAGTAAATCAATGGATCAAAAAACTATGGTACATTTACACAGTGGAATTCTATGCAGCAGAAAGAAAATAGGAGCTCTTACCCTTTCAACAGCATGAATGGAACTGGAAAGCATTATGCTAAGTGAAATAAGCCAGGTGGTGAAAGACAGATACCATATGATCTCACCTTTAAAGGGAACCTTATCAACTAAACAAACAAACAAGCAAAATATAACCAAAGACACTGAAATAGAGAATAGACTGACAATGACCAGAGGGGAGAGGGGAGGGAATTTCAGGGGAAAAGGGGAAGGGTTTGCAGGAACAAATATAAAGGACACAAGGACAAAATCAAGGGGCGGGATGGAAATGGGAGAGAGGTATGGAGGGCTGGAGGGGTGGGCTGGGATGGGAGTAAAAGGCAGAAAACTGTACTTGAACAACAATTAAAATAAAATATTTTTTTAAAAAAGGAAAAAAAAAGAACTCACATGGCTCAGCATCAGGAAGAAAATAATCCAATTTAAAAATGGGCAAAGGACCTGAATACATACTTCTCCAAGGACGAAATACAGGTGGCCCATAGACATATGAAAAAATGCTCAACATCACTAGCCATCAGAGAGATGCTAATTAAAACCACAGTGAGAAATCACCTCACTCCTGCCAAAATGGCTATCATTAATGAATCAACAAATAATAAGTGCTAGAGAGGATGTGGGGAAAAGAGAACCCTAGTGCAGTTTTAGTGGGAATGCAGACTGGTAAATTCACTCTGGAAAACAGTACGGATTTTCCTCACAAAATTGAAAATAGAACTGCCTTTTGACTCAGTGGTTCCACTTCTAGTAATATTTCCAAAAAATGCTGAAACACCAATTCAAAAGAATATATGCACCTCTACATTCATAGCAGTGCTATTTACAATAGCTAAGATTTGAAAACAGTCTAAGTGCCCATCAGTAGATGAATAGAAAAAACAAGTAAGGGAACATTTACACAATGGAATACTACACAGCAGTAAAAAAAGAAAGAATCCGTACCTTTTGCGACAGCATGGATGGAACTGGAGACTATTATGCTAAGTGAAATAAGCCAGTTAGTGAGAGACAAATACCATATGATCTCAGCTATAAGGGGAATCTAAGGAATGAAATAAACTAACAAGCAAAATAGAATCAGAGGTACAGAAACAAGGAACAGACTGACAGCTGTAAGAAGGGCAAGGGAGGTTGGGTCTGGTTGAAAGTAGGTGAAGGGATTAGTCAAAGAACATATATGCATCATCCCAGGACATGAACAATGTTGTGAGGATTGTCTGGATGCTGGGGGGAGGGGGGCAAAGGGGGAAAAATTGGGAAACTGTAATAGCATAAACAATAAAAAGTTTTGAACAAGAAATTGAAGAAAAAGTCAAAATCATCTTCAGAAGACTAAATGAAAAAGCACCCAAGGGAGAATAGATATGATTGAAATGGGAAAGAAAGGGAAGAAAATGAGGAAAAGAAAGAATGAAAACTTAAAAGTGTCAAGAGAACCAAAACAAAATAGAGAGGTAAAGAGGAAATTGAAAGAAAAAATATATCAGAAATCTGTTTTTAAAAAAGCAAATAATGAAACAACTAATATTGGATATTAAAATTTTTTAACTTTCTGGAAATAAAAGAATGCATGATTCTGCATATTTAAAGAGCCTGTTGTGCAATTGGGAAACTTCACTGTCATCTCTGACACAGTAAAACAGACATTAATGATAAAGAAAAAAATCCTTTGTGTCTACAGACAAAAAAAATAAAAAAATAAAAAAAGTAACCTACAAGAATGAAAAGCAGGTAGCATTAAACTACATGACAGATTATAAAGAGTATGAGTGGAAAAAAATGTGTTTTTTTTTTATTTTTAGAGAGGAGGGGAGGGAGAAAGAGAGGGGACCTGGCCCACAATGCAGGCATGTGCCTGATTGGAAATTGAACCAGTGACCTTTCAGTTTGCAGGCCGGCACTCAATCCACTGAGCCATACCAGCCAGAGCAGAAAAAAAAATTCTTTAACTCAACTAAAAAGTGTGAGCCAAGGATTTTTGTTTCAAGTTTTCAGAACTCAAGAAATTTTGTATTCAGGAACTCTTGCTGAGGATTCTACCAAGGGTCAAGTTTCATCCAATTAAGAGAAGATAGGAAAATTTTGGCAAAAGAATAGATAATGAGAATTGAATAGACTTAATTATAAATCTAAGGTTAAAAACAAATATGAAGATAAGAGTTGAAGAAAATTCTCTGACAAAGTAGTAATACAGCTTAAATTGGGAGTAAAGGAGAAATGTAGAATAAGCTCAATGACTGGTGCATAGGGCATAAGTGGGAATCAAAGGATATCATTTTTTAGGTTTTTAAAATAACATTTATTTTTAAATGTTAACATGTGCATATAATAGGAAACCAAAAACAAAGGATGTCATTAAACTAGCAAACTGAATAGTTGAAACCTAGGTGGTAAGGAAAATGCAGAGGAAGAGCTGAGATCCTGAGGTATTTCAGTATAGTCCATCTCATCTATTTCATCTATCCTAGTGAAGGGTTCACCTAAGCTTCCTCATGTTCTGACCTTTGTGGTATCTTTTAAATATTTCAGGTATCAGATAGACTCCAGGGGTTGCCTCCTTACCCTGAGCCTGCCCCAGACATCTAGCATTTCCCTGGGATAATCAGCAATCCCCTGAGGCAGCAGAAGATAACAGCCCAGACCTGACTAATGGTCACAAGGTCTGGACCTCTGGCAGGATAAAGATAACACCTTGACCTAAATAATGTTTCAGTTCCTAAGCCCTGAAGTGGAATGACCCCCTGGCTACTTTCCCATGAGACTGGACAGAGGGTCTGGAACAGACATCAAAACTATCCTTAAGACCTGAAAAATGATTTATTACCCCGACCTCACCTGTGACCAATCATTTCTCAGCATGATCCTGAATCTCTAAACCAGCGTCCTGTGATTTTGCCCTTTATCATCTGTAACCTAAACGACATCCATTGGAGCGTTTGAGGTTTTGAACATTAGCTTCCCATTCTCTTGGGTGTCACCATTCATAATAAAATAACTAATATTTCTCCACCACAGTGCTCAGTATTTAATATGTGGCTGTATTAAAGCCAGGTGGACAAATTCTTTCTGTTCTATGACACAATCCCCCCATTTCTCTCTCTCTCTCTCTCTCTCTCTCTCTCTCTCATACACACACACACACACACACACACACACACAACCACCAGCCCAGATGATTGATCACATCAGACTATCAGTTCTATGTCTTTATGGTGACACACTCTCTCTCTCTCACTTTCTCAGCCCACAAAAATACTTTACGCTCCTGCTCAGCCAGCTGCCTTACTTCTACAGGGAATTCAGCTCCAATTCAGCCTGCTAAAGGGTTTCCAAGGCAACTTTATTTACACAGATGTACACGACACATTTGCCTTTAGGGTCAGCATCCCAGCCTTCATTCTGAGCCAGATATCAAAAGGTCATTATTCTCTAACTCAGGAGATTGTTGAAAATTAAAGATTTTTTTTTAGAAAAGTCTAAGCTACAACAGTATGCTTTAAGGCATAGTCAGTTGCTTGCTACTCAAGCCATAAATGAGCAAACAAGAGGTAGTTAAAAAAATGAAAGATAATGCTGGCTGTTTGAAGTCAGTTTTTTTAAATCATGTTAAGGCATTATCTATTCCTGTTTCACTAACGTTTTACAAAATATCATAAACATTTAATTATCTCAGATGCCTTTGGGGGCATATATAAAAAAGATCATATGTTTTCTACCTTTCACCTATTAATATAATAAATATAATACTTATATATTTCATCATACTGAAGCATCATCACATTTCTAGAATGAGTTCCACTTGATAATGGTTAATGCATGATGGTATTCTCTTTGTTGGCATCATATTAGAATTTTTGCAGCAATAATTTTAAGTGACATTTATCAAATTTATTTTGAACAACCCCTTTTTCTTGACTGATTTTTTTCTACTAAATTATCTTTTCCTGTGAAGAGCAGAGCTCATAGATGTACTACAGCCAAGCAACTATGCATGGTCCCTGCTCAGTCCAGGATTCCTTCACATACCATGCCTTAGCCCAATACATAGGAGCCATCAGACAATCCTCAGTCCTTAACCCTACCAGCTGGCTCATGGCCCTCTGCCTAATACAAGACCCTTATGCAGACATTTGCTCTCCAAACCACTGAGCAGACAACTTTCTGATACATAGCAGATCAGTAGGACTTCTCCTATCCAGATTAAGGTCTATATCCATATCACTATTCAGCAAAGGAAAATCCCTACTCCTAACAGGATCCAAGCCATAAGAGTCTCACTCATGAGCCAGCACTGGACAAGAAAGTCTAAATCCATGCTGTGATTCCCACTAGACCATAGCCATTCCAAAATCATACTTAAACACACCAGAATTCAAGTGTAAACTAAATCATGGCCATACCACCACCTGTCAAACCAGGAGACAGCATATGCTAAGAACAGAGTTCATACAAGTATACCCCACTTCACTCAACCATTCAGTAATCCTTTTTTAAAAATATATTTTATTGATTATGCTATTACAGTTGTCTCATTTCCCCCCTTCACTCCCCTCCACCCTGCACACAACCTCCCACCCACATTTCCCTTTTTATTTCATGTCCATGTGTCATAAGTTCTTTAGCTTCTAAATTCTCATACTATTTTTACCCTCCCCCTGTCTATTTTCTACCTACCATCTATGTTATTTATTCTCTGTACCTTTTTTCCCCCTCTCTCCTCCTCCCACTCCCCTGTTGATAACCCTCCATGTAATCTCCATTTCTGTGGTTCTGTTCCTGTTCTAGTTGTTTGCTTAGTTTGTTTTTGTTTTAGGTGTGGTTGTTAATAATTGTGAGTTTGCTGTCATTTTACTGTACATATTTTTTATCTTCTTTTTCTTAGATAAGTCCCTCTAACATTTCATATAATAAGGGTTTGGTGATGATGAACTCCTTTAACTTGACCTTATCTGAGAGGCATTTTATCTGCCCTTCCATTCTAAATGATAGCTTTGCTGGATAGAGCAATCTTAGATGTAGGTCCCTGCCTTTCATGAGTTGGAATATTTCTGTCCAGCCCCTTCTTGCCTGTAAGGTCTCTTTTGAGAAATCAGCTGATAGTCTGATGGGAACTCCTTTGTAGGTAACTGCCTCCTTTTCTCTTGCTGCTTCTAGGATTCTCTCCTTAATTTTAATCTTGGCTAATGTAATTATGATGTGCCTTGGTGTGTTCCTTCTTGGGTCCAACTTCTTTGGGACTCTCTGAGCTTCCTGGGCATCCTGGAAGTCTATTTCCTTTGCCAGATTGGGGATGTTCTCCTTTATTATTTGTTCAAATAAATTTTCCACTTGTTGCTCTTCCTCTTTCCCTTCTGGTACCCCAATAATTCGGATGTTGGAACGTTTGAAGATGTCCTGGAGGTTCCTAAGCCTCTCCTCATTTTTTTTTGAATTCCTGTTTCTTCATTCTTTTCTTTTAAATACTCAAGTTTCTTTTATTAATAAGCAACCATTATTTCTTTTTTAACAGATTTTATTTGGTTATTTTCAGACAGAAGGGAAGGGAGAGAGAAAGGGAGAGAAACATCAGTGTGTGGTTGACTCTCTCACACCCCCTGCTGGGGACCTGGCTTGCAACCCAGGCATGTGCCCTGGCTGGGAATCGAACTGACAACTCTTTGCTTTAGCAGTCCAGTGCTTAATCCACTGAACCGCACCGGCCAGGGCTCTTCATTCTTTTCTGATTGGATATTTCTTTCTTCCTTCTGGTCCACTAATACCCATGTGGGTTGGCTTGTGTAGGTTCTAGGACCCTGTGGGTCTCTCCAAGGAACTCTCCTGTGAAGCTGGGAGTTTCTTCCAGCACCTCAATCCCCACAGGTGTTTTTAATCAGTGGTTTGAGGCTTTATTTCCCCACACTGAGACCCTGGGTTCTGCAATCAGTCCTGCTCCACAGTTATGCCTGGTTTATCTGCATGTGAATGTGGGATCGCCTGGTCCACCTGCTGTAGCCTTGTGCCTCACGCCCCTTTCCACAATCTGCCACCTTGCTGGGTCCACCAGCTACCACCACCACTTTGCCGTAAGTCCCCTCTGCGCTGGCGGCCCAACTCCACCCCTCCTACCAGTCTGAATGAATGTGTCTTCTCTAACTCCTTGGTTGTGGTACTTCCATATAGTTCAATTTTCTGTCACTTCTCGTTGTTTTTTGTTTTTAAATTGTGGTTGTCCTTCTTTTGGTTGTGCGAGGAGGCACAGTGTTTCTATCTATGCCTCCATCTTGTCTGGAAGTCCAGTAATTCTTTCATTCATTAAATCAATGTTTATTGAGGACCTACCATGTACAAGTCACTGGGCTACAGTAACCCCTATAGCACTCTGAGACACAGTCCCCTAACCATACTGGCAGCTAAATCTGGTAAGGCAAGGGCCAGTGCCAACTTAGACCAGGCCCTTACCCACACAACCTCTCAACATACTCTAACTGCCTATAAATACCTTCTCAGTCAAGAGCCTAAACCCATACTATGACTGTACAAGAGAAGACAGCTTTCACCAAGGATGGGTCAGGGTCCATATCCATATGCATACCATGGTTTAGCACACTAGGCACCAGCCATAGGCCAAAACAGAGCCTAAATCTATACTACTATAGAGCATGGTATACTCTTTCCTAAGCACCTGGCTTATGCATATGTCAATACATGACACAACTTAGCCACATACTACCATTAAGCATAGGGAAAGACCCCTCAGACCACGGACTAAATTTATCCCTACCCCTGTAACCCATGATACAAATCTTACTCAATAAATTCTCAAGCAAGAACAGATAACTTAACTCTCCAAACCATAACTTTTTGCTTATATCTATAGTTTATTCATTTTTGTTGACTTTAACTATTCTACTCTTGAAGGACAGCTTCTGTGTATGTGTATGTATGTATGTGTGTGTGTCTCCATCAATACTTTCTTTTATGGTTAATGCTTTCTGTCTTTTTATTTGTTATTAATTTTAATCCTCACTTGAGGATATGTTTATTGATTTTGGTGAGAGACAAAGGGAGGGAGGGAGGG
The DNA here is from genome assembly GCF_004126475.2 of Phyllostomus discolor. Classification (NCBI taxonomy): domain Eukaryota; kingdom Metazoa; phylum Chordata; class Mammalia; order Chiroptera; family Phyllostomidae; genus Phyllostomus; species Phyllostomus discolor. Next base: position 74,664,590 of record NC_050198.1, read on the forward strand.
AGAGAGAGAGAGAGAGAGAGCAATCAATGTACAAGAGAAACATCAATTGGTTGCTTCCCATACATGCCCCGACCAGGGATCCAAAACATAAACTGGGTATATGTCCTGACAGGGAATCAAACCCACCACCTTCTGATATATGGGGATGACACCCCAACCAAGCCACACCAGTCAGGGCTCCAAGTGTGTTTTTGAATCAGCTTATCAAGTTCCACAAAGAAAACCTGCTGGAGTATTAATTGTAATTGCATTGAATCTATACATCATTTGTCTTTTTACAATTGCTGGTTCATTCCCCAGGTGAAATTTAAAATTCGTCCCTGTACGTAGAAGGCCGGGCAGGGGGCGACAGAAGAGGCAGGATACTACAGATTGGTGGGGGAAGTTTTAATAAGCAAAAAAACTTACATGTGATGTTTGTTGTGGGCAGCCTCAAGACTAATAGATCTCCACACTCGCCCACCAGAGTCTTAAGAGTTTATGTAGAAGCTTTAACTAGGTTTAGTCGTGTATTCAGTAGAGATGGTCTCAACATCTTCCTGTCTCAATGCTGCATTCTTGAAACAGCTCCTAATGTGGAAATGGTGGGCGAGATGTACATTCCAAGGATAAGGGAGGGAGTGAGGAGCCTCCAACTGCCTGGGTGCAGCTCAAGGGTCAGCTGGTGGTCATGTCCTCCAGATGACCTCTTCCAACACAGAGATATACTGTTGTTCATGGATTCAGTCTTCTGATCCATGAACACAGTATATCTCTTTATTTGTTTAGATCTTCTTTTTTAAAAAAAGATTTTATTTATTTATTTTTAGGGAGGGAAGGGGGAGGGAGAGAGAGAGAGAGAGAGAGAGAGAGAGAGAGAGAGAGAGAGAGAGGCATCAATGATGTGCGGTTGCTGGGGGTTATGGCCTGCAACCCAGGCATGTACCCTGGCTGGGAATCGAACCTGGGACACTTTGGTTCCCAGCCTGCACTCAATCCACTGAGCTATGCCAACCAGGGCTAGATCTTCTTTAATATTTCTTTTAAAATTTTTATGTTTTTATCCATAGAGGATATAAACTGATGTTTGTTTCAAGGTTTTCCATTTTATCATGAAATTTTTCAAAAATACAGAAAAAGTGAAAGAATTTTACAAGGAACATCCATATACCCACCACCTTGATTTTACCATTACCATTTCACTATATTTGCTCTATCAGGTATTTATTCATGTCTCCATTCCTCTATCCATTCATTAATCCATATCATTGTTGGTGTATTTCAAAGTGAATTGCAGACATCAGTACACCTATCTCTACATTCTTCAACATAATATTCCAAGTTCTTTTTATGATGTTACTGGCATATATCTTTTCTATTTGTATTTTTTTCTGTCACCATTATGTAGAAAAAATTGAATTTTGTCTATAGATCTTCTATCTAACATCCTCATTGAACAATCTTATTAATTCTAATTGATCTGTATGTACTTATGGAATGCTTACACACACAGTCATATCATGTACAAATAACAAAAATTCTGGTTTATCCCCTCAAAACCTTGAATGATTTTTCTCCTTACTGCACCACATAGTATCTCTACTACAATGTTAAAGAAAAATGGTGATGATACGGGGATCTTTGTCATGGTATATGATCTCAGAGGAGAAGCTTCCAATTGCTCACCATTAAATATGACAATGACTGTAAATTTTTGCAAGATCCTTATAAGTTAAGGACATTTCTTTGTATCCCTATTTTGCTATTAGTTTTTATCATGAACAGATCTTGAATTTTGTGTTTTTCTGTATTCTGAGATTACCACATGATTTTCCCTTTTAATATGTTAATATGACCAATTAAAATAATTGATTCTCTAATGTCAAAACATCATCGCATTTTTGGGAATAAACTAAATTTCCTCAAGATATATTATCCTTTCCACCATGTTGCTGGACTTGGTTTGCTAAAATTTGGTTTAGGATTTTTGTATCTATGTTCATGAATGAGATTGGCCTGTCATTTGCCTTTCTCAAGTTGTCCTTGTGGGACTGTGGTACCAAGGTTCTCTGAGGCTCATAAAGTGAACTGGGCAATATTTTATTTCTAGTCTCTGGAAGAGACTGGAGTTATTTTTCTTCAAATATTTAGTAGAATTCAGTTGTAAAGCCCTCTGGGCCTAGAATTTAATATTATTTGAGTTTTCCATTTTTCTGTGTCAATTTTGATGTTATGCCTTCAGGAAATTTATCCATTTTATTTAAATGTTAAAATGTCTAACATGCCCCAGGTGGGTGGCTTAGTTGGTTGGAGCATCATCATCTCATACACCAAAAAGTTGTGGGTTCGATCCCTGGTCAGAGCGCATATGGGAGGCAACTGATCAATGTCTCTCTCTCTCTCTCTCTCTCTCTCTCTCTCTCTCTCTCTCTCTCTCTCTCTTTTCCCACCCCACCTTCCTCTCCCTCTACAAAAAATCAATAAATACATGCTTGGGTGAGGATTTAAAGACAATTTAAAATAAAGTATCTAACATAAGATTGGTCATGATATCCTCTTATTAACTAAATATCTCCTCGGGAAGCATCACTGAGTCATTCAGCTCTGTGCTGGACCCATGCCCAGCCCTGAGGAAGCAAAGGTGCTCAGGAACTCAAGTCCAGCAGTGGAGACAGACAAGCCTTGGACTTAACCTTGGGGCCCAGCGTTGGCTTTGAAGAAGGTAGCTTTGGAAGAAAAGGGGTCATGGTGACCAAAGTGTCATGAGGCTGGCAGCCCAAGAGCCTGGGTCCTCCCACACCCTGGAGCAATATCTGGGAGTTCAGATCTCCACCAAGGCAGGGATCCAAGAATTTCTCCAGCCCTCCTGCCACCCCTGACTTTCACCTTCATGCCTAGCTCTCTAGAGACCTGAGGGTCTTCCAGCTTCTGCACCTCAACAGGCTGCACCACTGGCTTCTTAATGGGCTTAGAATGGTCTCTTTGTCTGCCCCAGGGAGATTGAGGAAGACAAAAGCCCAGTTGGTGGGCCACATTCCATCATCCCACCAGCCACCCCTTTGCAGCCTCATCTGGTTTTCTAGGGGCAGCCTCCAGCATGGAGGATCTCTACCACCAGTTCTATCCAGCCAACCAGTTCCCTGCAAATGCAAGGGGTGGGGGTGAGGGGTACGAGATGAGATGACCCTAAGGAAGCTTAAAGAATTTTATAAAAAGTGGAGAATCCCTCTCATTTTTAATATAGAAATTGTCTATTAGTTAGATATTGAGAAGCAAATAGTGTGGCATTCAAGACCTTCCATTATGGACACCCTTGGTCCTAAGCTACATAATATTCCACCATCCTTGAACAAGCTTCTGCTCAGACCAGCCAGGAGCCTCATTTCCCAGCATCATCTCAAACCTTCCCCAGTGCCATGCTCTTGCTTATGATGTTCACTCCTCTCCCATTCCCACCCACTTCTGCAACCTGAACTCAGCCCATGCTTTTCTCAGCTGAGCAAACTCACCTCCCCTGGGACCTCCCTGTTTAGTTCTACAGTGGAGTAGGAGCTGAGCTGAGCCTGAGGATGCCTGCAGGATGGTATAAGATGTCTCACCAAGTAGGCTTGAAATAGCAGCTTCTCCCCAAATCACAGAAAGTCATAAATCAATAGATGGAATTGACACCATTTTTCACTCTCAGATTTTTCAGAATCTTGTGCATCTTCTGGCAAAATGATGGGGGACAATCCAATTAGAGGACAAATAGTGATCTTAGGTGTGTCCTTCACACTGAGCTCCACCCAGGCTCTGACAGGCTGTGGGCTGTGGTGAGGATTCTATGAACATGCTCTCTACATTACATTGAACCTTTCCACATGGCCTAAATATCACCATTCCTGTCCACATGATGTAGACCACTCCATGGTCTACAGTGCCCACAGAAGGGCCCGTAACCCTGGGGACTCACCAAGCTCTAGGGTGATACCAATTCTGGGAAGCAGGGAGCTCTGTCATTGGGTTTGATCTGTCCCAGAGGGGTACTAGCAGCATATAACAAGACCTAAAAAACTAGCCAGAACCTTGTCCTGGTAACTTCATTTTGGAAACTCAATCTAAAGATATGACTCCAAAGGAAATAAAAATAATTCACACAGAGGCCCACAGTAGCTTATTTATGGCAAGAAGAAAAACTGAAACTGGCCTAAAGGGTCCAAATATAAGAATAGGTAAATAAATGATGACTTAGGAACTTGACAGAATGCAATTTCTTTTTTTTAAGATTTTATTTATTTCTTTCTAGAGAGGGAAGGGGGAGAGAGAGAGAGAGAGAGAGAGAGAGAGAGAGAGAGAGAGAGAAACATCAATGTGCGGTTGCTGGGGGTTATGGCCTGCAACCCAGGCATGTACCCTGGCTGGGAATCGAACCTGGGACACTTTGGTCCCCAGCCCGTGCTCAATCCACTGAGCTACGCCAGCCAGGGCCAGAATGCAATTTCTTATGCAGTTAATGGTAAACACTGGTTGACCAACTGGTCAGCAAGACAGACCTCAGTCCAAATCCTGAGGACACACAGATAGGTTATCATGGTCTGGTTCTGTCCCAGAGAAGCTTCAGGTGATGTAACTGGATCCAGGTTGACAGGTGACCATAATGCAGGGAGATGTTCCATAAAGAGGCTTGAACAGAAAGCCCTGGTCATGAGAGGAGTGGGCCACACACTAGGCTTGTAAGCTCCAGGCAGGCTCCATTGGGGAGGTGCTGCTTGATCTTTAATAAATGGGGTAGCTTAGCCAGATAAGGGCAATCCAAAAGAAAGAACAGTTTGGGCAGGGCCGTTCCAAAGGTGTGGGGCACTCCTGCTGCAAATAGGGTAAGCTGGTTAAATTTAAATGCCAGATAAACAATGAAATTTTTTGTGTATAGGCATGTCTCACACAGAGAGCTCACTTGTAGAGGCTGAGATACTGGGCAGTCAAAACCCAGTAACCATCATTATGCCACTGCATGGACAATGGGAAGTCACCAAAGGGTTTTTGTTTTAATTTATTATGACAATGCATATAACATAAAATTTGGCATTTAATAAATAAATAATTTATTGGTCTTGAACCAATAAAGTGTTTACAACATTCACAGCTTTTTGATGGTTTTGAACATATCTTTTCATATACATTGTCTACTTTTTTATTTATTTATTTATTTATTTTTATTTTTAGGAGGGAAGGGAGGGAGATAGAGAGAGAGAGAGAAACATCAATGTGCGGTTGCTGGGGGTTATGGCCTGCAACCCAGGAATGTACCCTGGCTGGGAATCGAACCTGGGATACTTTGGTTCCCAGCCCGCGCTCAATCCACTGAGCTACGCCAGCCAGGGCTCATTGTCTACTTTTATTACTTGTCTTTAGGCAGGTTGGTCTGAATTACTTGGTCTTCCTTTACCTATGTGGAAGACCTTAAGCAATTCTTGACCTAAGGTTTCAGGCATGTGTTTCAAAACTGTACAAGGTCAGGTTGACGGAAAGATCAGGAGTGGTGCCTTAGATACACCCTATTTCCTAATTCAGTGTTTCCCTGTCATTTCCTTGCCATGGCATTCATAGAAACTGATTTCCCAGGGTACACAGTGGCAAATGGGTAGACTGTTCATGCCCAAAGATGATTAGTCTAGGGACTCTGCTATACTAGTCCTTGTGTGACCATCCTGAGGACTGAGGATGACAATACCTCAAGACTTCTAGATCCCAGAAGAAGCACACCTGTGTTCAGTGGCACATACTTTAGGAAGCTCTTCCCTAGCTCTTCTCTTCATCCCTCTCCCCAGTGCAGAGTTCTCCTCCTTTTAAGGAATCATTCCCCCATACCCACCCTGACACCCTGTCCTTGGGATGTATGCCCTTTTCTCACAGGAAAATAAAGTGACTTCTCTCCCAATACCTTTTTGAGCCCTGAAAAATCAGCCATTCTGGCATCCACTGCTAATCAATGGGCATCTCTCATGCCCAGCTGCTTTGGGCAATGCAGAGTGAGAGGGGTACATCTTGTCTCACTGATGAGAAAAGAAAAAAAAAAAACACTGCATGCTTCTATCTATTTTAAAGCTGGTTTATTTCCCCTGAAAGTACCTAAAGTCAAAGACACCTCTCCACTGCTGCACAAAGAGTCCTGGAGCAGAGCAACCTTCAGCACACTAAGAGACCCCACCTATAGGTGGGATCTCTCAGATGAGGGTTTATATCTATAAGCAGATAGATATATCTCTATGCAGCTACCACCCATAATAGAATCAACATGCATACACACATCACACAGTAAGCCGAGAGACAGACCTCACTCAGACCTGAGCCCATGACAACAGAATGACTCAGAACACAAGGAGACATCACATGACCAGACTAACCCCTAAACCCAGTCAAAGGCTCAACAAACAGAAGCAAGCCATGGATTACATAATCTATATCAGGGCCAATACAAGGCACCACCAGGAGACAGTCTCCAACTAAGGCTGGGCCTGTGCCTCCTACATATACTGACCATACCTTGGGAAAGCCAAGCCTGAGGCCCAAACACATACCTTTGCTGTAACATAACATGTAACAAAAAACTGCATTATGGTCACTGCTGAGAACAGAACTGGTGCATGTCTGCTGCCCAGCACATTTAATTGCAGTCCATGTTCCACAGAGAAATCATTCACAGGCCAAGAATCAGAACAGGATGTGATAAGCTCTCATGCAGATGGGATCATCATGCCATCATTGATCATACAGCAAGAAATCCACATTCACATTGGGGTTTCTGAAATGCCCACCATTCAGCACCAAAGGTTGCTTTTCCAGCTCTCACCTATTGGACCTGGTTGGTGGAATCAGACACTGGGTCCAAACTTTCTCCATGAAACTTGCTCACCCAAGCCCCTGGATCCTGCTCCTACCCATCCCAACTTCTCCCCTCACCACTTCTACTGTCTCATGCTCCCGTGGATGCTGTCCTCTGGGCCCTACCAGGCCTCTTCCAAGATCCCCTTCTTTGCACAACTGACCCACGAGACTCCTCTCAGGTGTCCCCTCTCCAGGAAGCCCTGGCTGATCCCACCCTTGGTACCTGGACTTGTCTGTAGCACAGCGGGACCCTGTGCTCCAGGCACACATCAACCCCTCTAGACCTTAGGTCTTCACAGGCAGCAGTGCCTCGTCACTCACCTCTGGGTCCCCAGGACAGGACCCAATAACACCACCCAGGCACCACTTGAACTGAAGGGCTGTGTGTTTGGAAGCCCAGAGCTCCTGGGACCTGCACATCCCAGGGATTTCTGAGCTCCCAGAAATAGGCAGGAGAGGAGAGGCTGGCCTGGTCTATGTGTTGCTGCAAGACAAGCTGTGAGGAAGTAGGAGGGGCTGTCAAATCAGGCCTGCTCCCAGCAAGTGGCCACCTCTAATGACCCTGTAAAAGGGTTCAGTAAATGTGTGTAGAATCAGCTGAGAGGCGTCAGTGCAAACTTAGCCATCATGAGAGGCATGGAGGGCCCTTGAATTCCCGCTGCTAGTGGAGATAATTTGGCAGGCAGAAGAGAGGGGGGTGGCATCGGTGGCTTGTAGAGAGAAGTGCCCAGCTGCAGCAGAGTGAGTAGTGGTGGTGGTGTCCGTACAGTTTCAGGTCAAGTGCAGGACTCTGATGACTTCTGGGCATTGAGAGGAGCCAGGGCCTTCCATCCACGCAGAGCTGGGGCACTCTGTACAGTAGTAGGTGATGCACATTCCATCACAGAAGTATGGGGGGATGGCCTTCAGGGTGACCAACTGTCCCAGCTTTCCTGGGATGGGGGATTTCTCAGGAAGTGATATCTTCAGTTCTCAAGCCAGGATAGAGTCCTGGACAGTTGGTCACCGTTGGTGGCATTGGAAGGAGTGCCAGTGTCAAGCAGGGCACTCATCCATCCTGTTTAGTGGAAATGAAGGGGGTCATGGTCTGAGTTGTAGCCCCATCAGGACATGCCCAGTGGGACAAAGGGTCTGCATCCAGTCTGTGTGGGAGGGCTACCCAGAGGTGGCATGGGTTGGGCCCTCTTTGGGAGAGCTTATCCTAAAGGAGTTGGGCCTCAGCTCTGCTGTGGGGTCACTGTGCATGGTACATGTATGCTGTGAGGGTTAGTGCATATATTAGTTTTCTATAAGTGCCAAGCCTCAGGTGCTGGCTGCATATAATGGAATATGCAATAAGGCTGAAATTATCCTGAGCTGTTTTGCCAAAGTTCTTAACTGGTACTTGCCCCTGGCCGTGAAGCACGAAACATATTGATTACTAGTATGACTGTATAACCATGGGTCCCAAGGATTTCATGGCAGCTTGTACTACCATGTCAACATTGTTTTGTTTATTTATGTTTAATTGAGAATAAATTCACACAACATAAACTTTGCCATTTTAAAGTGTACAATTCAGTGGGTTTTTTTGTATTATATACTCACAATGTTGTACAACTGTTGATATTATCTGATTCCAGACTGTTTTCATCACTCTAAAAAGAAACTTTATGGTTCCCAATTTTCCCCTCCCTCCATCTCCAGACAACCACTGACCTATTCTCTGTCTCTATGGATTTTCCTATTTTAGACATTTTGTATAAGTAGAACCATACCATATGTGGGCTTTGTGACAAGCTTCTTTCACTTAGCAAAATGCTTTCCAGATTCATCCATGGTATGGTATATGTCAGTATTCCATATTCTTTTTATGGCAGAATAATATTCCATTTTTGGATTCACCACATTTTGTTTATCTATTCATCAGTTATGAGTATTTTTGTTGTTCCCTTCTTTTGGCTATTATGAATAGTGCTGCTATGAACATTCATGTACAAGTTTTTGTATAAACGTATGTTTTCAGTTTTATTGGACATATATCTAGGAGTGGAATTGCTGGGTCACATGGCAACTGTATGTTTAATTTTTAAAAAAGAAATTGCCAAACTGTTTCCAAAGTGACTGCACTATTTTACATTCCCACCACTGTGTCTGAGTGTTCTAATTTCTCCTAATTCTCACCATACTTATTTTCTATTAAAAAATTATAGCCATCCTACTTATTATGAAGTGGTATCTTGTGATTTTGGCTGGCATTTCCTTAATGATTAGTAACATTAAACATCTTTTCATGGCTTTTCAGCAAAGTGTACATCTTCTTTAGAGAAATGTTTTTTCATATGCTTTGACCATTTTTAATTAGGTTCTTTTTTATCACTGTGTTGTAAGAGTTCTTTATGTATTCTGAATACTAGAGCATTTATTTCGTTAATATTGAGATTAATAATTTGCACTCAATCTTCGTGCCACACACTGTGGCTCTGGGATTGACCTTCTGTGGTCCCTGATCTAAGAGAGAAAGTACATCCTGCCGTGACCCTTAGAGGAGACAATTGGAGCTTAGAGGGGACATCTGGTGTCTCCAGATTCCTTTCTGTGAGGCAACCTTTACCTATGACTTACATCCTTATTTTCTTGCTGTATCATACCTTTCTCTTATAATAAACTTCATTTGTAAGCATAGTCATATTGGGTGCTCTTAGTCTTCTTTAGCAACATAAACCTGTTTTACTACTAGGATCTGAAAGTAGTGGAGTTGTGCCTGCTTCTTTTCTGGAGATTTATGGAAGCAGGAGGATTGTAGAACTAAGCCACACCAGCATGGTATGAAAGAACTATAATGTGCCACCTAGACGTGAAACATCCAAACATCTAGACGTGAGAGAGGTCCAGGGTTTGTCTGATTCTAAAGCCCATGTTTTTGACCACTTGTCTATACTGTTTCTTTTTCTTTGTTAGGGGTTCCAGTCACAAAGGAAGTCTTTCCATTTTATAGCTTTGTCTCTCTTCTTGGAACTGATGCTTGGAAAGTATTTTTCTTCTTCCTCTCCTCCCTCTCCTGCTCCCTACCTACCCTTAGTCCTCCCCCCACCCCCGCCCTGCCTTCCTTTCTTCCTTCCATCTGTTCCTTGCTTCTTTCTTTCCTTCTAAAAATTTATTTCCCTTCCTCCCTTCCCCCCTTTCTTCCTTCCTTATCTACCATTGTGTTTTTACCATTGTCTGTGCTGACGTCTTGCAGCCCTGGGTTAATCCCATGCTTAATCCACTACTTTACAATATCTTGAAAAAAACTGGACACTAAGATTCATCTTAGCCTCCTGCAGCAACATTACTGGAAGGGCATGGAGGACACTCCTTAGCCTATTTCACAAGTACCAAGAGCTCTGCCTATGAGAAGAAAGTGATGGGTATTTTTTTTTGTTCTCCTTACACACCACAATCCATCTCCACTTTTTTCCACCTTGCATTGTGCCCAGGGGGCTGTATCACATGGCTCCCTTGTTCTGTGGCTTCTGGTTGGGTTTGGCCAGTGGCAGGTACCAACATTACATTGGATGGTAAGAATAAAGAGAAGTCAGTATATATATATATATATATATATATATATATATATATATACACACACACACACAGTCTCCTTCCTTCCCAGCTATGGTCCTGGAAAGAGCAACATTCCTCAATGGCCACAATCCTCTTCCACAGCCCCATTTCTCAGCACACTCTAGTATTATTTCCCTCTCCTTGCCTCTTCTGGTCAAGGGGTGGTAGTGACTTCCCTTTTTTGCTAGTACCCAAACACCTTACCATCTCTTATTCCTGTGATTATGCTCATTCATCTCAGATAAATCCTTACAGTGCCATCTCTTTCCTGCCAAGACAAGAAGCTGACCTAAAACTGGGGCCAGGACAGTGCCATTTTCACTGAGCCTGGGGCTCTCTGCCCCATCAGGTGAGAGTATTTGTTTTCAGAGCCATGGGCTTAGGTCCCAAAAACCAGGAAAATATGTATCTCAAGTACAGGTGCAAAAGGCAGTTATTCTTTTCTAAAAGGCTTTTGGGATTTTTGTGGAAAAGTGAAATAAGAAGGCCAAGCTTTGCTAGGACTACCAGACCCTGAACAAAGAGGATGGCACAAAATCATTATCCAATCCTGCTTGCCTCTGACTCACTGGTTTGTCTCTGGGTGGGGTGCAGTGGGGTGGGGTAGGGGTGAGGGTGAGGGGCTAGGGTGAGGGGCTCAGGTACTCTCAAACACAGACTTCATGGGAATGAACAATTCTATCTGAATCAGAGAGAGTGATAATCAAGATGTCATTTTAGCCCTTAGCAGGGTAGTGTGAGTATTGGGTGTTCCCTTTGCCTTCACTGTTCCTATGGAATGACAGCAATCAACTCAGAAGATGACTACTGTAGGTCTCCTGGTTTGTGTTAATTGTTCCCATGGCTGGAATTCAACCATGTCTGGATATATCTCATAACCTGGAGGGGAAAACAACACAAAGATGTTTATTTGCATCAATATCAAATTGCATAGAACACCTGTGTAAAAGAGGTTTGCATGGGCAGCTTGGGAGACATGAAAATAAAGAAGATGTTACCTTATTTTTCTTGGGTGTTGATTTTCCTGCCCAGCCTCAGACACACATATATTTGAGCTCTGCAGAGAGACAGGCTAATGGCACCAGCTGATGTATCTAGTTCCCAGCTGAAGAGGGATAGTGTGGGAGGGAGCACTCTCCTGGCACCTCAGTGATTTGCAATTTCAATGATATAGGGAGGCTATACCCTTGACACAGATGTTCTTATGTGGTGGTAAGAAACAGTATGCAAAACTTGGAAATAAAGCAAAAAGATGTCCTTTCCATGTCATATTGGAGCATTGCCTAACAGGCCTACCTGGAGATTATTTAATTCTTGAGTAAAATACATTTTGTTTGACTTACTATTTACTATTGGTTAAAGTCAAGTTTCTGTTAACTTTCAGACTTGTTGATACACATGCAAATGATTCTGTCCAATAGAAAAGATGACCCCAAAAGTAACAGTTGTATTTCCCTATAGGACATTAACTGGTATTGCATCTAATTTAGTAATCTTATTCTAGAATTCTTTCTTTCAGTGTCTATATATGTACTTGCTTTCAAATTATCCTTTGACCCAACTTACCATACTGCTGTTTTCTCATTAATAGGTTAAATTTTAGTGGCTCACTTTACATTTTGTATGAGTTATATTTTTAACTTTGTAAAAATGATACTTGGACACTGGGCATGTAGCTGTGGCAAGGGTGAAACACAATGGATATTGAGCAATGGATATTAATGAGAGGGCTGCAGCAAGTGAGGAGAATGGTGGGTGCTATATGTTAACTATAGCTGGCAGATAAGTTCATGAGAACATTAGAAATGCTTCCTGGGGACTCCCAGACATCACTTGGTGAGATAAATATTTTTACCCAAAGTGCCTGGTTGCATCTTGATTGTGAAGGAAAAAGGAAATCAGAAGAGGGAGGCTTCTGGAGTGGTCTGCCTCTTTCTTCAGTCTTTCCTTGCCCTCCATGTAAGGGGGCTAGTTACAGATTTCACTGGGAAGTTCCCAAGGTTTGGAACCAACAAAAGGTTATACACATGTTCTTTATATTATTCTTATTTTAGCACTTGTGATATAAGCTTGAAAATATCTCCAATTAAAATTTTAAAAAACAAAGTAATAATACCTTCATTAGAATACTTATCATATTATATTGTGATTGTGGCTGCACTAGTCCATGGGCAACCACAGACATGGCTGTGTCTTATTCATCATTGCTAGGGCCTGGTGGGAGGGTACCTTCACAGGACAGGACAAATTGTAGGTATGCTATGAATATTTGTTGATCGACCAGAAGTATTTGCAAATGGTTGTACTGATGAGGGTTATTTCCTGGGTAATGTGTTAGATAGGAGTTCAAGCAAGTTAAGAAATGTCTGCTCATGCTCCTAACAAAAGCATTGATAAATTTATTGATGTTATTGCCTCTTCCCTTCAGAGCTTCATTTGATATTATAGGCATTATCTCTGCAAAGCATGTGTTATGGATTCTTCAGTTCTGAATATGTTCAGGCTTTCCTAAAGTAAAGCCCAAACAATTCCTGCTATCTCTATAATTGAGCAGACACCCTGAAAATTTTTTGAACACTCCCATACCACCTTCACAGAAAGATATGATTATAAACCACAAAGAGGTCACAATTCACTAAGAAAACTATCCAAACAAGTACCTGACTCATTATATCTGCCTCTAATTAAGAGAATGATTCATTATTATTCCATAATAGTAATTATTTTCACTACTGCTTGTGACTATTTTCAAGGAAGCATAATTCATTTATTCATTAAGTGAAAAAAAAAACACTTGTTGAGCATCTACTATTAAATGCAGTGAACAAAACAGGTGTGTCCCTGGTGTTTACAGTCTAGTAGGGAAGACGGACATTAGATAAGTAAATGTATCAAAGATTACCTTTGTAAAACTCAATCTTTCAAAAAAGATTTTTTTGGCTTATTACTCAACATTCTTGGAAATTATTTCTTTAGTAAGTTTAGGTGAATATATTTTGTGGTTTAACAAAATGATCTGTTACAGAGGGTTGTTTTTTTTTTTCCCTTTATATCTTCTCCTTGAATGAAAAGTTAATGATGTTGCCCTGACCAGTGTGGCTCAGTTGGCTGAGCATCATCCTGCAAAGTGAAAGGTCGCTGGTTTGATTCTGGGTCAGGGCACGTGCCTGGGTTGCAGGCCCGGTTCCCAGTTCAGGCGTGCGTGAGAGGCAACTGATTGATATTTCTCTCACACATTGAAGTTTCTCTCCTTCTTTTTCTCCCTCCCTCCCCTCTCTGTAAAAATAAAAAAATAAAATCTTTAAAAATTAATGCTGTGTACTTGTCATTAATAGAAGTAATAGAGTTGACTTATCATTAATCGAAGTAATAGAATTAACTTGTCAAGGAATTTTCTCAGTGACATAAAAATGAGTCCTGCATCATTTAACATCCAGAGGGAACAGATGGCACACTCAAATTTTTAAAAGAAGCGTTTAGTGGAAAAAAAAAACTATAAAATTTAGGTAGTGCGTAGGGAATCCACAAGTGACACCACAAATCCCAGGCTAGTAAGGCTGTTAACACCCTGATACTTGAAGCAGCAAAGGGAGAGAATAGTTTCTTGAACTCGGGTGGAGAGAGAGCAAGTGCCACTTGACAAGGGTTATCTGACCAGAGGAGTTATGATTTTCAGGGAAAACAGCCAGCCAGCCTACAGAAACCTCTCAGGGAAAAAGTCATAGATATAAGCATTCCAATTTCATTCTCTGCCATCCCTGCAGTTTCTTGCCTGTCCTCCTCATTGGCCAAACCCAACTGGAAGCCAGAGTCAATGGAGTTCACTGATGTATGTTATATATACAGGTCAGTACAGAGCAGAGTAGAGAGTGAATCTAAAGGAGCAAACCAATAAAGCATATGCAGCACTGTTCCCTATTACTCTCTTCTCATCACAGCATAGGTCTTGAACTGTTGGCCCCAAACTATCTTATATTTTATTTTCTGAACTTTCCATCTCATAAACCCCTTTTCTTATTTAAAATTGAAGATCTTGGCCCTGGCTGGCATAGCTCAGTGGATTGAGTGTGGGCTGCAAACCAAAGCATCGCAGGTTCGATTCCCAGCCAGGGCACATGCCTGGGTTGCAGGCCATGGCCCCCAGCAACTGCACATTGATGGTGTTCTCCCTCCCTCTCTCTCTCTCTCTCTCTCTCTCTCTCCCCCTCTCTCTCTCCCCTCCTTTCCCTCTCTAAAAATAAAATAAATAAATCTTAAAAAGTTAAAAAAATAAAACTGAAGATCTTCTTTGGAAGCTAATGCTGTCATTGCATCTTATTTGTGACTTCTGTGTTCCTTCATTCCTCATCCTTTTGATCAAGATGTTTGCATCTGCTCTGGGTAGCCTTGCCTAGTTCAACATACACTTTTGAACACTATTTGAGCAAGGACCCTCATAGCAAGTACCCCTGCTATATTTGCTTCAGCTCTGTAAGAGGCAACTGGATGTGACAGGATGAGATGATAACACTGATATACATCAGACTAATAACTCAGTCATCACTCCAGCTCTGTTTACCTCCACCCACTCTCTTGTCTGACAACCACACCCATGAATAGATTAGAATCAAGAATAAAGACACTGGACTCCAAACAACCAGATTCAAAGCACACCTCATCAGAGGAGGGATGAAAAGTGTATGAACCTGAATAACTAGTATTTCTTGCCCATACTAGGTGATGAAATTTTTGAAAAGGCAGGTTAGTAAAGAAGTCAGGCATGCATGGGGAAGATAAATGCCGTTTTCACTATATTAGCTACTTTTGGAGCAGGAGAGAAAAGAAATCCAGAAGTACAGAAGGAGCTCCAAATTAGGCTGTATTTTATTCATTTTTAAAAATATATATTTTTTAAGTTGTTCCTTTTATGTGCCCTTACCAGGGATTGAACCCACAGCCCTGGCATATTGGGATGACTCTCCAACCAACTGAGCTACCCAGCCAGGGCTGTATTTTATTTCTTAGTAAATGAAATCCTGAAGCATATAAAAAATGCTAGAATTAAATAGTGAATGGTGGGGTACTCCTTATGAATGTCTTTGTGCTTTTCTCTGTGTGAAGAGTACAGTTGAGAAAAGGAGACGTACCTAAGAAAAGCAGACAGAATGCAGAGTAGTGTAATTACCTGTCTCCCAGGGTCCTAGTGGTGTTCTGGGAGCATGTTGCTTCAGTCCAGCCACGGGCTGAGGCCCCATGGGGCTCTGGAATCATGATAACACTAACAGTTTGGAGACCCAATAAAGGTTGCATTCTTATCTCTGCCCTACAATGGAAATAGTTCCCTGTAGTAGTTAGGAGCCAGTCTATAGAGCCAGACTGCATGGAGTCAGATCTTGGTTTGACACTCATTGACTATGTCACTTTACCTCTCTGTATATCAATTTCTTCATCTGTAAAATGTGATGAGAATGTCTGTCATCCTATGTCAAAGGTTGTTGAGAGGATTATGGCCACAGGCTGAATTTTATGCTGTTATTCCCCCAGATAGGCTGAACTAATGGGAACAGTCATTTTTCTGTAAAGGGCTAGGTAGTAAACATGTGAGGCTTTGAGGGCCTATGGACTTTGTCCTAACTATTCAACCCTAGTGCTGTAGTGACAAAACAATGATATGCAACACATAAACAAATAGTTGTGGCTCTGATCCAATAAAACTTTATTCATCCTGGCTGGCGTAGCTCAGTGGATTGAGTGCAGGCTGCGAACCAAACAACCCCCAGCAACCGCACATTGATGTTTCTCTCTCTCTTTCTCCCTCCCTTCCCTCTCTAAAAATAAGTAAATAAAATAAAAAGAATGCTATAAAAATTAATAGTCTTAAAAAAACTTTATTCATAAAAATAGGCAGTGGGTCCATGGATTATAGTGTGCCAACTATTTCCCTAGCATTTTATTTCTTTTTCTTTTAAATTAGGTTTATTAAGACCATGTCAAGTGCATAGCAATATGCTGTTGAGTTTTCCACTTTATTTATGTATTTATTTTTTTAATTTTTAATATATTTTATTGATTATGCTGTTATAGTTGTCCCATTTCCCCCCTTTACTCCCCTCCACCCTGCACATGGCCTCCCACCCACATTCCCCTTCTTTAGTTCATGTCCATGTGTCATAAGTTCTTTAGCTTCTACATTTCCCATACTATTCTTGCCCTTCCCCTGTCTATTTTCTACCTACCATCTATGCTACTTATTCTCTGTACCTTTTCCCCCTCTCTCCTCCTCCCACTCCCCTGTTGATAACCCTCCATGTGTTCTCCATTTCTGTGGTTCTGTTCCTGTTCTAGTTGTTTGCTTAGTTTGTTTTTGTTTTTGTTTTAGGTGTGGTTGTTAATAATTGTGAGTTTGCTGTCATTTTACTATATATGTTTTTTATCTTCTTTTTCTTAGATAAGTCCCTCTAACATTTCATATAATAAGGGTTTGGTGATGATGAACTCCTTTAACTTGACCTTATCTGAGAAGCACTATATCTGCCCTTCCATTCTAAATGATAGCTTTGCTGGATAGAGTAATCTTAGATGTAGGTCCTTGCCTTTCATGAGATGGAATACTTCTTTCCAGCCCCTTCTTGCCTGTAAGGTCTCTTTTGAGAAATTAGCTGACAGTCTGATGGGAACTCCTTTGTAGGTAACTCTCTCATTTTGTCTTGCTGCTTTTAAGATTCTCTCCTTAATTTTAATCTTGGCTAATGTAATTATGATGTGCCTTGGTGTGTGCTTCCTTGGGTACAACTTCTTTGGGACTCTCTGAATTTCCTGGACTTCCTGGAAGTCTATTTCTTTAGCCAGAATGGTGAAGTTCTCCTTTATTATTTGTTCAAATAAGTTTTTCACTTGTTGCTCTTCCTCTTTCCCTTCTGGTACCCCTATAATTTGGATGTTGGAACGTTTGAAGATGTCCTGGAGGTTCCTAAGCCTCTCCTCATTTTTTTCAATTCTTATTTCTTCATTCTTTTCTGATTGCATGTTTCTTCCTTCTGGTCCACACCATTGATTTGAGTCCCAGTTTCCTTCCCATCACTATTGGTTCCATGTACATTTTCCCTTATTTAGCTTAGCATAGCCTTCATTTTTTCATCTACTTTTCAACCAAATTCAACCAATTTTGTGAGCATCCCGATTACCAGTGTTTTGAACTGTGCATCTGATTGGTTGGCTCTTTGTCGCTTAGTTGTATTTTTTCTGGAGCTTTGATCTGTCCTTTTGTTTGGGCCATTTTTTTTTGTCTTGATGCACCTGTTACATAATGAGGGGTAGATCCTTAGGTGTTCACCAGGGCAGGGCAACCCAGTCACTGGGTTGTGATGCTGTATGTGGTGAAGGGGTCCAAGAGGGAACAATGGGGCTTGCTCCACTCTCTGCCAGATTTCAGTCACTTCCCCCACTTCCCTCAAGCAAATTGGGCCTTTCTGGTGCTGATTCCCTTGTGGGTGGGTTTGTGTACGTCCTGGGACCCTGTGGGTCTCTCCAATGAACTCTCCTGTGAGGCTGGGAGTTTCTCCTGGCACCTTAACCCCCGCAGGTGTTCTCAATTGGTGTTTTGAGGCTTTATTTCCCAGAGCTGGGACCCTGGGTTGTGCAGTCAGTCCTGCTCCCCAGTTTTGCCTGGTTTATCTCTGTGGGGATGTGGGACCGGATGCACCGTGCCCCTCTATAATCTGCCACCTCACTGGGTCCACCAACTGCTGCTTTGAGCTCCCGGGGTTTGCCCACTGCCACCTTGCATGCCTGGGGTCCCCTGGGGTCTGCCAGCCACCCTGTGGCGTGACCTCTCCATCCCAGCTCCCTGACTTGACCCCTCCTACTGGTCTGGATGAATGTGTCCACTTAACTCCTTGGTTGTCAGACTTCTATACAGTTCAATTTTCTGTCAGTACCGGTTGTTTTTTTTTTTTTTTCGTTTGTTTCTAAATTGTTGTCCTTATTTTTGTTGTGCAAGGAGGCACAGTGTGTCTACCTAGGCCTCCATCTTGGCCAGAAGTCTTCCCTAGTATTTTAATTACTTGGATGTTCCATGTATCGCTCAGAATGGCGGGTGGCCTAGGCTGTTTGGGATGAATGGCATGCATTCCTAGGTCTTAGGTGGACCCTTAAAAAAGAGGATAAATTGTAATGCTTCAACACAAGCTGGAACTACATCTTGACCTTCCTAAGTAGATTCTGCTTATGACACTCCACTTGAATTACCCCAAGTCTCAGGACTTGCTCCCTACTGAGAGGCTCAAAACAGTCTCTCTTTAATCACACCATTACTACTTGAGAAAATTCTCCATCCTTTTTGAGTAAATATGGGAAGCCTCTCACAAAGAAAGGTATTAATAACCTGCCCACAATTCATGGTGCACAGTCGCTACAAATTGTATCAGAGATAATAGCATGAGTCAACCATTAGTTAGGTAGGGGTCAAACAAACACTGAGAAGGCAACTGTCTTAAAAGGGACCACTTTGAAAACTACCACTTTCCAGTGTGCCAGGGGACAGTCATAGTCCATATCATTATCTCTAGCATATACCTTAGGTCATACCACCAGTCAAAATTACATCATGGCACAGCATCACTGCCAAGGACAGGACCCATGTATATACCTGAGGATAGCACTTCCCAAACCAGTTTGTGCCCAGACCAGAGTTTATGGCCAACACTCAGCTAGACATACTGTGAAGACAGCTGTCCCTCAAAAACCTGCTCATGCTCCCACTGAGGGAGCAGGCCTTGCCGAGACCTTCCCACTCAGCACAATGGAACACTGGATCATCATGAGCCTGACCACACACCCATGCCTAACCTAGTCCATAGTATAAGATTAGGAATTATCCAAGACAGACATAGGCCATACCCAGATTGACAATCCACCCTCCTCAGCTCAAGACCGTGCTGAATCCTCTCGGCTTACTTCCAGCAATTTATGTGTACATCTGTCAAGCACAGTGACCCCACAGCAGAGCTGAGGCCCAACTCCTTTAGGATAAGCTCTCCCAAAGAGGGCCCAACCCATGCCACCTCTGGGTAGCCCTCCCACACAGACTGGATGCAGACCCTTTGTCCCACTGGGCATGTCCTGATGGGGCTACAACTCAGACCATGACCCCCTTCATTTCCACTAAACAGGATGGATGAGTGCCCTGCTTGACACTGGCACTCCTTCCAATGCCACCAACGGTGACCAACTGTCCAGGACTCTATCCTGGCTTGAGAACTGAAGATATCACTTCCTGAGAAATCCCCCATCCCAGGAAAGCTGGGACAGTTGGTCACCCTGAAGGCCATCCCCCCATACTTCTGTGATGGAATGTGCATCACCTACTACTGTACAGAGTGCCCCAGCTCTGCGTGGATGGAAGGCCCTGGCTCCTCTCAATGCCCAGAAGTCATCAGAGTCCTGCACTTGACCTGAAACTGTACGGACACCACCACCACTACTCACTCTGCTGCAGCTGGGCACTTCTCTCTACAAGCCACCGATGCCACCCCCCTCTCTTCTGCCTGCCAAATTATCTCCACTAGCAGCGGGAATTCAAGGGCCCTCCATGCCTCTCATGATGGCTAAGTTTGCACTGACGCCTCTCAGCTGATTCTACACACATTTACTGAACCCTTTTACAGGGTCATTAGAGGTGGCCACTTGCTGGGAGCAGGCCTGATTTGACAGCCCCTCCTACTTCCTCACAGCTTGTCTTGCAGCAACACATAGACCAGGCCAGCCTCTCCTCTCCTGCCTATTTCTGGGAGCTCAGAAATCCCTGGGATGTGCAGGTCCCAGGAGCTCTGGGCTTCCAAACACACAGCCCTTCAGTTCAAGTGGTGCCTGGGTGGTGTTATTGGGTCCTGTCCTGGGGACCCAGAGGTGAGTGACGAGGCACTGCTGCCTGTGAAGACCTAAGGTCTAGAGGGGTTGATGTGTGCCTGGAGCACAGGGTCCCGCTGTGCTACAGACAAGTCCAGGTACCAAGGGTGGGATCAGCCAGGGCTTCCTGGAGAGGGGACACCTGAGAGGAGTCTCGTGGGTCAGTTGTGCAAAGAAGGGGATCTTGGAAGAGGCCTGGTAGGGCCCAGAGGACAGCATCCACGGGAGCATGAGACAGTAGAAGTGGTGAGGGGAGAAGTTGGGATGGGTAGGAGCAGGATCCAGGGGCTTGGGTGAGCAAGTTTCATGGAGAAAGTTTGGACCCAGTGTCTGATTCCACCAACCAGGTCCAATAGGTGAGAGCTGGAAAAGCAACCTTTGGATATGGTAACCGGTGATCTTGGGAGAGGTTGCACAGGCATGATGGCAGAGGCCAGCGTATAGCGGGAGAGGAATGAATGGAAGGTGAGGAGGTGGAGACAGGGTACAGAGTGCTCTTCTAAAAGCTGGACTTTGACATGAATACAAATAAAAAGTAGAAAGGGCTGGCTTTGGTGTTAAGACAGAAGAGTAACATCAGATTATAAGAAGAAGGTTGGGGAAGGATCTATAAGTAGAAAAGGAGTGAATGAAGAATGAAGAGATAGAAGAGAGAATTCTTTTTGGGGGCTATATCTAGGCATGCTATGAAGTGCTGAATGTTGATCTAAGTTTCCCATTTGTTATCCTGTCAGCTAAGAACACTGGGTCTCCACAGTGCGGGGGGGGGCATTACGCATGTACTCATGTAGACCATGATCTAAGCAAAGATTGTCCTGTGCCTTATTGGGTAGACAAACAGGGAGAATACAGTCCTACACGCAGTTGTTTCACCTGGTATTGGAACCAGCATCACAGTTTGTTCTGCTAATCAAGTGGTGGCATGGTGTATGGCTTGGGGCTGTCTCATGATTTGCTGAGTCCTGAGCAGGGATCTGAGTTCAGGTCTGATTGGAAAGACCCTTCTCATAGTATCCTGACTAATGGCTCAGGTAGGACTCATTCTGATGGTTCCTGGTATGCCAAGTGAGGTATGTGCACTTAGCCCTGTGCCTTCTCAGATTACATTCTGCACACCAAGCAGGCTCCAGTCTAGGCCCTATTCTAGGCAAGACACCGCTCACCATGCAGAGCAGTGTGTCGATCACCCCAACTCTCCAGTGACTTGCTGAGCAGAGATGTGTTCATAGGCTGTTTTTGTCTGGGGCTGTCTATTGGTTCATCAAAAGGTGGTGTAGGCCCCAGTTTGATCAGGTCTATCTCCTCTTGTGTGAAGTTCTGATCTGGAAAGAAAAACAAATGGCTTTTCCCTAAACAGGTACTGCCTCTTAAGGTGCATGGTCATAGAGTGGATGTTGACCTCTGTCGGGGAAGGATTTGGCACCAGTGGTGCTGAGGGGATATGCCCTAGACCAGGGGTGTCAAACTCATTTTCACCAGGTGCCACATCAGCCTTGCAGTTGCCTTCAAAGGGCTGAATGTAATGTTAGGACTGTATAAATGTAACTACTTCTTAACAGTTAAGCGAGAGCTCGGCATTGCCATTGGGTAGAAACAAGGTGCCAAGCCATATAAAATAAGGTAGAGGGCCAGATTCAGCCCACAGGCCTTGTATTTGCCATCTGTGCCCTAGACACTATGTTAGCTAAGGAGTGGGGTTCTCCATATGGGCTGAGTGATGACATAAGTTTAAGTCTTTGTCTGGCTATGCTCAGTTCTGGTATAACCACAAAATATGGTCTGGGAAGTGACTGCCTTCAGGTCCTGGTGTGGAGATGAGTGGTGTAGGTAAAGGCTCTATTCTGGATTGGTCCTGCCTGATAGTGAGCCATGTGGTTTGGCATGGTTGTATGCGCCCATCCAAGACAGGTTCTCTGCTGGTGTGATGGATGTACAGCTTTGTGTAATGGCTCAGCTCTTCACAGGGATGAATTCCTTGTTCTGGGTGTGGAGTCCCTGATAATTTACTGAATGATGGGATATGCATTCCTTGGTCTCTGCTTTATAAGTTCTATAGAATACTGAGATCTAGCAGTTCAGATAGATGTTGGCCTTTGTGCTAACTTTCCCATGATGTGCTGAAACAAAGTATGTGTATGGAAAGACTCTTGTTTTTGTCCGGATTTGAATCTGTCTACTAGTGTGCTTCACGCTGGTATGAGTATGAGTTCTAGTCTGCTAGAGGGCCATTTCTTGGAAAACTTTAAAGACATGGGAATAGAGGACCAATTCTCAGGTAAGAGCTGTCTCCTGATTTGCATACGAATGTGTGGGTCTGAGCAGTGAGCAGTGATCTGAGCAGAACTCTGTCAAAGTGTGTTGAAGATTGGAATGGATATAGATTCTCCTGAGATACAGCTGTCCCCACATGAGGTGAGATATTTATGTATTGTGGCCAATGCACAAGCTTTCACTGAGGCTTGCTAAATAGTGTGATACTATTAGGTTGGCCAAAAAGTTCATTTGGTTTTTCCCCATAAGATCACTCTAGTAGCATTTAGTTGTCTTTAACTTCACTCGGAAACAACTTGGTTAGATTGTATTGTGACAGCTGTCATATCAGCATGCATTTTTTAAAAACATCAAAATTGGTGAATTTTTATGTAGCCATTTTAATATTGAAGATGGGAGAAAATAAGCAATGTTTTTGGCATATTATGCTTTATTATTTCAAGAAAGGTAAAAACGCAAATAAAACTTAAAAAAAAGATTTGTGTAGATTTCTGGAGATTTCTCACTGGACAATGCTACACTGTCGAGTACAACAGTTGGAGTTGATAGTAATCAAATAAAGACATTAATTGAGAGCAATCTATGTTATATCATGCGGGAGATAGCTGACATACTCAAAATCTCCAAATCAAAAAAGTTATTGGTGAAAATGAAAAAATGTGTCATTTATTTTTCAGAAATAAAATACGGACTTTTTGGCCAACCCAATACATGACTTACTTTGGCAATGTATTGACTAGCAGTGAGATATAAGGCAAGGTTGGTTCTAAGATGTGAGTGGTGTTATTTTGTCAGCCTTGGTCTAAGTTTCAGTGAGGGTAAGCCTTGTGGTTTTTTAAGCCACAGAGGTGTAACTATGGGTCCAGCTCTGAAAAGGGACCATATTCTAACATGCTGAGTGGTGGCAGGACATGAGTCCATTTCTAGGTGGGTACTATAGATCCCATCAGCAGTACAACCCAAGTTGCCTATTTCTGCACCCTCGATTTCTGCTGGAACAGTATTATCCCACTCCTCCATAGAGCTGGCCCACTTTGAAGCAACTATTGTTTCCACACACAATACTTTACTCTTCCCACAATAGTCACATCAAGAGATTCAATTTGAGGGCCAGGGAATCTTCCCAAACATTCGTTCTGCTCAGATTCTAAGAAATCTGGTTAATAGGCAAGTAGTGAGGACCTTCTCCTTCACCACTATCATTAAATTTTTGCATTTCTCTCTAGCTTCTCTATCAGTCACTCTTCTGCCATCCCCATTCATAGCTGCAGAAATTCAGACAGAGTACACTTATTGTCCTTGTTATACCATTTCTCAAGAGAGTACATTGCCCCTGTATACTTGGCTGAATAGTGTCCCCCAAAATTCATGTCCATCTGAAACCTGTTAATGTAACCTTATTTGGAAATAAAGTCTTTGTAGAAGTAATTAATTTAGATGAGGTCATACTGGATTGGGTGGGCCTTAAATTCAATATGCCAGGTATCTTTATAAGAAGAGGGAAATCTGGACACAGACACATGGAAATACAGGGAGAGGAGAATGCTATGTGAAGACAAAGACGGATTGGAGTTATGGGCCTACAAGACAAGGAACGCCAAGGATTGCTGACAACCACCACAAGTTAAGAAGAGACAAGGAAAAAATCTTCCCTAAAACCTTCAAAGGAGCATGGCTCTGCTGACACCTTGGTTTCAGACTTCCAGCCACCAGAACTGTGAAAAAATAAGTGTCTGTTGCTTCAAGCCATCTACTCTGATGTAATTTGTAACAGCAGCCATGTGAAACTAATATACCTTGTCTCTGCTTCCTTTCTACTTTGTTTTGTATAGACCTTGATTACATGCCAAGGATTTCTTTTAATTTCTCATTGGACAGGTGAATATAATTTAGGCAACTGAATTTCCTCAAACATCTTCATCTGTGAAACAACTGTGACTGCTAAAATATTACCAGTGCATGTTAGCAAAGTGGTGCCTATTTAAAATAGGACTATTTCCAGTCAAGATGGCGGCTTAGGCAAACATGGCTCACCTCTTTGCACAACCATATCAGAATTACAACTAAGATGTAGAACAACCATCACTCAGAACCATCAGAAATTGAGTTGAATGCAAGTCTAACAACTACAGAATTAAAGAAACCACATGCATCCAGACTGGTAGAAGGGGTACAGACATGTATGGGGTTGGTCCCACACCCATGTGTGGTGGATAAAAATACAGGAGGGATATCTTGGGATCAAGGAGTCCCAACTCCACATGAGGACCCCCAGCCCAGGATCCCAGTGACAGGAAGGTAAGTCCCCATAACTTCTGGCTGAAAAACCCATGGGGATTGAATTAATGGAAGAAACTTCAGGATTCCCAAACAGTTCCTCTTAAAGAACCCACATACAGACTTACTCAGACTCACTCCCTCTGAGCTCCAGCACAGGGATAACAGCTTGAAAGGCACCAGTGGTACACAGTGAGAAACTGAAGTGTTTGGCATCAAGATGATCAGAGGCCACTGTCCCTTTTCTAAAGCCTCCCCCCACAAAACCAGTAAGCTGGTGCCGTGTCTGAGACTCCATCAACCTACCTACCACTGTTGGACCTGTCTTGGAGATCCCCAGAGATTCCACCCCACCCAAGCTGCTGTTCTATATGAATGGCTGGTTTTGGCTCATGCTTCACAACTTCCTAAATCCTATCAAACAAGCAACAACTGGCCTCAGTGAGCCCAGGCCCTGCACTAGCAGCAGCCAGCCTAGATTCACAGCTTGGCTTCACCTGGGAATCTCCAAACCCAGCACAAGTAGCAGCTGTCCCAGATAGCTTTGTAGCTCAGGCAGGGTGGCCCTGGGCAAAACACAGGTGGGGGCTGACCTTGGCCTGCACCACCTAAGAAACCCTATCACCCAGTAGACAGCTACATACCACATCAAAGCACCACCACCCTGTCCCTGTGCAGCAGATCCTCCACAGAGGGCAGAGGGTGGTGGTCAGTGGTCACAGCTGGTCTTTGCAGCTGACTGGCCTGGGTAAGTCCCTCCCATTGATCTGCCAACAGTAACCAAGGCTCAGCTACAAGAGGAGGATGGACTCAGACCACATGAAGGGTGCACCTCAAGTACCTAGCTTGGTCATGATGGGGAAGCTGTGCCATTGGACCCTACAAGACACCTACTACATTAGCCACACTACCAAGACATGGAGTCAAAGCAGCTCTACCTAATACATAGGAACAAACACGGGGCGGCTGCCAAAATGAGGAGACAAAGAAACCTGGCTCAAATGAAAGAACAGATCAAAACTCCAGAAAGAGAACTAAATGAAATGGAGATAAGCAATTGTAGTGTAAATGGAGTCAGTCAGGCTCCTTCACCGAGCCTGCTAAGCAGATTCCCATAACATTGAGTGTGCCACATGCACAGAATGAAACTCTGTCATACAATATCTTAGCATCCTGTGGGCTTTCTGTGCATTTAGTATATAAGGGAGTTGGGACTCCCTGCTGGTGAGACACAAGACTTGTGGCATTCATGGGTTGCCCACCCTTGAATAAAGGCATGTCAGGCATCCCAACAGGTCTGTGAATTTTCTTCCGTGTGCTCAAATCCCATGTAAACCTGTCCAGCCTTGAACAGTTGCAACACAATTGGCATTGTTGGCAGTATTCATCACAGTACATTATGAAGGAGCCATCAGTCCCTTGGAAGGGGATCTGGAAGGGTGGCTGGTCATCGGAATGTAGTATCCGGTGGTGAGTCTCCTGAATTCATGGGTTTCCCCCCAGAATTGGCTCAAAGTTAGTGGCTCACCCGACACAATAGGGAAGGCCCTATGGGTGGTAGGGGAGACCCTAGAGAAGCCGAGTGCCCAGGCAGCCATGGGGCGGTGGGCTAGGTGTTTCTTACAACTTTGCAAGCTGTGATAGAAACTGCATTTCGTGATGCAGCACAGCTATGAGCTCCATGAGGGAGCAGAAGCCTAGGTCCATGCCCTGGAGGAAGACCTCCAAAGACCAGAGCCATAACATTCCCCCTCCCCAATCATGGTGAATGACTTGGAAGAAGAGAAGGGGAATTGCCACTTGCATATCCCCTTCCACTCACCTGCCCCACACAGACATGAACATAGTTGCTGAGAGTGGCTGGGCCAGAGAACTGGGACCTGGGTTGGGTGCTTGGCAGTGGCAATGCTGGCACCCAGAAAGCTCTGCCTCGAGCAGCTGATCAGAGCAGGGGGTGGTGGCCAACAAGACAGTGGAGGCTGGAGCTGGAGCCACGGAAGCGGCAGTGGGGCAGCCTGAGGAAAAGCAGCAGCTGTCTGGAGGGATGGTGTCTTAACCTCCCTCTGTCTTGCAGTTAAAGAGCGACCCCATGTGGTTGCAAACTCAACAACGTTTCCTACGGCCCCAGAAGAAAAAGGCAGTGAGGAAATCCCGCCCCCCTGGAGTGTGTCCCAAGAGGCCCATCCTGTGCATCTGTAGGACCGTATGGCTGTGCCAGCCTTCCAAGAAGGGGGAGGAAATGTCCTTTGGAAATTTCAATAGGGGAAAGGCCAAAGAACCCAGCTACAGGGGATGGGTGGGGACCAGAAAGGTGAAGGCCATGAGGCTCTCCGTGGCTGGGTATTGGGAGACTGCCCATTCCCCCGTGAGTATACTATTTATGTGTCCCTCATTCCTGAGTATATCTTGGGCATTTATGTGCTCCAAGGATTGTGACTGCAAACCACTGTGAAACAGGTCCAAACTAGGGCCTGCTTGTGTGCTGGAGAGTGACCTGGATCCTGCTAGACGCTGTGGGCTAAAGGTGCATGTACCACAAGGAAGTTTTCGGTGGGGTCTTTGGCATCAATCAGAACAATTACATGTACCCTTGAGCTTCTGGTCCCAACTGTGGAAGGGAGCAGAGGTACAGTACTCCTTGAATGAAAAGCAACCGGCTGCGGTGTATGGCTCATGGCTGCAAATAATGCACCACCCATGACTATTTGCACAGATAGTTGGGCGGTGTACAGGGGCTAACATTGTGAATCTCTACACGGCATACAAATAAATGGATGGTTATGCATAAGCCATTATCGGGACAGGCCTTGTGGCAAGACCTCTAGAAATAAGACCACCAGAAGCAAATCACTGTATATCATGTTACTGGACATGAACCCCTTGCTTCCCCCAGGAATGATGAGACTGATACTCTAGCCAAGGTGTGGTGTCTGGAAACGGTGCCTGCCAACCTGTCCGAAAGAGTCATTGCCAAGTGGCTGCACTGTCACCTCTTACATGCTGGGCAGAAGACCATGTGGTCCACTATAAAAGCTTGGCGGTTACCTGTCACATTAGCAGAGGTACAAGAAGCTTGTGAGACCTATGTTGTATGTTCACGAGAGCATCCCTAGAGGCCTGTGCAAACTGTTGGGCAGGTGTGGTGTGGGAACAAGTACTGCTGACCTGGTGGTGGGTTGGCGTGGTCAGGCCCCTGCCTAGTTCTGAGGGTTATAAGTATGTAATAACTTGTGTGGACATGGCTACTAGATTTTTGGCTGCTTACCCCACATGCCACCTGGATCAAAGGGCAGTGGTCACTGCACTGGAGCACCTGTGTGCTGTTGATGGGCAAACCTTGATCATTGAAAGTGATCAGAAGACATATTTTAGTGGGGCCTTGGTGCAACAATGAGCCTGAGACCTGTGGATTGACTGAAAGTTCCACGTGGCCTATCACCCCCAAGCTGCCGGGATGATTAAACGGTGCAATGGTCTCTTAAAGCAGGGACTGTGAGCCACAGCTGCCACCCCCATGCTGAGGGATTGGGGGATTGGACAAAACCATTGTGGACTGTCCTCTGGACTCTAAATGAGAGGAGTCAGAGGTGGGGCCCAGCTCCAGTGGAAGCTTTACTCCACCAGACTGCTGCTCCAATTCAGCTACAGGTACAGACTAAGGATGCTTTGCTGAAACCAGGCATGGGAAAACAGGAGAATATTCTCTTGCCTGCATCTGAGGGCCTGGAACGAAGGCAAATAGCCACTTGGATGTGGTCTTGGGAAATAAAAGTCCCCCACATGCGTTGGGTGGCTCTTGTTGCCCCTTGGAGACAAGGGATGGAGAGAAACTTGCAAATGGTGCCCTGGATGATTGGGACATGGCCCTCAGTCTTAAAGGTGACATATCTAGGGCCAGCAGACCATGAAATGCTTCTTCATGGCACCTTTGTGACATTCTTATGGCCCATTATGATTCCTCCACTGTTGTTGCAGGTAGACGCTGAGCCCCCAGTTGAAGCACAAAAGGTCTGGAATTCACACCCTGGAAGGCCTCCTCTGCCAGCCACTGCCTTGTTGGCTAGCCAGAAAATTTCTTGTATATTTTCTGAGGACTGTGATTTGCCATTGTTGGTGCCTATAACTGCTTTGTCTTTTCACCAGATGCAAAGTAACACCTTAGTGGATTGGGTACATACCTATGCCTCAGTGGCTGACTAATCAGCATGCTGGGTCTGCACTGAAATCTCCCTTGAGCATGTCTGCCAACCTTGCACGGTGCATCTCTCCAGCTTCAATCTCAAATTGGACTTGGTTACAGCACCTGTGGAACAGTGCATATTCCTTGTGGAATACAAACTGGACTGATATCTACATGGGGGCAAAGCAGTGGTATGACTAGCCCAGGCCATTAGTTAGTTACTCCATATGGGATGGCTCCAGGTGGCTCACAGCTGAGGCCGTGGAGCTGGGTGGACCAGCTCTCCTTTTCATTCAGAGCCTCAAAGGACAATCCTACATGGGCTTGATTCCAACAGGTGTGTGTCAGACTCAGACTCTAGAGCATTCCTGGGAGACACAGAATGATACGTGGGCTGCAGTTTCCACTGAGGCCCTCTGGGTAAGTGGCTCACATGGGTGGCCTTACCTGCCCGGAAATTAGACTGGCCTCTGTATCTGGGGGTGGCCTTATTTGTTGCTTTCTGCTGCAGCTTGTACTGCTGTTGTGGGTTATGGGTGTAGAGCTCTGCCCTCCTCACCAAGGGACCTTCTCAGAAGACACCCTCACACAGATTGTATAGTGAGGAACCCTGACAGGGTGGATTGTAGGGTAAATGGAGTCAGTCAGGCTCACTCACTGAGCCTGATAGGCAGTATTCCCATAACCTTGAGAATGGGCCCACATGCACAGAATGAAGCTCTGTTATGCAATATCTTGGCACCCTGCCAGCTTTGTGTGCATTTAGCATATAATGGAGTTGGGACTCCCTGCCAGTGTGACAGTGGCTTGCAGCATGTATGGATCACCCCACCCTTGAATAAAGGCATGTTGGGCATCCCGACAGCTCTGCAATTTTTCTTCTGTGTGCCTGAGGCCCGTGTGAACCTGTCCAGCCTTGAACAGTTGCAACACAACAATCTATCAGATTTAGAGTTCAAAACACTGGTTATAAGGATGTTCAAGGAACTTAGTGAGGACCTCAACAGCATAGGAAAAGATTCAGTCAGAAATGAAGGATATACTAATTGAAATAAAGAACAATTTATGGGGAAGCAACAGTAGAGTGGATGAAGCTGAGAATCAGATCAATGAATGATTTGGAACATAAGAAATCAAAAAACAACCAACCAGAACAAGAAGAAAAAAGAATCAAGAAAAATGAGGGTAGTATAAACAGCCTCTGGGACAACTTCAAGCATCCCCACATTCACATTATAGGTGTGTCAGAAGGAGAAGAGAAAGAGCAAGAAATTGTAAATCTATCTGAAAAAATATAGTGAAAGAAAACTTCCCTAATTTGATGAAAGAAATAGACATGCAAGTCCAGGAAGCACAGAGAGTCCCAAACAAGATGGATGAAAAGAGTCCCCCTCCAAGTCACATCATAATTAAAGTGCCAAAGGTTAAAGATAAAGAAAGAATCTTAAAAGCCGCAAGAGAAAAGCAGTTAGTTAGCTACAGAGGAGCTCCTGAAAGACTATCAGCTGATTTCTCAAAAGAAACTTTGCAGGCTACAAGGGATTGGCAAGAAGTATTCAGAGTGATGAAAAGCAAGGACCTAGAACCTAGATTCCACTATCCAGCAAAGCTATCATTTAGACTCAAAGGGCAGATAAAGAGCTTCCCAGACAATAAAAAACTAAAAAGTTCATTCTCACCAAACCATTATCATATGAAATGTTAAAGAACTTATTTAGGAAAAAGAAGATTTAAACTATGAATAATAAAATGGCAAAAAAAAAAATATCGACAATTGAACCTAAAAAACAAACTAAGCAAACAAGAAGAACAGAGACAGAATCATGAATACAGAGAGCATCTTGATGGCTGCCAGATGAGAAGGGGTTGTCGGGGAAAGGTGAAGAGGTGAGGGGATTAAGAAGTACATATAGCGCTGGCTAGTGTAGCTGAGTGGATTGAGCGTGGACTGTGAACCAAAGAGTCGCCAGTTCAATTCCCAGTCAGGGCACATGCCTGGGTTGCAGGCCAGGTCCCCAGTACGGGCATGCAAGAGGCAACCACACATTGATATTTCCCAATTTCTCTCCCTCTCTTTCTCCTTCTGTTCCCCTCTCTCTAAAAATAAATAAATAAATGCTTTTTTTTAAAAAAAGAAGTACAAATAAGTAGTTCCAGAATAGCATGGGGTGTAAAGTACAGTATAAGAAATGGAGTTGCCAAAGTACTTGTATGCATGACCCCTGGACATGAACAATGGTGTGGGGATTGCCTGAAGGGGATGGGGGTATTGGATGGAGGGTGGCAAAGGGAGAAAAATCAAGACAACCATAATAGCATAATCAATAAAATATAATTAAAAAGTAAATAAACTGCATTGCAAAAACATAGGACTTTTTACAGCATAAAATGTGAATTTAAAAATTCCCCACTGATTTAAAACACAGAAACATCTTTTATTCCTTGAGAGAAAGAATTTTTAAAACTCCTGGGGAAATGTCTCACATCAATACTGCTTAGTCCGTTTTTTCATTTTATTAATTTTGATAGTATAGGGTTTTTTTAAAGATTTTATTTATCCATTTTTAGAGAGGGAAGGGAGGGAGATAGAGAGAGAGAGAGAAACATCAATGTGCGGTTGCTGGGGGTCATGGCCTGCAACCCAGGCATGTATCCTGACTGGGAATTGATCCTGTGGATAGTATAGTTTTAATCAATTTTTAACAAATAAATTCACTTCATATCTTACAATTAAATTTCTAGCAATACCATATTTGTGTTCTGGGTACTATAATTGACAGAGGGTAGCCAGATATATAATGTTTTATTCCATCTCTTCTTTTCTTCTTTGTAGTCATCTACTATCCTAAAAAAATTCTCTCTCTTTTTGCCTCATCCTATTATCAAACACTCCAATAACATGCCTTCTGCTATCTTAAATTCCCCATTCACTTCTCCTTTTGCCAGCTCGTACCCTGACCCAATTTCTCTACTTCCTCTTTCTACTAAGTTTTATTAAGGAAACTCTCTAAATCAGATTGCCTAGATTCAGTACTAATGGTCAGGCTCTCAGGCCTCCATAATTCGTCATAACAGATGGCTCTTGAAGTCCAACACAGGAAAGGCATAACCTTTGAGTCTAATGTGGCCCCCTGGCTAGCGAATGGTTTGCCAGCATCCATGCCTCACTTAAAACCCACTGTTTAAGGTTATACGATGTGATTAAACATCAGTTCCTTGAGCTTTAGTAGTTTGTTGGTCTCTCCTTGCTTAGATCCCAGCTCCTGTCTGTTCACTCATCCATTGCCTAGTGCTGCCCAGCTGTACACCAACTACCCCACCCTATACCATTTTTCCAGTTACTGAACCTTGCCCAACCCTTGTTAGTTGCCTTGACTACTGCCATACCCAGTCAGGACTTTGACTTTTCTATAGAGATCTTTAAGAAAACTCCATTTTATTGAGCCACAGGCTGTGCTAAATTTTTTACATCCACTATCGCATTTAATGCTCACAACAACCCTATAAGATATTGTAACAGGGTGCACCCAAGAGGGGAGCCCCAAATAGGGATTTGTAATAGGGTCCAGAAGAGCTTGGAGATAATTGGCTCCACACCACAGAGCCATACCAGCCCAGAATGCGGGCAGCTGTGACCAATCATGAGAGGAGCCGGAAATGGGGCTGCAGAGGAAGATTGGCACTGGGATTTAAATGGAGGCACAGCAGCCATTGGGTGTCTTTCTTTTTGGGACCATGCGTCTGTCTAGGAACACACGGCTTTGGTGTCTTGGTTGGGACCATGTGACTTGGGTGAGAGTCAGGACCACAAGGCTTTGGAAGGGCTCCCTCTTGCCACGTGGAGGGTGCCGAGAGGACTGTGTGCATTTGTGGTGAACTTTAGTTTGTGTTATTTCAAATGAATAATAAATTCCTTTCCTTTTCACTAATTTCTGGTATTAAGAGACATCTTTTTTCAGGCAACGGGCAAAATGAACCCAGTAGGTGAGGAGGAACCCCTAGAGAAAAAAGGGGGTGTCTTTTATATCATTCAGCACCCCCCAAACTATTCTGTAACAATATGAATCACCACTCTCACCTGCAGCCAATGACCATACCTTCCATTGTACAGGAAAGAATGAGAATATCAACATAAGGTTACCCAATTTCCCTCTTCTCCACCTCAAAATCTCTGGATTTTCAACTGCTTCACTTCCTTTACTTCAATTATGAAAACATCAAATGGGCAGAGACAGTGATAGAGGGGCATCTGAGAGATAGACATGGTTGATCCATGGCCTCAAGGAGCCCAGAACTTCCTTAATGGAATCCATGAGGATCAACAAGAGATAACTGAAAAGAAGCATTAAAGGCCTGCTAACCAAGTTTGGACAACTGTCTTCTAAGAAGATGGTGAAATCAAAAGACAAAGAAGGCCCTGGCTGGCGTAGCTCAGTGGATTGAGCATGGGCTGGGAACCAAAGTGTCCCAGGTTCGATTCCCAGCAAGGGTACATTCCTGGGTTGCAGGCCATTAACCCCCAGCAACCGCACATTGATGTTTCTCTCTCTCTCTCTCTCTATCTCTATCTCCCTCCCCTCCCTAAAAATAAATAAAATCTTTAAAAAAAGATAATCAAGTACACATTTTAAAAAATTAAAAAACAAACAAACAAACAAACAAACAAAAAAACAAAGGAGCCAGATAAGGTTTGGGGGTTAAGAACATGGCATTTTTTGTGGGGCAGCTTACTGATTTCTGAGAACACCTTTCTTTTTCACCTTCTGCTCCTGGCCTTTCTTACCTGCCAAAGTTAGTCACTCTGATGGCTTTGATTTTATCTCTGCAACCACCACTTCTATGCTCATAGCTCCATTACCCTCCCTGATGAGTTTCAAAATAATGACCAAATGTTCCAGTTCCCCACCATAGCCAAGGGTCTCAGCCTGCCTTAGATTTGAGGGAAGCTAATATTACCCTTCTCTACATCATCTCAACATCTGATCAGTAATTCTCTCACTTCTTTCATCTCCACACTGCTTTGTGCTTCCTCACCCACCAAATTCCCACTGTAGCTCTCTCTCCCAGACTTTTCCAATAAGCCCTAGGGAACTCTCATTGAAAGATACACAAACTCTCTTCCATGGAAACACTCCCACTTTCTGGCTTTAATGAAACACAGTTCTCTCCTCAAGACACCACTTCTCCTGCATCTCCCTCCAGTGAAGGCTGCTTTTTCATTAACTCTTCACATATCGCTGGATCCAGAGACAGGGTTGGCATTCTCCTACTACCTTGTCACTGCTTCCAAGCCATAACCGCATAACTGCTTCACCATTGCTTCATTGAGGTTCATACCATTCATCTCTTCTTCACTGTGATTGTCTAACAACCTACAGTTCTCTCTCCCTCTCTCCCTCTCTCTGTATGTTGCCACTTGAGTGACAGTCTCCCTCTCTAACAAACTGGCCCAAGCAACTTCAATGTTCCTATTAACAAGGATTGATCTTGGACATCTATTATCCAGGTGGGGGAATCTAAGAAGTCGGAATTTGAACAGCTGGTTTCCTAGTGGTTTCTCAATATGAAATGGCTGCATTTGTTTGGTTTTTAAAAGATTTTATTTTTTTTTATTTTTAGAAAGAGGGGAAGGGAGAGAAACATCAATGTGCAAGAGAAACATTGATTGGCTGCCTCTTGCACACCCCCAACTGGGGCCCTGGCCCACAACCCATGCATGTGCCCTGACCAGGAACTGAACCAGCAACCTTTTATCAGGCCAGCACTCAATCCACTGAGTCATACCAGCCAGGGCTGAAATGGCTACATTTGAACAGAGACTCAACCTTGTGGTATTCAAGGTGGAGAATCCAGGATGATTGTAG
Source organism: Phyllostomus discolor (assembly GCF_004126475.2). Taxonomy (NCBI): domain Eukaryota; kingdom Metazoa; phylum Chordata; class Mammalia; order Chiroptera; family Phyllostomidae; genus Phyllostomus; species Phyllostomus discolor. The sequence goes on from NC_050198.1 coordinate 74,699,492, forward strand.
TTGAGTAGAGTTTCTATAGACTTGAATTTTTTTCAGTGGCAGACTTGGTCTCCAAGTATCAAAGATAGAGAGATTTCTGGGAAAGGATATTTAAGCAAGAGTTGTGATAGATTGAGTCTAAGTTTATCTGACTGGTTGTACTATATTCACATTAACTCTATTACAAAGAGACTGCCCTCTGAATTAAAGTTTCCTAATGTTGAAAAGTAAAAATTATTATTATTTCAGCAAATATTTCCTGAGACCATACTATGTGCCAGGTACCGTGCCAGGAATTTAGAAAAGAAAAAAAAAATCCCTTACCCCATTACTTAAATCAGGTTATATCTGTTTAACATAAAACATTTATAATCAAGTTGGAATAATGATACTTCACAGGTTTGTTGTGGGTTTTGTTTATTTTTGTTGTGAATTTTAAATGAGATAATTCATATAAAGCAAATAGCTCAAAAAAAAGGTAAGTAAATAGTAAAGGCATGGGGCTATTATGAACTCTTCTGCACCTCTTAAGGGTGACCACCAGGTGTCAGCCTCCCCTAGCTAAACCCTACTAGGCCAAGGAAGAGCAGGTAGACCATCCTGTTTAACATCAGAGGAAGGAGCAAAGGACTTCCATGCAACCATTTGCCTCTCATGTACTCATGTTTGGAACTATTTGAGTGCAGAAATTTCTTGATAGCAATTTTAAGTAAGAACTTGAGTGACTACTGAGTAAGCCCAGTTTGAAGTGTTCCACAGTACCCCTAGCCACCACAACTTGGAAGTGACCAAGATCAGGTCAAGAAAAAACAGGAAAAGGACATTCTAGGCAAATAACAAAGCAATGGCAACTCAGGAAGAGGCCAGAGAGAGAATGAAGTAGAAGTAGGAAAGAAGAAACTGAGAGAGAGGAAAAGGTAAAATGTTTCTTAGTCACCTATCCAGAGCCTCACCCAAAGCTTTGCCAAAGCCTTCTCATTTAAACTACCAGCAACCTGAAACCTTCACCTCCCAGGCTCCAGCCACACGTCAAATCCCTTTTTAATCCTTGTAATCCCTGATTCTCTAGCTGGCTTTCTCCTGGATATATTTCAGAGAGGAGCTTTAGAGTCCCTCGCAAAGAACTCATTCTTTCTTAACCCATGTAATTTCTACTTTGTATTTGAGCTGCTGTATTTTCCACACTTCCCTGTTCTACGTATTAGAAACTACATTTCCATTTTTGAAAGACATCCTTTTCCCTCTTACAATAGCCTCTTTGACTTTGCCAGTTAACCAAGCTGCATATTTTATTTCCCAAGTGTCTAGCATTTTTGATTGTTGGCATATATTTTCTCAGGCTTCCAATACGGTATTTTTAAAATAGTCCACAGGCTTCCTGTGGGTTATTGACTTTTTTAATGTTAGTCTAATTTTTCCTAATGTTTTCTAACATGTGGCATACCCAAACAGGAATAGGCCTTGTTCGCCTACCATCCTGAAGTAGAACTATTGACTTAGTCTACTCTCTCTGGACAGAAACCTGGCTACAGCTCTTACTCAGGCCCAGCCACCAGTTAAGAGCTCTTTCCTTAACACAGAAAGAGATCTTTGCTCAGGAATTTCTAAAAAAAATTTAAAGAATTAATTGAGAAAATGGAACCTATGCTCTAGGAAGAATATAATAAAAAGTACAGCATATCACAATTAATATATAGGCAAAAATTGTGTGTTACCACTAATTCCTTCTCTCCCTTAGCAAGGTGTAGCATAGGAAAGTGAATCAATTTCTAGGACAACACAAGGATTCTACGAACTAACATATCCAGTTACCTGAAAACTGAACTTGGATTTCCTCCAAATCATGATCAATCACGAGAGGACATTGGCAGATCTCTCAGGAGAGGCTTGAGTCCTTCCACTTACCCAAGGCAGCTGCTGCTACTGCTTCTATCCATTGTCAGTACAAAAATAGCTTCATTAGACAAACAGTCCTATGATGAAAGATATTGCATGTAAACCATATAATCAAATGTAAATATTTTATTCATTTATTTTTAGAGAGGGGGGAAAGGAGAGAGAAAGACAGAGACATCAGTCCCATATGTGCTTCAACTGGAGACTTAACCCACAACTGAGGCATGTGCCCTGACCAGGAATCAAACCAGTAACCTTTCAGTTCACAAACTGGCACCCAATCCACTGAGCCACACCAGCCAGAGATGAACTATCTGAGTTTTGGTGGAATGTCTTGTAGTCTTCCTAAAACATGAAGTAGGGAGGTCTGTGAAAGTTACAATAATGCCATGTCCCACTTGCCTCCCTACCTCCTTTGAGAGGAGGCTGTCATGAGAGAGCTTCTTATCACCTCCCCAATTCTGATGAGGTTTGGAGATTTCTGTTCTACTCCTTCAGAATAGAACTGCAGAACATAAAACACTGTAGTGGCAGTCTAGAACAAGCTCCTCAGCAACACTGAAACACCATTGTTTCTGTGTTGTCATTTTTTACTGTGTGACACAGTGGTGACAGGGACCTAGCACCTTAGACTTTTTCTACTTTTTGCTATTCTACTTAAATGATAAAATGTCTAAATCTGGAAGTGATTCACTGTATCTGTACTGGACAAATCAGTCAGGCCCAGACCTTGGCATTGAGCTTGACAAGCCTTGAGCCACCTACACAACCAAGCTGTGATTGTACCCAAAGCATGATGGACTGAGGCTACAATTGATGCCATTGACAAGATCTGAGTCCTCCTACCCACTGAAGGTTGTTGGTGTTTCTAACAGTAAGAGGCCTATAAACTAATTTGTTCCCCTCTGTGCACCTCAGCTAAGATTACCTCTGAGGCACAATAACATCTTCAGCATTTTTTTTCAATTTTTAAATTGAGATATAACTTACATAAAATTATGTAGCTTTTAAGTGTACTACTTGAGTTTTCAACTAATATACAGGGTCCAGAAGAAATAAAGCCTGCTTGAGTGTGGTTGGTAGAGTAATAATATGGGTGTAATAATTTATAGTTTTAATTTGAACATTTCACCTAAAATGTCATATGGTGTGCTTGAGTGTGATATTGTTGTGTTACAGAATTACATGCTTATAATTTTGTAATAAAACAGGGACATTATTTGTGCTGAACCCTGCATATAGTGACATAAACACCATCCCTGTGTAGTTATAGAACATTTTGATCACCTAAAAAATTTCCACTGAAGCCCTAGCCAGTGTAGCTCAGTTGGTTGGAGCATGCTCCCATAGCCAAAAGTCTACGAGTTCAACTTCAGGTCAGGGGACATGCTTGGGTTGTGAATTTGAACCCTGGTCCAGGTGTGTACTGTTCCCAGTCCAGGTGGGAATGGGAGGCAGCCAGTCAACACTTCTCTTTCACATCCAGGTTTCTCTCTCTCCCTTCCTTCCTCTCTAAAAGCAATGAGAAAAATGTTCTCAAGTAAGGATAAAAAAAATAAAAAGTTCCCACTTAAACTTGCAACTAGAAGATAAATAAGTCCTGAAGATCTAATCCACAGCATAATGATTATAGTCAACAATTTGCATTACAAGTTTTAAAATTGCTATGAAACTAAATCTTAACTGTTCTTACAATAAAAAAGAAATAATTATGTGACATGATAGAGGTGTTAACTGATGCTACAGTGGTTATCATATTGCAATGTATAAATGTATTACATCAACACATAGTTCATCTTAAACTCACAAAATGTTATATAACAACTATTTCTCAATTAGAAAAAATGTCCCCACTTGCCCCTTTCTAGTCAATGACCACCACTCTCTACCAAGGGTCAACTACTGGTTTGATTTTCATTTATAAATACTTCACATAAATGGAATCATAATGTATGAACTCTTGCATATAGCTCCTTTTGCTCAATTTTAGGTTTTTGAGATTCTCACAGGTTGGTACATATATCGGTGGTTTGTTATTTTTTATTACTAAGTAATATGCCATTGTGTAGGTGCACCATAGTTTACCAATTTACCTGATGATAAACTGTTGTTTACAATCTTGTGCTATTAATACAACTAACTGCTATGAACATTTACAGACAGTTCAACATTGTTTTGAGTCCTGAAGAAATGCCTGTTTGCAAGCACCTTTCTTCTTTTTATTATCAAATATTTTAAACATACAAACAAGTATAGAGAATAATAAAAGAAATACCTGTGTAATTCTCCATTCATTTTTCCCTTTAGATAGAGTTGGTTTTTAGGGAAGTTTTAGGTTCACAGAAAAATTGAGCAGAAAGTACAGAGTTTCTATATGCTCCCTTGCCCCCTACTGATGCACAGCCTCCCCCCACTATCAACATCCTCCACCAGGTGGTACATTTGTTATAATTGATGAGTCTGCATCGACACATCATTATCACCCGAAGTCCATAGTTTATATTAGCATTCATTCTTGGTGTTATGCAGTCTATAGGTTTGGACAAATGTTTAATGACATGCATTCACCATTAAAGTATAGAGAATAGTTTTGCTGCCCTAAAATCCTATGTTCTCTGCTGTTGCAGTAGGAAGCCATCAAGAAGACAATACTGTCAGTTAACCTGAGAAGTGGACCTGGGCAAACAAAGGCTCTTCACCCCCTCTCCTATCCTTGGAATGTATATCCTGCCGACCATTCCCACAGTGAGAATTGTTTTCAAGGATGCAGCCTTGCCAGAGAGCAATGTGTTTTTGAGACCATCTGGACACCATACCTGACTGAACCCAGTTAAACCCCCTATATAAACTTTTAAGACTCTGGCAGGTGGATGCAAAGATCTACTTGTCTTGAAGGCATCCAAGGTAAGCCTCATTAAGTTCCTTTGCTTATTAAAGCTGCCACCTAACAATCTGGAGTGGTTTGCCTTTTCCTTTGGTCTCTCTCTTCCTTTCATGTATGGGGGCCAGTTTGTGAACCAACATCTGCCTATTTATCCCTCTCTCCACACCAAGCCATGGCAACCTCTGACCTTTTTATTGTCTCCATAGTTTTGTCTTTTCCAGAATGTCATATAGGTGGAAACATACAGTATGTTGCCTTTTCAGGTTGGCTTCTTTTGCTTAACTATATGCATTTAAGACTCATCCATACTGCTGCATGGGTTAATAGCATATTTCTTTTTAGTACAAAATAATATTCTATTGTGGGAATGTACCACAGAGTTTGTTTATCCATTCATATATTGAAGGATATCTTGGCTGTTTCTACTTTTTAGCTATCATTTGTCAAAACTCATAGAATCTTATAGCACAAAGAGTAAACCTTAATGTATGCAAATTAGGAAAAAATCATTTAGGATATCAGGGGAATCCCAGGATGGAATAAAGACTGTGACAAAAGAATCTAACTGTATTACAAATGTATGACATAATCTCATGAAAGAAGGTAGAGGGAAAGGTGCTAACCTAAGTACCTTTGGAAATTAGTGAAGTCTAAACAACTAAAGGCAAAATAAGCTGTATATAAACACTGAACTCTAGTTGCCAAAGTTGTTTCCTATGGGGATAAAGGTTAACAATTCTGAAACCGCTGAACATATATTCCAAACAATAAATAAATGAGTAGGGGTGATAGAAGATATGTTTCTCATGGTTGGACTAAGAGGTTACAGATAAGCAAAAGGAAGAGACTAGAACAGTTCATATGATGCTAGATTAGAGTTGATGACATAAGTATGAACTCATCTTTAGCTTAATGTAGATATCAATGGTTACATATAGAAATATTTATTATGTGTATATTCATGGTAAGTATATATCCATTGTACATGGACTTTTAAACACCACTAAAAGACATTGTTAAAATAATTGGAGAAATTTGAATATGGATTGTAAATTAGATAATAACATTTAATAAATGTTAAAATATCTTGAGTGTTGTCATTGTATTGTGGTTATGCAGAAGAATGTCTTTGCTTTAGGAAATAGATGCTGAAGTAGTTAGGGATTGAGTACAATTTATTCTCAAATGATTCAGAAAAAAATAATGTATATTTACACATAGATAAATCAAATGTGGGGACATGCTAACAATTGATAAATAGTATTATGGTATTAATTGTATTATTCTTGCAACTTAATATTTTAAGTGTTTCAATACAAAAGATTACTGGGGAGAACCATGTTGCAAAGAACATTCTTGCACATATCTTTTTGGGCATATGACATTCTAGGTTATATATATACAAAGGGATTTCTGAGCCATAAACAATGAGCATCTCCAGCTTTACTAGATATTGTTAAATTACTTTCCAAAGTGGTTGTACCAGCTTATACTCCACTACATTTAACCACATCTTCACACAACACTCAGTTCTCATTTATACCAATCTGATGGGCATAAGATAATCTCATTTGGCTTTTGTATTTTATTATGAAAATTAAACATATAATAAAATTTTTTAAATTATGCAGTGAATTCAGGTGGTGGTTACATGAGCATTTTGTCCTATTTGCTTTATCACATATCTATCCATCACTCTATGTATAACTCAAAATCAATCATATTTTTTAATATGTTACAAAGTAAGTTGAAAACATCAGTACTGTAAACTTCATCCCTAAACACTTCAGCATATATATCATTAACTGAAGTTCAATTTTTGCTCACAGACTTTTAAGGTCAAATTTATACACTGAGAAATGCCCAAACCATAAGTATATATTCACTGAGGTCTGAGAAATAGATATATGAGGTCTGTCCAGAAAGTATCCTTCCATGTAATATGAAAAACAGCCATTTATTGAAGAAGATACAAGAAACATTGTACATAGGATAATTACGCCTCGGCCCCCTTCAAAGTAGGCACCTTGGGACCTCACACAGCTCTCCCAATTGCCATCAGCTGCCCCATCATATTTCCCTGAATCTCATCAATGGTCTGAAATCTCTTCCCTTTCAAAAGTGATTTTAGTTTTGGAAAAAGCCGAACGTTGCAGGATGCCAAATCTGGGCTGTAGTGGGGCTGAGTCACCTGGGTAATTTGATATTTCACAAAAAAACTCTACACAAGACATGATATATGAACAGGTGCACTGTCAGAATGAAGCTGCCAATAAGCAGTTTCCCATAGGGGTGGCCTTCTGAATCATCCGAATAGTTTCCACAGAGGAATGTTCAAGCTTAATGAAAATTTGATGCAGATTCATTGCTCTACTCGTTCAGTCATTTTGAATGCAATGGCCACACAGTACACATGCTCACTCAACAACACTTACTGCCCCCTCTGACTAGTCCAGTGAAATCATCATTATTATGCATGTGCATTCCAGTCCACTCTCCTTGGCTGCCAGGTTACATCAACATCATGCAAATAGTTCTCATTATATTAACAATGGTTGGACTTTCTCAGGACAGGCCTTGTACACCTGTGTAACCCAAACTTCAATAAAAATATAGAACATTCAAAGGAGGAAGATGGCATCAGGGTAGGAGGGAGCAGATTCCACTTCCCCCTACACATGGGAGAAAATCCTAGCCAATCTACAGAGTAAAAGAGCAAACAACCAACAGTACCTCAGCATATGAAAATAAGAGACCAAGCCCTGGCTGGCATAGCTCAGTGGACTGAGCGCGGGCTGGGAACCAAAGTGTCCCAGGTTCGATTCCCAGCCAGGGTACATTCCTGGGTTGCAGGCCATAACCCCCAGCAACCGCACATTGATGTTTCTCTCTCTCTCTATCTCCCTCCCTTCCCTCTCTGAAAATAAATAAATAAAATATTAAAAAAAAGAAAGAAAATAAGAGACCAAAAATTGTAGCGGAACTGAAAAACCAGATGGTAAGGAGAGTGCTTCAGGACAATAAGGTCCCAGGGACCAGCACAGGGTCCACGGGGGCTGCAGCCCCAGGCCCAACACCTGCTGCCGGGTTTGCCACAGAGTCCTTGGGAGAAAGCGAGGGCAACTGCTCCCTCCCCAGCCAAACAAGGTCTGAGCAGCACCAGGAGAAACCCGGTTGCTAGCAAACACACAGGGGCTGTGAGCACCATTGGAGTCTGTGGACACCGGCAGAGTTGAGAGTCGCACAATGGGCCCTGACCCCCATAGTCACCGGTCTGGCTGGAGAATTGGGCTGTGAGAGAGGCCAGGCCACTGTATGGAGTGGCAGGCTCCAGTAGGAGGAATTCTCAAAAAGAAAAAGTGAAAAGACACACACTGTTTGGGGAATTCTCCTACAGCAATCACTCCAGCCTCCCTGCCACCCAGCCGGCCAGCGATCCCAAGGTTGCACGGAAGGTTGTGCAGAATACCCTGTGCATCCCCATTGCACTGAGAAGGGTAGGGCAGCACCACATCACCCCAGCCCACAGCAGTAACCCGGGGGAGAGGCCTGGATCCCACACCCAAGGCACAGGGGAGAGGTGCCAGGATAGCTCCCTGGAAGGTGTGCACAACTGACTTAGTGCAGATGGGGAAGAAAAGCCATACCAATTGCCCCTCAGCCTGCTACAGCCAGCAAGACCAGAAAAACCGGTATGGACACTTTGAAATCGAGAGGCTTTTTAACTTTATACTATTTTTATTTTTTAATAATTTTTCATTTGTTATTATTTTTTCTCTTTCAATTTCTTCCTCTCTTTCCTTCTTTCTTGTTTTATTCCTTTTTCCTTTCTTTCCAATTTTATCTCTTCTCCTTCCTTTGTCTGCCCTTTTTTAAAATACCTACAAGTGAGGAAAACAAACAAACAAACAAACAAAAACCCCTGGAACTGAAAAGACCAGAGTTGGACCCAAATAAGGGGCATCACAACAGCTGTGACAGTGAGAGAAATTTCACTCTGCTATTACAGAAAACCTGCAAGTCATCGGTATATTTCTATTATTATTATTTTTCCATTATTCTTACATCTTTTATTTTAATAGTATTTTTGTATTCCTCTTTTTCAGTATAGTCTGCTTTGCTAGGATGGTTATATTGTATCACTTCACAGGTTTCCCCTGATATCTCTTTCATAGTGTATTGCTAATTTACTGTCCTTCAACTCACCTGTGTCCTCTTAGCACACTACTCAAGGTACTATACTTCCTATTCTTGTTATCCAGATCACATAGATTCTGTCATATGATTGTTGCACTAATATTATTGTAAATAATAGCTGTTCCATACAATTGCAAATACTTCACAACACCCCTCCCAGATCTTAGCCCACTTCACAGTTTCCTGAACTCTATTACTGTAGTGGTTATTCTGTTCTCTCACACCCTACACCTATTTACTATTCTTTACTCTCACCTTACCTGAGAATCTGACCTCCCACAACCTCCCTGCTTTCTAGATCCAACTCACAATCCTTCCTTCCCCAACAAGAGTCTTATCTTCTTTCCATCCTTTCTAAAAATCGGCTAATTAGGTGGAAGATCAGGGTTAACACTATGCATAGCCAAAGGATCTCCTATCTCTTCTCTACTGGCTGCTACTGTAAATATCATAGAATACTCTCTTTTTGTCTTAAACCATTTTTCCTTCCAAATGATCACAAAAAAGAGTAGGTGGAAGTGGTGAACACCAGGATACCCACTGGAATAGGGAACCCAACAACAAAGGAACTACTAACAGACAACAGAAGAAGGTGAAGGAGAGAGTGGAAATCACATAAACCAAATTCCAGGACCTATCTGGAAATATAACTAAATAGTGGAGACAGTATCCAGTACAAACAACTGAACAAGAGCATCAGAGAATCCTCAAAACCTTGTACACACAAAAAAACCAGCTTCAACACAACCTGCGCTCACGAGCACAACAAAATACAAAAGGTGGTAGATAGAGTGACCCTCAATTAACCAGCTGGTGGGACGGACCCACCAAAGAAAGACCCAACAACAATCAAAACCCAAAGACAAACACAGAGCCAACTTAAATGACAGCCCAAGGCCAGTGAGCTCAGGAGATCAAGGACACTGCACCACTGAATCTCACAGGCATTCTACCACAGAAGTTCACACCATAAACCCAGGGAGTCAGAACAGATCAATTTAAGAAGCTGAGGCTAACAAGAACAGTCTCAGAAACAATGGGAAGACAAAGAAACAAACTCCAAATGAAAGGAAAGGAGGAAGCCTCAGAAAGAATGCTAAATGAAATAGAGGCAACTCAACTATCAGATACTGAGTTCAAAGCAATGATTATCAGGAAGCTCAATGAGCTCACAATGAGCTACCAGAAACTACAAAGAAGCCACAATGAACTCACTGCAAAGTATTTCAACATGAAAAAGGAAATAGAAACTATCAACAAGGGCCAAGAGGAAATGAAGAATACAATTTCTGAACTGAAGAACACAGTAGAAGGAATAAAAAGCAGGATTGATGAAGCAGAAGATCAGATCAGTGAGCTAGAGGACAAAGTAGAAGAAAACACCCAGAAAGAGCAAGAAAAGGAAAAGAGGCTCAGAAAGAATGAAGAGGGATTAAGAGAAATGCAAGACAATATGAAATGTAATAATATCCATATAATAGGGATACCAGAAGGAGAAGAAGAAGAGCAAGGGATAGAAAACCTATTTGAAAAAGTAATGATGGGAAACTTCCCTAATTTCATGAGAGAAAAGGTCACACAAATCCAGGAAACACAGAGAGTCCCAATCAAGAAGAACCCAAAGAAGCCCACTTAAAGACATATCATAATTAAAATGGCAAAATACAAAGACAAAGAGAATCTTAAAAGCAGCAAGGAAGAAGCAGGAAGTAACATACAAGGGAGCCCCAAGAAGGTTAGCAGCTCACTTCTCAATGGAAACACTCCAAGCCAGAAGAGAATGGCAAGAAATATTCCAAGTAATGAGAACCAGAAGTCTGCAACCAAGGCTACTTTACCCAGGAAGGCTCTCAATCAAGATAGAAGGCCAAATAAGGAGCTTCCCAGACAAAAGAAGTCTAAAAGAATACACCCACACCAAACCAGCTCTGCAAGAGATGCTACAGGGACTGCTTTAAGGAAAGGAAGGAAGAGAGAGAGAGAGAGAGAGAGAGAGAGAGAGAGAGAAACACAAGTACGAAAATGGCAATGAATAAGTACCTATCAATAATAACCTTAAATGTAAATGGATTAAATGCTACAATCAAAAGACATAGAATAGCTGAATAGATAAGAAAGCATGAAAGACACATATGCTGCCTACAAGAGACCCACCTCAGAACAAAAGATCTACACAGACTGAAAGGGAAGGGCTGGAAACAAATATTCCAAGCAAACGAACAGGAAAAAAAAAGCTGGGGTAGCAATACTCATATCCAACAAAATAGGCTTCCAGAAAAAGGCCATAAAGAGATACCCAAGCCCTGGCTGGCATAGCTTAGTGGATTGAGCACGGGCTGTGAACCAAAGCATCGCAGGTTTGATTCCCAGTCAGGGCATATGCCTGGGTTGCAGGCCACAGCCCCCAGCAACCATACACTGATGCCTCTCTCTCTTTCTCTCTCTCTCTCTCTCTCTCTCTCTCTCCCCCCCCCTCTCCCCCCACTCCCTCTCTAAAAATAAATGAATAAATTCTTAGAGAGACACAGAAGGTCACTACATCATACACAAGAAAAGAATCCATCAAGAAGACATAAACATTGTAAATATATATGCACCCAAAATAAGACCACCCAAATACATAAAGAAAATCTTAGAGGACTTCAAGAAAGATATTGACAGCAACACAATTATGGTAGGTGATTTTAACATCCCATTGTCAAAAATGGACAGATCTTCCAAACAAAATATCAACAAAGATAGTGTGGCATTGAACAATGCCCTAGACGAAATGAACTTAACTGATATATATAAAGACCTTCATCCCAAAGAAGCTAAATACACATTCTTTTCAAATGCTCATGGAACATTTTCAAAGATAGGCCACATGATAGGACACAAAACAAGCCTTAACAAATTCAAGAAAATTGAAATCATACCAAGCATTTTCTCAGACCACAAGGGACTGAAACTAGAAACCAACCTCAAGGAAATAAACAACCCGAAACACTCAAAATCATGGAGATTGAAAAGCATGGTATTAAACAAAGAATGGGTCAAGAATGAAACTAGGGAAGAAATCAAAAAGTTTCTGGAAACACACAAAAATGAACTCACAACAACCCAAAACTTATGGGACACAGCGAAGGCAGTCCTGAGAGGGAAGTTCATAGCAATACAGGCCTACCTAAAAAAGACAGAAATATTTCAAACAAACAACCTAACCCTACGTCTACAAGAACACAAGGAACAACAACAAAGACAGCCCAGAGCAAGTAGAAGAAAGGAAATAACGAAGATCACAGCAGAATTAAATGACATAGAGACTAAAAGCAGGATTCTAAGGATCAGTGAATACAGGAGCTGGTTCCTTGAAAAGATAAACAAAATTGACAAGCCTTTAAGCAGGCTCATCAAGAAAAAAAGAGAGAGGATCCAAATAAACACAATCAGAAATAAAAGAGGAGAGATTACAACCGACACCACAAAAATACAAAGGATTGTAAGAAATTACTATGAAGAACTGTATGCAAAGAAATTTGAAAACCTAGCTGAAATGGACAAAGTTCTAGAAAATATAATCTTCCAAAACTCAGTAAAGAGGAAGCAGAAAGCCTGAACAGATCAGTAACAGCAGATGACATAGATGCAGTAATCAAAAAACTCCTGACGCACAAAAGTCCGTGTCCAGATGGTTTCAAAGGAAAATTCTACAAAGCATTTAAGGAAGAGCTAACCCCTATGCTTTACAGACTATTCCAAAAAATCCAGAATGGTGAAAGACTCCCAAACTCTTCTGATGAAGCCAGCATCATCCTAATCCCAAAACCAGATAAAGACACAACAAAGAAATAAAACTTCAGGCCAATATCGCTGATGAACATAGATGCTAAAATCCAAAACAAATTATTGGCAAACCACATCCAACAGTACATTAAAAAAATCATACACCATGACCAAGTGGGATTCATTCCAGAGATGCAAGGATGATTCAATATTCGCAAATCAGTAAATGTAATACATCACATAAACAAAAGCAAAGACAAAAATCACATGGTCATATCAATAGATGCAGAAAAAGCATTTGACAAGGTACAGTACCCATTTCTGATAAAAACACTCAGCAAAGTGGGAATAGAGGGAGCATTCCTCATAATAATAATATAATAAAATAAAGGCCATATATGAGAGACCTACAGCCAACATCATACTCAATGGGCAAACACTAAAATCTTTTCCACTAAGATCAGGAACAAGACAACATTGTCCACTTTCACCACTTCTATTCAATATAGTACTGGAAGTTTTAGCCACAGTGATCAGACAAGAAAAGGAAATAAAAGGCATGCAAATCAGAAAGGAGGAAACAAAACTGTCATTGTTTGCAGATGACATGATAGTGTATGTAGAAAATCCTATAGACTCCTCCAAAAAGCTGCTCGACCTAATAAATGAATTTGGCAAAACAGAGGGATACAAAGTCATATCCAGAAATCAAAGGCATTTTTGTATACCAACAATGAAACAACAGAAGCAGAAATCATGAAAAAAAATCCCATTTGATATAGCAAAAAGAAAGATAAAATACCTAGGAATAAATCTAACCAAGGAAGTAAAAGACCTGTATACAGAAAACTATACAACACTGACGAAAGAAATTAAGGAAAACACAAACAAATGGAAACATATACCATGTTCATGGATTTGAACAATTAACATTATTAAAATGCTCATACTACCCAAAGCAATTTACAGACTCAGTGCAATACCTATTAAAGTACCAATGGCATATTTCACAGGCATAGAACAAACATTTCAAAAATGTATATGCAACCCTAAATGGCCCCAAATAGCTGCTGCAATTTTGAAAAAGAAAAGCAAAGTAGGAGGGATCACAATACCTGATATCAAACTGTATTACAAGCCCACTGTAATCAAAACAGCCTGGCATAAGAAAAGACATATGGACCAATGGAACAGAACAGAGAGCCCAGAAATAAACCCAAGTCTCTATGGCCAATTAATATTTGACAAAGGAGGCAGCAACATAAAATGGAGTAAAAGCAGTCTCTTCAACAAATGGTGTTGGGAGAACAGGATAGCTACGTGAAAAAAAAAATGAAACTCAAGCACCAACTTACATCATGCACAAAAATAAATTCAAGGTGGATAAAAGACTTAAATATAAGCCATGTCACCATGAAAGTCCTAGAGGAGAACATAGGCAGGAAAATCTCAGATATTTCACAAAGAAACTTTTTTGGTGATACATCCCCCAGAGCAAGGGACATAAAGGAAAGAATAAACAAATGGGATCTCATCAAAATAAAAAGCTTCTGCACAGGTAAAGAAAACAGTATTAAAATAAAAAGAGAATCAACTGTATGGGAAAACATATTTGCCAATGATACCTCAGACAAGGGTTTAATCTCCAAAATATGTAAAGAACTTACACGACTCCACTCTAAGAAGACAAGCAACCCAATTAAAAAATGGGCAAAGGACTTGAACAGACACTTCTCCAAGGGGGAGGACATACAGAGGATCCAGAGACACATGAAAAGATACTCAATATTGCTAGTTTTCAGAGAGATGCAAATTAAGACCACAATGAGATACCACTTCACACTAGTCAGAATGGCCATCATAAACGAAGCAACAAACAATAAGTGTTGGAGAGGTTGTGGAGAAAAGGGGACCCTAGTGCACTGTTGGTGGGATTGCAGACTTGTACAACCACTTGGGAAAACAGTATGGAATTTTCTCAAAAAACTAAAAATGGATATGTCTTTTGACGCAGCAATTCCACTGCTAGGATTATATCCTAACAACCCTGAAACACCAATCCAAAAGAAGCTATGCACCCCAATGTTCATAGCAGCACAATTTACAATAGCCAAGTGTTGGAAGCAACCTAGATGTCCATCAGTAAATGAATGGATCAAAAAACTATGGTACATTTACACAATGGAATTCTATGCAGCCAAAAGAAAGAAGGAGCTCCTACCCTTTGCAACAGCATGGATGCAACTGGAAAGCATTATGCTAAGCAAAATAAGCCAGGTGGTGAAAGACAAATACCATATGATCTCACCTTTAACAGGAACCTAAACAACAAAACAAAGAAACAAGCAATATATAACCAAAGACACTGAAATAGAGAACAGGCTGACAGTGACCAGAGGGGAGAGGGGAGGGAATTTCAGGGGAATTTCAGGGGAAAAGGGGAAGAGTTTACAGGAACAAGTATAAAGGACACATGAACAAAAACTATGGGTGGGTGGAAATGGGAGGGAGGTGGGAGGGCTGGGTGGGTGGGCTGGGCTGGGAGTAAAACATAGAAAATTGTAGTTGAATAATAATTAAATTTAAAAATATATATAGAGAGAATATTGCCATAACCAGTAGAATTTCCTAATTCTGCTTCAAGACAATACCTTGTCTTACTCCCACCAGGTAAGCACTATTCTATATTTGTTTTGTTTTTTCATCATAGATTAGTTTCATCTGTTCTTGATACAATATGTACTCTTTCATGGAAAATTTCTTTCAGTCACCATAATGTTTTAAGAGTCATCTAGATTGTTGCATTTGTCACTAGTCTGTGTCTTTTTATTGCTAAGTAGAACTTCATTGTATGAATATTTTTATATTTTGTTTCTCCATTTTTCTCGTGATGGATACTTGGTCTCTTTTCAGTTTTTGGCTATTTTGAATAAGACTGCCACTATAGAATATGAATAATAACTTTTGACCAAGATGGAGGTGTAGGCAGATATTCTTTCCTTCCTTGCACAACCAAAAGGATAACAACCAATTTAAAAACAAAAACAAAACAAACAAAAAAAAACAAAAAAACAAAAACTGCCAGGAAGTCGAACTGTATGGAAGTACAACAAACAAGAAGTTAAAGAAGAAACATTTGTCCAGACTGGTAGGAAGGGCAGAGACAGGCAGCTGAGAGGGAGAGGATGCAGGGCAAGGTGGCAGCTGGCGGACCAGACAGGTGATGCACCAACTGGCAGACTGGGTGCTTCCACATTCACCTGCAGATAAACCAGGAGGAACAACGGGTGAGCAAGACAGACTGTGCAACCCAGGGTTCCAGCACCTGGAAAATAAAACCTTAAAACCTTTGGTTGTAAAATCCTGTAGCAGTTGCAGTGGTGAGAGAAACTGCCAGTCTCATAGAAGAGTCCATTGGAGGGCTCACCAGGTCTTAGAACGTACACATGTCCACCTACCCAGGAATCAGGACCAAAGCAGTACCTGGAAGGGCACAATACACATGTGGGAAGTGGGGAAAGTCACTAAAAGTGGAGCAAGAGCCAAGCAAGTGGCATTGTTCCCTCTCTGTCCCATTTCTCACATACAGTGCCACAATGCAGGGACATGGGTTGCCCTGCCCTGGCAAATACCGAAGGCTCCGCCTCTTACAATGTAACAGTTGTGCAGAGACAAAGAAATATGGCCCAAATGAGATAACAGATCAAAAACTCCAGAAAAACATCTAAGAAACGAGGAGATAGAGAACCTATCTGATGCAGAGTTCAAAACACTGGTAATAAGGATTCTCAGAGAATTGATTGAGCTCAGTCACAAAATGAAGGAAGGAATAAAGACTACACAAAGAAAAATAAAGCAAAATATACAGGGGACCAACAGTGAATGGAAGGAAATCAGGACTCTAATCAAGATTTGGAACAAAAGGAAGAAATACCCAACTGGAACAGAATGAAGAAATAGAATTTTTTTTTTAAATGAGACAAGGCTTAGGAATCTCCAGGACAACTTTAAACGTTCCAATAACTAAACCATACGAGTGTCAGAAGAAGAGAAAGAACAAGGAATTGAAAGCTTATTTGAAATACTAATGAAAGGTCCTGGCTGGTGTGGCTCAGTGGATTGAGCACTGGGCTATGAACCAAATGGTTGCCACTTCTATTCCCAGTCAGGGCATATGCCTGGGTTGCAAGCCAGTACTCAGCAGGGGGTGAGAGAGATACAACCACACATTGTAGTTTTCCTCCCTCTCTTTCTCTCTTCTTCCCCCTCTGTCCAAAAATAAGTAAATAAAATCTTTTAAAAAAAGAAATACTAATGAAATAAAACTTTCCCAATCTGGCAAAGAAAATAGACATACAAGTCAAGGAAGCTCAGAGAGTCCCAAACAAATTGGGCCCAAAAAGGGACACACCAAGTCATATTATAATTAACTTGCCAAATATTAAAGATAAGGAAAAATCCTAAAAGCAGCAAGAGAAGAGAGTTACCTACAAAGGAGCTCCCATAAAACTATCAGCTGATTTCTCAAAAGAAAACTTGCAGACAAGAAGGGGCTGGAAAGAAGTATTTGAAGTCATGAAAGGCAATATCAAAGGTAATATCAAAAATTACTTTATCCAGCAAAGTTATCATTTAGAATGAGAGGGCACATAAAGTGCTTTCCAGATGTGGTCAAGTTAAAGGAATTCATCACCAAGCCATTATTACATAAACTGTTAAAGGGGCTTATCTAAGAAATAGAAGATGATCAAAAATATTAACAGTAAAATGACAACTAACACACAACTATCAACAACTGAACCTAAAAAACAAAAACAAATTAAGCAAACAACTAGAACAGGAACAGAATCATAGGTATGGAAATCACATGGAGGGTTATGAGCAGGGAGGAGGAGTGGGAAGAATGGGGGAGAAGATACAGGGAATAAGATTCATAATTGGTAGGTACAAAATAGACAGGGAAGGTTAAGAATAGTATTATAAGAAATGGAGAAGTCAAAGAACTTATATCTATGACCCATCCACATGAGCTAGAGGGGGAATGATGGAGAGAATGAGAATACCGGGTGCAGGGGGATAAAGGGGAGAAAAAAATGGGACAACTGTAATAGCATAATCAATAATATATACTTTAAAATATGAATAATAAAATGGTAATAAATATATATCTATCAACAATTACTTTAAATGAAAATGTAATTAAATACTACAATAAAAAAAACTGCCATTGTAATGAGGTACAGAGCATGTGTCCCCAAATAATAGGGGAACACCCCCACAATCCTGCCTTCAGTCTGGAAATGGGCGGGGAATAGTGAAAAATATAAAGTTTATGGCATGTTGCATAACAAAGTCAGATTAACAGCCCATCCCTTCCTGAAGGAAAGATCTGCTGAAGCTGCAAAACTGTGTACATGACTGTGAGAACATGCGCTGGCAGGGTGACTCAGCAGAAAGACTCAGGACACAGCCAAAGGGAAGCTGATGCAGTGCTGCATGAGCTGCAGGGGCAGAGGTCCACCCCAGATGTCTGTGCATGGCTTGGAACTCTTTCCCTAACTAAAGATGGCAGCGAAAACGGGGTCACAGACACTGGGGAGCTAACAAAAATGGCGGATACTAATGCATGATAGGAAGAGCCAGATGTTAGGTCACACAGGAAGTTCTGAGCTGAGCATTTAAAATTAGGGTTGGCCGACTTCTGGCAAGATAGAGGCATAGGTGGATGCACCATACCTCCATGCACAACCAAGGTTAGAACAACAACAATTTAGAGGCAGAATAACACCCAGAATTGACAGGGAATTTATCTGAATGGAAGTCAGCCAGCCAAGAAGTTGAAGTAGACCCATTCATCCAGACCGGTAGGAGGGGCGGAGAGGAGCAGCCAGGCATGGGTCACGGCAGGGGTCTCAGAAAGAGCAGAGAGAGTTGGGCGAATAAGGCAACTGAGGGCGTGTAAGACATCTGGGGCTCACAAGATTGCAGCGGGCAGACCCTGAGTACACAAGCGGCAGCTGGCAGACCCAGTGAGGCAGCAATTGTGGAGCAGGGCAGAACGTGCAACCCAGGATCCCAGAGAAGGGACTGAAGTCCCAGGAGAACGGAGCTACCACCATTGTTCCCTCCTGCCCATGCCCCCACATACAACATCACAATCTAGCGACTGGGGTGCCCAGCCCTGGTGAACACCTAAGGCTCCGCCCCTTACCATAACAGGAGCAACCAGACCAAAAAAGAGAGAGAGAGAGAGAGAGAGATGTCTCAAACAGAAGAACAGATCAATGCCCCAGTGTTACAGGGTGCAGCAAAGAGGGGGGACCCCAAATAGTCATTTGAAATGGGGTCCAGAACTCAAGGTGTCCAAGAGATTTTAAGGTGTCTTCACCCCTTCCCCCACAGGTGTGAGTTGGGGGAAGGGGCACACAGAGCAAGAACATGCAGGGCAGCTTTGCAGCTAATCCATGGCATGGTCATTTAGCATACCTATAGCCTTTGGCTGGTCACTTAGATATGCTAAATAGCTATGGCCATGCTCAAGGCTAGGGGGATGGAAAGGGACCTTCGCCCCCCAAGATGGGACCTGGGAGGCAGGTCCCCTGAGTTACAGTGCCTGCGTGGGAGCTGGGAGAAGATTGGCTCCATGACATGGGGTGACACCTGCCCAGACCCACGATGGCGACCAGAAAAGCTGGAGAAGACAGCAGATTGAGGGCAAGTGTGCCCAAGTGTAGGAGGAGTCGAAAATGGGGCTGCAGAAGAAGATTGGCGCGGGGGATTTAAACCCAGACACGGCAGCCATTGGGAGAGAACCACGCGGACTTGACAGAGTGGAGACTGCTGCAGCCCTGAGAGAGGGAGAACCACGCAGCAGCCCTGGAGGAGAGAACCATGCAGTTTTGGCAGAGTGGGGACTCTCCCTTCCTGCAGCCCTGAGAGAGGGAAGCACGCAGCCTTGACAGAGTGGAGACTCCCGTGGCCCTGAGAGAGAGGATCACATGCCTGGCAGAGTGGGGACCCCCACAGCTTTAGAAGGGGGAACCAAACCTGGTTTTAGCAGAGATCCTGGCGACTCAGCCGAGGGTGCCAGGAACCCAGGGAGGTCTCCCAGTCGAGAGGGATTACTAACTGAGAAGAACCAGAGGACTGCCTGAGCCATGGACTTCTATTTCCTTTCCTGAGATACGGTACTCTGGACTGGGCAAAGGGGGAAGGAAGGAAGGACTGTGTGTTTGTGGGTGTTTTTAGAGACTTTAGGATTTTTTGATAAAGACATTAGGTCACTACTTTAAGTTAGTATAGCATTAAATAAACATTTTCTTTCCTTTTCACGAATCTCTGGCATTGAGAGACGTCTTTCCTAGGGCAGCGGACATAACGGACCCGGGGCCTTCTTTCAATAATAGTATATCGTCCCAGGCCCCCCCTTGTTGTGTTCTGTAACACCAGGACTCATCATTTTAAGCGGCCGAGAGATAGCCAATCTATCAGATGCACAGTTCAAAACACTGGTGATCAGGAAGCTCACAGAATTGGTTGATTTGGGGTGCAAATGAGATGAACAAATGCAGGTTACCATAAATGAGATGCAGGAAGATGCACAGGGAACCGATACTGATGGGAAGGAAACTGGGACTCAAAACAATAGAGTGGACCAGAAGGAAGAAAGAAACAACCAAACAGGAAAGAATGGAGAAATAAGAATTCAAAAAAACGAGGAGAAGCTTAGGAACCTCCAGGACATCTTTAAATGTACCAACATCCGAATTATAGGGGTACCAGAAGGGGAAGAGGTAGAGCAACAGATTGAACATGTATTTGAACAAATAATAAAGGAGAACTTCCCTATTCTAGCAAAGGAAATAGACTTCCAGGAAGTCCAGGAAGCTCAGAAAGTCCCAAAGAAGTTGGACCCAAGAAGAAACACACCAAGGCACATCATAATTACATTAGCCAAGGTAAAAACGAAGGAGAGAATCCTAGAAGCAGCAAGAGATAAGGGGACAGTCACCTACAAAGGAGTTCCCATCAGACTGTCAGCTGATTTCTCAAAAGAGACCTTACAGGCAAGAAGGGGCTGGAAAGAAGTATTCCAAGTCATGAAAGGCAAGGACCTACATCCCAGATTACTCTATCCAGCATAGCTTTCATTTAGAATGGAAGGGCAGTTAAAGTGCTTCTCAGATAAGGTCAAGTTAAAGGAGTTCATCATCACCAAGCCCTTATTATGTGAAATGTTAAAGGGACTTATCTAAGAAAAGAAGATAAAGAAGAAACATGTATAGTAAAAGGACAGCAAACTCACAATTATGAACAACCACACCTAAAGCAAAACCAAAAGAAACTAAGCAAACAACTAGAACAGGAACAGAACCACAGAAATGGAGATCACATGGAGGGTTAGCAACAGGGGAGTGGGAGGAGGAGAGAGGGGGAAAAGGTACAGAGAATAAGTAGCATAGATTGTAGGTTGAAAATAGATAGGGGGAGGGTAAGAATAGTATGGGAAATGTAGAAGCTAAAGAACTTACAAGTATGACACATGGACATAACTAAAGGGGGGGATATGGGTGGGAGAGGGTGTACAGGGTGGAGGGGAGTGAAGGGGGGAAATGGGACAGCTGTAATAGCATAATCAATAAAATATATTAAAAAAATAAAACAAAAAAATAAAATTAGGGTTGGCCAAGTAACAGGTGTCTGCCACAAGGAGTGGAGGTCTGCCTGGAGGTCTGTGTGTGGGTCCACCTGAAGAAGATGGCAACAGAGCCGGTAGAGCTGTGGGTATCTGCCTGGCCACTCACACAGAGACATGAGAGATGCTTGGAGCTGAACTGTGACTGGGAATGCTGAGCTGCAGACTTCTGCTTTTCTGAAAGGTAGTACCTCTGAGTAATGTGTTCTGAAACTGGTCTGGCAAGGCAGAGGGAGGCAGGGCTATTTGTTTTAGAGTGTTTTTAAAGGGAGCAGGACTTAATAGAAAAATCTGCCATTATTTTAAATCTATATAACTTTTGAATAAACAACCCCTTGCCTTTTTCAACAAACTGTTGCCTTGGGAGTCATGTTTCTTGGTAGTGGGCAATGAAACCCCATAGCTGTTCCAAAACACCATTGGCTGGTTCTATAACACCATGAACAGTCTTGTAAGTCTTTTTGTGGACACATACTTTCATTTCTCTTGGGTTCTTCTTATTTTAACCTGCATATCTCTGATTACTAGTGAAACTGAACATATTTTCATATTATCCACATTTTATTTTATATATTGTCTACTTGAATCTTTTGTTCATTTTCTGTTGAGCTGTTTGTCTTTAATCCTTTTTTGAAGAAGAAGCTCTTTATTCAGATGCTAATCATGTATCTCTTTTTTAAAAGATTTTATTTATTTATATATTTATTTTTAGAGAGAGGGGAAGGGAGGGAGAGAAACATCAATGTGTGGCTGCCTCTTACGTTCCCTCTACTGGGGACGTGGCCCACAACCCAGGCATGTGCCACAACTGAGAATCGAACTGGTGACCCTTTGGTTCACAGGCCATGCTCAATCCACTGAGCTACACCAGCTGGGGAGATGTAATCATGTATCTCTTACATGTTGTAAATATCTTATTTATGATATCTATTCTTCTTCAGAAGTTTTAAATTTAATATAATTAAATTTACTAATTTTTCCTTTATGGTTTGTACTTTATGCCTCTTGTCCAGGAGAGTGATCTAGGAGGAGTGTGTGTCTAGGGCACACACATTCCCTAAGGGTATATGAAGATTTGAAGGTGTTAAGACTATGGATATCTTTGAAGGAATTGATTTCCAGATCCTCATTTTCATACCTATTTTTTTCCTAAAACTGAAATATTTCAGAATGCATGTGTGATGGATTCCTTCTGGATCTCTTTTTTCACCTTTCCTTTCACAAGTGCTTGTCTGCTTTTGCCCAACCTGAATCTTAGTATTGTTGTTGTTTTTGCCCTAAGTATAAAACCTCTGATGACCAAAACAAAGAAGCAAATCAAAATATTGATGTTAAAAGTGTACATATTATATCTGTATGAAATGATAGAACAGAAAATCTGAATTTACAATGAAAAAAATCAGAACAGTGGTTCCTTCTGGGGTGGGAATGAAGATTGACTAACTCAAGAAAATAAAAGCAAATAATATGCATGCTGAAATGCTTAAGGAGTAAATGTCTGAAACTTCCTTTGAAATGTATAAAAATATAACATGGGTTAAAGAATGGATAAGGAAATGGATATATGTGAGATAGGTAATAAAGTAAACATAGTGAAATGTTAATTGCAGAACCTAGGTGTCAAGGATATGGATATTTGTGTACAATTCTTTTAACTCCTCCATTTGTTTAAATTAAAAAAAAAATAATAGGTTGAGGGGAGATACAAAAAAGTACTGATGTTAGCCTTGGCTGGTGTAGCTCAGTGGATTGAGCGTGGGCTGCGAACCAAAGCATCGCAGGTTCGATTCCCAGTCAGGGTACATGCCTGGGTTGCAGGCCAGGTCCCCAGTTGGAGCCATGTGAGAGGCAACCACACATTGATTCTCTCTCTCTTTTTCTCCCTCCCTTCCCCTCTCTATAAATAAATAAATAAATAAATAAATAAATAAATAAATAAATAAATAAAATCTAAAAAAAAACACTATAAAGTACTTTAAAAAAAGAAATAAATAAAAATACTAATGTTGAGGAAGCCTCCACTAATCAAACTCTTGTGTCTTTTTCTGTTCTTGAGAGATGGATCCATGAGAACAAAGCAATGAGAGCTTTGGTAAGAAATACTGAAGGAGTAGCACCTGATTTCATCTAGGCAATAAACTCATGGCAAGATTCTCTGACTCACCTATCTTAGAATTAGAATTCAGACATGAGATACTTGTTATAAGGAATGCATTAACACATTTTATTTAAATTTTTAAAAGTCAGACTTTTTAAAACACAGTAGGACTGACTCTGCCAACTAGATTATATGGTGGGCATTTTCCATAACTTGAATAAATCAGTAGCTCTAAAAAGTTTTGATGAAAATATATTTACAGCACAAGATAAAATAGAAGCTTTTGATTTAAAACACTATGTTGGTGAAAATTCATTCAAATTAACATTTTTTTTTATTTTTCCAATCCTTTCTGAGGATATCAAGTTAAATAAATTACCCCCAAGTGAAAAAGTAAGCTGGTATATTTACTAGTTATCTAAATAGACTTTTGGGTATAGTTCTGAGAAATTGAAACTGTGAATGACTCTAGTGCATAAGTAACAAATTCATTTGCAAGTCAGGTGGTTTCCAATTTTGCTTTCAACAAATTTGAAGGAAAATATAATCAGGTAATGTGACAATAGATCATAAAAAGACATTTCTGATACATCACTCTGTGGTTTTTGGCAAACAACTCCGAGTTCAAATAATTAAATTTCACTCTATTAGAAAGCTATATCTCGCCTGGCTGGCGTAGCTCAGTGGATTGAGCATGGGCTGGGAACCAAAGTGCCCCAGGTTCGATTCCCAGCCAGGGTACATTCCTGGGTTGCAGGCCATAACCCCAGCAACCGCACATTGATGTCTCTCTCTCTCTCTCTCTCTCTCTCTCTCTCTCTCTCTCTCTCTCTCTCTCTCTCTCTTCCTCCCTTCCCTCTCTAAAAATAAATAAATAAAATCTTAAAAAAAGAAAGCTATATCTCATATTCTTTTTTCAATTTTTAAACTATATTTATTGATTTTAGGGAGAGAGGAAGGAAGAGAGAAAGAGAGAAACATCGATGTGAAAGGTTGCCTTACACACCCTAACCAGGGATAAAATCTGCAACTTAGGCATGGTCCCTGACCAGACATGGAACCCCAAACTTTTGGCATATGGGACAATGCTCCAACCAACTGAGCCACACTGGCTAAGGCATATTCTCATATTCTTATACATTTGAACAAGTTTCTCAGTGTGTATATCTATAAAAATAAAACACAAATAAAATTGACACTGAACTCTTATTCTAGCAACAAGTAGTATCCATCCATATATACATGGGAGGGAAAAATGACCCAACTCGCTAAAGTTTGCATTACTAATAAAATTTGACTTTTTGTTTTCTATTCATTTATCAAAATGTATCATATATTTACATTTTGTGCAATTTTATACCAATAATAATGATTACAATAACTCAATTGGAAAAAAAATTAATAGCTTTTAGCTATGATGTTTACAGGGTGATCAATAAAAGACTTCTTAAGCATAAATTACATCACATTAAGATACAATCTGATGGGGACGTGAAATGGAAAAAATGAATTAAAGTCAAATATATATACATTTTCTGACTGTTAAAGAAGAGCTTATTCCTTTAATTTTCAAGTGGACAGTGGGTATCAAATTACTATGTATTTATATTTCATTTAAAATAATTATGGAAAATAATAAAGGATGGGTTTGACTTTTATACCAATATTTACAATAGATTGGAAATTATATCCTTTATAAGTATTTTAACTTATAATGGAAACATTCTTATGTCAAATTAAACATGTAAAAGAGGATTTATAATTTTTCAAAATTTTTTAGGGATATGAGAGCAAAAGGTATGAAAACGATGAGAAATCTTTTTCTACTCTAATTAAATTGTATTCTACTATATATATTTTTTTAATTTAAAAGTTTTTCCTTTTACATTTATATCTCTAATCAACCTGGAGTAGATTTTTAAAGGGTATCAAGTGGAGAAATATCTTCCTTCCCCCAACATAGTCCAGGTAGACACAGCATTTCTTGACTAGCCCATTCATTCTTTCCTCAATAATTTGTAATGCTACCTTGGTCATATATCAATTTTTCATATGGAAACATGAGGGTCTAATTCATTCATTATTTTCTGTTTTTGTATATATGTGGACCACATCATATTGTCTACATCCCTATATCCTTTATAATACATCTTGATATCTAGAAAGACAAGTCTCCACACCTTGTCCCTCTTCCTCAAAATTGTATTTGCTATTCTTGCCTGTTTGTTCTTCCATAGGAATTTTAGAATTTGTTTGTCAAATTCCATTAAAAACCTCTGTTGCAATTTTTATTGGAATTGCACAGGATCTATATTTAGATTTGTGTGAGGAAAATATCTTTATGATATTGAGTTTTCTAATCCATGAATATTGTGGTGGCAAAGACAGTTGTCCACCCAAAATCCATCCTTCTTTCCTTCCTTAAAGAACCCTGATTTATTCTAGATGGTAATGTGTCCAGATAAAAGAATACACCTTCCACTTTCCTTTGCAGATAAGAGTATTCAATAAGGTATGAATACACATTTGATAAGGCTTCAGGAAAGAGTTTTTAAATGGATTGGTCTTAGATAGGAAGCCACCATTCATCCCCAGCTTCCTCCTTCTTTCATTCACAAATACCCTCTCTTCACAATTCTTACACTCCATTCACATTGCTACTGGCTCTGCTGGTAACTTCCTTATTTCCTGCAATCCCCTCCTAAGACATCTCACCATCCCCCACCCTTTGCTGATCCTATTCTCAACATTACTATACCAGAGTAATTTTTCTAAAATCCAACTCTGATAATTTCACTACCTTACTAAAAATTCCTTTGATGGTTCTTTTGCCTTTGGAAGTGGTTTTCAAACCTGACTGCACCAGAATCAGCTGGGGAGTATGAGGGAGCTTCACATTTTCCAAAACATAGCCAAGATTTACTGACTCAATTTGCAGAGCAAGGAGTGTCCAAGAATTAGTAGTTTCAGAAAGCTCTTCAGATAGTCAGCCTTCTAGCAACAGTGACACAAGATGGTAGCCACCACAGGCTTGGGGGTAAAAGTCCCTTGCAATTTCCAACTGTAAGAAGAAATACCAGTAAGGAGTAGTAGGTGGCACCGTTAGCAGGGGTCTAGAAGATGATAAAGACATGAAACTTACAAGATGGACAAGGGTAATAATTGGGCCTCCAAGAACAATTTATGAAAATATAATATAAGCTTTAAAATAGATTGTGGACCTAAGTCCCCAAAAGCACTCCTCTTTGTAAGATTTGTAACAAAAATTAATATGAATGGAGTTAATAGTTCTAATGGAGTGGTAGATCTACAAGCCTAATCAGCGTGTTGGGAATAAGGAAATTAAGAACTAAATTTCCTCTAATAGACAAGAACCACATTGTAGCTAAAAGGAAATGATAAGGGAGACACAGGGCAGTTAAGCAAACATCCTGTGTCTAGCAGACGCTCTCCCCTGAGTAGGCTAGATAAGTAGTGCTTTGTAGTTTTTAATGAGAAAATAGAAAACTAGCTAGCTAGAGCCAGGAGATTACTAGGTTAATGAACAAACAGCCTGCCTTCCCGCCTTATGCAAAAATGCTTGGTTTGAAATTCCCGTGCACGGTCTCTGTAAGCGAATTGCTAACTGCCACGTCTGCTTCTGTATAACGCTTGCTTGCCCGCCCCTATATAAGAAAGTAGTTGTACGCACTCGCGGCGGCTCTCGTTTGCAGCTCCTTGTGGGCACTGTGTCGCTGGACACTTTGAGAGTTCGCCCCTGCGCAGGTTAAACTTGGCCAATAAAATAACATCTTTGAACCCCTGAAAGTCTCCGATATTGGTTCTCGCGTGTGCTGGATGCTACAAGCGCTAGCAAAATGGCAGAATTCATATGGCATCAAGCTGTCCTGAAGGAGATTCAGTGGTGCCTAACAATCTAAAGAAAATATGAAACCCCCACAGCCACCTGAAGAAAATCTTACAGCAATTAATCAAAAGGAAAAACAGCAAGCCCTTTCCCTTTCCCTATGTGATTTAAACACTCTTCGTTTTCCACAGCAGTAAATTTCCATGATATTGTTACAGGGTGCAGCCAAGAGGGGGACCCCAAATGGGCATTTGAAATGTGGTCCAGAACTTAAGGTGTCCAGGAGATTTTAAGATGTCTCCATCCCCCGCCCCACCCAGGGTGTGGGTTGGGGGAAGGGACAAATGGAGCAGGGCAATTGAGAGCTGTTTAGCATAGCAAAAGCCTTGCAGCTAAGCTCTGGTGAGGTCGTTTGGCATATCTATAGCCTTTGACTGGTTGCATAGATATGTTAAGTAGCTGTGATCAGCTCTAAGCCAGGGGAATGGAAGTAACTTCCCCACCCAGATGTAACTGGGGGGGGGGGTGTTCCCTGAGTTACAGCGCCTGCGTGGGAGCTCAGAGAGGACTGGCTCCAGGACATGGGGCCACGCCTGCCCAGATTCATGATGGCAGCCCAGTAAAGCTGGAAGGACACGAGTTCTGGCATGTGAAGCCGAGTGTGGGAGGAGTCGGAAATGGGGCTGCAGAAAAAGATTGGCCGCGGGGATTTAAAACCCAAACTTGGCGGCCATTGAGGAGGAGAGCCATGCACAGCCCTGAGGAGGAGAACCATGTGCAGCCCTGAGAGAGGAAGAACCACGCGGACTTGACGGAGTGGAGACTCCCGCATCCCAGAGAGAGGGAACCACGCAGCAGCCCTGGAGAAGAGAACCACGCGGCCTGGCAGAGTGGGGACCCCCACAGCTTTAGAAGGGGGAACCACCACCTGGTTTTAGCAGAGATCCTGACGACTCAGCCGAGGGTGCCGGGAATCCAGGGAGGTCTCCCAATTGAGAGGGGTTACTAACTGGGAAGAACCAGAGGACTGCCTAAGCCATGGGCTTCTATTTCCTTTCCTGAGATACGGTACCCTGGACTGGGCAAAAGGGGAAGGAAGGAAGGACTGTGTGTTTGTGGGTGTTTTAAGGGACTTTGGGATTTTGGTGAAGACATTAGGTCACTACTTTAAGTTAGTATAGCATTAAATAAACATTTCCTTTCCTTTTCACAAATCTCTGGCATTGAGAGAAGTCTTTCCTCTGGCGGCGGACATAACGGACCCGGGGCCTTCTTTCAATAATAGTATATCATCCCAGGCCCCCCTTGTTGTGTTCTGTAACAATATGTCTTACAGATCTTAAAGTACTGCAAAGAAAGCTCCCATTCAAAAGCAATTTAGACTTCTGTTCAAGATGGCAGCATAGGTAAACATTGCTCACCTCCATCTACAACCACATCAAAATTACAACTAAATTATAGAACAACCATCACTCAGAACCATCAGAAATTGCATTGAACAGAAGTCTGACAACTATGGAATTAAAGAAATCACATCCATCCAGATTGATAAGAGGGGCAGAGACATGGAATGGGCTGGTCCCAGACCTATATGTGGTAGGCAAAAATTCAGGGGGAATATCTGAGGAGCAAGGAGTCCCAGGCCCACACCAGGCCCCCAGCCCAGGGTTTCAGTGCCAGGAAGATAAGTCCCCACAACTTCTGGCTGCAAAAATTAGCAGGAACTCAGTTGGGGGAAGAAACTGCTGGAGCCTCAAGCAATTCCTCTTAAAGAACCCACACATGGACCTACTCAAGCTTACTTTCTCTGAGCTCCAGCACTGACATAGGAGCTTAAAATGCACCAGTGGCATACAGGGAGGAAGTAAATGCTTTGGCATCAAGGCAAGAGCTGGGGGACATCTATCTTTCCCAGACTGAAAGGCCATTGTCCCTTTCTCAATAATCCCTGCTCAGAGCCACAAAGCCAGAAGGTGGGTGCCGTATCTGAGATTCCATCACCCTGGATAAACAGTCCCACCATGGATATTCTCTGAGGCTCCATCTCATCTAACAAATGGGCCCACCCAAGCTGTTAACAGAAAATCTTCCACATGAATGACAGATCTTGGCTCATGCTTCACAACTTCCTAAATCCTATCAAATAAGCAACAGCCAATCTCAGGGAACCCTCAGCCCCCATGCTTCTAGTTAAGTGGCCCCAGGCCCAGCACAAGCATCAGCCAGCCTAGGTTCATAACTTCGCTTCACCTGGGAACCTCCAAACCTAGCACAAGTAGCATTCATCTCAGATAGCTTTATAGCTCAGGCAGGGTGGCCCTGGGCAAAACACAGGTGGGGGCTGACTTTGGCCTGCACAACCCAAAAAAAACCCAGGGCCAGCAAACTCAGTGAACAGCTACAGACCATGTTGGAGCACCACCACCCTGCCCATGCACAGATGATACTCCACAGATGGTGGAGGTTGGAGGTAAGTTGTCACATCTAATGTTTGCTGGATAACTTGCATGGGTAAATCCCTCCCATTGATCTGCCAATAGCAACCAAGGCTCAACTACAAGAGGAGAGTGTCCTCAGCCCACATGAAGGGTGCACCTCAGGTACCCAGCTTGGGTGATAGGGGAGGCTGTGCCACTGGACCCTACAGGACACCTACTACATTAGGCCATGCTACCAAGATAAGGAGTCACAGCCAGCTCCACCTAATACATAGAAACAAACACAGGGAGGCTGCCAAAATGAGGAGACAAAGAAATATGGCCCAGATGAAAGAAACAGATCAAAACTCCAAGAAAAGAACTAAACAAAATGGAGATAAGCAATCTATCAAATGCAGAATTCAAAAACACTGATTATAAGAATCCTCAGGGAATTTACTGAGGGCCTCAACAGCATAAAAAAAGATACATTCAGAAATGAAGGATACACTACTGAAATGAAATATTTATAGAGAAACAACAGTAGAATGGATGAAGCCAAGAATCAAATCAAAGATTTGGAACATAAAGAAGCAAAAAACAAAAAAACAGACAGACAAACAACAAACAAAAACAAACAAAAAAAACCCCAGGCAATCAGAACAAGAAGAAAAAAGAATCCAAAAAAATGAGGAGTGTGTATGTAGCCTCTGGGACAACTTCAGCGTTCCAACTTCACATCACAGGGGTGACAGAAGGAGAAGAGAAAGAACCAGAAATTGGAAATCTGTGTCTTAAAAATCAGGAAAAAAATTTCCCTAATTTGCTGAAGGAAATAGACATGCAAGTCCAGGGAAGCACAGAGAGTACTAAACAGGATGTGTGCAAAGAGTCCACTCCAAGATATATCAAATTAAAATATCAAAGTTTAAAGATAATCAGAGAGCCTTTTAAAAATATATTTTATTGATTATGCTATTACAGCTGTCCCATTTCCCCCCTTCACTCCCCTCCACCCTGTACACCCTCTCCCACCCAGATCCCCCCCCTTTATTTATGTCCATGTGTCTACTTGTAAGTTCTTTAGCTTCTACATTTCCCATACTATTCGTACCCTCCCCCTATCTATTTTCAACCTACAATCTATGCTACTTATTCTCTGTACCTTTTCACCTCGCTCCTCCTCCCACTCCCCTGTGCGAACCCTCCATGTGATCTCCATTTCTGGGGTTCTGTTCCTGTTCTAGTTGTTTGCTTAGTTTCTTTGGTTTTGCTTTAGGTGTGGTTGTTCATAATTGTGAGTTTGCTGTCCTTTTACTATACATGTTTCTTCTTTATCTTCTTTTCTTAGATAAGTCCCTTTAAACATTTCACATAATAAGGGCTTGGTGATGATGAACTCCTTTAACTTGACCTTATCTGAGAAGCACTTTAACTGCCCTTCCATTCTAAATGAAAGCTATGCTGGATAGAGTAATCTGGGATGTAGGTCCTTGCCTTTCATGACTTGGAATACTTCTTTCCAGCCCCTTCTTGCCTGTAAGGTCTCTTTTGAGAAATCAGCTGACAGTCTGATGGGAACTCCTTCGTAGGTAACTGTCTCCTTATGTCTTCCTACTTCTAGGATTCTCTCCTTCATTTTAATCTTGGCTAATGTAATTATGATGTGCCTTGGTGTGTTTCTTCTTGAGTCCAACTTCTTTGGGACTCTCTGAGCTTCCTGGACATCCTGGAAGTCTATTTCCTTTGCCAGATTGGGGAAGTTCTCCTTTATTATTTGTCCAAATAACTTTTCCACATGTTGCTCTTCTCTTCCCCTTCTGGTACCCCTATAATTCGGATGTTGGGACATTTAAAGATGTCTTGGAGGTTCTTAAGCTTCTCCTCATTCTTTTGAATTCTTATTTCTCCATTCTTTCCTGTTTGGTTGTTTCTTTCTTCCTTCTGGTCCACTCTATTGTTTGAGTCCCAGTTTCCTTCCCATCAGGTATCTGTTCCCTGTGCATTTTCCTTCATGTCTTTTATGGTAACCTGCATTTGTTCATCTCATTTGCGCCCACAATCA
Source organism: Phyllostomus discolor (assembly GCF_004126475.2). NCBI lineage: Eukaryota > Metazoa > Chordata > Mammalia > Chiroptera > Phyllostomidae > Phyllostomus > Phyllostomus discolor. The sequence goes on from NC_050198.1 coordinate 74,731,335, forward strand.
ACCAATTCTATGAGCTTCCTGATCACCAGTGTTTTGAACTGTGCATCTGATAGGTTGGCTATCTCTCGCCACTTAAAATGATGAGTCCTGGGGCATTGATTTGTTCTTCTGAGACATGTCTCTCTCTTTTTTGGGGGGGGGTCTGGTCACTCCTGTTAGGATGAGGGGGCGGAGACTTAGGTGTTCACCAGGGCTGGGCCTCCAGTTGCTGGATTGTGACATTGTATGTGGGGGCGGGAGTGGGGGCGTGGCAGGAGGGAACAATGGTGGTAGCTCCGTTCTCCTGGGACTTTCAGTCCCTTCTCTGGGATCCTGGGTTGCACGTTCTGCCCTGCTCCACAATTGCTGCCTCACTGGGTCTGCCAGCTGCCGCTTGTGTACTCAGGGTCCGCCCGCTGCAATCTTGTGAGCCCCAGATGTCTTACACGCCTCAGTTGCCTTATTTCGCCCAACTCTCTCTGCTCTTTCTGAGACCCCTGCCGTGACCCATGCCTGGCTGCTCCTCTCCGCCCCTCCTACCGGTCTGGATGAATGGGTCTACTTCAACTTCTTGGCTGGCTGACTTCCATTCAGATAAATTCCCTATCAGTTCTGGGTGTTATTCTGCTAAATTGTTGTTGTTCTAATCTTGGTTGTGCATGGAGTATGGTGCATCCACCTATGCCTCCATCTTAGCTGGAAGAGATAGATAATCAGAGAGTCTGAAAAGCAGCAAGAGAAAAGCAGTTAGTAACCTACAGGGAAGTTCCCAACAGACTGTCAGCTGATTTCACAAAAGAAACTTTGCAGGCTAGAAGGGATTGGCAAGAAGATCTCCAAATATCCTCTCTACCATCATCTCACATGAGAAAGTTGGTGTGTAGTCCAGTCCAGGAAGTCACCATAGCCATGTGCTGTGAAAGGGGCCTTGGCCAAGGCTGCCAGGCAGTCCATGTAGTAGAACACCAGACACTCATGTTCATCATCACCAGCCAGGATGAGGTTGACACGATATGGGGTCTGACTCTGAAGACAGTTAGCCAGGTTCCCTGTGTGAAATTAGCTGCCTCTGTGGGAGACAGTTCATAACCATTTCTTATCTTATAAAGTTGCACATTTTTCTGACCATATTCTGCAAACTGTACGGTGTCTCCAGCCTCTCCAATATGTAGGAGTAAGATTTTTCACTCATCTTAAATATCTTGTCAGATTGTCCTTCTTCTGGACTATACTGGTAGTGGCCACCTGCTCAACAGCCCTGTTTTGGCAACAAGGACAAAATTGGGGCCCTGGATGCCAATGAAGTATTCCATGCTGGTGGGAGGCCAGGGGCTTCAGGCTCCACACGGTGCGGGACTCCCTGCTTCACTACCTACTACTCACCAGTGAGACAGCACCACCAACCACAAGCTTTGCTCTACAAAGACATTTGTTTTCATCACTTTCTTTTTTAGAGTGAGAGGAAGGGAGAGAGAGAACATCAATGTGAGAGAGAAGCATCGTTGGATGCCTCCCATATGCATCTGTGCCCAGACCAGTGGTTGGTGCCTGGACTGGGGATCATTCGCTTTTGGACTAGGGGTCCTATGCATCCAGGCCACAGGTTGCATGCTCCCACGCCCAGACAAGGATTGAACCCTCAATCTCGGTGTGTGCCCTGACTGGGAATCAAACCTGCAACTTTTTGGTTATGGGGCAATGTCCAACCAGCTGAGCCATACCTGCCAGGGCACTTCAATTTCATTAGTTGTAATTGTATTCACCTTTTATAATTCTTCCTGATTCCACTTTGAAAGACTGTTATGTTTCTAGGATTTATCCTTTTCTTCCAGATTGTCCAACTTATTGGCATATCATAACACTTTCTTGTAGTCCTTTGTATTTCTTTGGTGTCTGTTATTATTTCTATTTAATTTATGATTTTATTTATTTGGGTCCGGTCTCTTTTTTCATGACTAGTCTGGTTAAAGGTTTTTGTTTGTTTGTTTGTTTATTTTTCTCATTTCTTTCAGAGAACCAGTATTTAATTGTATTGATCTTTTGCATTGCTTTTCTAGATTATATTGTTTATTTCTGTTCTGATCTTTATTATTTTTCTACTCACTTGGGACTTTGATTTTCTTTTCTTTAAGTTCCCTTAAGTGTAAAGTTAGATTGTTTATTTAAGCTTTTTCTTGTTTCTTGCAGTAGGACTGTAATGCTATGAATATTCTGAAGATTGTTTTTGCTATGTCTCATAGATTTGGGGTTGTTGTGTTCTTATTTTTATTTGTTTCCCAGTATCTTTTGTTTCTTCCTTGATCTCATTGTTAACCCATTTATTGTTTAGTAACATGTTATTTACTGTCCATGTCTTTGTATGTTTTTGAGTTGTTTTTTTCTTGTAATTGATTTCTAGTTTCACCATTATGGTGTCACCTTCTCTGACACCATTATGGTCAGAGAAGATGCTTGATATGATTTCAGTCCTCTTAAACTTATTGAGTCTTGTTTTGTGTCCTAACATGTGGTGTATTCTAGAAAATTGTTCAATATCCACTTGAGAAGACTGTATATGCGGTTCCTTTGGAATGAAATGCTGTGAAGACATCAATTAAATCCATCTGATCTAGTGTGTCATCTAAGGCGACTATTTCTTTGTTGATATTCTGTCTGGAAGATCTATCCATTGATGTCAATGGGGTATTAAAATCTCCTACTATGATTGTATTACTGTTGATCTCTCCCTTAATGTTCATCAAGATTTGCTCTATATATTTAGGTGCTCCTATGTTGTGTACATAAATGTTTACAAGGGTTGTATCCTCTTGTTGGATTTTTTCTTTATCATTATGTATCATTCTTCTTTGTCTCTTATTACAGCCTTTGTTTTAAAGTCTATTTTGTATGATATAAGTATTGTTACCCCAGTTTTTTTTTATTTCCATTTGCATGAAATACCTTCTTCCAAACCTTTACTCTTACTCTGTGTATATCTCTCATTCTGAGGTGGTCCTCTGTAGACAGAGTAGGTATGGGGCTTGCAACATTCATCCATTCAGCTTTCTTCTGTCTTTTTATTGGAGCATTTAAACCATTTACATTTAAAGTGAGTATTGATAGCTAAGTTTTATTGCCATTTTATTCTTTCTAACTCTGCTCCTCTGTTCCTTCCTCCTCCTTCTTCATCTTCTTCTCCTGCTCCTTCTTCCTTTCTCCTTCTTCTTCTCCTCTCCTTCACCTCTTCCTACTCCTCTCTCAAGAAGATCCCTTAACATTTCTTGTAATACTGGTTTGGTGGTAATGAATTCCATTAGCTTTTGCTTGTCTAGGAAGTTCTTCATTTCTCCTTCAATTTTAAATGATAGCCTTGCTGGGTAGATTAGTCTTGGTTGTAGGTCCTTGCTTTTCATGCCAATCCCCTGGTCTGAAATGTTTCTTTTGAGAAATCAGCTGACACTCTTATTGGAGCTACCTAGTAGACAACTAACTCTTTCTCTTACGCTTTTAAGATTGTCTTTTGCCTTTAACCCTTGCCATTTTAATTATGTTGTATCTTGGTGCAAGCCTTTTTGGATTCACCTTGTTTGGGACTCTCTGCACTTCCTGGACTTGTGTGTCTTTTTCCTTCTCCAGATTAAGGAAGTTTTCAGGACTTCCGGCAAGATGGAGGAATAGGTGGATGCACAGTACCTCCTCGCACAACCAAGATTAGAACAACTAATTTACACAATAATTTACAGACAGAATAATACCCAGATCCGGCAGAGGATTTATCTGAATGGAAGTCGAGCAGCCAAGTTGAAGTAGACGCATTCATCCGAACTGGTAGGAAGAGAGCCGGGTGGGTGCAGGGCTGGCGCGGGTCGGCGGCGCACGGAGGTCGGGGAAAGTTTGGCGCAAAATCGGTGCGACAGCCCATCCAGGGTGCAAGAACGCAGTGGTGATCCCTGAGTGTGCAAGCTGCAGCTGGCAGACTCAGAGGGGTAGCGATTGTGGACCAGGGCAGAACTCGCAGCCTGGGAGCCCAGAGAAGGGTCTGAGCCCAGGAGAACGGAACTACCGCCACTGTTTACTCCCGTCCCCACTCCCGCTCCCGCCCCGCCCCCACATATAACGTCACAATCTAGCGACTGGGGTGCCCAGCCCCAGTGAACACCTAAGGCTCTGCCCCCCACCGTAACAAGAGCAACCAGACCGAAAAAAAAAAAGGAGAGACAGGGGAAAAATATGTTTTCAACAGAGCAGATCAGTCCCCCAGGACTCATCCTTTTGAGCGACCAAGCAATAACCAATCTATCAGATGCGCAGTTCAAAACACTGGTGATCAGAAAGCTCACGGAATTGATTGATTTTGGGCGCAATTTAGATGAAAGGATTCAAGTTACCATAAAAGAGATGCAGGAAGATATACGGAGAGAGCCAATAGTGAAATGAAGGAATCTGAGTCTCAAAACAATACAGTGGACCAGAAGGAAGATAGAGTCAACCAAGCAGGAAAGCATGATGAAATAAGAATTCAAAAATCGAGGAAAAGCTTAAGAGCATCCAACACCTTTAAACGTTCCAATATCCGAATTATAGGGGTAACAGAAGGGGAAGAGGTAGAGCAACAGATTGAGCATGTATTTGAACAAATAATAAAGGAGAACTTCCCCAATCTGGCAAAGGGAACAGTCTTCCAAGAAATCCAAGAAGCTCAGAGAGCCCCAAAGAAGTTGGACCCAAGAAGAAACACACACAAGGCACATCATAATTACATTAGCCAAGGTAAAAACGAAGGAGAGAATCCTAGAAGCGGCAAGAGATAAGGGGACAGTCACCTACAAAGGAGTTCCCATCAGACTGTCAGCTGATTTCTCAAAAGAGACCTTACAGGCAAGAAGGGGCTGGAAAGAAGTATTCCAAGTCATGAAAGGCAAGGACCTACATCCCAGATTACTCTATCCAGCATAGCTTTCATTTAGAATGGAAGGGCAGTTAAAGTGCTTCTCAGATAAGGTCAAGTTAAAGGAGTTCATCATCACCAAGCCCTTATTTTATGAAATGCTAAAAGGACTTATCTAAGAAAAGAAGATAAAGAAATGACATGTATAGTAAAAGGACAGCAAACTCACAAATATTAACAACCACACCTAAAGCAAAACCAAAAGAAACTAAGTAAACAATTAGAACAGGAACAGAACCACAGAAATGGAGGGCACATGGAGGGTTAGCAGCAGGGGGGTGGGAGGAGGAGAGAGGGGGAAAAGGTACAGAGAATAAGTAGCATAGATTGTAGGTTGAAAATAGATAGGGGGAGGGCAAGAATAGTAGGGGAAATGTAGAAGCTAAAGAACTCATAAATATGACACATGGACATGAACTAAAGGGGGGGAACGTGGGTCGGAGAGGGTATACCGGGTGGAGGGGAGAGAAGGGGGGAAATGGGACAACTGTAATAGCATAATCAATAAAATGTATTTAAAAAAAGGAAGTTTTCAGTCATTATTTGTTCAAATAGGTTCTCTCATCCCTTGGTCTCTCACTTCTTCTTCTGGTACTTCTATGATGCAGATATTTTTATGTTTCATATTGCCCCAAGGGTGCCATAAACTATCCTCATTTTAAAAATTCTTTTTCTTCTTGCTACTCTGATTGGCTATGTTTTCTACTTTGTCTTTCAAATTGCTGATTGACTCCTCTGCTTCATCTAACATGCTGTTTTTTTCTCCTTCCAGTGTGTCCTTTATTCCTGATATTGCCTTCTTTATTTCTGACTGGTTCTTTTTTATGGGTTCTGTGTCTTTTTTGTGCTGTTGAGCACCCTTATAATCATTACTTTGAGCTCTATATTGATAAATTGCTTGCCTCCATTTCATTTAGCTTTTCTTCTGGAGAATTCTCTTGTTTTTTTCATTTGGGGTCTGTTTCTTTGTTTTCCCATTTTGGCAGCTTCTTTGTGTTTGTTTCTGTTAGGTAGGTCTGATGGAGACCAATGTCAGATGCTGCCTGTGACTTGCCCTGGGCAACATGTTTGAATCTATCAGCAATCCAAGGCTTGTGGTTCCCTCTGCTGGGCTTGGGTGCATGGTGTGGAAAGTATCAATGTGTGCCCCAAGGCCAGCTTTTACCAACTCTAGTCCCAGGGACAGGTCAACAAAATTTGGAAACAACCAGAGATCTGTCTCCACCTGCAGGCTGCTTATTAGGCTTAGTCACTGTAAGAACCTCTAGCTGTACTCCTCAGCAGGGCTTAAGCTCCACAGGGTGGGGCAAGAGGGATTCTTGCAGATGGGGCTATTGCTTCTCCCCAGGCTGTTGTTATATGGAGAGGTGCTCTGCCTGAGAAAGATGACTTCTGCAATACAGGGATGTCTCAACACAGGGATCCTGGTGGCTGTTCCTTCAGTTCTCTGCCAGAGCCACCAACCCCAGACTTTCTTCACACAGCCCTAGTCCCCTCTGTCCTGCCTCTACTGGAGCCCAGGATGAGTGACTACAAACAAAATTTTGTGTGTTGGCACTTTATAAGTGTGGCTGCATTTCTAGTCATCTCTCCCTGGCAGACAGAAACCCTGCTGTTTTTCACAGCTGGATGTTACGTGGGTACCCTTTTTGGTCTGGTACTCTAGGGTGGTGTGGAGACATGCTGGACATGGTTCTTCCAACCCCAAAATGGAAGGTTGGCTAAAGGGCCTCCAGCCAGAAAGAATGTGTATTGTTTTGGAAATGGATTGTAATTCCCTTCTTATCCCCCTTTGGGAATGGCTTCCTGTCCTGTGACTGCTTCTTGACCTTTGTCCTTTCTGCATGTACACACTGAGGTAGGACATGTGCCTCCTTTGTCTGGGACCCCTTAAAACAAGTCTCAGACTCTGGGAGGTAGGGTTTTGCTTTGCCAATCTGCCACCGCCACCAATGCTCCCTGTAATGAGAGTAATAAAAGCTATGTCTATTCCACTCAGTCCTCCTTGTGTTTTTTTTTTTTTTTTCCAGCTTATCTGAATGAGCAGTGGAGATCCCCAGGCTTGACCTCTTGCGTTACATATGGGGAACCCTGCTTGAGGCTTAGACCTCCTCCCTTCTCAGGGGACTCCCCTGCAGTTGAAATATGCCTCCAGAATGCTCAAGGTAGCCCAGCCAGCCCTCTCATGCCTCTGTACTTCCTACCAGTCTTGATGTGGTGTCTTGTGTAAATCCTTGTTTAAGGCTTGTCTCCAGCTAGTCTTCACTTGATTATTCCTGCTGGCCTTTTAAGAGGGTGTCTGTCTCTAGTAGACTCCTGACTCTCCCTAGCAGACAGAATCTCTGCTGATTTTCACAGGCAGATATTATGTGGATACTTCTTCCTGGCTCTGGAGCTCTGGGCTGGGCAGCCTGGCATAGGGTTGAGACCCCACATGCCTGTTGGGGAACAGTTGTAACTAAGATATCCTTCTGGAATCTCCACAGCCACCTATGGATGTGCAGCCAGCCCTTCTCACAGCTCTGCCCTTCCTAACCATCTCAATTTGGCTTCTGTAAATCCTTGGTTATAAAGCTTCTGTTCAGCTAGTCTTCAGTTGGTTATTTAGGTTGATTATCCTATATTTTAGCTGTGATTCCAGTTCAGTCTTGGGAGGTGGTGAGTACACATTCCATCTACTCAGTTGCCCTCTTGGATCCCCTGTATTCTTTATTTCTGACTGGTTCTTTTTTATGGTTTTATGTGCTTTTTTTGTGCTGTTGAAGTTGTCATTAAGTTCCTTGAGCATTCTTATAACCATTGTTTGGAACTTCCACCTACTCTGTGATCATCTTGTATCCTTCTATCCCCAGTTTTCTTATCCTTGGGGCGACATGATGACTAAATGTGATCATCTATAAAATGCATTCAACACAGTATGAACATAAAACATTCAATAAATGCTAACAGCTACACTCCAGCCATAAGACATTAACTTCCATTTCCCAAATGCATGCTGTTTTGTTTCATTTCCATTAGTTAGTACCTGATGACATCTGCTTAAAATGCCTTGCTCCCTCCCACTGCTTCACCTAGCTAACTCTTGGTTGTCCTTTAAAACTTAAGTCTTGGTGGAACTTGTTCTAATCCACCCTCCTCACAGTCTGGGACCCTCCTCTGGGCTTCCACAGTACACTGTGCCTGTCTCCACAAAGTGAGAAGCCACTGCAGGGTTAGATCTGGCTCAAGGACCTACTATATACCAGGCACCATTCTAGATTCTCAAGACAAGAATAAAAATAACACTCAGCTCCCAGGTTACTAACAGGATTATAAGAGATAAGGTTTGCCAAGCACTTAAGACAGTGTCAGTAATTGCTAACTATTATCATCTATCTATATTCAAGATACTCCCTCACACCATTGACATCTATGGCTTTTGGTTCAGTCTTCCTCTCTAAACACACTCCCACTATCATCCTTTGTAATGACCCCTCCAACATGCTAGACTCTCTCCTGGACCTCAACTCCAGTAGATTTCACCTTCACCCCACCCACTCCAGACCACCATGAAAATCCTGACATTGATATTGTTGTTGGAGTGTTGGATTTTTGCAGACTTATGGCTCCAAGGACAAGGTGTAGAAATCAGGACTTACCCCACCTTCTGTCACTCAGAGCAACTCTGCTCTTTATCTGTTTTATTTATTTGGGCTTTCACTTATAACTGCTTTTGCAAAAAAAGTATTCTAATGCTAAACTTCTGCTCTTCCTCTCAGCACATAACTACACATTTTACTTTCCAAAAAATCCAGTTGCCATTGAGGTATGGTGACCCCCACCCCTCAAAATTTCTACTTATCTACATTGCATGCCCTTTGGCCTCTGAGGATGTATCCTTCTTTCTGTTCAAGGCTAATGCCACTATTCAGGCTTGATCTCATTTCTTTCTCATTTCCTTTGAGTTTTTATGCCATCAATTTTCCTTTCTCATATTAGGTTGGCCCACATTAAATTGCTGCTTGGGACATTTGACAATGATAGACCATTGGCAATTTCATATATGGTTCAAGTTAATAAATCTTTGTTCTCTCCCTCTCTCAATGTTCCTTCTTCTCAACCAAAAACAGCTACAAAAAATCCTTGTACAGGTAAGAATAACCTTTCCATAGATTGTGTTCTTTTAGCTTTATACCGCTTTGTATTCCTACATTTAAAATCTAGACACTGTATCTCAGGTATACCTGCCTTTGCTGTCCACATCTCCCAATGACATATATACCCAACAGTGTTTACTGAGGGTCTGGAGTTCTTATGCAATTTTTATTCACACATTCAATAAATACCTTTTGAGTATCTACATTGTGACAGACACTGTTTAAAGCACTTGGAATAAGTCATTGAACAAAGATTCCTGTTCTCTTGGAGCTTATATTCTAGCAGTAGTGAGAGGGAGGAGATACACAATAGATAAACATAATAAATAAGAGAACCATACAGTATTTTAAAATACAATAGATGTTGTGGAAGATGGAAGGGGACAGCAGAGAAGATGACTGGGAGTTGATAGGAGGAGAAGTTGAAATTTTAAATAGATTGATCATGGTAGGCCTTATTGAAAGGTGACAAGCAAAGTTTTGAAGAGGGTAAAGAGGTATGTGGGGGAAGTGTTCCAGACAGAGTAAACATCAAGTGAAAAGGCCCAGAGGCAGGGAAGCTAAAGGAACAAGGAGAAAAAGTAGTAGGAGATAAGGATAGAAAGGTAAGAAGAATGCTTATTATGTAGGTTCTTTGTATCAGTTATCTGATGCTACATAACAAATTGCCCTAAAATTTTAAATGACAATACACAGGAATTAAAGAGTGTCTTGGCTGGGTGGTTCTGGCTCTGAATTTCAAGATATTGCAGTTATCTCCTGGCTGGCGTAGCTCAGTGGATTGAGCGCGGGCCGGGAACCAAAGTGTCCCAGGTTCAATTCCCAGCCAGGGTACATTCTCGGGTTGCGGTCAGGCCATAACCCCCCGCAACCGCACATTGATGTTTCTCCCTCTCTCTCTCTCTCTCTCGCTCCTCTCTCTCTCTCTCTCTCTCTCTCTCCTCTCTCTCTCTCTCTCTCTCTCTCTCTCTCTCTCTCCCTCTCTCTCTCTCTCCCTCCCTTCCCTCTCTAGAAATAAATAAATAAAATGTTTCAAAAAATGTTCATTTAAAAAAAAAGATATTGCATTATCTGAAGTCTGGGCCTGAAGAATTTTCTTCCAAGGTGGTTCACTCACCTGGTTGGCAAGTTGGTGTTTGTTGTGGATGGGGAGAAGGAGGTGTGGAGAAGGCAGGGCCCAATTTTTCCCTGTATGGGACTTTTCACATGCTATTTGAGTATCCTCATGACATGACATTTGGCTTCCCCCAGAGCAACAAATCTAACAGAGAGCAAGCAAAACCCACAATGCCTTTTATGACCTAGCATTTTAAGTCACACACCATCATTCCACTATATTCTATTGGTTATGCAGGTCAGTTCTGGCTTATTGTAGAAGATAACTACCCAAAAGTTGAAAACAAGAGGTAAAGATCACTGGAGATCATCTTGGTGGTTGGCTACAATGGCCTTTGTAGACTGACACAGCCTACAAAGTGTTTGCAAATCTGTGCCTTTTTGAGTGAACAGATTTGAGCCAATATTTTATAATGATCTGACTTATTAGGATAACTCTGGCTCCTTTATGAATAGACTGGAAAGGGACAAGAAGGTAATCTAGGAATTGGTGAAGAAGCTTTTCAGTCTAGAGAGAGTAACTAGGGGTATAGTAGTGTTGATGAGAGTTGGTGATATTCTGGCTATATTTTTGAAAATGAGATGGCAGTATTTGCTCATGGATTGGTGTGGGATAGAAGGGCAATTAAAGCTGATTCCAGGAGTTTTTGGGGGAATTACAAAAATGGGTTAGATATAGATCTTGCCACAAATTATAACAGCATAGGTGAGATAAAGCATGTACACAGTAGCTATACTGTAGACGAAAGCACTGTGCTCCATAACAAAGATACAAATTCAAGTGCCAAGATAAAAAGTTCTGGAGGTGGTTGGTGAATGTACATAATGCCACTGAACTCTACACTTAAGTAGTCAAAATGGTAAATTTTATGTTATATATATTTAACCACAATTTTTAAAAGATGTTAACAAAACCAAAAACAAATTCACTGCTGAGAGGGTTCGGAGGAGGAAGAGATGACCTTCGGCTAAGAAAATCCAAGAAGGCTTGTGCAGGGGTGGTCCTTTTCACCTCCAATAAGGAACAGTTTGAGCAAATTAATAGAAGAGGCAGGAAAGCTGGGGATGGGTAGTGCACAGTAAATATCTTCCATTTTGTTTGATATAGGTAGGATGACCAAGGAGAGAGTGAACATGAGTCAAGTAATTTTAACCTTATCCTGGAGGCCATAAGAACAGTTTACTCACTGGCCTTGTGCAGACTGGATTGTGGGGGAGTAGACAAGGATAGAGGTCAGTTTAGGAGACAGAGTAATGATTGGATATGTCTATAATCAGCTCTAGGTTTGAATCAGTTTCTGCTCCCACACATACTAGCAGGGTGACTTTGTGCAAGTTACCTCACCTCTCTAAACCTCATATCTTTTTTTTTTTCTTTATTGTTTCCTGTTGACATTATTGCAGCTGTCCCCATTTTCCCCCCTTTGGCAGCCTCCATCCATATCCTGCCCCTCTCTCTCTAACCATCACCACACTGTTGTCTGTGTTTTATGGGTTACACATACATTCTTTGGTTAATGCCTTCACTTTCTTTCAAACCTTCAGTATCTTCAACTGTAAAATGGGAATAATGATAGTTGACGTATTTTATAAGGTTGCTGTGAGAATTAAATGAGATAAATATTTGCTTGCATGACTATTATTACAGTAAGTCAGATGTGAGATTCCCAGAGTTGTGACAGTGGGAGAAGATCAGAAGAGATAACTGTTCTTAGCAAATGCCTAAGACCAAAAAGAAGTCTTTACTCAATCCAATTTCCCTTTTCATGAGGGGCAGCATCATTTAAAGATGCAGGATCTTCCCCGTGAAATGAATACTTCTCATTCAAAATCTTTCATCTCACTACACTAGCTTCTAGGGGAGACCCAAGTTTCTGAAACAGAATTCATCTTTTGGTCTCATAATCCTACAGCATACGTGAATATAAATATAATCTATTATAATCAGCATTTTGGTGTATACAGATTTCCTTTGCTTCCTTTCTTTGGTGCTTCTGTACTCATTCCTTTTTTTAAAGATTTATTTATTTGTTTAGAGAGAGGGGAGGGAAGGAGAGAGAGAGGGAGAGAAACATCAGTGTGTGATTGCCCCTCACATGTCCCTACTGGGGACCTGGCCTGTCAACCCAGGCATGTGTTCCTGACTGGGAAATGAACTGGCGGTTCATTTGGTTTTCAGGTCCCGCACTCAATCCAACTGAGTTACACCAGTCAGGGCCATTCAATTTTTCCCTTCATCTTCCCAATCCCCTTCCTGACTGCTCCCACTAATTGTCCTACTTTCTTTTCCTTTCATCCTTCTCTCCTTTGACAAAAAATCATATTGCAGTCTTAGTTCTCTCGCTTATTACCTGCGTGCTACTGGGGCAGTTATTCCGTATCCGGGCCTCAATTTCCCTGTAAAATGGTTTTAATGAGAGAGTGCCTACCTTACATGGTTGTTAAAATTACAACAAAGAACACTTATATGGCTCCCACAGTGCCTGGTCTACAGTAAAACTCAACATGTTCGCTCTCTTTTCATCCTTCAAGTTCTACTTCCCCTACTCCTCGCCTCAAAAACCAGCAGGAAAAAACCGTGGGAAAAAAAAAAAAAAACACCTCCAAACTGAAAGAGGAACACTTGAGCTGGGGGCGGAGACTGTGCGGGTGCGCACGGCGCATGCGCGCTCGCTGGCCAGTTCGGGTTTCGAACTTGGGGGGGTGGGGGGATTGGGGAGAGGGTTTCATTTGTCCTGGCTGTCCCCTTCCCGCCCTAGGAAGTGGCAGGACCACCGCGGCGCCCCGGGTGGACTGAGCGCTCCGCGAGGAACGCCCGGGCCCTAGGGGTAAGTTTCGAAAATGCCGGAGGGGAGAGAAGGAGGGGTTTGCAGGGCGGGAGGCTGGCCTCCAAGCGGGGGGTGGCGGGAAGAAGACTGCATGGGGCCCCAGTGGCGGGGCCGGGGCGATGAGACCGGCGGACTGTGTCCGGTGCCACTTTGAGTCCCCCTCCCCCCCCACCGAGTCCCTCGCGATTCCTCCGGGGGATGCTAGTCTGGTGGGTGCAAGTGAGGGAGACGAAGGGACTTCCGTTGTCCTTTTAGGCCCTGTCGTCTGCTCAGTGGGAGTTGGCATTTCGAGATTGGGGCTTGTTCCGCCCCTCCTCCGGGGCCCTCCCCTTGGGACCCGCGCGGGGCGCCGCGGGTGATCCGGGCCGGCTCTCCTGGCACGGTGGGGTACTGCCCGCACGGGCTTCCTTCTCGTTCTCCTCCCCTTTTCTTTTCTCCCCTCCCTCCCCCGTCGGGCCCCGCGCTTCGGGGAGAAGGCGGGAAGGCCGCCTTTGCCCGCCAGGGAAGGCAGGTCAGGGCTCTCGGCCCAGGGTTTCCGGGACTGTCGTAGGAAGGCGTGGGCGAGTGGGTGCCAGCCTGAACCCCATGACCTCTAAAGTAAATCGAGTCAAGGACTTTTTTTAGTGATCAAAGGGACCCCTCCGACACCCCCATCTGATGCCTGTGGCATGTTTGGAGCTGGGTGGAGTGTGGGCGAGGAGGGCGTGTGAAACAGAAAGAATGGGAGCCAAAGAGCTTCCAGAAGAGGAAATTAGCTAGTAATTCTTTCCAACCTTTGCTGCCCTAGTCATCTTCACATCATATTCTGTAAGTGAAACAAAATTCAGTCTAACTTCAGTTCCATTATTTTAAGTCCGAAATACACTTCATTATTTATTTTCGGGCGGAGTGGTTGGTTGTTACTGAAACTAAGCCACGGCCCTCCTCAAAATAAAAAGGAAAACGTCAATCAAAGCTTTGTAAAAACCTATCCGATTCAATAATCTACTTTTCTTTCAAATATAATCATGTCGCTAGTTCTGTGACAACTATACCTTGATTGTTAACAATGCATAGAAATTACTTTGGTAAGACTGGAGGTCACTATAGTATTTCTCTTTTTTTACTTAACATTGTTTACAACCAGTTCAAGAGAACAGTTACAGACGGCCATCTTAGAATTATAACATTTTAGAGTTGGAAGGGATCTTCGTTCAACCGTTTACAAAAACAGTAACTAAGGCACAGGAAGATTTCATGGCTTGCCTAAGGCTACTTGACTACCTAAATTAGAACCCAGGTTGCCTGCCTTCTTGCTAACTACTTTTTCTCGCAACTGCTACACTTGAGCCGCCTCCTAGCAGGAAAATTAAATACATTCCGTTTAAAAGCACGTTTCTGAAGCATATACCACTTTGCGCCATGCAGCTCTGCTACAACTTTCAGTGTTTGAACATGCTTATGAAGCCGGTGCTTGAGACATTTCTCTCATCATTGAAGAAGTGGCAAAATTTTAGGTTTAAAAGATTTGTGTATACACACAGGCACATAATGTATACGCTGTTAACTTTTTTTTTCCTCCAAATTTTTTCGTTGTTCAGTTACAGTTGTCCCCATTTTTCTCCTATTGCTCTCCCCTGCCTGCTAAGGTAACTTCTTGAAGGATATATAAAAATGTTAACAGTAGTTAACTTAATGGAGAATGGAGAGGTGGGAGGCTTTTTACTTTGCACTTCACATATGGCCTCAGGTACTGTTTGAATTTCTTATAATAAACAAGTTTTGGTTTTATAATTAAAATCAAGTTTAAAGTTAATACATGTATATGTATATCAGTATATGTCAATGGTATATATATATATATATTTATATACATATATGTGTGTATCAGTGGTTTAGGGGTTTTATTGTTTTTTATTTATTTATTATGTATTAGTGGTTTGTATTGTAAGATCCAGTGTGGTTCACGTCAAACCAACTGGCAAATCATGCTCACATTTCTTCTTTGGTTTTCTCCTATTGTTTCTAATGCAAGATGTTAAAAATTATATGTTACGAGACATATTAAATATTTTTACAAATGTGCTAACCTTTTAAAAACTTTTTATTGAATTTATTAGGGGACATTGCTTAAGAAAATTACATGAAAAGCCGCTCAGTTTTTTAAATCAAATAATGTAGCAACTAACATTCCAGTATATCAAATTTGACACAATGAAAAAAATCTTAATGTAGAATCTTTGTGGATAGAATCATTTGAAAATTAAAACTGAAACATCCCTGGTGATTAGTAGTTCAGCTCTTTGTTTTTATGAATTGGTTAATCAGGCCTCAAAGAAGAAAAAGTGAGTTGCTCCAGGTTACATATGTGATTATTGCAGAGCTTGGACCAGGATCTGGGTCCCAGTCCAGTGCCCCTTGTACTATACCTATAATTTTACTGCCTTTTAGTACATTCAGTGACTCACTGTGTAGACAAAGTAGTGGTGACTAAAGGTTATTTAGGCTCATTTCAGTAGTTAAGAATTCTGGAAATTAATGTGCCATTGATTTGTGTAGTGCTTGAAATATTTTAGTACTGGAAACATTCCCCTTACATTTGTTGTAAAAATAATTTGTTTAGTGAATCCTTTGTTTATATTATAAATGCTTAAAGACCCCGAAATGTGGAATTATGTATTTCATTGTTTTTGAGTGTTTTTTTTTTGTCTTATTTAAGTCTGATAGCTAGTGCTAACAGGAAAGAAAAGCTATGGTTTGTGTGAAAACAAAACCATTTATTGAGCACCTACTCTGTGCCAGTCATTGTACTGTGTCGTAGGGTTACAAAGGTGAATATGGCAACATAGATGCCCTTGTTTTGAGACTGGAAGATTACCATTAGCTGTTAATTCTCAAACTTAATCTCTGCTCTAATCTGGTAATAGTATTATAAAATGTAATCTGTAGCACTGTTTAAGTTCATTGTGTGAGTAGTTTTCAGGAAACAAACACTGGTAAAATAAGAAGGTGATATTGAACAAATGTTAGTTTTGTATCCTAGAGGCCATGTGGTACATTGGGAAGAATCCTTTTGTGGATGACTGGGTTTCTTGTCTTGGCTTTGTTTCCAATTAGCTGTGCGATTGTGAGCAAGCCACCAAATCTCAGTGCCTCCATGTTTCTTTTTCCATAACTGTTTTTCATGTATGTGTTCCATTTAATTCCAAACCTGAAGAGAGTATTTAGAATATTACATACTATACAAGAAATGTGTTTATTATAGAAAATTTATGAGATTCAGGGTAAAATATAGCTAATTCAGTATAACCCATATTCTTTTATATTTACTTATTTTTTATTTAGGATTATATTGTATATAGATTGTTTTAATCCTTTCAATATTCTGTATTGAATATTTCCTTTGTCATGAAGTCTTTCAAAATATAGTTTTTTTATGTATTCAGCATATTGTTGTATGCCACCTTTCCTTCATCTGTAGAGTAACAGGTTTGAGCTGGGTGATTCAAAGATTCAAAACCCATCATAGTAGTTTTTTAAAAAATGAATTATCTCAGATTTTGTCAATGAAAAAAATCCCATTTAACAATCCCAAATCTGTTTGGAATAAATATCTCAAATAAAGGGACAAGAAATTAAGAATAATGCGGAGATGCATTCCCTAATAATTTATGGTTTATACTTTCATGTATTTTAACATTTCACATGCTAAATACTTAGGTTTAATTTGTTGGAGGTGTATGTGGTACATGTATCATTGTTGTGTTAAAAAGCTGACATATTTTAGTTTGATTTCGTAGGGTGGGTATGTAATAGGTCAAAGAGTGAGAAACTGGGCTTCTGAATTTTATATTCTGGGATTATAGCACAGAGGAGAGAAAATTTGGAAGTTCAGAAGTGTTCAATAACTTGCCCAAGGTCCAAATAGCTATTGAGTTGTGGAGGTAGGTTTTGAATCCAGATTTCTCTGATTCCAGTGCTCCTGCTTTTCTTCCATTGCATGCTGTATTTCGAAAAATGAAGATCTCTTAAACATATTTCTTTATGGTATTGCTTTGATCAAAATTAACCAATTTGTTCTTTCTTTTTTTAGTACATTGAGCTGAGGTGAGAAATGTTGAAATAGCATTTTATGAAAATGGTTTTAGGCTGAGATAACAATGAACACACCGTGAACACCTTCTACTTTGAGCTAAGCTTTAATATCAATGTTTTGGCAGTGGTTGACATGTAGTAAGTAGGTGCCTGGTTAAAAAAATGTTGACTGAATACTCTTGCTTGTTACAAAGAAATGTATTAGATGAAAAAGGAAAAAAAAATAACTTTCTAGGTGCTCCAGGTAATAGAAGAGAAAGGCTTATCTTCTGAGAAATTAAGCAAAGTAGTTGTACATTAGTTATTCTATCTACCATAAGGATTTGAGGACAAACTTAAGAATTACATGTTTTATCTGTTCCTTGTATAACTTAATAGTATGTTGTCCTTTCTGTGATAAAATCATATTTATATTCATTTTGTAGGGCCTGGCATGGACTTTTATTATTTTCTATTGAAGATTTTATTTATTTATATTTAGACAGAGAGGAAGGGAGGGAAACATCAATGTGTGGTTGCCTCTCACACACCCCTGACTGGGGATCTGGCCTGCAACACAGGCATGTGCCCTGACTGGGAATCGAACCAGTGACCCTTTGGTTCACAGGCCTGTACTCAATCTACTGAGCCACACCAGCCAGGACAAACTTTTATTTTTAATTATGGTATAGTCAGGGGTGTCCAAACTTTTGGCATCTCAGGGCCACATTGGAAGAAGAATTGTCTTGGGCCACACATTAAATATACAAACACCAATGAAAACTGTCGGGCAAACAAAAACGAGTTTTGAGTAAATTTACAATTTTGTGTTGGGCCACATGCATACCCACGGGCTGCAGGCTGGACACTGTTGGTATAGATGTAGTTCTGCTATTTGATACATTTTGGGATTTGATTTTGGATTTTGGTGTGATTGGTACCCAATCTTTAAGGGTACATGTGATTCTTAACATGATGTGCTTTTATAAAAATGTGCTTTCAGGAATCTGGGTCATGGTAAAAGTGCAGTTTACCTGTGTGGGTGAGGAAAAATAACTTTCTTCTCCCCTTCTGAGTTCTTCTGGCTGGTTTAAAATCGAATTGAAATGAGACAGATTACAAAGAGAAAATAACCAGATTTATTATGTATGTACACATGGAGGCTCTGTAAGAATACGAGACCCCAGGACAAATTGGGCAGTTGAGAGGGAGGCAGGGATCTGGGACTTCAAAGGAAAAGTAGGCAATTCAGAGGTAAATGAGAGAAAGCAAACATGCAATAAGGAAACAAAGTCTTGTCATGGCAGCCAGAAACAATGGGGAGTCTCCGGACTTTGCAGGTTCCTCTCTGCCACCCTTGTATTATATTATGCTAAGGTGACAGTACCTTTAAGCAGGTTTTCTATCTGCATTCCTTTCAGCTGCTAAGAGGGAGGTTCAAAGGTTCTTTCTAAGCCTTTTTTCTTAAAAATAAGCAGCTTAAAATAATTAATATTTCAAAAAGGCATGTTTTGGAGTGGCAAACTCTGCTTCCCCTCTCCTGTATAGACTGGGAATAGCTTGAACTCAGACAGAGAACAACTGAGTGAGTTACAGCTCATTTCCTAAACGGGGCAAAGCTGGTGCCACTGTGCACTCTCTCGTATATCTCTAAATACTTAAATATTGTTTGAACTTTTATACTTACAACTGTAATGATTTTATTGACCTGAAAACACAGGCCTATCAGCATATATTGGTATGCAATTTACCTTTCTGTGTTTGGCTCCAGCTAATTTTTTCAGCTCTTGAAAGGGCAAGGAGCCTAACATTTTGTGTTACCTCACCAGACTACCCCTTCTGCCAGTAATCCTTACAGTAATTTCCTTAGACCTATATTGGTCATAATGACTGGGTTTAATTTTTGACTGCTATTACTGGTCATGGGATCTTTGATGAGTAACACCCAGCCAGAAAACCAGTTTCCCCATATTTCAAATGGGTGTTATGATATGTTGTATAGGTTTAATTAGATGTCACCTATGAAAGCATTCTAAATTGTAAAGTGCACTGCATATTTTAGTTATTATCAGAGGTAACATGGTGAAAAAAAGAGGGTAGGCTGTGGAATTACAAGTTCATGCTTAAATTTTGCCCTTGTGTTAAAAGAAGTAGGATTAGAAATTTTTAGTTTCAGTTAAGCATGTTTTAGTAGGTTAGAGACAGTATTTACATGTAGTTAAAAGATGGGATGGAGGGAAATGAAAATTTGTAAGTGCTTAGTACACATGGGCACTTATTAGATATTTTGTACTGTTTTAATTTGGCTTGTAATCACTTATTGTGGCAAAGTTTACTTTGTGTCTTTTTAGAAAATTTATTGATTTTTTAGGGAGAGAAACATCAATCTGTTCCACCTATCTATGCATTCATTGGCTGATTCTTGTATGTGCTCTGACCTGGGATTAAACCCACAACCTTGGCATATTGGGATGGCACTCTAACCAACTGATCTACTCACGACTTTTGTGTCAGATCTTTAATTCAAACCCAGATAGAAGACAAAACTATTAAATGTTTGCATGTGGGCAGCAGAGTAGCTTTCAGACAGAATTAAATATTTTTACTGAGGAAAAAAGGTAAGATGTTGGCTTTTATTTAAAACTTATTTCAATACTTGCTGGAGATCCCAACATGCTCGTGGAAGAGAATACTTACTTCTAGGAAATATCTAGTATCACTATTTCCCATTCACTGAGTCATCCATTAAAAAGACCTCATCATGCCCTGGCTGTTGTAGCTCAGTGGATTGAGTGTGGTCTGTGAACCAAAGGGTTACCAGTTTGATCCCCAGTCAGGGCACATGCCTGGGTTGTGGGCCAGGTCCCCAATGGGGGGCACATGAGGGGCAACCACACATTGATGTTTATCTTCCTTTCTTTCTCCCACCCTTCCTCTCTCTAAAAATAAATAAATAAAATCTTTTTTTTTAAGGACCTCATCACTGCCCTTATGGAACCATATGATTTTTAAGTACTGAATCCTAATCATTCTGTCAGGATAAGTTATCTGGACAAATATCCAGTGGAGTAAGTTCCAGTTCTGTGCCACTAATCAGCGGTATGGTCTTAGTCAAATATTTAACTTCCTTATGGGCTCAGCAGGTTGGAGCATCATCTAGATACACCAAGGTTGTGGATTCCATCTCCAGTCAGGGCACATACAAGAATCAACCAATGAACGTGTGAATGAGTGGAACAACAAATTGATGTTTCTCTCCCTCCCTCTCTAAAAAATCAATAAATAAAAATTGTAAAAACTTCCTTGTGCTTTAGTTTCCTTATTTTTAAAATGAAAGAGTGGCCCTGGCTGGTGTGGCTTAGTTGGTTGGAGTGTCATCCTGTAAACCTAAAGTTTGCAGGTTTGACTCCCTGTCAGGGCACATGACTGGGTTGCAGGTTGGATCCCCAGTTGGGGGCATGTGCAAGAGGCAACCAATCGATGTTCCTTCCCCTCTCTCTCTAAAAGAAAAGAAAGAGTGATTTCTGTTATCCTATTCAGCACATAATTATGGTGATCAGGTTTTCCTTGTGGGTGTCTATAAAACATAATGGCTTTATTTTGCAGTGTACTTGATTTGAGCTGCCCTTTTGTAAAAATTATTTTAAGAAAAATTTTGGCCAAAGATCAGGGGAGCCTCTTCTTACTAGGCTCCAAATTAATTATTTTTACAAGGCAGTGAGTGAACAGGTCATAACTCCAGCAGTAGACATCACTGAAAACATTTTTCAACGAAGTCCTTTTATTTTTCAACTCAAGTTAACAGTATGTCTCAATCAAGAATCACCTGTGTTTCTTAGCCTTCTGTTAGTGATATACTGCCACCCAAGAAATGGACCAAAAGACATTTGTTCATGGCTAGCCCCTGTGATTACTGCTTTTATCAAGAGTTGACTGTATCCTTTTTTCTAATCTGCTGATTGACAATGTTGACATCAATTTAAAATTTCTCCTTTTTTGTCAGGGTTGCTCAGATGTAGTCATCTAACAGTAATATTACAAAGTAACAAACTGGCAAAAATTATCAGAATAGGCAAAAATTAATGACCAAGAACATATCCTTTCCACTCCTTTTCGTAAGTCATAAAATTATTTTCTGTGAATGAAAAGCCAAAACTTTGCAATACCAGTCCCTGATATTGATAGTTTACTGGGACAATGTTTTCACAGATGAAGTTTCCACATTGCCACATGGAAAATAGCCAAAATAACACCCCCAGTCTTCTGGACAGGATCGTGTAAGGGGCCTGACTAATCAACAGCCCAGCTGCTTTTGCTTTTCTTTTTTTTATTGTTTTTCTTTTTTAAAGATTTTATTCATTTTTTTAGAGAGAAGAAGGGAGGGAGAAAGAGGGAAGGAAACATTGATCAGTTGTCCCTTGCATGCTCCCAACTGGGGACCTGGCCTGCAACCAAGGCTTGTACCCCGATGGGAATCAAACTGGCAATCAGCCCACTGAACCATACCAGTGAAGGCCAAACTGCTTTTTCTTTTGATTAGAATCTAGTATATTTGCTGGATAAAATTTAGAAAATTAAGAAAAACAATAGTAAAAATCAGTAATCCCACTATGAAGAGATAATCACAGTAGAATTTTAATGCATAATTTAGCCTAAATCTTTATATATTTTTTAATTGGGATTATATTGCACAATATTATCTTGTAACCAGCTTTTTTTTCTTTTTTAAAATATATTTTATTGATTATGCTATTACTGTTGTCCCACTTTTTTCCCCTTTATTCCTCTCCACCCTGTACACCCCCTTCCCTCTAGCATTCCCCCTGCCTTAGTTCCTGTCCACGGGTCATACATATAAGTTCTTTGGCTTCTCCATTTCCTATACTGTTCTTAACCTCCCCCTGTCTTTGTACCTACCAATCATGCTTCTTATTCCCCATACCTTTTCCCCCATTTTCCCCCTGCCCTCTCCCTGCTGATAACCCTCCATGAGATCTCCGTGTCTGTGATTCTATTCCTGTTCTAGTTGTTTGCTTAGTTTGTTTTTGTTTTGTTTTTTAGGTTCAGTTGTTGATAGTTGTGAGTTTGTTGTCATTTTACTGTTCATAGTTTTGATCATCTTTTTCCTAGATAAGTCCCTTTAACATATCATGTAATAATGGCTTGGTGATGATGAACTCCTTTAACTTGACCACATCTGGGGAGCACTTTATCTGCCCTTCCATTCTAAATGAAAGCTTTGCTGGATAGAGTAATCTTGGATATAGGACCTTGCCTTTCATGACTTTGAGTGCTTCTTTCCGGCCCCTTCTTGGCTGAAAGGTTTCTTTTGAGAAATCAGCAGATAGTCTTATGGGAACTCCTTTGTAGGTCACTGTCTCCTTTTCTCTTGCTGCTTCTAGGATTCTCTCCTTATCTTTAATCTTGGGTGATGTAATTATGATATGCCTTGGTGTGTGCTTCCCTGGGTCCAGCTTCTTTGGGACTCTGAGCTGAACTTCCTGGAATTCTATTTCCTTTGCTAGATTGGGGAAATTCTCCTTTATTATTTTTTCAAATAAGTTTTCCATTTCTTGCTCTTCCTCTTCTTCTGGCACCCCTATGATTTGGATGTGGGAATGTATAAAGTTGTTCCAGAGGTCCCTAATCCTCTCCTCATTTTTTTGAATTCTTGTTTCTTCATTCTGTTCTGGTTGAGTGTTCATTTCTTCCTTCTCCAAATCATTGATTTGAGTCCCAATTTCCTTCCCTTCACTGTTGGTTCCTTATATATTTTTCTTTATTTCACTTTGCATAGTCTTTATTTCTTCCTCTTTTTCTGACCATACTCAGCCATTTCTGTGAGCATCCTGATTACCAGTGTTCTGAAATCTGCATCTGATAGGCTGGCTATCTCTTCATCACCTAGTTCTATTTTTGGAGCTTTGGTCTGTGTTTTTGTTTTGTTTTGTTTTTGTCTGTGAGCCTGTTAGGGTGGAGCAGAGCCTTAGGTATTCGCCAGGGCGGGGCAACCCACATGGCTGTGTTGTGGTGCTGTAATATGCAGGAGGGGTCAGAGAGGGAACAATGCCGCTTGCTTGTCTCTGGGCTGGCTTTCAGTCACTTCCCTTACTACCCACAAGCAAATTGGGCCCTTCTGGTGTTGATTCCTGGGTGGGTGGGTTTATGTATGTTCTAGGACCCTATGGTCTCTCCAAGGAACTTTCCTATGAGGCAGAGATTTAACATTTTTGTATATGTTTGTTGGTCATTATTATTCACCACTTTTTTTATTAAAAAGTGGTCATGCTAAGACACACTCCTGTTTGAAACCATTTTATATGAGTGTTAAAAGCAAATAATGACATAAACAGGTTTAGATAGGATATTCATTCCAACATTTTAATAATAGTAAAAATTATATAGTATTTATACAGTAGTATACAAAACTATAATAGTGAAATACTGCTAGCTTTCTAAATGTCCAGCAATGAAGGTACATACCTGCATATAAACTATGTTAGCATTTATTTTTTTAAATGCTCATACATACTTTTATATTCATAGAACATCTGTGGAGGAATACACAGAAAACTGGTAAGAGTGATTGCTTCTAGGAAGGGAACCAGAGGTTTAAGGTACAGGGGAGGAATGGATGCAACTTTCGCGCCTTTTGAACTGATCATGTGAGTATTGTCTCTCTTAAACAATATACATCTAAAATTAATGTTAAACAGTATGGATTTGGTGAGGTTATGATACATTCATACAGCTAGGTACTTGTCATCCACTGAAAATAGTGTTTCTGATCCACATTAAAATTGATGTGGGAAGATATTTATTGTATACTATTAAATGAAAAAAGCAAGTTATACAATACCATTTATAGTAAATCCTCTTTAAAAGTTTTTATAGTGTGCATGCGCTTGTGCACACAGAAAGGTTCTTAAAAGATAAATATACTAAATTGTTCACAATCTGGGTAGTAGGATTTTTCTAATCCCCTCCTTTTTAAAAGATTTTATTTATTTATTTTTAGAGAGGGGAAGGGAAGCAGAAAGAGAGGGAGAGAAACATCAATGTGTGGTTGCCCCTCACACACCCCCACCTGGCCTGCAACCCAGGCATGTGTCCTGACAGAACCAAACCCACAACCCTCTGGTTCATAAGCCTGCACTTAATCTACTGAGCCACACCAGCCAGGGCTAATCCCTCTCTTTTAAAAAGGAAAACAGTTTGTATTAAAGATTGTGTTGGCTTCCATCTTGAGATTTTTGGCCTACTCTGATTTTAGCAAAGTTTTTTTTGTTGTTGTTGGTCCTCACCAGAGGATGTGTTCACGGACCTTAGGGAGAGAGAAAAGGAGATAGAGAGAGAAACATTGATCTGTTGCCTCTTGTATGCCCTGACCGGTAATCGAACCTGCAGCCTTTTGGTGTATGGGGTGACGGTCCAACAATCAACTGCGGTCTAACCAACTGAACCACCTGGCCAGGGAGGAAAGGTTTTGATCTGAGCTCTGAATAAGCATAAATAGTATTAATCTATGTCATAGATCTACAGTTTAGAATGTACATGGTATGTTTTTGAGTCAGACTACTGATCAATGAGCACTATAAATCATCCTAAATTCTAAGCAGTTTTCAGTGAAATGGAAGATAAAATAATGGTGATCTTGATCCCTTTTGTGCTCTTGGGTGAATTCTTAAGCCCCAAATCTGTGTATTCTTCATGCACAACATTCTTTTGGGGGAACACAGTCCCAAAATTTGTTGAAGACTAGATGAGGGAATGCTTTACTGTATGTTTATTCTGTGGGAACTATACCTGTGGAGTTCGTTATTATGAATAATTTGTCAAAGATTGTAGGTCTGTGCTCAAATTCAAGTATTACTATGGCTTTCTAAATTAAGTGAATGTGTAATTGATATTTCTTTTGTTGGTTCTCAGTATGCCCTTTCAGGTATTTATAGAAGTAGGTTTGATAATCAAGCATACATTGTATACAGCTTTATTAGTAAGCTTATGTTATTGACTGAGTATATAATGATACTCTTGGCAGAGTGCTCATTAATGCCATTCAGTTATTTGAATGACACTAGTGCTTAAGTTTAGGGAAAGAACTTTTGATCTGATTGAATATAATTAACTTCAGAACTGTTTTATTGACCATTTAAACTTAAAGTTATAAGAAAATGTGCTTCATCATTTGAAGAGTTTTAGGATAGTATAAATGAACAATTTGACTGAATGTTGAATTTTTATGTAAACGTATCATGGTATAAAAGCTGAATTTGAAAAATGAAATTTCATTTTTGATTAGGGCATATCATCTTAAAAATTCAATTTTTTTATACTGTGTACATTTACATAGATATATTTCCTAGATACTACAGCTTTGTAAAACAAAATGCTATTTCTAAACAGGGAACTAATTGGCTAATGCTTTAAGATAATTAAAAGAGGGATTGACCTACATTGAGTCAGGGAGAATGCTGCTTACTTAACAAGATCTCTGTGTTGGACCCTCTATAGAAGAAAAGGCTACCGATGAGAACAGCTTGTAATATTTGAGCAAAGAGTGAATATTAAGATAAATTTTAAATTACGATGGTGTTTTTTTGGTTAACACATAAAATTTTTATGATGTCACTATGAAAAATTCTAGGAGTCCTATAATATTTTTGAAAAGTGATATTAGTATGGGCTTTTTATCACTGAAGAATTATACTGCTTACATTGTATGCATGTATTTTCTACAGGGTCCAACACCAATAATTTCCCTTTTTATTAATAAGATCATAAGTATGTAATTCTGAAACATAATATCACATTCAAGCACACCATGTGACATTGTAGGTGAAATGTTCAAATTAAAACTATAAATTATTACTCTCATATTATTACCCTACCAACCACACGCAAGCAGGCCTTCTGCTGGACCCTGTATTTTGGTCACATTTCCTAGGCACAGTGGCATATTAACAATTTTTAGTACTCACCATGATTTCAAGAGTCCAGGGGAGGTAGTGCTTGGAATGTGGAATAATAATGGCAGTAGCTTAATAGTAGTGGTTCAACAATTTTTCTCAAGTACCACTGCATGTTGTGCATTACTTTAGGCATTGGAATACAAATGTGATAGAAACACAGCCCTATTGTAAAGTGCCTACATTATTTTTTTAAGATTTTATTTATTTATTTTTAGAGAGAGGGAGAGAAACATATGTGAGAGAAACAGTGGTCGGTTGCCTCTCATGCCCCCAACTGGGGACCTGGCTTGCAACCCAGGCATGTGCCCTGGCTAGGAATCGAACCGGCAACCCTTTGGTTCACAGGCCAGTGCTCAATCCACTGAGCCACACCAGCCAGCACAGTACCTGCATTCTAATAACGTGTACACACACACATACAGACACCTGCAGAAATTATTAAATCTTCTACTATACTTGGGTCTTCAGCAAATTATGTAGAGGATAGCATGGGAACACAAAGAGTGGTCATTCTGGAGATTTGAGTGGAAGAATCAGCAAATATGTCATAGATCAGATTCTAAAGACAACTATTTTTTGAGTTTTAAACAGATGCCTTTAATTACATAACAATTCAGTCAGCATGATAGTACTATTATAGTGGGAGCTAATAGAGTTGTATTGCTTGCATAATTTTTTTCAGTAATTTTTTAATCCTCTCAGAACATCAGTCAGTCGCCTCCTTCACATGTCCTAAATCTTTTTTCTTTTAAAGTATTTTATTTATTTACTTTTAGAGAGAAGGGAAAGGAAGAAGAAAGAGAGGGAGAGAAACATCCATGTATGAGAGATATATCGATCAGTTGCCTCCTACATGCCCCCAACCAGGGACCTGGCCAGCAACCCAGGCATGTGCCCTGACCAGGAATCAAACTGATGACCCCTTGGCTTGCAGGCTGGCACTCAATCCACTGAGCCACACCAACCAGGGCAGACTTCACATTAGAATTTAAAATATGTAGTTAAAGGAAAACTTAACCGGGATCTTTGCAACAGGTTAAATATTTAACCACTTCAAACAAGTGATTTGGTACTCTCACCTAGTTCTCAAAATGTACTGTGACATCTAGCTTTCCATATCAAAGCACATAACTTCATTAGCAAATGTTCCTTTGTTTTAGACTTAAAGTGACATCTGGTTTATTAAAGAACACACTAACAATTACAAAGCTATTATTTTAATAACATTTAAACAGTTTTATCAAGGTATAATTCATATACCATAAAGTTAACTTGGAAGTGCTCATTTCATTGGTTTTTGGTGTATTTGCAGAGTTGTGCAAACATCACTACACCTGATTTAGAATGTTCTCATTACTCCAAAAATAAAGTCAATAACCATTTTCAGGTGCTCCCCATTTCCCCTCCTCGCTCAGTTCAGGCAGTCACTAATCTTTCTATTTCTATTTATTTTTATAATATTTTAACTTGCAACATTATTGTTCTCGTGCCTATTCCAGAGCATTGGATCAGAGGTTTAAAATCTCTTAAACTAGCCAAATTTACAAGTCCTGTGACAGCCTCACTCAGAAAACATTCAGTCAATTTTTTCCTCATGTTATAATTGTTCCATGTTCTAAGAGTTATTTATTGTTTAATCTGGAGCATGTTTAAAATCCTCTGTTTGCACCACTTGTTAGGGGGATACTAAACTCACTGAATTAGAAGGAATAAACCCTTTCTGTTCAGACTCAAAACTAAGTTTGTTCTGTTTGTGTCAACTACTCCAAGGTAGGAATCTTCTGTGGCATGCACCATTATCTTCAATAATAATGTCAGCTTCATCACTTTCTTCATCCTTTGGCTCAACGTTCAGTTCAGTCTGCTGTATATAGCCTAGAAGGCTGCTATCAGTGGATTTGTTGGAGCTGTCAGAAGTCCTACTGTTCTTAATATTATTCTTCTGATTTGTCTTGCTGTTTTGACAAGGTTGCAGCTGTCTGCAATCATCGTGTCTGTTACTTGATCAAAACTCTACCCTGAAACTTCTGCATCATCATTAACAGCCAATAGACTTGTCCAGGGAGCCAGACCTCCTGGAACAAGCTAGGATATAAAGAGATCCCTGGGACCTTTCTAAGCCATGTGGTATCTCCCTTAGACTGAAAGCATTCCAGTTATTGAGTGCTAGAGAATGTTCAGTGTTGTGTTTAAAGATGAACTAACCCTACGATGTGTTTCCGGGTGAATATCAACATCTGTAATAGAAAACAGGTATACAGTCTTAGGGCATACAAGTGACTGGATACGGCTTTTTCTCTGTGCTTGACAGAACACAGTGCATTGGTTAAAACATTTTACTTCTTCTTTAGCATGTTTGTATCAGAGGCACTGTTGTCTGTTGCTTCCTTTTTTATTTTAAAGATTTTATTTACTTTTAGAGAGGGAGGAAGAGAGTGCTGGCCTCTGAACCCAAAGGTTGCCGGTTCGATTCCCAGTCAGGGAAAATACCTGTGTTGTGGGCAAGGTCCCCAGCTGAGGGCGTGTGAGAGGTAACCAACTGATGTTTCTCTCCCTCTCTTTCCCCCTCCCTCTAAAAGTAAATAAAGTCTTTAAAAAAGGTATGCAGGCTAGTGTAAAAAAAACTTTCAGCCCTGGCCAGTGTGTAGCTCAGTTGGTTGGAGCGTTGTCCTATAAATTGAACAGTTGAGGGTTCAGTCTCCAGTTGCGGCATGTATGAGAGGCAACCAAGCAACGTTTCTGTCTCACATGAATGTTTCTCTCCCTCTCCCCCACCCTTCCTCTCTCTCTAAAATCAATAAGCATATCCTCTGGTGAGGATTTAAAAAATTAACTTCCAGGTCTTGTCCATGAGTGTATGTTTTCATGCAGTAGCAGTCTAATGTACATCCTATTTTATATTATTTCCCATTAAAATAGCTTTTGTTTCATATATTTAATAATAAAAACCTGGGGAAACAAACTTTTGTGTTATAGTCAGATACCAGGTAGGTGGGTCTTTTGTGTGTGTTTTTCTCTGTCCTCCAACTTCCTGTATTCCCATATGATTGATCGCTGGATTAGCAGTCAACCTCCTCTCCTTGGCCCCTGCCTATGGCTCTCTTTATCTAGTTGACTAAGCTGTATGTATATGTATATTTTAAACACATCTCACATCTTGAACTCTTCCGTACCCCTCATATTAATGTGTAACACTACTTGATTCTTTGTTTTGTGAATGTGTGCTGCTATAGTGCCATTTTTTCCCCAAGCACTGTTTCCCTCAGGATTTCTGACTGTCTAGCCCATTTATGTTAAGGCTTCCTTTGACTATCTTTTCTCTGTGCCTTCTTACCTTTCTGCTTACCCACTAAAAAGGCTGAATATGCTTTCATAAAGAAGCCTTGCTGTCTCAGCATACTTTATTGCATTTAGACATTTTCACATCCATGGACCTTTTTATTACCCTTCTCCAATATCCATACCCTATTTTCTTCTGTATTCTCAATTCCTGTGTTCTGTATCCTTGCTAAACATCATCTTCCCCACCTTCATTTCACTTAAACAATTTTTTAAATTTTATTTTATTTTACATTATTTATTGTTGTTCAAATACAGTTGTCTCCGTTTTCTGGAGTGTCCCCACCACTCCCCCCCACCCCAGCCATCCCCACCTCCCACCCTCGATGCTATCGCCATTTGGCTTTATCCATAGGTCCTTTATAGATACTCCTTGATGACCCTTCCCCTTTTTACCCTGGTTATCCCCTCCCCTATCCCCTCTGGTCACTGTCAGTTCTTAATTTCAATGTCTCTGGTTTTGTTTGCTTGCTTGCTTGCTTGTTTTGTTGATTAGGTTCCACTTCTAGGTAAGATCATACAGTAAACTATTTTTTAAAAGTCCTCTTACCCTTTCTTTTGGTGCCTTCCTCCAAACCCAAGTTTTCTGTGTTTTGTCAGTCATCTTTCTCCCTTCTACTCTTAACCTCTCTGGTAATTTCACTTTTTAAAAGATTTTATGTATTCTTAGAGAGAGAGGAAGGGGAGAGAGAGACAGATGTGGGAGAGAAACATCAGTTGGTTGCCTCTCACATACCCCCAAATGGGGAACCTGGCCCGCAACCCGGGCAATGTACCCTGACTGGGAATCAAACCCACAACCTTCTGGTTCACTGATCCACACCAGCCAGGGCTGGTAATTTCATTTTTTCACTCTTCTCCAAAAGCTTTCACTCTGATAACGTATATGTAGTGTTCATTTGAGGGCTTCCGAATAGATATCTGCTTTTCAAAACAGTGAAATCTAAACTATTAGTTTAGGAATAACCCCCGGGAAGATGAGGTCTCAACTTGAAAGCTTCAGGGATTCTCCTAGTATCAAATGATGGAGTTTTATATAATATCTGAAATAGGGTGGCTGCTTTAACCATACAAAATGTACACAACTGTGAAATGAGAATAGATTGCTGATTTTGTACTTCTGTTTTGATTGACCTGAGGAATAAAACATCTCCGAAGGTAATTTTCATGTGGATTGTACTGAGCGTTAATTCTTCAGGGTAATTATAGACTTGGAAATATTTAATACTTGCTCATAGTCCATGCCAAAGTGTCTTCCAGTGGTAGGAGGAACTCATATTCTACAAGGCAATCCAGTTCATTTTGTACTGCTATTTTTTAAAGATTATTTTTTAAATTTACTTTTAGATAGAAGGGAGGGGAGGGAGAAAGAGGTAAAAAAAACATTGATGTGAGAAACAGATCAGTCGCCTCTCATATTTGCCCCAACTGGAGACCAAACGTGCAACCCAGGCATATGCCTTGACAGGGAATCAAACCAGCAACCTTTTGCTTTGTGGGATCATGCCCAACCCACTGGGCCACACCAGTCAGATGTGCTGCTATTGATTATTTTAACTGTTCATCCTTGTATAGAATTAAAGTCTCCAGTCTATAGTTATATTTCTTGATTTTAATTCTGCTCTCAAGCTTCACAGAATTTAGGTCCCTTTTCTACATGACAATGTCTTAGATATCTAACCATAGTTATTATATCCTCTATAACCCTCCCCTCACATTTTTTTTCCTTTTGAAATAACCACTCTCTGCCCCTCCAACTATTGCTCATAGGACACCATTTTCATCATCTGGATTGCTCTTTAGGGACATTACACTTTGTTAACGTCCCTTCTAAATTTGTTCAGAACTTAAAATAATAGGCAAAGTGTATCTGAATTGGCTCTGGATGTTGCACATATGGACATTAATGCAGCCTGGAGTTGCTTTAAGTTTTTTATCAGTCATGTAATGTTGGCTCATAGTGAATTGGTAATTAACTAAAATCCCAAGATTTTAATCTGCTTTGCCTTCATGTGACTTCTTTCCAACCAGGTTTCCATCTTCTTTAGTTGTGCGACAGATTTTTTAAATCAGAATGTAAAACTTACACATATCTCTGTTAAATTTTATCTCATTGCTCCTGACTGATGTGGCTCAGTGGACTGAGCACTGGCCTGCAAACTGAAAGGTCACTGGTTTGATACCCAGTCAGGGCACATGCCTGGGTTGCAGGCCAGGTCCCCAATTGGGGGCGTGTAAGCAGCAACTGATTCATATTTCTCACATATCAATGTTTTCCTCCCTCCCCCTCTCTCTAAAAATAAGTAAATAAAATCTTTTTTTTTTTTAATTTATCTCATTAGGCTTTCATCCAGTCTTGGTTTCTTTGAATCTTGATTCTTGTCATTCAGTTTATGCTGATTCAACAAAGGGCCTTGAAACTAGTATCATAATGTTTTCAGATATCTGAGAAGTGATAATCAAAAGTTATGGAGACTATCTTCCAAAATTGTTGTATGCAGCTATAACTCAGCTCTTTAGGTATATATGAATTAATACCATTGTAAATTGACAAGGCCCAGAAAGACTGATATCCACTGCCAGCCTGCAAGACAGAAGCCTTGTGTTGAACAGTATTCTAAGAGGGGTGATGTTCCGAGACATATTGTGCCAACATAATGCCAAAAGAGCTCGTTATTCTTCCCAAGAAATCAGTTAATGCGCAGATGAAGTAGAGACAGTGTCATTGTGACTATTCTTTTATTTTGCATTTCACAAGCATGTACCCAGTACATACAGTGTTAGGAAACATGTGAGATTTGGAGAATCAGGGTTGCCTCCCTGATTTACGCCTATTGTCCCAGGGTAATTGTTAGTAGCATCACTTTTCGCTGTCAAAAGTGTCCAGGTTAGGAGGATAAATAACTGGCCATATTTTTCATAACCCAACTACTTCCTTTAAGGTTTTGGAATTGGGTTAAATGTTACACAGCTATAATTTGCCAGATTTAATGAGGCTGCAGTAGTACTTAACATTTGCATAGATAGTTCCTTAACCGTGGGAAGTCGGTAGCAAAAGCAACTACACATATTTAGTATTCCTCCTGAGCTACCATCTAGAGGGCAGTATTATATACAGCTAAAGTGATCCAATTCCAACCAAAAAATGGCCTCTTTGTTTACACATGAAAATCAGAAACTTTTGATGTTCTTAAAGAACTCATTGGAACCAATATTGTGAATAACTTATCTTTTATTAAACAAAAAAGTAAAGAAATAGTAAAAATTAATTCATTAGCATTCTGAACATTCCTTTTAAAAATTTGTAGAAACTGAACTTTGATGCCTTGAATATATAATGATCCATTATAACAATTATGCGTAGGCTTTAAAAATCTGCATATTTTATGCTTCTTTCGTGGTTTTCCTGATTAATGATTTTACATGGTTAATTTTAATATATTCTGCATCACAGTTTCTGTATTTATGTAAAATAAGCACTTAAAATGAATACTACTTGCTTAAATATTACTTTCCTCTAAAAGAGAAAACAAAATTGCTAGTTTTAACTTTAAGACTTGAACTCAAGTATTTAGAATTTGAATATTTCTTAGAGATTGTGTAATTTTAATGTCGTCAGTAATTTCTTAGTTCCTGATATCAGAAGTGATTGCCTGTGTTTCACATTTTGGATTTCCTAATGTAATGTTCTCTTTTTAGAAAAGGTGGACAAGTCCTATTTTCAAGAGAAGATGACTCTTAACTGTTTTGAAGGATCTAAAACTTGTGTACCTGCAGACATCGATAAAGATGAAGAATTTGTAGAAGAGCTTAATAGATTAAAAACTTTTGCTAATTTTCCAAGTAGTAGTCCTGTTTCAGCATCAACGCTAGCACGAGCTGGTTTTCTATATACTGGTGAAGGAGACACCGTGCGATGCTTTAGTTGTCATGCAGCAGTAGATAGATGGCAATATGGAGACTCAGCAATTGGAAGACACAGAAAAGTATCCCCAAATTGCAGATTTATCAAGGGCTTTTATTTTGAAAATAATGCTGCGCAGCCTACAAATTCTGGTATCCAAAATGGTCAGTACAAAGCTGAAAATTATCTGGGGAACAGAAACCATTTTGTTTTAGACAGGCCATCTGAGACTCACACGGACTATCTTTTGAGAACTGGACAGGTTGTAGATCTGTCCGACACCATCTACCCAAGGTACCCTGCCATGTGTAGTGAAGAAGCTAGATTAAAGTCATTTCAGCACTGGCCAGATTATGCCCATTTAACCCCAAGAGAGTTAGCTAGTGCTGGACTCTACTATACAGGTGTTGATGATCAAGTGCAGTGCTTTTGTTGTGGTGGAAAACTAAAGAATTGGGAACCTCGTGACCGCGCATGGTCAGAACACAAGCGACATTTTCCTAATTGCTTCTTTGTTTTGGGCCGGAATGTTAATATTCGAAGTGAATCTGATACCCTGAGTTCTGATAGGAATTCCCCAAATTCAACAAATTCTCCAAGAAATCCAGCCATGGCAGATTATGAAGCACGGATCGTTACTTTTGGGATGTGGATGTACTCTGTTAACAAGGAGCAGCTTGCAAGAGCTGGATTTTATGCTTTAGGTAAACCTTATTATAAAATCAGGCTAATAAATAACTTTCCAACTGTCCCAGGGCTCCTAAAAAGTAAATAGATTCCTTTAGCCCCCCTGAACTGTTAAATATTTAGGTGTAGACTGGCATGATTATATCACTAATTCTGTTAACCCATATGTTGAATACGTAATGTGACCACTGAATTTATATGAAAAGGAGTACTATATTAACAGTCATGTTTATCTTCATGTAATTGTTTTTTGGAGAAGAATAACATGCAAAAGATGATAGGTATCCCTGATAAAAGAATGGGTTGGATAGTAACACTAACTATAATTTATTGAGTGCCTACTCTATGTGCTCAATACATATATTAAATGCATTTTCTCTACACCTCTTAAGAAAATAAGAAAAGTTAGTATCAAAGAGTTTAGTTTGGCTGATATTAAAATTACTATCTGCCTTTTGTACAGAGACTATATATTTGAAAGCTGCCCTATATAATGCCTTTTTGCTTCAAATGAGCACTTTTCAAATGGACTACCGTGGGCATGTCAGGAAGAGCCGTATCAATTATTTAATAATTTACTTACATAGTGTCATACAGGTTTTGGTGTCATGTAGCTGTAACCTTAGAGAAACTTATCTTGTAATTTCATTATGCATTAAACTTTATTATTAAAGTTTCATAATTTGAAAAGGTAAACTTTGGGCCCCAAATGAGATATGTTAAAAAAGAATAACAATTGTAATTTTCTACGTAAAAATTGGGTAGTTTCATTTTTGTTCTATAAAATACCTCAAGTTGAATCAGTGAATTTAATGTGTATTTCCTCCTCAAATGATCATATCTATTACTTAGATGTGAGTTTGAATGTATTTTTAATAGTTTATATTTGTCTTTTTCCATTACCATTATTCTTTCTTATACCCTCCTCTGCCTCCACCCTTCCACTCCCTGTCTTCCATGTCTATGAGTTCCTTTTTGCTAGATCCTATGACCCCCAACTGCCCCCACCAGAGTGAATGTCTTTTTTTAACCTATACATTTTTATGTAACTTAGAAATGCTTGATTTCATGGTGTTAAAGAAGGGGTATTTTGTGTAAGCTTCTAATTGTATAAAATACATGTATTTTTACTTGTGTGTTTTCTTAGGTGAAGGTGATAGAGTCAAGTGCTTTCATTGTGGAGGAGGTCTAAGTGATTGGAAGCCTAGTGAAAACCCTTGGGAAGAACATGCTAGATGGTTTCCAGGGTAAGGTATTTAAATGTTCATTCAATAACAGCCAAGCTGGACAGGGTACAGTAGAAAGACTTGAATAGCTTTTCACCTCAACTATTTTTGCCTTCCCAAGCCTTGAAATTCACACCAGGTTTATAAAAATGGGATCACCTACTTTATGGGGGGTGGGAAACACCTAACCTTCTCTGGTGACAAAAACATTCATTACTTGTATATTGTATTGATGACATTCAGAGGATTCCATTTCTAAACACCAAATTAGGAATGTGTACTTTAGTTGTTGGAAGTAGGCTTTTTTACAGTGAATACAAGAGAACCCACAATAAGTAGCATAACAAAGGGAGCATTTTGTGGCTCCTTAGAAATACTGAAATGTAAGTTAATGGAATTAAGATGATGGAGATGATATCATATACTTTGCTAATTTTCCTGCTACTAAAGTTAACCTTCTTGTTTAGGTGTAAATATCTGTTAGAAGAGAAGGGGCAAGAATATGTAAACAACATTCATTTAACCCACTTACTTGAGGAGTCTGTGGTAAGTCAAATATTGTAGAATATGTATTTTCAGATACTATGTAAGTTGTTTTACAATGATTTCTTGGAGTAAAAATCACAGTGTTGTATTTTTTTTAAAGATTTTATTTTATTTTTTAGAGAGGGAAGGGAGGGAGAAAGAGAGAGAGATAAACATCAATGTGGGGTTGCTGGGGGTCATGGCCTGCAACCCAGGCATGTACCCTGACTGGGAATCGAACCTGTGACACTTTGGTTCACAGCCCACGCTCAATCCACTGAGCTACGCCTGCCAGGGCACAGTGTTGTATTTTAAATCAATAATGTATGGTGAGCTTTAAAAGGGAGATCTTGAAAAGTGCTTGTTATTCTTAACCTGAAGCAAATTGGTGAAAGGGAATTAGGATGAACTGATTTAATATCACTATAGGCAAAAAAAAGGGGGGGGGCTTGAAGAACAAAAATACTTTAATTTATCAGCCTTCTGGAATTTGACTTTTGTACTTTGTATTTTGTACTCATAAATAGTTTTAAACTACTTATAAGTACAACTTTGGGAGAGCACAGTCACCATTATAGTTCTGCCATCAACTATATTGCCTCAATCAAGTTGTTTAAACTCCCTGGATGTCAGCTTCTTCTCTGTAAAGTGAATGGGTTGGGCTAGATGACCTTTTAACTTCCTTCTAGCTTCACTGGGCTGTACCCCTTGTGTATATTCACATGTTGAGTTAGAATAAAGCCAATTTTTAATTCATGATTACTATAACTTTTCAAATTGAGTTAATTTGCCTTCTACCAAAAAGAATTTTAACTTACAATTTATATTTCTATTTTAGGGAAGAAATGATGAGAAAACACCATCACTAACTAAAAGAATTGGTAAATATGCTTATTATAATAAATATACTTTTAATTTCATTACCACCTTATACTTGTTATTTATAAGGTAGAAAGGTAAACATATTCTTTCAGGTTCACCAAGGTGTATTTGAGGTGAGATTTGCTATAAATTTAAGAAGTAATGAAGTGCCTATAGATTTCAGTAGGATATTTATATATATAGAACATTCTTATGGAGGTTGGACAGTTAGCTTTTCCAGGCTTGGGAGAAGCAGCTACAGGCTGCCCATCACCACTTCTGGGGCTTTTTAGTTTCAAAAATAGTAGAAAGTTTAATTTAGAATATGTCTAGTGATTCCCCACGTTCTATACTCATAGCAAGAGAATACTGTATGTATTTATAAATATGCTTGAGGAGAGCCACTTTCATAAGGCTTTTGTAATGGAAATAAATAATCAAGTTTAAGAAGTCATTTATTCCAGCCTGTATTTTTGAAATTATCCAGAAACAAAGAGACTGTAACATTTCTTGATAATCATCTTTACAATGCATACTATTATTTTTATGACTAATAAGACTCTTGGTTTGGGATTTATGTTTTTTAATTGAGACAATAATTTATTTAGCAAAATTTTCGCCATCATAAAGTATAGATTTTGGTGTTTTTAGTATATTCACAAGGTTGTGCAACCATCCCTGTTATTTAATTACAGAACATTATCATAACCCCAACACGAAACCCCAAACCCATTAGCAGTCACCCCCCATTGCTGCCCCCACATCCCCAGCCCCAAGCAACCACTAATCTACTTCTGTCTGTATGAGTTGGCCTATTCTGGTTATTTCATATTAGATGGAATCATAATGGCCTCGAGGTTCATCCATTTTGTAGCAGTCATATATGAGTATTTCTTTTTTATGGTGGAAAACTATTTCTTTGTATGGCTAATACATCTTGTTTATTCATTTGTCAGTTGGTGGACATAGTGATGCTGCTATGAACATTTATGTACAAGTTTTTGTGTGGACATATGTTTTTAATTCTCTTGGGTATATTTTTAGGGATGGAGTTGCTGGGCCATATGGTAACTCTTACGTTTAACCTTTTGGTAAACTACATTCCCACCAGCAATGTGTGAGGGTTCCAGTTTGTTTCTCCACATCCTTGTGAACACTTGTAATTATTTGTCTTTTTATTACAGCCATCCTGTGGGTATGCAGTAGTATCTCATTGTGTGTGTGTGTGTGTGTGTGTGTGTGTGTGTGTGTGTTTCCCAGATGGCTAATGATGTAGGGCATTTTTCACCTGCTTAGTGACCATTTGTATGTCTTTGGAAAAATGTCTGTTCATCTCCTTTGCTCATTTTTTGGTTGGGTTATTTGTATTTTTATTATTGAATTGTAAGAGTTTTTTATACATTCCAGTTCTTTTTATATGTAAGTCCTTTATCAGGTACATAATTTGCAAATATTTTCTCCCATCTTGTAGGTTGTCTTTTCACTTTCTTGTTGGTGTTCTTGAAAGCATAATAAATTTCTAATTTTGACCAAGTCAAATTTATCTGTTTTTTGTTGTTGTTGTTGTTGTTGCTTATGCCTTGAAGTCATATCTAAGAAACCATTGCCCAATCCAGGGTCACCTGTTTTCCTTTAAGAGTTTTATGGTTTTAGCTCTTATATCCAGGTCTTTGATCCATTTTGAGTTAATTTTTGTAAATGGTATGAGGTAGCAGCACATTTAATTCTTTTTCATGTGGGTATCCTGTTGTTCTTACTTTTGGTTTTCAGCAAGTTGACCTTCAGGTACCTGCAGGATATCCAAGTAGGTGAATGTTAAAACCTCAAATTCATAAATGACAGTGAAATTGTGGTAGTAAGGAAAGTATCCAGAGAAATTGGGGGAAAAAAAAGAGGGAGAGATCACATGAGGGAACCATCAATATCTAATCGGGTGGGCAGGAGGAGCCACAAAAAATTGGGGGAAGCTGACTTCTGGACATCTCCACCTAGAAATCTCAAAAACAGCTCAAATTCAGCTTCTCTTTTGAAAACCACTCAGACAAATTCAGCCCTGCTCTATTCCCCCCATGTTAGTTAATAGTATCACAATTCACAAAGTTGGCCCATAATTTGAGTCATTATAAGCTCTTTGTTTTCTTTCGTCTCACTACATTTAATTAATCACCAGGTCTGATAAAATTCCACCTTTTTAATATTGTCTAAAGTCCAGTGGTTCTGCCTTGGTTCCTCCCCTTTCTCATGCAGGCTATTGTAGCAGTCTCTTAACTGGTCTTTTATTTGCACTCTAACCTCCTGACTGAATTTCTATCAAACACAACTCTTAAGTTACTTCCCTACTTAGAAAATGTCTTTTGTTACCATACTGTTTCTTACAATCAAATCCCTGCATGTCCTGATCAGTATCCACCCCCAAGTTATATTCTTACTTTTGTTGCCATAGATTAGATTTGAACATCTTATATATGTAGTCATACAATATGTAGTGTTTGTCTCTAGTTCATCATTACGATGACATTTTACTCTCTATGAGACTCATCATGTTGTCTATGGTAGTAGTTCATTCTTCTTTCTTGCTGTGTAGTGTTTGAATATAGCATAATTTACTGAGCCATTCACCTGATGATGTTTGAATTTCCAGTTTGGAGCTGTTATAAATAACGCTGCTGTGAATATACTTATGTATGTCTTTGGTAGATATGCGCATCATTTTTAATACTCAAGAGTGGAATTGATGAGTGAGTGGGTATGATTCTCCTTTTTAGCATTTTTTTACATAACTGTATCCTACTTTGAGCATCATAAAAGTGAGTTTTGGTTTGCTTCCTTGCCTCAGCTGGTTCACCCCCCTTATCTATAGAAACTAAGTCTGAGAAATAGGAAACTGATACGTTCAAAGTCATACCAGGAGGTCCCCCTATTTCCCATTAATTTTTCCAAATAATTGCTAGGGACTTGGTAAAGAAGACATCCGCTCTTTAAGTACCTTAGGTTGGTTGTTAATGAGAACATGTGATTTAAAAAATGTTCAGATTTTTTAAGCATTTAACACTTACCTGTTTTACTTTATTTTGCACTATTTCATAAAGTCATTAAAGCATCAAATCTTAATTCATAGTGCTGCAAAATACTCCATTTTCAGTTGTAAAATTCTGAAAGTGATCCTTCAGTGCCTAAATATTTCAAAATCTTCTGTTCAGAGCAGCTTTGGTTTGTTGGGGGGTTTTTTCTTGCTGCTTAAATTTTTTTTACTAAAGTTTGTGTTGAGTTGTGTTAATGAAAATGATTGTTTCAACTGTGTTCTTCCTCACCGATTTTCATTTCAGATGATACCATCCTCCAGAATCCTATGGTACATGAAGCTATACGAATGGGGTTCAATTTCAGGGATATTAAGAAAATAATGGAGGAAAAAATTCAGACATCTGGGAGCAACTATACATCACTCGAGGTTCTGGTTGCAGATCTAGTGAGTGCACAGAAAGACAACACACAAGATGAATCAAGTCAGACTTCCTTGCAGAAAGGTATGCCTGGCTGGTTTTAAAAAGCAAGAGACACCTAACAGTGCTTCATTATGGATAGTATCTTAAGGACTTCGTGACCCATTAATTTTCCTCCTCTCACATCCCCCTTAGAATAAACATTTTGTAACATTTTATTATGGAAAATGTCAAACATCTTCAAAAGTGGAGAGAACAATATAATGAACCCTGATGTACCCATCAACCAGCTTCAGCAATTCATAGCACTTTTGAAATCTTGTTTCATGTCTTCCCACAATGTTTTTTTTGTTTGTGTGTGTGTGTTTGCTATAGTATTTCACAGTAAATCCTAGACTTCCTATATATCATTTACCTTGAACACTTCAATACATATCTAACAAGGACTTTTTAAAAAAACTTTAGTATTGTGTGTTAGTCTGCTTGGACTGATAAAAGAGAATGCCATAGACAGGGTGGATTAAACAGCATTTATTTCTCATGAATCTGGAGGCTGGGAAGTTTAAGATCTAGATGCAGGTAGATAGAGTCCCTGATGAGAGAACTCCTTCCAGGCTTGCAGGTGGCTGCCTTCCCTGTGTCCTCACATGGCTGAAAGAGAGCACTCTGGTTTCTCTTCCTTTTATTTGTTTGTTTGTTTATCTGTTTATCTATTTATTTATGTATGTATTGTAAGGACATAGATCCCATCCTGGAGCCTCACCCTCATGACCTCATCTAAACCTAATTAGCTCCCAAAGGCCCTGTCTCCAACTACTGTCACATTGGCTGTTAGGGCTTCAAAATATGAGTTTTGGGGAGATAGACATTTAGTCCATAACATAGTATGATCACACTTAAACAGTATGAACACTTAAAGCTAGAGTGAAGTATTAGCAGAGGTAAACTATTAATCTGGGGGGGTGGGGATCTATGCCCAGAGCATCACCATCTCAAGTAAAGGGCTCCATGCAATGCTGAAATAAGGTAGAAAAAGTAGAGTTGATATCAGCATTTGGTAGGCATGACATTTCATTCCGTTGTGGTCTGTATAAGGAATCTCTCAGTCAGAACCAAGAGAAACCTTAAAGATGATATAACTTTCATTACTTCAGTGAGAAAACGGAAGTGCAGATGTGCTCTTGCCCAAGATCACTCAGATAGTTGGGAGTGAAATTCAGGTTTCTGGAGTTCTGGTCCAATGTTAATTTTTTAATTAAAAAAATTATGGTGCAATACACATAACAAAATTGATCATCTGAACCATTTTTAAGTTTACAGTTCAGTATTATTAAGTACATTCACTGTTGTGCACCCAGCATCCAGAACCCTTTTCATCTACAGAACTGAAAGTCTGTACCCATTAAACAGCAACTCCCCATTCCCCTTCCTGCCAGCCCCGGGCACACAGCATTCTGCTGTCTGTCTCTCTAAAACCGACTACTCTAGGTATCTGGCCCATTGTTATTTTCTACTCACTGCAGCATCACATCCAAAAGTAATGTATAAATTACTTTATTGTTTTCCTCCCGTTTTTAAACTACAAAGCTACTTTTAATACTTTGGGATAAACCCCACAGGACTAAAACACACTCAGGAGGGGTAATCCCTTCACACACTGCCCCCCCCCCAGGAATGGTTCATGGGAACAGAAGCTATCTGGGGGGAAGGAAGAGCAAAAGAGACCCAGTATAGACTTAAGGCAAAGGCAACGCCATCAGTGCTGGAACCTTGGAGCACTACAGGAGGAAACTTGAGTATGGTGGGGCTGGTTCCAGGCACATAGGTAAAGGACAAGAGGTTTGGATACGAAGCCACCAAGGTACTCGGGTTCCTCCTCATTTGCCTTTTTGTGCTGCTGCTGCTGCTTCCTGATCTCCAGCCCCTTTGCTTACCGAGTGGCAACAGTAAGCCCATCATCTTGGTGCTTTTCCTTAACCACGTGGCTCTGCTCTTTCATATTCTTCTGGTTGAACTCAGGCTGCTTATTGCTGGTTGTGACAGTCGCAAGAATATGTGTTTCATTCTCACTTTTATATGATGTAAGTCAGTTTATAATGCTGTCCCTTTACTTAAGTTGTTTCCTTTGTCCCGAATGCCTTTTCCCTGTCTGTATACCTGATTTCATTCCCCACTGCCCTCCCCTCCATTCCCTAAATCCATCTTGTGAACTAACCCATCCTTCAAGGCTCAGCACAGAGGTCATGTCTTTAATGTTTTCCCCAGGACCCACAGCAGAGTTCAGAGCTTCCACTTCTCTACTCAGTACTCTTAGAGCACTTATAACATTATTTTTGAACTGCTTTCCTTTTTTTTTTTTCCTGCCCATTAGACACAAGCTTCTTGAGCCTAGGTGCTTTATGTTCTTGTCTCTGGTAAGTTCCAGGTTTGGGCCTATAGTTTTCAGTATGCCCAGAAGGTTGCCTTTTAAGAAACAGGAGATAAACAGTCTTTTCTAGTCCTGGCTGGCATAGCTCAGTGGATTGAGCGCGGGCTGCGAACCAAGCATCGCAGTTTCGATTCCCAGTCAGGGCACATGCCTGGGTTGCAGGCCATGGCCCCCAGCAACCCCACATTGATGTGTGTGTGTGTGTGTGTCTCTCTCTCTCTCTCTCTCTCTCTCTCTCTCTCTCTCTCTCCCTCTCCCTCTCTCTCTCTCTCTCTCCCCCCCCTTCCTCTCTAAAAATAAATAAATAAATAAAATGTTAAAAGAATAAATATGGGGGGGAACAGTCCTTTCTTACACCCCTAGTCAGGGAAACCTTTCTGAAGCACAAATCTGAACATCTCTCTCTCTAGGTTAAACCTCTTTGCTGGCTCCTAGGGCCCTGAGAATCAAGTTCAAACTCCTTTACATGGGTTGCCAAATGCTTCAGGATGAGGCTCCTCCTAACCTCTTCTGTAGCCTCATTTTGTGCTGTTTCCCCTTCAAATTCTGTTCCTGAGTCTTACCTGTGGACATGTAGGCCCTGTTCTGTCTCTCCCCTTGGAGTCTACTTACACTGTTTCCTCTACCTAGAACACCCTTCTCCCTCTCCCTAATTTATTCCTCTAGGAGGCTTTCCCTTTATGTGTTCATCCATGCACATACTTAACACCCTTCTCGTGTTCTTCCTAACACATTCTAACTACCTTTATCATCACACTGTACTATAATTTCCTGGCTACTTGTGTCACTTACTTGTCTGTGAATGATTTAGGGGTTGAGGTCTATATATGTAATTGTTGTATCTCTAGTGCCCAGAATCTATTTAGGTGTTCAGTAAGTATTGGTTGAATAAAATTAAACCATTATTTCCCAAACCTCTTCTCATGATAGTGTTCCCCAGGAGTTTAAAAGGCATGCCATGAAAAAAGGAGCTCTATTATTAAATAAGGAGATGTGTTACAAATTTCTAAGAAGGGACATATACTACATTATACATCCCTGAACTTGAAAGCAGTGGTTTCCAAATGCCAGTGGGCTCAACCCCAAATATTCTAGATTTGGGAATAGGGCCTAGGAATCTATCGTTACAAATGCCCCAAGTAATTCTCATGTGAGGCCAGATTTAGAAATCACTGGTATACAATGATTACAGAGATTGTCCAAGTACGTAATGCATTTGGAATAGTGCCTGGCACATGGTAGTAAGTGTTATATTACTGTTAACAGCTGCTACTGTTGATTTTGTCATTACAGTTATATAAGACCACAAAACATGGCTTTTGTGGCATATTTGTTAACTTTTCAAAAAACCTAGTTTGGGAAAGGCTGAATTAATAAGCAAGTACTTCACTACCATCCATATGCTGAAGACACCCAAATCTCTATCTGTGATGCTGACTCCTGACCTCAAGACTCGACTCCCCAGTTGCCTGCTGGACATGTTTATATAGATGCCCTGCAAATGCCTCAAAAATGTCTTGAAAAGCCCAGACCTGTGCCTCCTTTTATATTTCCTATTGGCATCACCATCCCCTTGTCAGCCACCCTAGAAATATTGAAATCAACTGTACTTCTTGTTTCTTTCTCATCCCTCACATCCAGTCAGTTGCCAAATCCTACTTGTCCCACTTCAGAAGTGTCCCTCCAACGCCTCCATTCCTGGAATGAGCCATACTGTTTTTTGTGCAGCACTTCTTTTACCTAACCCTTGTTTGTCTGCCTGGCAGATTGCTGGCCAGTTTAAATGTCATTCCTCCACTTCCCTGCTCCCCCCACCCAGCAGCCACCAAGCCATGAAGCTTTCCCCAACTAGTCTGAACAGAAGAACTTGTTCTTTCATCTTGCCCCCAAGCACTTGGTATATATCATTATTAGAGCACTTGCCACTATGTATTTTGTGCTTACCTTCATTGACTCAGCTCACCTCCTTGTCTCCTACCAGCATTCAAACCTCTTAAGAGCAGATGGCATGTGTGAGTCATTCTGTCTCCCAATACTTATTTAGTGTCTGACACGTAGTAGAGGTTGAAATTGTTTCAGTGAATTTAAACAACTAAGAAAGTCTACAATTAACTAATTTCTTTTCTCTTTGTACAGAGATTAGTACTGAAG
This sequence comes from Phyllostomus discolor, assembly GCF_004126475.2. Lineage (NCBI taxonomy): Eukaryota > Metazoa > Chordata > Mammalia > Chiroptera > Phyllostomidae > Phyllostomus > Phyllostomus discolor. Next base: position 74,775,910 of record NC_050198.1, read on the forward strand.
AGCAGCTAAGGCTCCTGCAAGAGGAGAAGCTGTGCAAAATCTGTATGGATAGAAATATTGCTGTAGTGTTCATTCCTTGTGGACATCTGGTCACTTGTAAACAATGTGCTGAAGCAGTTGATAAATGTCCCATGTGCTACACAGTCATTACTTTCAAGCAAAAAATTTTTATGTCTTAATCTAACTCTACAGTAGACGTATTGTGTTCTTATTACTCTCATTGAATGTGTGATGTGAACCAAATTTAAGTAATCAGCATTGAATTCATTAGCATTTGCTCCCAAGAAGAAAAATTGTAAACTGCAGTGTTATAGTTGGCAATCTAAAATTCGAATTTCTGGATTTTCAGAATATTCACTATATTATCTATCCTTTTTCTTTCCTACTATTAATTGAAACCCTAGACTAAGAAGCATCATATTGTAACCGATCACAATGTGTATTTGTGGTACACTGACTTAGCTTCTAAGTGTAAGTGAATTAATCAACTAAATTTTCCATTCTTTTCAGATAGGCCTAGCAGGTGGAGTATTCTTTGTAAATGTGGAGATTGGGGTTAATCTCTCCAATCACATACTTTGTTTTATATGAAAAAGGAGTGAACTGTTCCACCCTGGTGGAAAGATAGACATTATTTTTAGATGTTATGTTAGTCTCTATGCTCTAGATTTTGTCTATTTTCTTTTAAAATTATACATACATACTTGGGTGGATGATTTTACACAATGATTTTGCCATTGTTAAAAGGGTATTAATGATAGAATGCCATCTAGCCTACATGTATCGAATGAGCCGAATGAAAGTTGTGTGCATTTTATTGTATGTATAGAACAACACATTAGAAAAGATAGGTACCAAACTGTTAAATGTGGTTTCTCTTGATGGGGTGGGGGGTGGGTCCCATAGGGGCTTTACAGGGGCCTTTCACTTTCTACTTTTTTCATTTTGTTCTGTTTGAATTTTTGTAAGTATGTGTTACTTTTGTAATCAGAATTTTTAGAAAGTATTTTACTGATTTAAAGGCTTAGGCATGTTCAAATGCCTGCAAAACTACTTAATGCTCAGCTTTAGTTTTTCTAATCCAAGAAGGCAGGACAGTTAACCTTTTTTGGTACCAATGTGAAATTTAAATGTCTTTGTTTGTCCTGCTTTGTGGATGAAAAATATTTCTGAGTGGTAGTTTTCTGACAGGTAGACCATGTCTTCTTCTCTTGTTTCAAAATAAATATTCCTGATTTTGTAAAATGAAATATAAAATATGTCTCAGATCTTCCAATTAATTAGTAAGGATTCATCCTTAATCCTTGCTAGTTTAAGCCTGCCTAAGTCACTTTACTAAAAGATGTTTGTTAACCCAGTATTTTAAACATCTGTCAGCTTATGTAGGTAAAAGTAGAAGCATGTTTGTACACTGCTTGTAGTTGTAGTGAAAGCTTTCCATGTTGAGATTCTCATAATCTTGTAAAGTTTCATGTGAGTTATTGCTGTTAGGATGATTAAGATGTATATAAGACAAAATGTCATGTCTTTTCTCTACTTAACATTTTTTGTTTTCTTGACTAGTAATAGTAGTAGATAACTCTGAAGTAAATGTTCTCTCAAGATCCTTAAAAACCTCTTGGAAATTATAAGCTATTGACAAGGAAAGAAGAACATTTGTTTAAATATTAAAGACAAAATAAAACTTGAATAAGAATCAATATAGATAAAAAAACGAAAGTTTAAAAATCCTTCATAGAATACCCACCCAGGCTTTTTTTAAAAGATTAGATTTATTATTTTTTTTAGAGAGAGAGGAAGGGAGGGAGAAAGAAGGAGAGAACCGTCAATGTGTGGTTTTCTCTCGTGCGCCCCCAACAGGGGACCTGGCCCACAACCCAGGCATGTGCCCTGATTGGGAATTTAACTGGTGACCTTTTTGTTCACAGGCTGGTGCTCAGTCCACTGAGCCATGCTAGCCAGGGCCCACCCAGGCTTTAATTACAAGATTCTCACAACGACCTGTTGTTGTAGAGATGAGTGAAGCATTTTACTGCAGAGAAAAGTACGAGATTAAGACTTAAAAATTATCATTGTTGTATTTTCTGAGAAAGAGTATTGTCATGTTCTCCTAACCTCTGCTTATTATTACTTTAAGTGGTATTCATTTAAAGCATTGCAAATTTAAATGAGAATTTTTAAAATAACAACTGTCCTGTTTTGTTTTACTATTATATATTTATTAAGTTAAAATTTGCATGTGTAGTTTAAGCTTTAAGTTGAAATTACAGGGAGAGAAAAGTGTTATTTAAAGTTTTCAAAAATGTGTTTTCCAGGACATGTCAGCTCCAAGTCAGGTAGTTAGTTCAATGTAGTTGTTGGCTAAGGACTCAATTGTTTTAACATAAGGCCTTTTCTGTTCTGGGAGCCTCAGTTGATTAAAACTCTTCTTTTAAAACTTACGTGTTTAGAATTAAGCAAGACCTTTTTTTCTCCCCATGACTTGTGAAATTTAATGCATGAAGTTGATGTGACTAACAAGTTTATTTTAAGAATTGTTTAGAAATGCTGTTGCTTCAGGTTCTTAAATCACTCAGCACTCCAACTTTTAACCAAATCTTTAAGACTTAACCAATGTTTGTGTTCCCACTTTAAAAACCACTGGATTCTCACTATCTAACATGCAAGAAATGATCACTTACAAGGTCAAGAATATAAGCAGATCCAAATCTGCCTCTCCTCAGAGTAGTTTTCAGTATCTACATGTAGATACTCCTTTTGTGTATAAAGATTTCAAAGTCACCACCTATTTTACTACATTTAGTCACTCGAAGAGTCAAGTTATTTGTAATAAATAGTTATCTTTATTCATAACAATTTGGTGTGTTATCAAAAGCTTTATTTTAATTTTTGAGAAATGGGGTTAGTGTTTATAAATTCCAGTTTATTAATTAATGGCTTTATATCACCTTTTTTGCTAGATTTGTTTTTGTGTGTGTATGTGGTATTGCTTTTTTTTTCCTTTGGTTAGGATCTAAGAGGAGGTAGGTAGGGTGGGTATAGTAAGTGTATATAATGTGATGTGGCCCTGTGTATTATGATCTTCTGTGTTTTTGTTGTTCTGATATTTAAGTTTTGATAGTTGTTTTTCTTCTTTTCATTTTAGTGGATAGGATTGGTATTTTGAACTCTCTGAATGGGAGACTACCACCACAGCATTATTTGCATGTATTGTACCCTTTAGATCCAAATCATTGTTTTATTTCCTGGTTACTCAGATGTTGAATATGGAAGGAGGGAGTTAAAACGTGGGAGAAATGGGATTGGTTGTGTATCATTTCCATTAAAGAAACAAGAAAATAGGAGGGAATATTGGACAGGTGTAGTTATTTTTAGTGAAGTCTGCTTTTTAAAAAAGAGATAGCCATTTCTTCATCTGTGAAATGAGATTAATGCCTATCTTACATTTGTGAGAGTTCAAGATCAGGTATGTAAAATACCTGCTATAAATACTAGTCTCCTTCCTAATACTCTGTTACCCTTCTGGTTTGCCTTGACTCTGGAAATGTGGGCTAAAATTTAAAATAACTCTTTCAGTGACTCTTACTCACCTTTTTTGGTGTTCCTCATAGTTAACATGTAAACTACAATAAATAGATAGGTTAAGTAAGTCCTTAAAGATATTTAATTTTTTTTTAACTTGGAAAATTTGTCAAATTTAGTTGAGCTTTCCTAATAGAAACAATTGGCTTATTCACACCTTCATAATCAGTTTCAGTTTGAGTCATCTACTTAGCACAACGTGAATTTCACTGGCAGCATAATAGAATTATGGGGTGTCAAAGCTAAGAAGTGACCTTAGAGAGCATCTAATTCATCCCCCTCATTTTACAGATGAGGTAAACTGAGGCTCAAAAGGGAAGTGATTTGTTCAAAGCTGTATAGCTAATTAGTGGCATCCCAGACTGGGACTTAGTTTGAAGGTGAAAAACTTGAAGCTAGTTTTTTCAGACCTCCTCAGGTCTGAAAAAGTGTATTTTTCAACTATTTCTTTTATACCATAACTTTCACTACGTATTAAATGACACTTTATAGCTAATACAGTAGGACAATCTTAAATACATATATCTTCAAATTGTAATACTACATTAATGTTTGGTGGTAAGATTCTATTTTGAAGTCTAAAATCTGCAGATATGTGTATAGATTTTTTTTTGCATTTACTGTGTTCTTAATGTGTATCACTAATGTAACATTTAAAATTACTGTTTAAGTATATATTGTCATTTTGTCTGTGCTTAGTTACAGATTTGCATTTTTGATTTGATGTAACAAAGGCTTTTATGCAATTTTTGTTAGAAAATTTTGCATTTTTTCATTGCTATTCTACTTTATCTAACCTGAGAGAATGAATGGTTGATTGATATGTCATTGTATTAGTGTTGTGAATAATCGTGTGAAATGTTTTGAGATAGAGTATTATATTTGTGAATACAATTTTATGGCTTTTTTTTCACGTAGTAGAAATCTTTCCATCAGTATGGAAAATGAAGAAAATTACTTTCCACTGCATAATCTGGCAGTCATAGATTAAAGCTTATTTTTCTGTGAATAAGACGTATTCAATAAAGTACTATTCTTTAAAATGTTATCTTATTACTTTGTAATATGTTGTACTTTTCCAGAAAAAAATAGCCCTCCTAAAAATACTCAAATGTAACTTCCTTAATACACCCTATGCCATTCAGCCAGGTATTAAGGTACACATCAAATCATCATTTTTTTTAAGAAGACATCCATTTTCATGATAATTTATAGAATTCTGTAAGTGCATGAAAGTTGATTTTTAAAATACATAAAAAATATGAACCATAGTTAACGCTCCCCTCCCCACAAAGATTGGCTTGGTTGTCTCAAGACAGTATAGTCACCATAACAAAGTTTGAACAAGCAGGGGACCTAAAAGCCACTGCCCCTTTGAGGCAGGTGGCAGAAAAGGATTTTTTGGGTCTGTAGAAGCAGTGACCCAGAGACTTTCAGAGGCTGCCGGCAATCTGATGCATAAAAAGGGAGGGGAATAAAGGATCTGTAAAGGCAGAGTGTTTAGATATAGGTATTTCAAGTAGCTATTTATCCTACCCATTTCTGTCCACCACGGGGATTTCTAAATCAGGAGCTGCATTTCAGGCCTAGTCTATTACAGTGACTATGTTATCACTGTTTCTGGGATTACCATAAAGACCTTGTTTTTTTTGTTTGTTTTTGTTTAAGATTTTATTTTTTATTTTTAGGGAGGGAGAGCGGGGGAGAGAGAGAGAGAGAGAGAAACATCAATGTGCGGTTGCTGGGGGTTATGGCCTGCAACCCAGGAATGTACCCTGGCTGGGAATCAAACCTGGGACACTTTGGTTCCCAGCCCGCACTCAATCCACTGAGCTACGCCAGCCAGAAGACCTTGTTTTAAATGCAGTTCACATTTCTTCTTACATGTCAACTATATTTTCGATGAATATCGATGAAGATGTGAATTTTCTAAGCTTTCTCAAGGAAATTTAACTTACACAAAAGTAGAAAGTGTAATAAACCCCATGATACTCATCATTCAGCTCCAACAAATATCAATATTTTACCAATATTGTTTCATTTAGGATCCCCCTCCCTTTTTACTTTTGCTGGTATACTCGAGAGTAAATCCTAGATGTTATGTCATTTCTCCTGAATTACCTTATGTACCTATACCAGATTAGAATTTTTTTTTACATAAGTATGTGAATTTCAACTCTCACTATTACTGAATTTAAATGGACATCTAAAGAACTAAAATCAACTTTATTTCTTCTTTTAAAGATTTTATTTATTTTTAGAGAGGGGAATGGAGGAAGAGAGGAAGAGAAACATCAATGTGTGGTTGCCTTTCACACACCCCCTACTGGGGACCTGGCCCATAACCCAGGCATGTGCCCTGACTGGGAGTCAAACCAGCAACCCCTTGGTTCACAGGCCAGCAGTTAATCCACTGAACCACAACAGCCAGGGCTCAACTTTATTCCTTTTATTGGGGTAAATATACCTCCTCAAAACTGATATTATTTAAAATTACTTAAACTGTCTTCTCACTATTTCATTTACAGTTTGCTTATAGACTGTAGAATATGTACTTCTTAAAAATTAGGAGAACTGTATGGTGTAAGGATACCTAGTGGTTCTCAAAGTAACAGTCAGGACCAGTGGCATCGGCATCAGTTGGGAATTTATTAAAAATGCAAATCATTGGGCCCCATCTCAAACTTGCTAAATCAAAAACTAGGGTGTGACCTTGCAACAGTTTTTCACTCTTTAGGAGGTTTTGATGCAGGCTGTAGTTTGAAAACCAGTGGAATGTGGTATGGGGTCTGAATCCACAAATAAATAAGTGGCTGAAACCTGTAAATTAAGTGGATCTCTGGAGATGATTATTATCCTCATCTTTCCTTATAATTCATTGCTTATCCAGTCCCATCTTTTCTCCTGCTACCAAAACATGAAGGCATAAAATCACCCTGAAGATCCCCTCTGATTCTACATTTCAACAAACTTGCATACAGTACTCTGAATATCATAACAAAAATCAACCTTTAGACCTTTCACTGCTAAGCTCAGAATAGCCCCACATTGCTCATTGTCATTAAACTATACTCCAGTCAAGCAATGAAAGGTTAACTATTTGAATTTACAGCCAAGATGGCAGCATAGGTAAACACAGCTCACCTCCTCACACAACCACATCAAAATTGCAACTGAAATATAGAGAACAACCATCACTCAGAACCATCAGAAATTGAGTTCAATGGAAGTCTGACAACTGCAGATTTAAAGGAACCACATCTATCCAGACTGGTAGGAAGGGCACGGATGCAGACCAGGCTGATTCCACATCCACGTGTGGATAAAAATTTGGGAGGGATATCTAGGGAGTAAGGAGTCCCAGGCTCCCCAGCCCAGGATTCCAGTGCCAGGAAGATAAGTCCCCACAACTTATGGCTACAAAAACCAGTAGGGGACTGAGTCAGTGGAAGAAACCTTTGGAGTTCCAAGAAGTTCTTGAACCCACACACGGACTTACTCAGACTCAGTCCCTCTGAGCTCCAGCACCAGGGTAGCAGCTTGAAAAGCACCAGTGGCATACGGGGGAGAGCTGAAATGTCAGGCATCAAGGTGGGAGGTGAGGAATGGCATTCTCCCAGACAGGTGAGTAGAGGCCATTGTCTGTTTTCTGGACCCTTCCCCCACAGAGCCATAGAGCCAGCAGGCTGGTGCCATGTCTGAGATTCCATCAACCTGGCTTAATACTCCCACCCTAGAGATCCCCAGTGACTCTGTCCCACCCAAATTAAGGGCCCACCCAAGGTGCTTTTCCATATGAATTGCTGTTCTTGGCTCATGCTTCACAGCTTCCTAAATCCTCTCAAACAAGCAACAGCTGGCTTCAGTGAGTCCCAGGCCCCCACTAGTCGCAGCCAGCCTAGATTCACAATTTGCCTTTGCCTGGGAATCTCCAAGCCCAGCAAAAGTAGCCTTCATCTCAGATTGCTCTATAACTCAGGCAGGGAAGCACTGGGCAAAACATAGGTTGGGGCTGACCTTGGCCTGCACCACCCAGGAAACCCCAGGGCCAATGCACCCAGTGGACAGATACAGACCACGTCATAACAGCACCACCTTGTCCCTGCACAGCTGATCCTCCACAGAGGGCAGAGGGTGGTGGTCAGTGGTCACAGCTAGTCCTTGCAGTTGACTGGCCTGGGTAAGTCCCTCCCATTGACTTGCCAATAGCAATCAAGGCTCAACTACAAGAGGAGGGTGTATTCAACCCACATGAAGGGTGCACCTCGAATACCCAGCTTGGGTGATTGGGAGGCTGTGCCACTGGACCCTAAAGGACACCTACTACATTAGGACACACTACCAAGACAGGTAGTCATAGCAGCTCTACATAATACATAGAAACAAACAGGGAGGCTGCCAAAATGTGGAGACGAAGAAACATGGCCTAAATGAAAGAACAGATCAAAATTCCAGAAAAATAACTAAATAAAATGGAGATAAGCAATCTATCAGATGCAGAATTAAAAACACTGGTTATTAAGGGTGCTCAAGGAACTTAGGACCTCAGCAACACAGATAAAATCAAGTCAGAAACAAAGGACACTAGTTAAAATAAAGACCAATTTACAGGGAAACAACAGTAGAGGGGATGAAGCCAAGAATCAAATTGATGATTTGCAACATAAGGAACCAAAAAACAAGCAATGAACACAACAAGAAGAAAAAAAGAATCCAAAAAAAAAAAAAAAAAAGGATAGTGTAAGCAGCCTCTGGGACAACTTCAGGCATTTCAACATTTGCATCATATGGGTGCCAGAAGGAGAAGAGAACAAGAAATTGGCAATCTATTTGAAAAAATAATGAAAGAAAAATTCTGTAATTTGGTGAAGGAAATAGACATGCAAGTCCAGGAAGCACAGAGTCCCAAACAAGATGGATGCAAAGAGACCCACTCCAAGACACATTATAATTAAAATGCCAAAGATTAAAGAGAGAACCTTAAAAGCAACAGGAGAAAAGCAGTTAGCTACCTACAGGATAATTCCCATAAAAAGTACAAATAAGTAGTTACAGAATAGCCGTGGGGCTGTAAAGTACAGTATAGGAAATGGAGTAGCCAAAGTACTTACACACATGACCTGTGGACATAAATAATGGTGTGGAGTTTGCCCGAAGAAATGGGAGATGCTGGATAGAGGGGGTCAAAAGGAGAAAATTGGGACAATTGTAATAGCATAATCAATAAAATATAATTTCTAAAGAAAAAAAGGTTTAACTATTTGAAGATTCTTAACTGCTAGTGAAGCAACAATCAGTTGATATTGTACAGAAGAGACCTGCACTTCTAGAAAGAGCTAAAGCTTCAGTGAAATGTGAAGAGTTAAGTTACAATAATAGAATTTAAGAGTTAGAAGGAGTCAACCTGTCTAATTCATAATAACTAACAGTTCTGAATACTTTTTAGGTCTGAAATTTTTAAAGAATTGTGCCACAAAAGACCCAAAGAAAACTTGGGAAGTGGTCTTGGATCTCTAAGGCCTTCAGAGTTGCATAAATCCACACTCATAGGTCAATATTGGTCTCTGTTACCAAAGGTAACTTTTTTTAATGGAAGATTTAAAAACAGTTTTTATTGATTGATTGTAGAGAGAGAGAGGAAGCAGGCGAGAGGGGGGAGAGACAGAGAGAGAAACATCAGTTTGTTGTTCCACTTATTTGTGCATTCATTGTTGCTTCTTGTGTGTGTCCTCACTGGTGATTGAACTCACATTCTTGGTGTATCGGAACAATGCTTTAACTAACTGAGCTACCCAGCCAGGGCCACCAAAATAAAACTCTTAAGGTAGTTAAGGCTAGATGAAAGTGGATTTAGTTTTCTTTTCTTGCAAACCGCTAATTTGCTTATAATAAATACAATACTCCATAACTGGCCATTTGGCTTTGTATGGGGCTAGTCTGCTTAGAGTTTTTTCCAATCTTACTCTGTTTAATTTGAGATTTCCAAGACCCTATATGCACCATAATTAATGACAGCCCAAGAAATATTTTCTGGGCTCATACTTGTTAACTTTAGGCTTATGAATAAATATTGGGAAAATATTAGTTCAAAACAAATAAAGAATAAGAACCTAATAGAAACCAAATTTTTATTATTTTCCTTTTAATTTTCCAGAGACTTTTTAGTAGTTTATTTTTTATTATGTCCTTTCCATTACCATTTATCCCCCTCATACCCTCTTCCACCTCCACCCACATCCTCCCAGAAGAATTTAAATTTGCAAAAAGAAAGAGTAAGGTATGATTAATTGAGGTAATAGTATTTCAACAATGATTGTGCTGCCCTGGGTGCTGTGGCTTAGTGGTTTGAGAGCCAGCCTGCAAACCAACAAGTCACTGGTTCAATTCCCAGTCAGGGCACATGCCCAGGTTGTGGGCCAGGTGCCAGAGTTAGGGGGCATGCAAGGCAGCCAATCAATGTTTTTCTCCCTCTCCCACCCCTACTCTTACGCTCTCTCTAAAAAATAAATTAAAAAATATTTTTAAGAAAAAACAATGATCATGCTACAAAACATAATTCTTACTTCAATAAACTTTACTATTCCAAAAATATATACAAAATTACAGATATTCATTGGTTACATAAAATTTAATTTTAGTTAAGTATATTTTATATACAAAATTATAGATATGTACTACATCAAATTCATTTTTAGAGTTAATTTCTTTGAGTCTGTGTGTTGTATTTCTTTAGCTTTATTCTGTTACTGGGTACTAAGGATTTCTTTTTAATTCCACTAGCTTATATAAGGAGTTTTGCATTTTTGGCTAAAGCATCAAAAATATATTTTCTCATTAAATATTGGAATTTTGTTTGGCAGCGATTAGGTTCTGCTTCTGCCAGATTACTGACAATTGTACTGAGGGAAAAACATGGACATGTTCATGAACACATGATGTTTTAGAGGAACTTATATTAAAAATAAAAGACTCCAAGTTTCTCCCCATAAAATTATTCTGATGTGAAGAAAAACTTGCTAAAAATCATTTTATTTTTCATTAAATAAACATTGTGCATGGATTTCCTAGTAGAAATTTAACAAAGGCCTGTGTTAATCATTAAGAGAATGGCCTAACTCATCTGGAAAAACCTGTTTCTCTTGCAAGAAGATTGTTGTTTGTTTGTTTGTTTGTTATTTGATTATGTGAAAGAATGTACTCTACTATACTTATACCTTTCTTGGTTTTATACTGTAAACTTTTCAGATACATTATGTTCTTATGTGATCTATAAGAATTAAGTAAAAATACCTATATTAAGTATTGAGTTTAAATCTGTATTTAGTAAGTTATATGAAATGAAATGTAACAAAAATATTAATACATGAGGATAATAATCCCTGCTCCACCTACCTCAGAGAATTGTTGCAAGGATTATACAAGTAAATGCACATGAAAGAGCTTCAAAAAGTATAAACCCTCCATATAAGCTCAAGGAATCATTTCTCTAATTAGGGTTTACTGGACTAATTATGGGTTAGTTTCACACAAAATGAAATAGTCATGGATCAGTATCTGATTAATCATGGATGTATAGCGATGAAATTCATTAATACAGTTGGCCATTTCCATGGATCTCAAAAACCTTTATATACATTATTCCTTTGCCTTCCACTCTCTGCACAATTATTCCTTGTGTTTAAATCCAAAGTATATGGGTAATGGTGCAGAGATCATTGTGAAATTGTTGCTGTGTACAATTGTGCAAATTGTGTTCATAAACCCTGCCATTCCTGTGTCCCTCAAATAGATTTATTTGGACAGTCAAGTTAGCTCTATTTTCTAACATGTGAAAATAAGGATATATAAAATAGATCAATTTAGGGATGATAAAATAATTGGTCTGGTACACTTGCACTATGCCATTGTGTCTCTCATTCATTATATTCCTAGCATCCCTGTAATTTACTGCTGAGAATCCCCAGACATAGAGGTTATGTGACTCACCTAAATCATACGGTAAATCTCAAGTCAAGCTATTCTTATAGGCAGTGAAAATGTTTCTAGCTAATTTTTGGCATGAATTAGCTAAATTGGCTGCCTCACTGTCTGAACTTAGAGTATATATGTCCAAATCCACGTTCTTTTATGGTTGGCAAGACCTGCCTGGCTATATGATACCAAACCACAAAACCAAGTAGAAGTATAAGTAGTTATATGTGGTTCTTATCATGTCTACTCAAATAGAATTGAAAAATTAAAGTAATTCTAAAACACCAAAATTTATAACTATGTTTTTGGTCTCAAGAATTTGGAATTGAGATAGAGAACATTTTTTAAAGATTTTATTTATTTACTTTTTTAGAGAGAGGGGAAAGGACAGACAAAGAGGGAGAGAAACATCAATCAATGTGTGAGAGATACATGGCTGCCTTTCGCACACCCCCAACTGGGGACCTGGACTACACCCAGGAATGTGCCCTGACTGGGAATCAAACTGGTGACCTTTCAGTTCTCAGGCCAGCACTCAATCCATTGAACCACACCAGCTAGGGAAAGAGAAAGAGAACATTTCACTACATTGCCAAGGCAAACCTTGGAGGTCAGGAACCATATCTTCCTAATCACTGTGTCCTCAATGACAAGCATGCTGTGTAGCCCATTAATAAGCACTGAGTTAATTTTTTCATTTCTAAAATATATGAATGAAGGAATAAGTGAAGAAATTAATAAATGAACAAGGTGGGAAAACCTCATCTCAAAGTTGTGCATTGACAAATATAATACAGTTTGTAATCCATATTGATTTCCTAAAAATATTGGTTTTATGAACAAACATTAAAATCCCACTATGTTCCAGGCTCTGTGGTAGACACTAGAGAGTCCATTCTGTCACATTGTGCTGAAGGGCAATAGGAACTGTATCTAATTCAGACTGTTTGGGGAGGGTCTGGGGGAAATTTTTCTAGAGAGGAGGGAGCTGTTGGAAACTGTCATGCCTAGTTTCAGAAGCTGTAATCCCCCATGGATAAGGCTGAGTAAAGGACCATGGGACCATAAGCCACTTAGGAGACAAAGCTTATTTTCCTTGTAGGGGCACCACCTCTGCCCCTTTTCTCTTCACCTTGCTTAGCCCCGGATGAATGACTGGTTAGCCAATGATGGGTAAGATTCCTCAAAAGAGGGACCACCTAAGACAGGCATGATCGTGAAGGGGCCCTCAGGGAAGGACTTGGGGGGCTATAGAAAAAGGAGGTGATAGACCCTCGCCCCTCAGCTTTGGCATAGCTGGAGTCCTCATTCTGTCTGCAAGAAGTCTCCTAATCTCTTGGCTGCCTTACTTCCCCTGCCTGACTTAAGCCTGAAACAATGCTGGAAGCAGGTGCGGCCCTATGCTGGAAAGGGCAGGTTCCCTAGGGAGATCAGATCTAAGAAAGAATGCACAAAATCCTATGAAACCTACTTTGCTAATACCCTCAATTTAAATGATAAGGGTCCAAGCAGGAAGTAAGTTTTTTCCTCGAAGTTTTATGGCCCTTTAACTATCTGACCCTGACTCAGAATAAGCCCTCAGAGTTCTTTGAATGTTATCTATTGTTTATTCATTTCTGCCTGACAATGATTGATGAGCTTTACATATATACCCTGTATTCTTCTGAAAATTGAACTCAATAAATGCTTGTCAAGGCAAGGGTTGGGACGCTCTCCTCTTGAGAGAGTAGCCATGCAGTCCCTTTTCCCCCACAGGACTCGGTAGTCCATGTGAATTTGTCTCATCTCGTCCATAATGCCGCGGACCCCAGGAACCTGGATCTGAATCAGGGAGCCCTTGAAGTAGTCAAGGAGGTGGAGGAAGGAAGTTCTGCCTACGAGACAAGCATGAGCAGAGCTCAGAATGAAGCAAGTTTGAGGAACTAAAATGGAAGTTTTCAATGAGAAGTCTGAAGTCATTTATTGAGAATCCTTGAGGGCTCTTTCTCCTTGGGTACACATTTAGGACAAATTTGGTCTCTTTCCCCATACAGATTAGAAAAAATTCAAGCTGATATAATGGGTTTTGAATTTCTAGCAGGAAACGAATAGGTTAATCTTCTAAAGCAGGTTTTATGAGGTATGTTAGTGGGTAAGGGATACAATATTCATTCATCAGGCAACCATCATCAGTTCCAAGCCTTTCCTGGGGCTGGATGGAATACAGGGTCCAGCAGAAGTAACACCTGTTTGAGTGTAATTGGTAGGGTAATGATATGGATATAATAATTTATAGTTTTAATTTGAACATTTTACCTAAAATGTCCCATGGTGTGCTTGAATGTGATATTGTATGGTACAGAATTATGTGCTTATGATTTTGTAAAAGATTTTGTAATAAAAAGGGGTGTTATTTGTGCCAAACCCTGTATATGTGTCTCACATAGGTTCCTTTTTATTTGAAATATATATTGAAATGAAGCTGCCTGTTTAATGAAACCTTGTTTCACTTCATTGATGGTCTCTACCAATATCTCTTAATCCTATTAAATCATACTAACAATGTGTATTGTGCTTGCAGTGTACTCAGAAGTTCTGGGAGATAATGATAAAAAACAAATAAGGTTCAGGCTGGGTCCTCCTGAAGTTTATATAGTCTTGTTGACAGTAAGAGGTTAAATCATCATTCCACCATTCCAAACATAATTCAGGGATCATTGGTAACCACTGCATTATTTTAAAAAAAATAAAATAAAATAAAATAAAATAAAATAAAATAAGGATTTTATACACCAATAATAAGCTATCAGAAAGACAAACTAAGAAAACAATCCCATTTGCTACTGCAACAAAAAAATAAAATAAAATAAAGTACCTGGGATAAATTGAACAAAGGAGTTAAAAGACCTGTACTTGGAAAATTATAGGACACTAAAGAAAGAAATTGAGGAAAATAGAAGTAAGTAGAAGCATATACCCTGTTCATGGATTGGAAGAATTATCATCATTAAAATGTCCATACTATCTAAAGCAATCTATAGATTCAACACAATTCTTATTAAGATATCAATGGCAGATGGAAGTGGGGTATAAGGGAATGGATAAAGAGGTGAGAGGATTAAGAAGTACAAACAAGTAGTTACAGAATAGCCATGGAGATGTAAAGTACAGCATAGGAAATGGAGTAGTCAAAGAGCTTATACACATGACCCATGGACATGAACAATGGTGGGGGGATTGTCTGAGGGAGTGGGGGTGCTGGGTAGAGGGGGGCAAAGGGGAAAAATTGGAACAAGTGCAATAAGAAAATCAATAAAATATAATTTTAAAAAAGATACCAATGCCATAGTTCATTGATCTAGAACAAATATTCCAAAAATTTATATGGAACCGAAAAAACCCCAAATAGCCTCACCAATCTGGAGAAAGAAAAGCAAAGTAGGAGGGGTCACAGTATCTGATATCAAACCGTACTGCAAGGCCACTATAATCAAAACAGCCTGGTACTGGCATAAGAACAGACACATAGATCAATGGAACAGAATAGAGTGCCCAGAAATAAACCCACGTCTTTATGGTCAATTAATATTTGACAAAGGAGGCAAGAATATACAATGGAGTAAAGACATTCTCTTCAATAAATGGTGTTGGGAGAACTGGACTGATACAGGCAAAAAAAAAAAAAAAAAAAGAAAGAAAGAAAAGAAAAGAAAAGAAACTAGACCACCTACTTACACCATGCACCAGAATGAACTAAAAATGGGTAAAAGACTTAAATATAACTCATGATAATATAAAAATCCTAGAGGAAAATGTAGGCAGTAAAATTTCAGATATCTCCCATAGCAATATTTTTGCCATTTATCTCCTAGGGCAAGGGAAATAAAGGAAAAAAACACACAAACAAACAAATGGGACTACATCAAATTAAGAAGCTTCTGCACAGCTAAAGAAACCATCAAAAAAATGAAAAGGGACACGACTATGTGGAAGAACATATTTGCTAACGATATATCAGACAAAGGTTTAATGTCCAAAATACATGAATAACTTACGCAATTCAACATGAGGAAAAAAACAATCCAATTTAAAAAAAAACAAAAACAAAAACAAAACATGGACAGTCCTGGCTGGTGTGGTTCAGTGGATTAGGCATTGGCCTGTGAACCAAAGGGTCACTGGTTCAATTCCTGGTCAGGGAACCTGCCTGGTTTGCAGGCCAGGTCCCCAGTTGGGGGCATGCAGGAGGCAACCAGTTGATGTTTCCCTCTCTTTCTCTCTCCTTCACCTCTCTCTAAAAACAAATAAATAGCTCTGGCTGGTGTAGCTCAGTGGATTGATTGTGGGTTGTGAACTTAAGGGTCACCAGTCCCATTCCCAGTCAGGGCACATGCCTGGGTTTTGGGCCAGGTCCCTAGTGGGAGCCACATATGAGGCAACCACACATTGATGTTTCTCTCCTTCTCTTTCTCCCTCCATTCGCCTGTCTCTAAAAATAAATAAAATCCTTTTAAAATAAAAACAAATAAATAAAATCTTTAAAAAAAACATGGGCAAAGGAGCTGAATAGACACTTCTCCAAGGAGGTCATACAGATAGCCAATGGACATATGAAAAAATACTCAACATCACTAATCATCAGAGAGGTGCAAATTAAAACCACAATGAGATCACCTCACACCTGCCAAAATGGCTATCATTATTAATAAATCAACAAACAAGTGCTGGTGAGGATGTAGAGAAAAGGGAACCCTAGTGCACTGCTAGTAGGAATGCAGACTGGTGCAACCAGTATGGAAAGTGGTATGGAATTTCCTCAGAAAACTAAAAATGGAACTGCCTTTTGACCTAGCTATTCCACTGCTGGGATTATACCCTAAGAATCCCAAAACACCAACTCAAAAGAATTTATGCACCCCCATGTTATTTATAATAAGTAGGTTTGGAAACAACCTAAATGCCCATCAGTAGATGAATGGATTAAAAACTATGGTGCATTTACACAATGTAATACTACACAGCAGAAAGAAAAAAGGAATACCTACCTTTTGTGATAGTTTTGATGGATCTGGAGACTATTATGCTAAGTGAAATAAGCCAGTCTGTGAAAGACAAGTACCATCTGATCTCACTCAGAAGAGGAATCTGATGAACAACATAAACTAACAAACAAAATAGAACCAGAGGCATGGAAACATGGAACAGACTGGCAGCTGTAAGGGGATTGGGGGTGGTGGGGACTGGCTGAAAGAAGGTGAAGGAATTAGTCAAAGAACATACATGAAGGACCGATAAATGAAGGATATGGACAATGGTGAGGATACTGACTGTGGAAGTGGAGGGAGGTGAAGGGAGAAAAAGTGGGACAAGCTGTAATAGCATAAATAAATAAATAAATGTAAATACAGTGTGATACAGTGCTAGATTGTGTGGTATACACTATCATTATTACTGGAACACAGAAAGACAAATGAGTGTGTGACCCAATGATTGGAGTAGGTTTCGAGAACATGGTGCAAAAAGCTAAAGAGATTGGTGAAGGCCATTCCAGATACTAAAACTTTTTTTTAGGTCTTTTTAAAATTTTTTTAAAGATTTTATTTATTTTTAGAGAGGGAAGGGAGGGAGATAGAGAGAGAGAGAGAAACATCAATATGCGGTTGCTGGGGGTCATGGCCTGCAACCCAGGCATGTACCCTGGCTGGGAATCGAACCTGCGACACTTTGGTTTGCAGCCTGAGCTCAATCCACTGAGCTATGCCAGCCAGGGCCAGATACTAAAACTTGATGATTGTCTATGATATATTTGTTGTTTTCCTTTGTTTTCTATACAAGATTAATGATGGAGCCACTTAATGAAAGACTTACATGTTTGCCTGGCATATGTCTCAAATAATATTTTAATATATTTCCACACACATTCCATTAAATAATAACTCTTTGAACAGCATTTCATTTTAAAGGAATTTAGCCTCCCTTGCTTTGAAACAACAACAAAAAAATTGAAGCCAAAATTCACTCAAAGCCCTGCTCAAGCATTCCCTCTTCATTTGGAGTGGCCAATTAATTCAAATGACAAATCATAAATGGGAGCAAGTCAGCAGGTGATTCCTGGTGTGATTGAAAGGGCCTGGTAACCCTTCTGTCTGTTTTTTCATCTGCCTGTAGAAAATAATGGTCTCACAGAGGTGTTATGAAAAATAATTGAACTTGGTAATGTACTTTGAGATCCATGGATGAACGATGCTTTCAAAGTGCATAATTACACATTGCACTGAGTCTCTCAGACTGGCTTCCTCTACTCACTCTTTAATAGGTTTTCAAAATGATACAGCTCAAGTAAGTTTTCCTTGTTCTTAAGTTACTACTACCGTATTTAGCTGCTGATACCAGTTGCCTTTAAAATAGAATGCAGCCGACAGAACTAGTAAGGACCACTAATCCTTTGGATTTAGGATTCTTAAAGTCTTTCCTTTTGGGGAGTTCAGTTTTCCAGATCACTATATGCCTTCATTTCTTCATTTTTCCACTTCAGTCGGCTCACTCATCTCCTGTCTGATGACAGCCGCAGAAGATTGTAAAACATCAGCTCAATGGCTTTCCTGAAATCTAACAGGAGCCCCTCCTTTGCTTTGCTTAAAATTTGGTAATTTCTTCTTTGTTCTTGTTATTCCTCTTCTTTCCCTCCTCCTCTCTCCCCTATTTTAATTGGCCTTTCAGAAACACAGCAGGTGAAATTCTTTAGATGACTCCACAGCAGGAGAGGAAAGGAGATGCTGAAACCCAAATGTTCAGTTGTTGAGTGGGGGGAAGAAAGGGGCTGGGATTGGGCAAGCTGAAAACAGGAGTCAGATGCCAGCGAGATGTTGTGACAACAACATAGTCTGTCTCGGTAGTAAGGGGAAACCTGGAACAAGAAAGTTGATTGAGACACATGTGAGAAAAGAACCATTGACACCTAATCTGGCAACCTTCCTACAAAATCCATTTGCCATTTGAGAGAAGGAAGCAACAGAATGTGGCATCCCTCCCGGTCACAGGAAACATGTGGTCAAGCTTATATATCCTAATGACCTTGGATGTATAGTGCCTTTTTTATCTTCAAAGGAAAGCACATTTTTCTGAATGTTTCGTACCAAGATGGAAGATGAAATAGAATATGAGACTGAGTATAAATCAATTTTTTCTTAAGCTCCATTTGAGTCCTGTCATTTATCAATATGTGTGACAATTTCAACATATGAATCTCTGATAAAAGCTTTCTTTCTTTCCCCCCAACTGCATAAATTCTGTCTGTACTGCCTGGGGGGCAGAGTTTCCTTTCACAGAAACCATTACTTAAAGCAGTGCCCTTTTCTGAGGGGCATCAGTTACCATCACTACACTAGAACTTTACCAGAATAAAATATCCAGAGAGTGCATCAATTTTACCCGTTTATTTTGCTGGTAGGAAATATTTTTCTTCAAATGGAATAAAAAAATACAAAGAGGGCTTTTATTCCTCTTAAAATACTGTAGCACTGCATATATTCTCATTCTGAAGTGCAGAAAACTTTTGAAAAGTATCTACTTATATAACTTTTGAAATGGCAGAATTTAAGAAATGGAGGACAGATTAGTGATAGCCAAGGATTAGGGAGGGAGGACAGAGGGAGGTGAGTGTGGTAATAAAAAAGCAATTCAGAATCCTTGTTGTATTGAAAGTGCTCTGTATGTTGATTGGCAGTCGATACAATAATTTACAAGACTGACAAATTGTATATAAATCAATATACACATGTATGTGCATGCACACACAAATTAGTACAATAAAGTGGGGAAAATATGGCCCTGGCTAGTGTGGCTCAGTGGACTGTGTGCTGGCCTGTGAACCCAAAGGTCACCTGTTCAATTCCCAGTCAGGGCACATGCCTGGGTTGCGGGTGCAGGTCCCCAGTTAGGTGTGTGCGGGAGGCAACCAATCAATGTATCTCTCACACATTGATGTTTCTCTCCCTTTCTTTCTCTCTTCTTTCCTTTCTTTCCAAAAATAAATAAATAAAACCTTATAAAGTGGGGGAAATATGAATAAGACCAGTGGATTGTATCAATGTCAATATTCTGGTTGTGATATAATACTATAGTTTACCATTGGGGGAAACTGGGCAACTTGCACAAGTGATCACTCTGTATTATTTCTTACAACTGTATGCAAATCCACGATTACCTCAATAACATTTTCAAATTTTAAAAAAGTTAATTAGGACTTTTCTAGGCCCCACTCAAATAGCACAGTTAAGGAGAAAAACTACCCATGGCTGAGATAAAGAGAAGATAGCTGGACCCTGAGAGGTGAGCTGTCCTCTGAGGATTGAGTGACCCAGAACCAAAGTTTGATAAATCAGAAAAGAAGAAAAAAAAAGGCTTCTGATTACAACTTAACATTCCATGTAAAGGCTTTAGGTTACAAATTAGTATAAAAAGATGCTGAATTGTACAATATTTGTTTATTTCTTTTAAATGTTGGTCCAAGGGATAAACTTTCAAAACAACTGTACTTCCTAGTGCCCATTTAATTATTTTATTATATAATTGTATTTTTATTAATAAGGGTGGAAAAATCATGCTGATTTTTGACAGAAATTTGCCTCAAGCCAGGTGCCATCACCATAAAATGGCTGGTTCAGATATTTTTTGAGAAATAAATAAATCTTATAAAGCTTAAATTTTTACACTAAGAATATCAAGTGACAGCAAATGTTATAAATATATTTTTGAAAGTGAAGAAATATTGAGTCTAGGTTTTGTATATGTATTTTGAAACCCCAAAGGGGGCAGTAGATAGGACCAAAGTGAGATGAGAAAAACTCTAGTTGTTGCAGCCATTGATATTCTGTTAGATAATTATTATCCTGAGAGAATAAAAGGAAAAAACAGCTCAGCCAATCTGTTTGAGTATTAAAACCTTCTCCAGTTAAATTATTCTGTGTGAGTCAATAATGAGGTAATTTGTATAGAATCAAACTAACAAACACCTCGATATAGAACTGAAAAGAATTCCAGGTCAAAGTCAAATCTCTGCCTAGTATCCTATTGGTATAATAAGCAAGACTAAGTGTGACTACAATAATGAATAATGCATATGCTGAAAGTCCAACTACTGGACAAATATTCCTGGCAAATAACAGCATTCTTGCAGACAATATCCTGAAGGCTCAACAGGATATTTTCTATCCTCACAAAGACTTGAAGGATATCATCCAAACAAGAAGGAAAATAATTTCTGGAGGCTAAGTTAGGGATGGCAGTGCCAGAGTGGAATAGGAGAGAACTCATAACTTAGCAGACACAGGCTCGATGTTACCACGTTGAGGAAAACACGGGAGACAGGGAAGGGCTGCCCTCCTAGAAGCTTTCAAAGATACACGGGCAAAATGGAACTGTCACCTAGATACACTATGAAAGAATTAAAGGGCAATATAGTAACTTCTAATGAGCTAGAAGAAAGACTGGGTGGAGGGAATTGAAAAGAAATATTGAAAGCAAAAAGGGGAAAAGAAGACATGAGCTTCAGATCCAGAGGCTGCAAGTATTATTAGCACAGAACTAATTCCAAGACCTCCAAATAGCTGAGAAATCATATATGGATGTAAAAAGTATAAAACATAGAACTTGTCCTAAGCTATAAGAAGAACATCAAGGGAAAATAATTAATAAGAACTTAAAAATGAAGATTTCAGAAAAATATTCCATGGGAGATAAAAAGCGAACCCGGCCATATGTAAGTTGCCTTTTTTGGAACAAAATTTCCATTGACAATCAATATTCCAGGGAGACTGTATGCAAAGTTGGTTGCATCAAACCAATCGCAATTTCATGGCCATTCGAAAACCTGGAGTCTAGCATTTCAGAAGCAAATAAAGGATCTTGATGGCAATTGTCTCTGTAAATACAGTATTGTCTTATAGTCATTATATATAAACCTCTACTTCCTTTCTGGAACGAAGCATGCTGTATTGTCATTTCCTACTGCCTGTCAGTTTCACTAGATAGACTATAAACTTCTAGAAGGTAAGAACTGTGGTTTACTTTTTCTGAATCCCAAGTGCCTGACATATGCTAAGAACTCAATAAATGTTTGTTTCTTTAATAAATGAACAGCAAAGCTAACTTTGCAAAAATGAAAGGCACTAAACATGCAGCTAATTGCTGAAAGTGCTTCTTAGCACTCTCTACATGGTGCCATTGAAGGAAACTAGGTAATGACCGAATAATTTCTTTGAGGAGGTCTGGGAGAAAACAGTTCACAAAGGAAAGGAATAATACAAGAGAAGCACAATTCCTGTATGACGCTCTAAGATGTGAAATAGTCAAAGCTCAGCATTAAATTACAACTGGTTACAATACTTTTCCTTTTTAGACTTAGATCCAACTTACTCCTGTACCTCCTGTTTGTCTTTTTTCTTTTTAAAATATACTTTATATTGCCTGGCTGGTGTAGCTCAGTGGATTGAGCGCAGGCTATGAACCAAAGGATTGCTGGTTCGATTCCCAGTCAGGGCAGATGCCTGGGTTGCAGGTTGGGTCCCCAATGGGGGACCTGTGAAAAGCAACCACACATTGATGTTTCTCGTCCTCTCTTTCTCCTTTCCTTCTCCTCTCTCTAAAAACAATGAATAAATAAAATCTTTAAAATATACTTTATTGATTATGCTATTACAGTTATCCCATTTCTCCCCCTTTATTCCCCTCTACCCTGCACACCCCCTCCTACCTGCATTCCCCTCCTTTAGTTCATGTCCATGGGTCGTACATATAAATTTTTGACTTCTACATTTCCTACACTATTCTTAACCTTCCCCTGTTTATTTTTTACCTACTATCTATGCTATTTATTCTCTGTACCTTCCTTCCTCTCTCCCCCTCCCACTTCCCCACTGATAACCCTCCATGTGATCTCCATTTCTGTGATTCTGTTCCTGTTCTAGTTGTTTCTTTCTTTTTTTGTTTTTTATTTTCTGTTTTATCCTTTAACCACACAATACCACTTTCCCTTCCTGAGGTCAGTTGTGCACTTCCACTCATTTGTGCCATTACTCATAATATTCACTGTGACTGAAAAGCACTTTCCTCCATTATCTTCCTGGAGAATCCTTCTTCACCTTTCCATTGCTGCATAACAAACTCCCCCAAAACTGAGTGGCTTAAAAACAAGTTGATTTATTATTTCTCAAAGTTCAATGGGTTGGTTGGACACTGCTGCTGGTCTCACCTGGGCTCACTCATGGGGCTTTAGTAAGCCAGTCTTGGGACTGGGCTCAGCTGGGACACTGTCACACCTGGCTCTCTCTCTCCTTGTGGTCTCTCATCTTCCAGGGCCTCTCTCTCCACATATTCTCTTTCCAGCAGGATAGTCTGGACTTTTTTCCATGGCAACTGGGTTCCAAGAGCTAAAGCAAAAACTTCTAGCTCTCTTAAGACTTACCTAGGCTCAGAAATTCCACAATATCATTTCTGTTGCATTTTGTTGGTCTAAGCAATTACACAATTAGCCCTATTTCAAGGAGAGGGAAACTAGATAAGGGTAACTGCAGAATCACATTGCAAAGAAACATGAACCCAGGGAGACATAATTCATTGGGAGCCACTTTAAATAATCATACAGCTGAAATGTCACCTCTCCACCATTTGTGACATATATATGGTCATGCATCATTTAAATAATGGTGATGCATCCTGAGAAATGCATTGTCAGGCAATTTCGGTGTTGTGTGAACATCATAGGCTGTACTTACATGAACCTAGATGGGATAGCCTACAACACACCTACGCCATATGGTATAGCCTATTGCTTCTAAGCTACAAACCTGTACAGAATCTTACTGTTCTGAATACTGTAGACAATTGTAGCACAATGGTAATTATTTGCACATCTAAATATGGAAAACACAATAAAAATATGGTATAAATGATAAAATATGGTACACCTGTATAGAGTGCTTACCATTAGTAGAGTTTGCATGACTGGAAGTTGCTGTGGGTGAGTCAGTGAGTGAGCAGTGAATAAATATGAAGGCCTAGAACTACTGTACACCACTGTAGACTTTACAAATACTGTACATTTAGGCAACACTAAATTTATTTGAAAACATTTTTCTTTTTTGAATAATAAATTAACCTTAGCTTACTGTAATCTTTTTATTTGATAACTTTTTACTTTTTACCTTTTCTACTCTTTTGTAATAACATTTAACTTAGAACACACACACATTGTACAGCTGTACAAAATATTTTCTTTTTTTTAAGTTTTATTTTAATCATTGTTCAAGTACAGTTTTCTCCCTTTTACTTCTATTCCAGTCCACCCACCCAACCCTCCCCACTTCCCTCCCACTACCACCCTCCCCCTAGCTTTTGTCCATGTGTCCTTTAAATTTGTTCCAAAATATTTTCTTTATATCCTTATTGTAGAAGGTTTATTACTATTTGTTTATTATTTTTTGTTAAACATTATTGTTAAAAACTAGGACAAAAACACTCACTAGCCCAGGCCTATACAGAGTCAGGCTATCAATTTCGGTCTTCCACACTGACTGGCATGGCTCAGTTGGTTGGGTGGTGTTCCGCAAAGGGAAAGGTTGCCAGTCTGATTCCCAGTCAGGGCACATACGTGGGTTGTGGTTTTGCTCCTGGTAGGGATGTGTAGAGAGGCAACCAATTGATGTTTCTGTGTCATTGATCTTTCTCTTTTCCTTCCTCCCTTCCCCTCTCTCTATAAGTAAGTAAGTAAATAAAATCTTTTAAAAAATATATTGGTCTTCCGCCTCCATGTCTCGTTCCACGGGCAGTTCTTCAGGGACAATAACACACGTGGAACTGTCATCTCCTACAATCACTAGGCCTCTGAACCACCTCCTGAAGGACCTGTCTGAGGCTCTTCTTGAGGAGATGTCAGTCTTTTCAGAAATATGTCCACGGTGGTTTGTTCTTTTTTCTCTTTTTCATAATATATTTCCTTGTAAGCAAATGCTGCCTCATTAATATTCCTCTCTATTAATGAAAACCTTTCAGTATGGGGGTCCATGTTTTCAAATGTTTTTTAGGAGCTTGTTGAAGTCTGCCAAAGCTTCTACAAAACCCTGCACTGTGAATTTTGGGGGGGTTCTTTTTTCTCCTCCAGTTTCCTTTTCTCTTGCCTCTTCTTCAGCTATGTGTTCCTGTTCCAGTTCCAAGAACTCCTCATTAGTCAGTTCCTCAAGCTCCACCTGTAGGAGCTGCTCAATGTCATCCTCATCCACACCCAGGTTAAGTTGTTTGCCATCTCACCTACAGCTGTGTTCAGTTTTGCAACCTCATCCTTGGAAATTCCTTTAAAGTCATGGATGAACCTGTTGTGTGTCCTCTTCCAGATGCTATCCACACACTCCTTGTTGACATCACCCCAAGCCCAAACGAGGTCCTTGATGCAGCCATAGATGTTGTAATCCTTCCAGAATTGCATCAGTGCTTTCCTCAGTTATAGCAAGAGCCCAGGCAAAGGTCCTCCTTAAAAGCTGCTATGACTCCTTGACCCATTTATTAGATCAAAGAGGTAGTGTTTGGAGGGAGAAATATCATTTTCATATTGGGATGAAGATCAGCAGTGAAAAGAGAATGTCTGGGAGCCCTATCAACAAAATCTCGAAAAGTGTGTTATTTTTCAATTAACACTTGTCCATTTTACTGGCATAGCAATTCAGGAGGGCCTCTTGGAAGAAGAGGAGCTGGGTCATCCATGACTTCTTATTGCTCCTGTAGTACACTGACAGTGTGTGTTTATTGATGTGCTTGAAGGGGTTCTCACTGTACTAGATCATAAAGGGTTTCAATTTGTAGACTGCAACATTGCTCTAGAACAGGACTGTTACCTTGTCCTTAAAAGCCTTGAAACTTGGCATTAACTTGGTCTCCTTATGGATCAAAGTCCTTTCGGGCACCTGTTTCCAGAATAGGGAGTTTTCATCCATATTGAATATTTGCTCAGGCAAGTAATTTTCCTTCACAGTCAGCTTGTCTAGAGTTTCCAAAAGTTCTTCAGCTGCCTTCATATCAGCACTTACAGACTCACCACTCACTTTCACATTATGTAATGAAGAATGATTCTTGAATCATTTAAACCACCCAGAGCTAGCAGTAAATTCAACATGGTAGCTGGATCCAAACTTTTCTTGCAACGTTGCAAACACAATTTTCACTTTGACCATAAAATCATGGTCTTGAGAGGGATATACAGACACTTTGGAATGCAATGTGTACTATCCATCCAAATTTAAAATGCATATACACTTTGGCCTACTAATTCCATTTCTAGGAATCACAAATGGTTTCCATTTGTAGCCCACAACATTACCTTCAAGCAAGGCTGTCATCCTGTCCTTAAAAAGCCTTGAAACCTGACATTTACTTGACCTTGTTATGAATGGAAGTCCTTTCAATCATCCATTTCCCAAAAAGGGAGATTTCATCCATATTGAATATTTGTCCACATATTGAATACTGTGGAGTAATTTTCCTCCACAATCAGCTTATTTAGAGTTTCTGAAAATTTGTCACACGTCTTTACATCAGCACCACAGACTCACCACTCACTTTCATATTATGGAATGAATAACAATCCGTGAGTCCTTTATACCACCCAGAGTGAGCAGTAAACATCATAGTCAGGTCCAGCCTTTTCTTTCAATATCACCAACAAACTTTTTGCTTTGGCTGTGTCTTCCTGGTGCTGACAGGGATATACTTTTGTGTCTGGTCTTCAATCCAGGACATTAGAAATTTCTTCATGTCTGATACATGCCCTCGCAAAATTTTTGTTAGTCTCGTTGTTTCAATAGAGCAGATCCTTCAACTGCTTCCATCACTTCATTCTTTTTCTTCAAGATGGTAGCTATAGTGTAATGGGACAACCCTGACTGGTGAGCAATAACAACTACTGGTTTTCCACCATCATAGTCCTTAATCACTTTTAATTTTGTTTCCAGATTGATTGATCACTCCATGTGGCCTTTTACTGGTAACATTAGCAGTGGATTTTGTATGCTTAGAGGCCATGTTAAAAAACAACATGAGATTAAATCAAGCCCAAGAGAAAATCATGCAATCTAGAGACACAGTAAACATGAGATGAATGAGGCTGCTGCCAGCATAACACAGCACACTGTTTCACAGCAAACTTTTTTATGCAAGTGGAGAGAATACACCCTAAAATAATTATCAAAAGTATAGTATAGGAATAGCCATGGGGATGTGCGGTACAGTATAGGAAATTGAGTAGCCAAAGAACTTACAAGCATGACCTACGGATGTGAACAGTGGTGTGGGGATTGCCTGAGGGACTGGGGGTGCTGGGTAGAGGAGGACAAAGGGGGGAAAACCAGGACAAGTGTAATAGCATAATCAACCAAATATAATAAAAAAGTATAGTATAGTAAATATATAAACCAATAACAGTCATTTATTATCATTATCAAGCATTATGTACTATATATAATGTATGTGTCATACTTTTATAGGACTGGCAATGCAGTAGGTTTGTTTACAGCAGCATCACCACAAACATGTGAGTAATGTGTTGTGGTGCAATGTTATAACAGCTAGGACGTCATTAGGTAATAAGAAGTTTTCAGTTCTATTATAATCTTATGGGACCACTGTCATATATACAATCAACCAAAATATTGTTATGTGACACATGACTGTACTTGTGTCTATGTCTATTTCCCCTACTATATATACTCTGGCATGCTCCTGACACACTGGTAGGAGGAGGGATCTAGGAAAACAGATGCAGAATCTGGAAGTACAGCTTTTGGTAATCTGATTGGGGAAAGCTATACTGGCAAGATGCAGTTGGAAATAAAGTTTGAGGCCAGACCATAGAGGACCATGAATACTATGCCAAGGAATTTATGTCATTTTGCAAGCACTCAGAACTGAAGTCAAACACATCTTCTCTCTCCTAATTACTTCTCCTATATTTCCTATCCAGGTGAATGACAGAAATAAGGACTCACATCTTCCACCTCCCTCATCCAAATAGCCTCCAAGTGCTACCTATCACAAACATCTGTTCACTGTGTCCCATCCTCCCATCTACACTGCCATAGCTTTAGTCCAGGCCCTCATATTTCTCCTCTGATCTATTGTCGCAGCCTGTAAACAGGTTTTCCTAATACTAGTCCTGCTCCCTTATCCATCCTCCATAATTACATCCAAATCATCTGTTGATGTTAGCCCACTCGTTATTAGCTTCCATGGATTCCTACTGCTCTCAAGATCAAGTTCAAAGTCTTTTGCACCTCTCCCAAGGGCCCACCATAATTTGGCCTCTGCCTAATTTCCCTCTACTGCCCTCTGCCCTTGCCCTTTATACTTCAGCAATACCAAACTTTTTGTAGTTCCTCAATTCATGCCATGTTCCTTTATGTCATGAGGTTTACAGAAGGTACCATGTTAGCCCACTGTTTGTCATGGAATAGGTGTTCAACTAATGGTAGTATTACTTTTTATTTATTTGGTCCTTTGTATATCTCAAAGCATTTGCATATATATTGTCACAAAGTTATTTAGCGATAGAGAAAGAAAATATGTCATGAAACAATGTTGCATACTGTGGGAAAATATTGGTCTAAAAACCAAACAGACCTGGGACTGGATCTGACTCAACCATTACAGAGCTTTGTGACCTGGGGCAAAGACCCTTAACCTCTCTGAGCCTGTTTCCATACCTGTAAAATAGGGATAATGGTACCTAGTTGCAGAATGAGGGATTTTGTTCACTTATATATAGGCTTAAAAACTAACAAAATAAATTAGTAACATCAGTTTGTGAACTCTGAAAAACCAAAGGTCATACTTGTGTATGACAACCAAAGTTAAGAGTCACAGTCACCAAAAGGCTCAATAATCTGATGCGATCCTAAAGACTTTTTAAAATTTTTATTTATTGGTTTGAAAGGGAGAGAGAGGCTTTTTTCCCACGTATTTGTGCATCCATCGGTTGATTCTTGTGTGTGCTGTGATGGGGAATCAAACCCACGAGCTTGGCATATTGGGATGATGCTCTAACCTACTTAGCTAAATGGCCAGGGCTTGATCCCAAAAACTTTAAGAGGAAATTTTTATGAAAAGCATATGAAGTACTCTGGAAAATATAAATGAATAAAAATTTATCTTCTTATACCTGAGGTGACTTCCGCAGTACTGGATACTATAAACAGGGTGTTTCGATGGGTACTGGATTTGCAGAAGTGAGTTTTGCACCCTGAATGATGTTGATTCTCTCCCAAAGTATACCATTCTGCAAAGTGTTGTTTGGATGGAGAGCTGGCTTCTTGCCATAGAATCTTTTTCTCAAGTATTGCTATCAAAAAGCAATAGTTCATAATTACACACAAGCCAAAAGAACTAGCTTAAAACTTTATAACCAGTTTCCACTAAGCTAGTTCTCTCCCATTGAGTTACATATACTGCACATCTAAGTAGAGAGAAACACCCATGTGTGCACGAAGATGTTTACTCTAGTACTGTTGTTAACAGTGACAAATAAGAAACAACCTAAAAAGAGAAAAAGAAAGAACCTCAGTGTCTGTCGGTGGGAGAATGACTAAATAAAATCCAGTTTTTTCATTCAATGGAATACTATACTGTAGTTAAAAGTCATGAATTAGTGTATGCATCAACAGGGATAATTCTCAAAAACATAATGTTGAATGAAAGCCACAAGCCATATCTGACTGGTGTGGCTCAATGGGTTGAGCATCATCCCATAAGCCAAAAGTTTGCTGGTTCAATTCCCAGTCAGAACACATGCCTGGGTTGTGGGCCAGGTCCCCAGTTCGGGGTGTGCGAGAGGCTGCTGATGGATGTTTCTCTTCCTCTCTTTCTCCCTCACTTCCCCCCTCTCTAAAAATACATAAATAAAATCTTAAAAAAATAAAACCACAAACTACAACAGAATATGTATGGTATGACACCATTTATGTCAAATACTATAATATAATACTACATATTTTTCTATACCTATTTGGGTACGAGTATTTAAAAGAGTTATCTGGAAGAATGTACATCAAATTCAAAGATGGTTATAAACGGGACGAAGAGAGAGGAGCAAGTTGGAGAGGTGGCCAAGGAATCTGTAATGATTAATTTTATATGTCACCTTGACAAGGCCACTGGGTTCCCAGATAGTTGGTCAAAATTACTCAGGGCACAACTATGAGAATGTTTTTGGATGAGATTAACATCCAAAACAGCAGACTGAGTCAAGCATATTGCCTTCCCTAATGTGGGTGGGCTGTATCCCATCAGTTGAAGGTCCGAATAGAGAAGAAAGACTGACCCTCTCTCCTGCCTGACTGCTTGAGCTGCTCTAACTGAAACATCAGCTCTTTGTGGGTCTCCAGCCTGGTGGATCTTGGACTGGAACTAGTCCACTGGCCCTCTGGAGTCTCCCTGCAGCTTGCTGATTCTTGCTGACTACAGATCTTGGGACCTCAACATCCATAATTGTGTTGAGCTGATGATTCCTTATAATCAATCAGCCCCTCTCTAAATATAGACATGGCTATAAATATCCTGTAAGTTTGTTTTCTCTGGAGAACCCTAATACAAGGATTTTAGCTTTTTTTTTAGTGTTCTGATTTTTAAAAAAGGAGAATAGATTCTTGTGTTATATTTATTATTAACTTTATCTTTAGAGACCCAAGGCATGACAAGCCTTTATTATTATTCCCAGTTAACGGATAATGAAATTGAAAGGTTAAATGATTGTGGCAGTCCTTCCCCTTAGTTCTCACATACAGAGTTGGCAGGAATGCTGCAAAGACAAATGCAGCATTATAAAATCAAAGTATTTGGAGCTTCTTGTTAGAATACAGAAATTAAAGGTATTATCATTTCTTGCCTTTTCCTTCTCACCTTTTCCCCTCAGATCTTCCACACCAAAGTGGTGAGCTCACACACATAGAGAAAGAGAGAGGAGGCAACAAATGTCTCATAAACATGGTAATTAACTCCATGTTACTTTCAAGATTTGAGGATGTGCCAAAAGTTGTCTGACCCCCAGAGTGTGGAGTGAATACTGCTTTGGAAATCAATGAGAATCAATGCTTAAGAAACATAATTTATGGGCACAGTAGCTAGACAGAAACATTTGCAGTGGAAAATTCCTTTCACTCCCTGGTTAAAGAATGGGGATAATTCTTCTGGACAGGAAAAAATGTGCTTTGAAATATGTAAGTAAGAGGAAGGCAGAAAAAACATTAAAAGGGAGGAAAGCTATGTGAATATTTATAAAATCCTCATCTTTCTTGACTATTTCTAGGGAAAGATATACTGACATAAAATCTATTTGGGGGCTTGTCTGTTTTACTTAAAAGGAGAAAACAGGAGTACAGGTGTTTCTTTCTGTTGTCAACAGAAACCCCCTTCCCATCAAATTAAGAAAAAGCACCCTGGCTGGTGTGGCTCAGTGGATTGAGCATGGGACTATGAACCAAAAGGTCTCCGGTTCAATTCTCAGTCAGGGCACATGCCTGGGTTGCGAGCCAGGTTCCCAGTGGGGGGTGCTCAAGAGGCAACCACACATTGATGTTTCTCTCCCTCTCTCTCTCCCTTCTCTTCTATAAAAATAAATAAATAAAATCTTTTAAAAAGTTAGGAAAAAGATACTGTATCTTTGATCTTGGGAGGTCTTGTGTAACTACTTCAATGTCTGTAAACGTGGAGATAGAATAGTCTCTCTTTTCTGCTCACTCCAAACCAATGGTTTGATCTTTAAATTCAAAACGTTATATTAGTTGTCACACCAATAAAATGTCCTATTATTAAAATAGAATTATGCATGTTTTTCAAGCCTGATTGTTTATCGAGATACTTCTTTTTTTAAGAACATTTTCTTTTCTTTCTATTTTTTCAATATACTTCTATTTTTTAATTGAATTTATTGGAGTGACACTGGCTAACAAAATTATACAGGTTTGAGGTTCAAGATACTTCTGAAAGCTGTTTTCAGAATTCTTCCTTTTTCCTGATTAAGTACAAGGTTCTTTAAACAATTAATTTAATTCTTTATAAAACAAAAGTATCACCTTTAAGGAATTCCAAAACAGTTATGTTGATTTCTGGTTTGAATTTGGATGTGGCCCTTCAAGAGATCGTATATGTAGTGCTTATATAATTATATACTAATAATATTTTATTGTGAAGACTTCACTACTTTTATCTGTAGAATCTATTTTTCAGGCTGTATCACTGAACTTTTTAAAAAGATTTTTAAAATTTATTTTTAGAGAGGGGAAGGGAAGGAGAAAGAGGGAGAGAAACATCAATGTGTCTTTGCCTCTTGTGCACCCCCTACTGGGAGCCTGGCCCAAAACCCAGGCATGTGCCCTGACTGGGAATTCAACCAGCTACCCTTTGATTCTCAGGCCAGTGCTCAATCCACTGAGCCTCACCAGCCAGGGCCTGTATCACTAAATTTTTATTAAATACCCAACTACATTTCAGCTGAAATGAAAAAAAAAGTGTTTCTGAATTTCACAGAACCTTTATTTTGCATTATTTATATAAATATTTAAAATTATAATCAGATTTGTCTATTATATTTGAGATCCAAGACAAGTACTCTGTCTTTATATTATACCTTTTTCATTTCTTATTTAAAACTTCTGTTTTTACCCATTAATTCAATACATAAATTTTTAAAATTTCTGTTTTTAAAATTATGAAATGTTTTTCATATACATAAAATATAAAGAATAATACAATAATAAACTTCCATGTATCCACCACCCAGCATTGTCAAACCTTATGTCTCCCATATTTACTGAAGACATATTTTTAAAATTTTTATTAAATCTATTGGGGTGACATTGGTTAATACGATAATGTAGGTTTCAAGTGTACAATTCTATAATACATTATGCATATATTGCATTGCGTATTTACCACCCAAAGTCACATTTCCTTCTGTTGCCATATATTTGACCCTCTTTACCCTTTACTACCTCCCTGCTACCCCCTTTCCCCCTGGTAACCACCATACTCTTGTCTGTGCCTATGAGTTTTTGTTCATCTTGTTTGTTCATTTGTTGCCTTCAGTTTTACATCTCACATATGAGTGTAATCATATGGTTTTTGACTTTTTCTGTCTGACTTACTTCACTTAGCATGATATTCTCAAGATCCATCCATAATGAAACACTGCCATTTTTTAAAAAAAGAAATAAGACTTTTCAGATATAGTTCAAGTTTCCTCTCTCCATTCATTTTCCCTGTCTTCCTTTCTTAGAAATAGCCACAATCATGGATTTGATGCTTTTCATATCCATGCGTGTTTTCACATCTTTACCACATATGTGTCTATGCATAAACTGTATAGAAGATTGTCTTCCATATTTTAAGTTTTATTAAATAGTATCATACAATCAGTAGTAAAGGGAGTATAACGCAGTGAATAAACTCACAAACAGAGCCAGAGGTGGTCTGGAATGTCTGCTGCATATGTTACTGAACATCATTTTCCTCATCTATAAGATACTATTTCCTCATCTATAAGATGAGGAAAATGAGAATAATATGTACCTCATAAGGTTGTTTTGAGGATTAAATGAGTTGATACATATGAAACATTAAGAACATAATACACTAAGCATAATGTGTTAGCTATTATTCTGCACCTTGCTTTTTTTACATAACATTTTTGAGATTTATTCATGTTGGTACATATAACATTAGTTCATTTGCACAACTGCATAGTATTCCATCATATGAATATACTGTAATATATCTACTCTTCTGTGATAGACATTTAGATTGTTTGCATTATAAAAAGTATTGTAATGAACACCCTTATACATGTCTTCTTATGCACATATATGAGAGAATTTCTCTCTGGTTCTTCTTTAATTCTTTCCAGAAAAATACATTTTTATAAAATATGCCATTGATGTCTTTTTCACAGCAAAGGAGCTATGTGTTCAATCCATTCCAGTGTCTTCAAAATCAGCAGTGTTTGTGACTTTCTAAATGTTTGCAGCTATCTTCTTGGGCATCAAAATCACAATTTTGTTGGAGTAATGATGTCATGATAGCAAATACTGATCTTATTAAATTAACTTTGATTGCCTTTTATTTTTCACATACTGCTATCTGCATATTAAAAAGTAGAACTTGAGCCCTGGCTGGCTTAGCTCAGTGGATTGAGCGTGGGCTGGGAACCAAAGTGTCCCAGGTTCGATTCCCAGCCAGGGTACATTCCTGGGTTGCAGGCCATAACCCCCAGCAACCGCACATTGACGTGTCTCTCTCTCTCTCTCTCTCTCTCTCTCTCTCTCTCTCTCCCTCCCCCTCCCCTCCCTCCCTAAAAATAAATAAATAAAATCTTTAAAAAAAAAGTAGAACTTGACTTCCAATCAAATGGGATACCATTTTTATACCATGTACAAAAAATCTGATTGATCACTATACTTCAAAGGTTTTTGAAGTTTATGTCACAACAGTTGTAACTAATGAATGGCTTTTCAAAGTCTGACTGTTTTATTATTTCTTCTTGGGAAAAGACTGAATTGGTCAAGTGGGTGTTTTATTGGTCTTAACTTGCTGAATGGTAGGTTGTAAACCCTAAGAATGTTTCAACAACTCATAAAGGAGTAAAGACCTCAGTTAAACAGTCTCTGATGATTGGGATCTTAGATTACTAACCTCATTAAGATTCATCTGGCAGTCCTTCTGAAAACGTATTCAAATTTTATAACTCCCTCATTCTGAAGATTGTCAGAAAGTGTTCATTTTTAAAGAAATAAGGACAAACAACTTCTGGTAGCTTTTGTTTTTTTGGCATTTTTTGTGCTACTAATTGGTACACTTCTCCTTCAAGAATATCTAATGGCTATAATGTTTTGTCCTGTAAAGTGACTTTAAATTGATTCTCAAAGTATTTGATAAACCATATTTGAATCTGCAAGAATAAAACCTCAGTAAAGACTCCAAGGCTGATCTCAGTTTATAATTTGGTACCTAAACATTTAGATGTGCCACCTTCTGTGAAACAAGTCATCTACTTTCATTGTTGGTAGTCAGCTCTTCATTTACAATTCTAAGAAAATACTCATCAGGTTTTATACCTTTATAAGTAAATCAGAAAGCATCTTTGAAAGAAGACTATGTGAAAGACATTCCATATAATGGAAATATTAATTGTTTATTGAGCCCCTAGTTTTATCTATTGAGAATCTACTCTTAAAATGAGTAACCATACTAAGTTTTGTCAGGAAACAGAAGGTGATGATCTGGTATATAAATCTAGCCTGGAAAGTGTATTCTGTAATGGTATAAAAAATACCTGCCCTGACCAGTGTGGCTCAGTCGATCAGACATCACCCCGCAAACCGAAAGACTGTCAGTTTGATTCCCAGCCACAACAGATGCCTGGGTTGTGGGTACCATATGGTCAGAGCGCTTTTGAGAGGGAACTGATCGCTGTTTCTCTGTCACATTGCTGTATCTCTTTCTCCTTCCTTTTCCCCTCTCTCTAAAAATAAATAAATTAAATATATTTTTAAAAATAGCCCAGGGCTTGGGGATGAGGGGACTAGAGTACTGCTCATAACTCTGTTACTGGACATTGTGTAATAGTGGGGATGTTCATCTCTTTTTTAAAAAATAAATGTTTATTTACTGATTGATTTTAGAGAGAGAGGAAGAAAGAGACAAAGAGGAAGAGAGAGAGAGAAACATTGATTTGTTGTTCTACTTACTGATGAATTCATTGGTTGATTCTTGTATGTGCCCTGCCCAGGGATTGAACCCACAACCTTGAGGTATCAGGATGATGCTCTAACCAACTGGGCAACCCTGACCAGGACAGGGATGTTCATCTCCTGACTGTTCAGTTTCTCTTCTGAGAAAATGAGGGGGTTGGTCTGGATGCTTCTCTATGTTTATTTCATACAATTCTATGCACTCTAAGGAAGGAACTGGTGTTGAACGTGGTATTCAAGAAAGACCTTATGAAGAACATAAGGTTTCACAAAGTCCCATGAAGAATGCAGATGCCTGGGAGCTAAGCAGTGTTTGGATATAACTAAACTGGTCCCTGCTACTAGATATGTGATTGCTTTTAGTTTATGGTGTACAATAACTACAAAACTGGGATAATGTATATATTTACCTACTTTCTTGAGAAAGTAGGTTTGAAAGATATTTGCAGTTGAGTAGAGAATGGCATGTTAAAATATATTGTTATTATTATTGAGTATTTAACAGCACTAGTTTTTTTTTTAATGTTTCAACTCAGGTTAAAAGCAAAATACAATAACCTATCCATTATAACAACACAAATCTCACAAATCTCACCATTTTCTTTCATTTTGATCCATGACAAATATATTTTAACAACTGGCTCTCCGGATCTCTCTGATCTATAGCGTTTGATGATTTTCATGGTATGAATATTCTCACCATGGCTGGTTTCAAGCTTCCAGTGTGGGGTCACTAGCTGGAGTTGGGAAGACATGTGTACAATTAGCTCTTGTGAGCCATTACTAGCAGGCTCTAGCACACCACCGTAATATATAATGTGTATATAAGGAATATATTTACTTTTCTTTCTGAACCAGTTGAGTAAAGGTTAGTGACATAACGCCCCTTTTACCCTTAAATATTTCAGTGTGTATCTCTTAAAAATGAAGACATCTTCCTAATAACCACAATATGATGAACAAAATCAGGAAAGTAACATTAATACAGTACTATTACATAATCTAGTAGACCTTATTAAAATTTTGCCAATTGTACCAATA
The DNA here is from genome assembly GCF_004126475.2 of Phyllostomus discolor. NCBI lineage: Eukaryota > Metazoa > Chordata > Mammalia > Chiroptera > Phyllostomidae > Phyllostomus > Phyllostomus discolor. Next base: position 74,812,263 of record NC_050198.1, read on the forward strand.
ATGGCCTTTATAGCTGAAAGAAAAAAAAATTTGACATAGTATTGTCTATAGTTTTGGGATAAAATATGTTTTCTCAGAAATTTCTTTCTCTAGCCTCCTTCCACTTTGCAAATCCTCCTTTGTCCTTTCTTCACACCTCTTTGTCTTCCTACAAGCACTTCTAGCATTAATTTCTAGTGTCTAACATTAGAAGTGTTATCAGCATATAACAGCAAACCTGCTACCAATGATAGACTTCAAATGCTGACAGTGGTTCAAATGTCTGAATTTTACTTAATGTTGGTAGTTACTAGTCACAAATATTGCACTTAAATTTAGGGACTAGTCTTTGTAGTCAATAATGTCACTGTCTTTCTTGGTTAGTAATAAAGATTTGCTTTATACGCTTGCATGCATGCCAATAAAAGAGAGTTTTATGGGATGTTCTGGGCAATGCTAATTTTATTTATTTTTTTGAGAAATTTTACGAGTTTATTTGAGCCAAACTGATGACATATGCTGGGGAACAAGATCTTAAATGCTCCGGCTAGGCAATGACAATTTTAACAAAATCACTTTCAGCAATATAGGGAAATAACTTAAATATGTTTATTTTGGGGGCATGTGTGTGCCTCTTATTCTGCTAACAATAATGTTTCTGCTTCCAAAAGCTACTGCTATTTCTATAAAAACTAATACCCAACAACAATGCCACAACAGCGACAAAATGAATAATGTAATCATGAAATGTGTATGGGTTTAAAATGATAAATGTCTCCTGAACATATTGAAAAATCATGCATCACAATAGAACCTTTAGAGTAATCCATAAGTCTGAGTTGATAGGTCTGCTTGTGCCTTGATCAGTCTTTTTTGTTGTTTATTGAATGTTGGCACTCAAAAAATAATGCAAATGTCATCTGTCTACACAAACAAATCCCGTGACATGTTTAACTACTTAATACAAATAACTAGGGCCAGTGCCAACATTAATGGATGAAAGAATTAGCTGCTGATAGGAATGATTTATTTTGGCTAATATTTCTCAAATGATTTAAGCAGAAGGCAGAGGGTAGTATTTTCCTTGAAATTTCCAGATATTCATACCAAGTTTCGACTTTGCTTCCATGGAGACCTGGCCATTCAGTGAAGGCTGTGCTCCTACATGCAAAAGGAAAAAAGCAGGAAAATCAAATGGATTATGAAATAAAGACAAAGCAAAGATGTTCACTGAAATTATCCTCTTATTTCAGGCTACAAAGCAAATATGCCCTAACTCCTGACTACATTTTCACGGCCCCATCGCCTCTCAGCCTATGTGTCCCTTTGAACTCCATCATACAGAGCCATCTTTCTAAAATGTCAAACCAAGCATGTTGCTTCCATGGCTTCCCACTGCCAGGATACCAAGTTCCTTCCTTAGCATGACATTTCAAGGGCCCTCTGTGATTGGGCTCCTGCCCATATCTCCAGTATAAACATCTCCAGTTCTTTTGATAGAGCTCTCTGCCTTCCACTTCCTAGGTGGTACCCAAGGGAATTACTTGTAGTCCCAGGAGGAGAGGGCTCTCTGTTTTGACTTTCCATGCCTTTGTTACACTCCTCCCTGGGTAAAGCTCTTTATCTTTTGTTTGCCTAATGAATACTATGCTATTTCAACTCTTGCCTTCCTTATAAACCCTTTTCTCACTCCCGCCCACATTCACCTTTGTACACATATTCTATTTGGTCAAACTTCTATAATAGCACTGATAGCACTTGATTGGATTTGTTCGATCCTGACTATCTTCTCTTAATAGGTTGCAAACTCTTTGAAGTCAAGGCCCATAAATTATTCATCTATCACCAGCCCCTAGCCTATCTTGTGTCTAGCACATAGAATGCACTCAGTTTTTATTAACCAATGTCACCCAAAAAGTTAATAAAACACAATAAAGTAAAATAAAGAAGGCACTCAGTAAATACTGAGAATGAACAATTGTAAGTTGAATTATCTAGATAGCTACTGTCCAATACATAGCCACTAGCCACGTGTGACTATTTCATTTAAATTTTAATTAAAATAAAAAATTCAGTTCCTCAGTCACACTAGCCACATTTCAAGTGCTCAATGGCTACTTGTGGTTACCATACTGAACGGCACAGATTATAGAAGCTGCCATCATGGCCAAATTTCTATTACACAGTGCTGACCAAGGTAATTCTTTATTTTTTCATTTCAATTTAATAAACATTGATTTCTACTATATGCTAACATTTGTGCTAGGCATGGTGGTTATAGTGAATTGTAATAAAACTATTATTATTATTTGCAAGGCATTCAAAATCTGGTAGAGAGAAACCTTGCAAAATGAGAGAAATTATTTCCATATTGGAACATTGGGGAAGATTTTACAGAGATTTTTTTTTTTCATTTAAACTGGGCATTTAAGAATGGAGAGAATTTGAATGGGGCAAATCTTGGAAACTGAGAGAAAATAGCATGAGCAAATGCACAGAAGTGGGAAAGTACTAGGAAAATGAGAAGAATTTAGTTTGCTTACAATGTATGGCGCATGAGCAGGGAGTAATTGTTTCATTTATTCAGTCCTTCAATCGTTGAATAAATAATTTTGGAGCACCTGTCCTGTTTAAGGCTATGTACTAAGCATTGGGGATACAACAGTGACCTATACAGATATTACCTCAGCAGAGTTCACACAGTTATGAGTGATGAGATTCAGATAAGACTGTGGAAGGCAATGAAAGCTACTCTACAGAGTTTGTACTTTGTTCCTCAGGCCCTCACCTGGCAGTGTGGACTTTATTTATTTATTTTTTATTTTCAAAGTGTGGACTCCAGAAGGGTAATGTGGGCCCGGCATGACCTGGGAGTTTGTTAAAACGCAGAATCTCAGGTTCCATCCTGAACTCAGACTTACTGAATCAGAATTTGCATTTTAGGAAGATCTCTAAGTTATTCCTAAGCATAGTAACATTTGAGGGGCATTGTTATAGGTCAACAATTTTCAACTGGTGTGCCGCAAGAATTAAAACATGCAATACCTGACTATTTAGTAAGGATCACTGACCTCTTTTCCCTTAGACTGTCAAATAAAAAAAAAATGACAACAGCCATCACAATAGCCGTCCAATGTGAATGAATAAAAATTATACCCATTTTTGTCAGATCAGCAAAAATTATATTTTTTGACCTACTGAAGAATTTTAGTAACTAATTTATGTGTGCCATGAGATGAAAAAGGTTGAAAGTTACTGCACTAGGCCAACTGAGCCAATTGCATAGTATGTAAGTGAGCAAGTTAAGAGTAAGGCAGTATGAAGGTGGCAAGTAAGCAAGCATAAAAGTAAGGAAAGTAGTATTCAAATCAGTATTGGGTTGGACGCAAAAGAAATTGGTCATAGGACTATTACTGTAGCTCAGACGAGAAGTGGGAGGGGTTGTATGGGAGAGACATCGAATCTCTTGTTCATAGATATAGCTTCATTTTCATTAACTCATACTGGAAATGTATGTTATTCAGAGTAAAAAAAATCAGCAGATTCTGTAATATGGTACTTCAGATGTTTTTAAAAAGTGCCAGCTATTTGTTTTAGACAAGGCTTATTCATATGTCCATTTCCTGTTGACACCACAGGTCCATGGTCTACTCCTGAGTGTTGAAGTATCAGGCCCTCAATTGTGTAAGTTCATGCAGGGGTAATGATAAGGATCCCGGAAATTAAGTCATTATATCAAAGTTAACAAAGAGCTGATTTGTGAACTAGAAATTCAATTTATTAATTACAGTGGAGTAATTACTTTTCTACTAACCAGATATTTTTCTTTTATTACCAGCATTAATTTTTTTTACAACTTTTAATTTTGAAATAGTTTAGGACTCACAAGAAGTTACAAAAATAATACAGACAATTCCAATGTACCCTTCATGCAGCTTTCCCCAATGATAATAGCTTACATAACCATAGTACTTGCCAAACCCAGGATATCAACATTGATATAATACTATTAATTCAAGTACAGACCTTATTAGGATTTCACCATTTTTTTTCATGTACTCCTGTGTGCGTGTACTTCTATGAAATTTTATCACGTGTAGATGTAAGTAAATATCATCACAATCAGGAAACACAGCTGTTCCATCACAACAAAGATGCTCCCTCCCATTACTCACTAATAGTTACACCCTTTCCTCCACCCTAACCCTTGCCAACTGCTGATTTGTTCTCCACCACTATAATTTATCATCTTGAGATCATTATATAGTAGAGTCACACTGTGTAACTCTTTGAGACTGACATTTTTTCCACTAAGCAGAATGCCCTTGAGGCTCATCCAAGTTGTCACATGTATCAGTAGTTTCCCTTTATTGCTCAGTAGTATTCCATTGTAAGAATGTGCCATAGTGTGTTTAACCATTTTACCAGCTGATGGACCTTTGGCTTGTTCCCTGTTCTGGGCGATCACAAGTAAATCTGCTATGGGCATTTATGTACAGGTTTTTGCATAAATGTAAGTTTTCATTTCTTTAGGATAAATGCTCAGGAATGATTGCTGGGTCATATTGTAAGTATGTATATTTAACTTCATAAGAGAGTGGAACATTATTTTCCAGAGTAACCAGTACAAGACTTAAAAATTACATAGGTAATGTATGTAAAAATTACATAACCATAAAAAATTAACATAAGGTAACAATATATATACTAAAAAGCAAAATTACAAGCCCTGAAACCCTGCACTGACCCTTTCCTTGAGAAGTAACTGTTATGTTTCCTGTATATTCTTCAAGAATCTTACACATATGCAATCACATATATATGTATGTAAATATATATATTCACAAATGGGATCATACTATACAAGCTATATGCAACCTGATTTTTTTTTTTAAGGAAAGGGTTTTTTTTTAAAGATTTTATTTATTTATTTTTTAGAGAGGGAAGGGAGAGAGAGGGAGAGAGAGAGAGAGAGAGAGGGAGAGAGAGAGAGAGAGGTGTCAATGTGTGGTTGCTGGGGGTTATGGCCTACAACCCAGGCATGTACCCTGGCTGGGAATAGAACCTGTGACACTTTGGTTCGCAGCCGGCGCTCAATCCACTGAGCTACGCCAGCCAGGGCGCAACCTGATTTTTTTTACTTAACATCTCTTAGACCTATTTGCATATTGCTTAATATATATATGCTTGTTTTAATGGTGGGCATAGAACTCCATTGTATGGGTGTATCATGATTTCTTTAATCAGTCCCTTAATGACACCTTTTCTATTGTTTCTCTTTATTACAAAGCTATAATGAAAATCTCTCTACATATGGTATATCTTTGTGTAATTTGCATGAGCATATCTGTATGACAGAAATGAAAATGCTAGCTTAATTTTACAAGTTGAGATACTTTTTTAAACAGTTTACATTCCCACCAATGATATATGAGAATTCTTAGTTCCTCATCAACACTAAGTATTGTCAAAATTTTTAACTTCTGCCAATCTTGTAAAAGTGGAATTTAATTTGCATGTCTTGGTGGTGAATGAAGTTGAGCACTGTTTTATACATTTATTTGCCATCTGCATATCTTGTCCAAAAAATTAGTTGACTTTATATCCTTTGTTTTTCTAGTAGAGTATTTTTATATTATTGATTTGTGACAGTTCTTCATATATGAAGGAAATTAACCTTTTTCATTCATGTAGCAAATATTTTCTCACAGCTTATAGTTTATCCTTTAACTTTGTTATTTTGATATAATTTAAAATTTCTGTGAACTCCAATTTATCCATCTCCAGGCTTCTGAATTTTCTGTCATGTTCAGAATGGTGTTAGAAAATACAAAATATATACATATGTGGTTTAGAGTAGGAGACTATCTGGAAAACTTAGTTTTAATCAGAAGCTTGCTCCATTTGTATGGAGTCACAGCAAAGAGAATTGTGGGATGCTTTTTTCAGACTATGGTAAGGCTGGAGGATTATTTCTGCTACACTGTGGGATATGCATTTCCAGTGACCAGAATATTTTTGCATTCAATAGTGCCGTGCCCCTTTCATAGTATCAAAAGTGCTAACTATTCAACTTTCCTCTTTCAGTATTTATCAGGCACCAAAAGCTTCTGCCATTACAATAGTATTTCATGCAGGACACACTACAGATACTTAAGATTAAAACTTATTTTTAAAAAGATTTTATTTAATTATTTTTAGAGAGAGAAGGAAAGCAGAGAGGGAGAGAAACATCAATGTGTTGTTGCCTCTCACGCACCCCCTACTGGGGACCTGGCCTGCAACCCAGGCAAGTGCCCTGACTGGGAATCGGACCAGTGACCCTTTGGTTGGCAGGGCGACTCAATCCACTGAGCCACACCAGCCAGGGCTAAAACTTATTTTATATCAGTTACATATTTCATTTGATGGAATTTCTCACATCATCCTCAAATTATTGGGGTGTACTGTGGTCTTTCAGTGCCATATGAAATAAATTCCACTTCTTAGGATAGGACTGGAGCACACAGCACTGTGCTCTGCACATACTGAAGACTCAGTATTTTTGAATGAGTCCTAGGGGAAAAAAGAAGGAGTACTATGAAACATTGTTTAATATCAGTATAAGTTTGTTACAAAATGTTTCTGATGTTATACTAGTTAGTTACTATTCTTCAGTGGTATTTTTCACAAAATGAAAGTATGTTTACAAAGCAGAGGAACTTCTCAATTTTTTTCAAAGCATAAACTTGTTTTAAACTTCAGATGCTACATAATCAGCCGAGAATGTGAGTTTATAAAATAGATGAAAAACTGCAACATCTAGAGCAGAAAATCAGTAGTTTTTAACAAAAACTAAACAGGAAATCATTTAATATCAATTGATATTAAATTGGCACAATTGAACTAAATTAATGTAAAATGATTTGGTACAGAGCCCAATTTTTCTATTACTTTAAGTGGAATTTTGCATTAACTTACATAACTGTAAATTTTCCACTACTCTCTAATGTTCTAGCCGCATCATTCTGTAACTTGAATCTATTAAAAACTGTGTAACATTCTACCAAAGATGATCTATAAAAGACATGGAAATTTATTTTGAATGGTATTGCACTGCCCAGAGCTTTAGAGGTAAGTAAAAATGTCTCTGATTTTAGTTCTTGTTATTGATATTTAGATGTTTAACTTACATTATTTGGTTTATTAAATATACCATAATTCTTTTCTTAAGTTACAGGACAAAACCCAGTAAGTACAGAGGATAGGAGAGAAACTAAGACACAGGCATAGAAGGAATGTAATTTAAGGACTGAAAATAATCATTATATTGCATCAGGAATGCTTTAGACATGATATTGGGTGAAATCTCCATGATTTACAGGGGGCTTGCAATATTTCTCATTTGAAAAATGTCTTGTTATTAAGGACATTTATTCTTTTTGTTCTAATCGAAAGAAATTTAATATTAAAGGAAATTTTTAAAAAACAACAACAAAAAAACAGAAACAAAGGGCTAATGATTGTATGAATCTGGGAACGTCTTTAACAGCAATGGAGACACTGTAATAGGTCACTTCTTCCTGTCCTAGGAAAAGCTGCGCTTCGGAGGCGACAGGCCCTCTTTGAGTTTATCTTCTCCGCCTAGAAAGTTCTTGGCAGTCAAAGGACCAGGAAGCTGGACTGAAACAAACAAACACACACGAAGAGTGATAAATACCTAAGTTAACTGGAATCGAAGGAGCGGAAGAGGTCCTTTCGCACTTCAAACATCTTGGGGGAGGGGTAAGGAGACAGAATAAGGAACCAAAATTCTTAAAGTCTCGAGGCCACCCACCGCCGACGTTTCCAGGAAGACAGTGGAAAAGCGAGGGAGGCGATGAAGACCGTGTAGATCCCCCTAGATTTCTTTTACCCAAATTTCAATTTTCCTCCACTTCGTTCGGTCCCGTCCTCCCACCCCACAGCCCCAAAAGTCGAGAATAAATTGGTCGGGCCCCTGGCCTAGCCTAACAGTAGCCCAGTTCCCTGGTCTCCCAAACCCCAGAGAGATCGAAAGAGACCACGTTTTCTGGGAGACCGGAATAGTGAGTTTTAAAGAAAAAAATTGTTTCCAGTGTAGGTCTTCTGATAGAGAATTAGCTCGCTTTCTCGCCACACTCAAAGCAAAAAGCACGCAAAACAAAAACTTAAAAAGCAAAACCCCTAAATCACTTGGGATCAGGTGCCAGAGCTAGGCAAGTTAAGTCGTTTTGGAGGTAAGGACTAAGGGAAGGCAGTGAAGTGAGGGTTCGGGAACTGGGGCCATGGCCCCTTGCTGGGGCGTGTCAGAGGAGGGAACGTCGCAGGGTGATGCCCGATTGAGCTGCTACCGCGGACTGGGGGGGGGGGGGCAGTGGGGCGCGGGGAACTAGTCCCGAGCGAGACCGCTTTCTGATTTCCCACGGCCCGACGCTCCGCCGGACAATCCTGCCGCCCTCCCGCCGATCCCCCCAAAAAGAGATAGGAAAAGCGGCCCTATCGGGTCCGCGGCGGAAGCGCTGCCAAACGCATGAGTAAGTCAGGCGCGGGCACGGCACCTTGTTTACCCCACTCGGCGGCGCGCCCCTGCGGGCGCCCCGTTTGGAGGCGGTGTCCGAGACGCTGCACCCGCGAGGCAGCCGACCGCGATTGGCTGGTGACTGGGAGGAGGACGCGGGGTGGGAGGATTAGGAGCCCGGCCCTGAAGTACCAGCGCGCTGCCGCTAGATGCCGCTCCCTCCCAACGGGAACCGGGCGCGGGTTCGTGGCCGACAGATGGCGCTTGCGCGTTCCATTCGCCTCTAAGTCGCCGAAGAGCGAACACCCCAAACAATCCCGAAGCGCCACCAAAAAAAAAAAAAAAAAAAAAAGAAAGAAAAAAAGAAAAAAAAAAAACCCCGCCGGATCCGACCGCCACTTTCAAAACCCCCCACCGCTCTAGAACCGCGGGAGCTTCCGTCCCTGAGTAGAATTCGAGGGTGTAAAGAAGAGGAAGGGGAAAATATCTTGTACCAGCCCAGGGGTGAAGAAGCCCCCGGCCTGAGAAAGAAGGAAGGAGAAGTGGGGGAGGCGAACAGTCTCGTTGCTGCCTCTGTGTACGCTGAGGGGGGAGGTAAGTTATAAAATGGCGGAGGCGAAGCTTCTAGAAGTTTGGAGGGGCACCCGGAGGGCGCGGGGCCCACCGTGAGGTGTGTATGGTTGAAATAGGGCGCGGGAGAGGAGTTGGGAGGGAAGGCGATTGGGCGCTCCGTTGCCATTTAATTTCCCGTCTTCTTCCTTTGCCCCCAGCGGGGCCAGCCTGGAGTGGGTATAGCAAAGTCAAAGCGGGGGCACTCCTCTTCGTCCCCGCATAACCCCCAGCCCTTCTTTCTCTGCTGATCCCCCCAAGTCCCTACCTCCACAGTACCAAGGAACTTCCAACCCTCTTCCTACCTCCTACTCTTAGAGTGGCTTTCTACCGCAGGACTCTTCTTTTGGACTACCCTCGCCGAAGATTTTCTCTTCCTTCCCTCACCCCACTCTCCCTCGGGGCCTCTACGGAGGACCCCCCCAATTGGTGGCCCAAAATGGAGAACGCGGAGCAGCGCAAGATGGAGGCTCCGCTTGTCTGTGTAGCATTAGATTTAGGTGCCTTTTCTCCAGCAGGCTCTTAAGGCTGGAGAGCCAAAACTGGAGGTGGGGTGGGGTGTAGTGCAAGCCCAGTCGGGGTAGGCTAGCCGGGGAGGTTATGAGTGGGTGGGGGGGAGCAGGGTATGATGGTGAGGGGAAGGAAGAGAGCAAAATGGTGGTGCTGGGAACCTGGGGGGAGGGGAGAAGAGGAGGCTCAGTTGTGTATATTTGGGCCTCGGACCGAGGGAGGCGAGGGAAAATCTACTCTGATCACACCCCTCCCTCGTGCCCCCTCCCTTCTCTCTTCCCCTCCTTCCTTTGCTCCCTCCCTCCCCTCCCTCCCTCTCTTCCTCCCTTCCTAGAGAGGGAACAACATTCATGTGACGGGCCCCTCGGCTTCTCCCCCGCCCCATCATCTCCAGCGCGTGGTGGGGAAACTGCCGGGGAAAGCGATTGGCATCGATCTCTCCATCCCTTCCGAGGCCCGACTTCGGTCAGTTTTGTTTGGACAACAATTTTATAAATTAGGTTGGGATCTGGCGGTGTTGGCCCCCTCTTGCAGCCCTTGCCCCGAAGGGGGCCCTGCTTGGTTGGCATGGGAGGAGGGGGGAAGGGCGGGAGTGGAAGGCTGTTTGTTGGGGGGTTTTGGCGCCACTTTTGTTTTAGTTTTAGTGCTGCTTTTCGTTCCCACCCCCACCCGCGCTGTCTTTCTCAAGATACGAAGTGAGCTGATCATTGCCCCAGGTAGGCAGCTTCTCCTTTTCCCCTTCACACTTTTATTCTGGCTGGGGATTGACTTTCTTTTTCCTTCTTTCCCGTACCCGCTGATGTGAGCACGGCGATCCTGGGGACGAAAAGGGTCGGACAGGCGATGGGGGAGAGAAGGTGTGGGAAACAGCATCAAGTAGTTCCGCAAAACTTTGAGCCCCGTTCCTATTTTCTTCTGGCCTACATTCGTAATCGTATTGTTGAATTGTCCTTATTATTATTATTATTTTTTTTTGTCGCGAGAATGTCTTGCCTTGCTTTTGGTTTCTTTTAATAAGCCGCTGTACTTTCGACGGTTTTCGCTCCCCCTTGTATATATATCATTTTGTTTTTAATCTTTGAGTGTAATGGGTTTTATCGTGTGTTTTTTCGTGTGTGCTGCAGTGTTCAGCTTTAATTTTTAATATTGCATTAGTTTCATCCAGTTTGTGACTTTCTCCGTGGCCTAGAAATGTTTTATGTTGTTGACTACCACCCCTCCCTTCTCTTGGATGTAGTTTTTAAATTCAGGGTCATGGTGTTTGATTAAATGGTTATTTACAGTTTACATGATATACCTATTAGAAACTTTTGATCTGTAGGATTAGGTTTAAGTAAATGAAAAGCTTGCTCGTTTGAAATGGTTCCTTAAAATGCGCGGGCCGCCCCCCCCAGCGCCCCGTATTGCCCCATCTTCCTCTCACACCGGTGTAAATTCCGACCCCCTTGCTCCCCTGGACCGCCGTATTTCACAGCAGCCACACCCTGTATTTGTCTCTGTAGATTGCACTCATTATCAGGTTAATTTAGTGACTTAAACCACCATGATGGGACTTGCTTAAGCACAAGCTTCTTTTCCTGTTTAGTCCTAGTGGTTAGTGTCGAAAGAGGAATAATCGAGGTTTCTTGATGAAACCTGGTGCAGTCCAGCCTCTGCCTTTTTTTTTCTGTTGTCTTTTTCCTACTCCGGGCTGTTGGCGGTGTCAGCACCGCTGCTGGGGGCGGGGGTGGAGGGGAGAAAGAGTCGGGTTACCGAAGTGCGTCATTCCTGGCTCTAGCTGGGCCTGCTCGGGAGCTGCTGGTGTTTGTTACTGTCCTCGCAGCACTTTCCAGCCAACCTTCTTCTATCTTGTGCGTATTGGTTAGGAGCAAAATCAGGAGGCGGTCTCCTAATTCTATCTGTAGCCTAGCGCGTTTCGTTTAAGGGTATATGTGAACTTATTTTTTTAAAAAAACCGGGTCCTGGAAAGTGGATACATTTCTGTTTAATGACATACAATTCAGGTAGTTTAGACTTGCTTTCATATGTTTTCCAATGAACGGTGGGGTTAATTTTGAATATTTTCAACCACTTATGTTAAAATGCCTGGTTTTCTTTCTACATTGATATGAATCTATAATTAGGGATCAGAAGGACCAGCTAAGCCATAAGTGTTCAGCGGTTTTTCAAGTGGTTAAATTGTAATTTTATGACACATTATGTTAAATAGTCTGTTTTTTTTTTTTCATTTTGAGCTAAGGTGCTACATGAATGCAACCTAGTTACACATGCTTAAGTTAATTTTCATCACATATTCCTGTTTCTCCTTTTAGATATAATTTTAAATATGTCCTTTGGATCTTATGGACTTCATTAAAATTATTAAAGATGACTCTTTTTTAGCTGAATTCTTAAATTTACCACCTAACAAGGAGTTGTGTAGGTTGGCTTTACAGCTGCATGGTTAGACTTTTGTTTCTTGCTCTACGCAGTGTACTTACTGAGGTCATTGTTTTCCTCTTTCTTTTCTGAAGATAATTGGGAGAGGGAACAGGTGAAGGTAGAGATCAAACAAAAGTGGCCTTGAGTTGATGATTGTAGTAGGATGAGTGAGTACAGGAGAGAGCTCATTGCACCATTATTCTCTTTAGTTTTGTATGTACTTAAACTTCCATAATTAAGCAAATTTGAAGAAAAGATTTCAAGTTGTCTTGCAATTTTGGTGTAATAACTTAAACTTATATTTACATATCAGGTTATTTGCATGGGAGACTTGGCCTTGTGTATGAGTAATTATAGAATGCCTAATATACCAACTTTCAAAAATAATGAAATTAAACCAGTATAGAATGAGTGACAAAATGCTTGTAAATCGGTTGAACTTTAAATGGTTGTAACTTAGTTTGAATGTTAATGCTCTACTTTTAGTTTTTTAAATTTTTTTGAAAACAGGAAAATTCCATTGCCAAATTTTGTAAATTTTGCTTGCTGTCTATTTCATTAAGTTGGAGTTTGAGTTAAAGTGAGTCACTATGAAAGGATTTACTATTAATAGGAGGGGCTTTGGAAGTTGGAATAAGTGACAGTGGAAGGGATTCCAGTGCCCTAGGGAGCATTCCTGGTAGGAAGATCTGAGGTATCGGTTGAATTCAGTCAGTATTTGGTGTTTAATGAATGGGTAGACTAGAGGGTTGGAAAAGAAATGTACTTACTAGCTATTCTTTCCCAGGGTGAAATAACTAGCATTCTAGTATCAGAGACAGGCAGTGGGGGTGAGTGCGTACCTTTCTTTTTAACTGATAGGAAAATTGTGTGTAAACGTAAAGGAGTTACCCCCAAGGATCTGGTGCTAGAGTTAAAAGTTGATAATGTAAAATGTTGTAATAACATCCATTACAAAAATTCCGACCATTACCCATCAACTGTAAATAAAAGGGTAATGCAGTTAAAAGTCTGTCTCCTTAGTGTATTTGTGAATTGCTCCTAAATTCTTGGAAGGTAAGACCTTATCTTTTGCAGTTTTGTGGTGTTGAGGGTTAGGTCCCCCCTCCCATAAGATGTATTTTTGAATATATGTCAAGGTTCTAAAGGGAATCCAAAATAATGGGTATTTAATTTTAGGTTTGGTAAAGTGTGTTCCCTAATCATTGTGACAACAATTCACTCTCATCTGGTTACAGACGTTTTATAACTTTTAATATTAGTGTGTTTGTATATTTCATATTCGGCATGTTAGCTTAGAAGGATGTCAAGACAAATTGCATATCTTGAATTCCTATTCGTATGCAAATAATCTTAAATAGATGATGAGGATTATGGCTTCAAATTTATTTTATTGTGGTGAGGCAACAGCTAAACTACAAAGCCAACAAATTATGAGTTTGGTAACTTTGAAGTCTATTTTGTTAGGGTTTTTTAAAAGCCCAAACTCAAGATTTTAATGAAATTAAATTGTACATTCCTTTTTCGTCGTTTTCTTTTTTGACCTTAATGACTTTGTTGGTCACCTCAGGACAGGTGAATTAAAATTGGTGGGGTTGGATGAAGAGCAGGCTTAAGCTCCAATTATCCTTTGAGAATATAGGGTTAGATGTGAAAATATGCCTGTGACAGTTTAGTAATGCTTAATATTCTGCATGTTTAACTGATGCCACCCACAGTCATATGTGGGAAGGGAGTAAACAGTGAATAGCTTATTCTTTTTGCTTTGGGTTCTTTATAATAGATGGAAGACTTCAGTTTTTGATGCCTCAAGTTAAGTTTTGAGCTTAAAATTTACATTATAAATGGGCGCAATGATCTGTCTCTCATATCTCATTGGGATAACATTCGTATCTGTTAAATGTTGTGACTTTTTTGCATCTCATATTAAAAAACAGCCCTGGCTGGCATAGGTCAGTGGATTGAGCGTGGGCTGCGAACCAAAGTGTCGCAGGTTTGATTCCCAGTCAGGGTACATGCCTGGGTTGCAGGCCATGACCCCCAGCAACTGCACATTGATGTTTCTCTCTCTCTCTCTCTCTTTCTCCCTCCCTTCCCTCTCTAAAAATAAATAAATAAAATCTTTAAAAAAACAAACAAACAAACCCCAGACTTATATTAGCACTTTGAAATTGCTATTAGTAGGTTATTTGGAGACTTGAATGTGGCAGTTTACTGTCCAGTGGAGCATTGTGGTATACCTATTTTGGGAGTTGGGGAACATAGTAAAGGAAATGATAAATCCCAGTTAGCTGTGGGTATCAGTGTATATGGAAATGTGATTAATCATTGGAGAGTAAAGAAAACTTGAAAGATACAGGTTACTTTACATATTTTTTACATTTTCTTCTGTAATCTACTTTTGATATATGTTTAGGACTTTTAATTTGCGCTTCAATACTGTCCTGGTATAGTAATTTTCTGTATCTCCAGATATCTTAAGCTGTGGTTATGGCATGTTCTGTTTGGCAAAGATATGTGAGAAAACAGAATTGTCAGTTTCATTTTTTTTTTCAGTCTCTGGAGTTACCCATTTTGCATTTAATTTAACCAAATTTTATATATTACCGGTATAAATGGTATTGCTTGATGGAGTCGTGTTTTTTGTATATGTGCATTAAAAAAGCTGCATCTCTTTAGAGGCTGTGGCAATCTGTTGCCTGAACTGTGTTTTTAACGTATGCTTGCTTGTAGTTCTATATTTGATGGTAACCAGAAGAAAGCAAGTTTTTACGCATAGTCTAGTCAAGAGATTATTGGATTTGTTAAATCCCCCTCCCCCAAAGGAAGGGAGGGTTAATAATGCCAGTGGTTTATTTTATTATTTTAATTGGAAAATACACGACTAGGCTTGATGAGAGAAACTAGGGAGATTTCTATAAACTGTATGATCTAATGTACAACTCAAAAGTAAAATTCCCTTATAAAAAACAGTTTAGATTCTGTTGTATGTTGCCAGAGGAAGAGAAAGTAAGTCCTATTTATACTTTTGCCTGATTAACATTTATTGTAATGGGATTTGACCTATAACTTGTTGAATCCTGAGATATTCTAAGAAAGTCTTAATTTAGTTGCCATTTGAGTTCCTTTTGAATGCCAATAACTGTGGTGTATGTTTTTTAATGTGTTGTTTAATCTTCTCAGCTACCTTGCAGGATAGGTGGTTATTATCATTTTACAGATGGGGAAATTGGGGCTCTCAGAATAAATGGCTTGTTACATGATGATAGTTGACAGCCTGAATTCACACTCAAATTACTTTGGCCTCAAAAACTGCTTTTTTTGTTAAGCTCAGTAGTTTCCCTTAACTGGTTTAGGTCTTCAGTTATCTATAACCAGAAAGCACGTTATCATTTTAATGTACAAAATGACAGTTGGTTTTTCATGTGTAGTGCAAGATAAATGAAAAATTTTACAAGGGTTAGATGAGTTGCAGCCTAGTGAAGAGTCTAAATTGTGTTTTATACTAATAGTCAAAACAGTTGAAATAAGTCTGAACTTTGTTTTTGAGTATGCTCATTATACAAAAGTTTGTGGGATAATATGTTGAATTGTAGGTGTTTTTTGGTCATACTGTGGTAGATAGGATGGTTTCACTGTGGTTTTTTCCTGTCACTTATTCTCTATACTGAATAGAATAGTTCCCCAATCGTTCAGTTTGTTTGTTGAGTGGTTGGATTTGAAATAAAAATTTAGGTGATGCTTTTTATAATTCACTGCTCTGATTGGTTGTGTAGGGGGATGATTTTTGTTATTTAATGGTACTTTAAAAATGTTCTAAGTGTTAGTATTTTCTCTGTTTAAACTTCTTATTCTAGTTCATCTTTTTACTTTATTAAATTTTGTTATTTTTATCATGTAATAGATAATATTGGTGCCTTGGATTATGAGAGTCATTAATGATCAGAATCTTGATCTTAGCTTTCTTTGCTTTCCTTTTTCCCCTGCATTTCATAAACTATAACTAGAATTTTTCTTATGTGAAGGGATATTAGATGTTGGATATCTGGCATAAGATAAATTAGTGGAGATGAAGTAAAACTGAATATATTAGTGCTTTTCATAGCCATGAGTCAAATTTATATATTTTATGTTAATCATTCCTTTAAGCTTTATTCTGTAGGAAATAAATTTTCCATGTGATACAGTCTTCTACCCACAGTCTTTGTTCAGTATTGAGTGTTTTCATCCATATTTCCACCTTTGTACTCCAAGAATATCAAGACCTTGGTGTTCTACAACAGAATTATGCCTCAAGGCATCTGTTGTATGCAGTGGTTTCTTCCCGTGCATCTTACAGTGATACTAGTTATGTATCTTTATTGGGAGAATTTAGGAAATTGTCACTCAAGCCATTTTCTGAGTTTTATGGTTAGTATGATGCACACTGGTTGAGAAAGGCTGCTACTAGAATATTCAGGGACTTGGTTTGGACTAACCAGAGTTTTACTTTCCACAGTTACTTTCCTGTCAGTAACCCTAATGTAGCCTCTACTAAAATTTTGTATGATAAAATGTGAACGCAGCTGACAATACTGCCATGTCTGTGGGATAAATTGATTAGTGTTGATGTCAAGCAGTTAGTTAGTGCTACTAGTTGTTTTAAAGAATTGAATGTGGGAAGTTAAACTCATGATTTTTGTAAAAAGGAATATTGTAGGAGCACTGTTCATTATATATACAATTCAAAATTTTTTATAAAAAGTCTTTGACAGTAACTATAACATTAACAATAGCTAACACTGACTGACATGTGTATTAGCTTAGAAATGTCGTATGTGTATGTCGTATGTGTATTAGCTTACTTCATCTTCATAACCTTATGAAGTAAGATGACCATGTGATTTATTGTTCAAATCAGAGTACTTTTGAGAGTGAAAGGGGCACTAGCCAAATGGCATGCTGGGATAATAGTATAAACTAGGACTGTCTCAGAGAAACTAGGATGTTTGATGACCCTAATTAATACCCACTTTTTCAGAAGAAACCAGACTATAGGGAGGCCAAGTAACTTGCCCAATTAGTAAGTGGTAGGAAGGGATTCAAAACCCCTACAGAGATTTCTCTAGACATGAAAGTGATTTAAATTTCCATAAACTGCCACATTCTGAGAGTTTATTTTTATTCTTTTAGAGGAGTATTTACAGGTGTGGGGTAGATAGTAAAATATAAGGTACAGTGTTTTTTAAAAGCCAGTAGAATTTCTACTTGGCTTTTTTAAAGTGACTGTTCAGATTTTAGTGATTATATGTGTTAATGTTGAAAACCAACCTCTCTGAGGTCTGCCTTAATACAAGAATATTTCAGGATAATTGCTTTTACAGTTTATATCTGTATGTTTTTACATATTATTCAGACTCCTTTACCATCTTCTTAGAAGGAAATGTGAATTGTATGATATGTCATGGGGATTCTTATGTGGACAAGTTCTTCTGAGAAGAAAGCTGAAAGAGAGAATTTTGTGACTAGGGAGAAGTGGTATTAGAAAAGAAAGAAAAAGGTCCAGTTTAGAGACTTATCTGAAGTTAAACTGATTTGGTAACATAAATTGAGAGTTAAATCGTTTTTTAAAAGATTTTATTTATTTACTTTTAGAGAGAGGGGAAGGGAGGAAGAAAAGGAGAGAAACATCATTGTGTGGTTGCCTCTTACATACCCACGTGGGGGACCTGGCCCACAACCTAGGCATGTGCCTTGACTGAGAATCGAACCTACGACCCTATGGTTCATAGGCTGGCACTTAATCCACTGAGCCACACCAGTCAGGATGAGTGCTAAGTCTTGATGTCTCAATAGAGGTCGATGTCTCATTTCATAAAATTAATAGTGCTATTTTATTTGGGGTGACTTCTTGTTGCTTTGTATTTCTGGCCTGTTTATGTTTGTGGTACCTCCCACCCCACAAAAGTGAGTACTATAGGTGAACTCAAACATTTGGAGAAATGATTTGAGCATAATTGCAGATGTACTGTATTGTAAACTAAGATTTTCCCCCTCTTTTTTTTTTCAGTGGGGGTGAGTCAGTGGTGGTCTAATCTTAAAAGAACTTTGAGTTTTGTATTCATTCTTGGGTATTTTAGTATGTCATTGAGGAATTTGTGATTTTCTCTTCTAGCTAGTTTACTTTTAGGATGTTTTGTTGGTGTCACTATTTTATTGACAACTGAGAGGTTAGTATGTAAGTCTTCAGTTTTTAAAAAGTCTTATTTAAGTTCATTAAAGCCATCATGAAGTTGGAAGTGGTATGGGAAACCACATTTGTGACCAGATGAAGAAATGTGAGTATTGATAGACAGAAGTTTATATTTTGTGGATTTGATCTATTATATTAAATTAATGCAGTTGGTTTTTTATAAAGCTACTGCTAGTTTTTAGTCTGGAGCCCATGGGTAGGATGGAGGTATGAGAACCCTACGAAATTACTTGGAAAGTGTGTAAGTGTGTTTTTCCCCCAAGTTTTTCAAAAACATTCATTCATTGTTACATCAGCTGGTACTGAAAAGTGCCTACAGAGATGGAGGTATATATTTAGGTAACATTGTCAGTTGGGCTTTATCACTCAAAAGGGTGATAAATAATCCCTTTAAAAACCACTGTGCACTGGAATTACTATATATTAAAGCAGAGGTGTCCAACCTGTAGCCTAGGATGGCTATCAGTGTGGCCCAACACTAAATTTTAAATTTACTTAAAACATTTCTTAGTTTTATTACTAAGTTTTATGAATTAGATGTATGCATTTTCTCTGTTAGTGATCACAGACTTGGAACCTGCTTGACAATTTTAAAAGATTATCAAAAGGGCCGCTGCATAATCAGGGTTATTATGTGAGGACATTTTTGCTTACCTGTGGTGGTGTATATCACAAAAATTATGCACGGACCTTTGTTTTTGCTCATCAGTTTTTGTTAGTGTTTGTGTGCTTAATGTGTGGCCCAAGACAACTCTTCCAGTGTGGTCCAGAGACACCAAAAGGTTGGACACCCCTGTATTAAAGAGTATCAGGCTAAAACCAATAGTCATCAGCATAGTTTGATAGGGTCCTCAATTTGAGATTAATGACAAGTATTTAACACTAAAGGACTATTCTGGAAAGCTTTAGGGAAATAAGTAACAATTGAGGACTGTTAATGTAGCCTTGGAATGCTTCAGTCATTGGCGGTTGTTAATAAACTAAGTTAAAAGAGCCCATGACCAACCCCTATAATGAATTACTGTTACCAAAGGTCGAAACCTAAATGATACACTGGTTCTGTGTAAAACCAAAAGAGGCAATCAGCAATCACTCTGTTATGGGACTTTTGAGTCTGTCTTTATTTCAAGTTCTAAATGCTTACTTTTAAATAGGAACTTAGATTTATGTATGCTTATGCTTTACTTTTGGATTCTTTGTTGGAATGTTAATTTGAAATATCTTTGTAGCAATATATGATGCTTATTAAAGTCATTCTCTATATAGGATATGTATGATGATAGAGGTTTGGTATATTTGAAGTATTTTCATTTCAGGATTGGGACATATGGTATTCTTTTTTCTTGGATTTCTAACCTTTACTCTCTTGAAAAGCAGAGAGAAATTTTCTGTACTCACCAATGTGTCTACTACCTTGTACTTAATTTGCAAACTTTATGGTGACTAGAATGTTATTACAAAGAACACGTTTAATATCCTCTTACTTAAAAAGACCTTTTTGTGGTTTAAGAAGTAGTATTAAAGATAGGAACATGAACCTTTGAGAATTTCCCTTTAATACTGAAGAAGTAGAGAAAATATAGGAAATATTAGCAAAGCCATTAATATTTTCCCTTTGGGATGTGTCCCTCCCTGTTTCCACCACTCAATTCAGGCCAAAAGGCATTCCTCAGACTTTATCCCTGGCAGGGGAATTGAGGAAGTGGTGGTAGCCATGGCTGGCAAAGGAAGCAGAAGCATGAAGGTATGTTTTTGAAAAGCAAAATTGTCAATGACAAATGGATTTTTCCAGCACTGAGTGTATGTACTTTTTTGAGTTTTGATTAAATACCAGTGCATAATGTGCTATTATTCATTGAAGACTCTTCAGTAGTTGCTTTCATATTTGGTTGTTTCAGATACACTTGAAAATTTTCAGAGGGACTATTTGGGCAGTATGGGATTGTATTAGAAAAGATCTGTTAGTAGGGAATTAGTTCCTAAACCTTTGAAGTAGTCTGAAACAGTCATCCAGGTTGTCAAAGAAAAATAGCAAACCCACCTTGAGAGGTAGTCATTTGTGTGTGTGTGTGTGTGTGTGTGTGTGAATACGTAGTGTTTAAATGTACAATATTGGTCGCTATCCAGATTTTTCGTAACTAAATTTTTAACTTTTTCAGGCTAGGAATTATGTTTTTATCTGATTTTGTTTGAGTCCTTGTCTCATGTAGTACATGTTACACAGATTCTCAAATAATTGAAATGAAACCAGGTTTTCTAGAAATGTAAACTTGCATTATAATTGCATGATTAATAAAGAACTGTATGTTGGAAGAGAAGTAGTCAGTTAGTTTCCTTTAGTTGGCTTTGCATTAATGATAAACTTGAAGTTTGTATCTATAGGACATTATATAGTAGTTGTACTAGACTCCCTAACATTTAATTTATTTTTTACAACAACCGCGTGAGGTAGCTGCTGTTGGTATTTTCACTTACTAGGTTCAGAATTGGTTAAATGACTCGCCCAAGATAACTCAGCTAGTCAGTGGCAGAGCTTCCTTTTAATCCAATTCTGCCTAATTCCAGCACACTTCTTTATGTGGGGACACACTGCCTCCCAGTGGGGTGAATCACAGATTTTGTAGCAACTTTCGTGGAGGTGGAGAATTAAAGGAGACAAGAATCCTAAATTGATGAGACTGAGGCGGAAGTTAAACTTCTCAAAGTAGTCAGAACATTTTTGAAAATCAGGTAGGAGAAATGCTTCTTTTCTTCTAAGAGCTGATAGAGGATAAGTCATGCTCAGTCTGAAGTTACATGTGAATATGTTTCATGTTTTATAATAAACATTAAGTAACAACTAGAAGAGGGTTGGATTGGGGGAAGATGATGAAGTTTGTGGTATTGTACTTGTTTTAATCAGTAAAGTGACACTTGAATTAATTTTAAGGAATTAAACTTGTTACAAATTATGAAACAAAATGTTAGCCAAAGCATTATCAGCATTTGTCTCACGAGTAGTGTTCTTACTAAAGGGCAATAATACTTATAGGAACAGTCTGTTCAGGTAGATTGGCCTAAATGCAGGCAACGTTATGCCGCTTTGCATTGTTCTGTTCTGTTTTTCATTTTCTCCAGCCTTCTTTTTCTGCTGCTTTCCCACCTCCAGTGTTTTTACACTTTCTAAAATTCTCCATGGAAAGTAGAAACGTGATGGTGATTTCCTGTTTTTAAATTTTTATGCTAGTCTAATGCTAGAAAATTATATATGCTAGACACTTCTGCATGCTGGGCACTAAAATAGAAGTGATTTCAAAAATTAACCCATTTAGTCCTCAATAATCCTGTGAGGTGAGCACTGTAATTATTTCTTATTTATAGGTGAGAAGACAGGTGCAGAGTGAAAATGTAAAATTGCCTGAGGACATGTACAGTGAGTCCTCACTTAACACCATCCATAGGTTTTTTGGAAACTGGCTCTAATCAGAACGACAAGTAACAAAACCAGTTTTACCGTAGGCTAATTGATATAAACAAGAGTCAAGTTCCTACAGCATATTTCTAGTCACAAAATCAACCAAATTTCTAAGTAAAGACTCAAAACATTTTTAATATTAACCATTGAAATGCATTTGAGCTATATATACCTTTAAGGAAGATTAAGAAATGCAAGAGAATTATTTTCGAACCCACTTCTGGCTGTTCAGGGTACAAGGTGGGACCCCCCCGCCCCGGCCAGGATGCCCTTCCACACAGAGAGAGGCACTCACACCCACCCCCACTGGGCCTGGGGCAGTGTAGACACTCCAGTTCACCTCACGTGCACATGTTTGCGATGTGGGAGGAAGCGGAGTCCCTGGAGAAAACCCACACAGACATGGGGAGAACATGCAAGCTTCATGCAGGAGTCCTGGCTGGGAATTGAATTTTTCATTAAATTGAAATGATGTTGAATGAGATAACATTATTTGAGCACCTGCTGTACCTAGGAAGAGGTGGAGAGCCTTGAAGTGCACCCAGGCTGTCTGGCTGTAGAGTCCATGTTCTTAATGCTACAGCACCATGCTGCTGATTAGTTGACATTAACATGAATGGTTTCATCATCCTGGTGATGTATTTATTTAAGCTCTCCCTTTAATTGTGGAATTATGTTTGTTTATCCTTACAGGAATTTTAAGGTTAGCAGAGGATTAGGTAAATTTCTGATCCTCAGGTTTCTCAAGCATAGAATAATACCAGCTGCCTTATATATTATTATGGGAATTAGATATCAGTACCTTTTCTGAGCAGTTTCTGTGTACCAGACGATATGCTGAGGATTTTGCTGGCATGATAGGCCCCCAAATAACTGTAATCTCCTTTTTTTTTTTTTAAAGATTTTATTTATTTTTAGAGAGGGAAAGGAGGGAAGGAGAGAGAGAGAGAGAGAGAGCGAGAGCGAGAGAGAGAGGGAGAGGGAGAGGGAGAGGGAGAGGGAGAGGGGCATCAATGTGCGGTTGCTGGGGGTTATGGCCTGCAACCCAGGAATGTACCCTGGCTGGGAATCGAACCTGGGACACTTTGGTTCCCAGCCCGCGCTCAATCCACTGAGCTATGCCAGCCAGGGTGTAATCTCCTTTATTGAGTACATTTTATATGTCAGATGTCTAAGGATATTATGCACATTTTACAGGTAAGAAAACTGAGGCCTAAAGGAAATAAATAATTTGCTGAAATAGGTTCCTACCTCGGGGCCTTTCTGTTGCTGGTCCCTCTGCCTGGCTTGGTTCCTCAGTTCTTCAGGACATTTTGTTCATTCATCCATGATGGACACTTGGGTTCCTTCCACTTTTTTGCTATTGTGAAAATGCTGTGGGGCGTACAAATACCTGTTCAAGTCTCTATTTTAAATTCTTTTGTATATATACCCACAAGAAGAATTGGTTCACAAATGAGTGTCTAGTATGTAGCAGGCACTCTGCTAAATAAGCACTGGGGATTTAGTAATGGACAAGAGAAGCCTGGGCCCTGCCCTCATAGAATTTATAATCTGGTAGGGGTACAAAAGATTAAGCAGTTATAATTAAGTGCGTTAACTTTTCCAAAAGGGCAAGTGTAGAGTGCCGTGTATATGTTTTATATGGTTGTAATAATGTATTATTAAATGAAAAGAATACAAAACATTAAATGCTTTTCCATATTCCATTATAATCCCCTGCAGCAGCACCCCACTTCCCTACCTACCACATGAAAATCTCTTCTGCCTCTTTTTCCACGTTTAAAATTTTAATGTATTTATAATTTACTTTTGACTATGATATGAGGTAGGGCTATTGCGATACTGTGATTTATAAGAAATACACATTTGGTCTTCCTGTTTCTGGTACAGAGCTGCCTAAGTGCTGAGAGTGAAAAGATGTCTTATGTTAATGAAGTGGTTTTTGGAATGTACCTAAAGATGAAGGTTGGTTGGTTGCCAGTGGAGCCAACTGTGATTTGAAGGTTGGAACTTTCAGTCTCATCCCCTGACCTCCAGGGAGGAGAGAAGGGCTGGAGATGGAGCTCAGTCACCAGTGGCCAATGTTTTAATCAACTATGTGTATGTTTTAATCAACTATGTATATTTCTTATGGAAACCTCCATAAGAACGGAAAAGGACAGTGTTCAGGGAGCTAGCTTCCCTGTTGGTGAACAAGTAGAGATTTGGGGAGAGTGCTCTGAGAGGGATGAAAGTGCCAAGCCCCATACCTTGCCATATGTACCTCTTCCATCTGGCTGTTTCTGATTTATCCTTTTATAATAAACTGGTGATCTGGTGAGTAATGTTTCTCTTGAGTTCTGTGAGTGGAGCTAACCAGTTAACCTGAGGAAGGGATTGTTGGACCCTTGCCAGTCTGTCAGAAGCACAGGGAATAACCTAGACTTGCCACTGGCCTCTGAAAGGGGGAGAGTGGCAGTCTTGTAGGACCTAACCCCTTAACTTGTGGAATCTAGTGATGTATCTGGGCAGATAGTGTCAGAAATGAGTTGAATTGTAGGACACTCAGCTGGTGTCTGGAGAATTACTTGATGTTGTGTGGCAAATCCCCCAATACACATTGGAATTGGTTCCCAGAACCAATGTAGCCATACACACTTTTGTCTTGCTCTGTGTGCCATACCATGAACTACCTAATTATTTTCCTTGTAATACATTTTTCTCTTTCCCCTCTGATTTTGATGGCACTGCTTCTATGTGTAGTGTTGTTTTTTCTTTCCTATCTAATTATGTCCAGCAGTGGAAACACACTGTCAGTCAGTATGAACTTTTAAAGCTCTTTGTAAATGAAGATACATTGTTTTCCAATAGGGTTGTACTCAGATTACAGATCTAACATTGCTGTGATATATGGCAACCACATTATCCTTGCTTTGGAGATGTTATTTTAAGCGGTTAGCCAGTAGTATTTCAGGTTCTTTAATTGGTGTTTCTTTGATTACTAGCTAGAATGAATAGTTCTCCTTATTTTTGAGCAAGGTATTTTGAATGTGACAGACAATACTTCAGTTTAACCTGAGGGCCTTTTAATTATGAGTATACAGTAGTAGTTTTCTGGTTAATTACTGGTAGTGATGGTTTTTAGTATTAAGTAGATGTATCTAATTAGTTTAAATTGGGTCTGTGTATTTCGTAACGTCTGTTCACCTTATTCATGATTTTAGTTCATTTTAATTTACAAACAGCAGTTGCTTAGGAAACCAGCACTAATCTATGCATCCTCTTGTCTAGCCCAGTAGTGCTAACTTGCATTCAGTGGACAGTTTGTGGCTAAGCTGTGCTCAGTTTTTCTGTAAATTGTAAATACTTGAGAGAACCAGTGGGAAAAGCCCACATTTTCTCTTACTGAGGCGTAGTCTTTTTAGCAATGAAGACTACAGTGAGATTAAATTTTTATTAGTAGTTCAACCTATTTCTTGATAGTAATGATAATTCTTGGTCATGAATAGGGTAGAGAAAGTAAAATTGGCTTTTAGACATCACTCTTTTTTAAAGATTTTATTTATTTATTTTTAGAGAGAGGGGAAGGGAGGGAGAAAGAGAGGGAAACAACAATGTATGAGAGACACATTGATTGGTTGTCTCTCACACGCCCCCAACTGGGGACCTGGTGGGCAACCATCAAACCTGTGAGCTTTCCTTTTGCAGGCGGGCACTCAGTCCACTGAGCTGCACCAGCCAGGGCACATTTAAAAAAAAATAATTATGTGAGACAATTGCATTCATGGTTATGCCAGGTAGTAGTACATGGACTTCCCCTGTTGAGAATTGAAACCTATGGGAAATGATAACCTTCTTTAGGATATTTGAGAATGTTCTGGGCTATTTAACTTTAGAGTGATTAAAGATACACTAGCAACTTTGTAGTGAAAAAATTTTCAGGTCTGGGAAGAGAAGTTTGGGGTAAATGGGAAATATAGAATAGTTAATTTTTAAGCACTATATAGATTGACTTATTTTAGTTAGGAACATAAAATGTATTATTTATAACTTTAGTTAAAATGTGCATGTTATATTATGTTTAAATATAGTGAGTGGAGCCTTGCTCCCCTCTCAATACAATCACCTTGTTTTATTTTCATGGTAGCTTTTATCACTGCTTGGTATTTTCTTGTTTCTTTGTGGCCTCCCTTCCTCCTACTAGAATTTAAGTACCATGGGAACAAGAGCTTTGCTGTTTAATGCTGTAACCTCAGTGTCTACAGTGCCTGGTATAGTAGGTACTCAAGAAACATTTGTTGAATGAATTATTTAACAATTTAACTGGATACTGATTAAAATATTTAAAAATAAACTCAACCCTGGTTGTAAATGTAACTAAATACACTATTAGAAATTGCTCAGGGTTTAAAAAAAAACAAAACAAAACAACAGTTCGGGAAGGTAGAATAAGTTTTGAGTAACAAGCCCCTTTGAGGGGCTTGTTAGTATTTACTGTAGATACAAGAAAGAGGTAAAGTTCAAAAAAGACACCAGTCTCCAAAGGTTCATTAAGTAAATCTTTTGCTGTATGTAACTGTGTGGGCTCATTATCTGACTTATGACAACTAGCAGGTTTTCTTGTGATTAGTTACATCTTCACAAGTTAAGACGAGGTTTTATTTCTGATTTGGTGTACACTAAGCCCTCATTTAACGGGTTTGATAGGTTCTATGACTTTAAGCAAAACAATGTGTAGTGTAACCAATTTTACCACAGGCCAATTGATAGAAATTAGTTAAGTTCTTACGGCATCTTATCAACATTACAACAAAATGATATTGAATGAAATGACGTTGAGGACCTGTTGTATTTCCAAATGAAGACAAATTTCTTCTGCAAGTTGCAGAAGGTAAGAAATCCGAAGCAGATGAAAAAAGAACAGTTAGTCAAACCACAGTTAATCTTTACACAATGCAGTGGATGGGGGTGCTGACACCCTACCACACAACATGCATAGTAGAAAATCTGAGTATAACTTTTGACTCCCCCCAACACTTAACTACTAGTAGCCTACTATTGACTGGACACCTTACTGATAACACAATTAACACTTACTTTATGTTATATGTATTATATATTGCATTCATACAATAAAGCAAGATAGAGAAAAGAAAATGTTAAGAAAATCATAAGCAAAATACATTTACAGTATTTATTGAGAAAAATCTGCATGTAAAGTGGATCTGTGTAGTTCAAACTTGTGTTGTTTAAGGGTCAGCTGTAAATTGGTTTTTTGCCACCATCTTTGGGAAGATTGGGGAGGGGGGGTATGTTTGTACTGTATTCTTCTATGTAGAATGTATGACCTAATGTCAAATTCTGAGTGTGCCACTCTTTATGTCTGTTAATCAAATGTAATAGTAGTGATGATCCTGCCATACTTTTAGTGTGTTGTAGAGTTTACATAGCATTTTCACGTTGTCCTCATAATGATCCTTCAGGGAAGGATGTCTTGTGGTATTCATGCTATTTTACAAATGAGTCAGCCTTTCAGAGGAGCCAAACAACATAGTCCAAGTCCACACAACTAGAATTGGTAACAGAAACATTAGAACATAATCTGTTTCCTGATTATGGTTCTGTGTTCTTTAGAACCATAGATTTTTAGATCAGGAAGAAGTCTTAACTCTAACCTCCTATATGTATAGGAAGTAATTTACCATTATAAAGCTAATGTGTCAGAATTCTAACCCAGCTTTCCTCTGATTGATTCTGTGTTGTTTCTAATCTTCCATGTGTTTGATCTCGGAGATGTGCGTGCTCTAGGATGAATTGTCTGGCAGATACTGGGTTGGCCAAAAAGTTCATTTGTTTTTTTTTCCGTACTATGGCTCTAGTAGTGCTTAGTTGTCTTGAACTTCATTTGAAACAATTTTGTTAGATTCTATTGTGACAGCTGTCCTATCAGCATGCATTTAAAAAACCAAAGTAGGTGAATTTCTATGTAGCCATTTTAATGTTGAAGATGGAAGAAAATATGCAACATCTTCAACATATGCTTTATTATTTCAAGAAAGGTAAAAGCACAATTGAAGCACAAAAGATTTGTGCAGTATATGAGGAAGGTGCTGTGACTGATCGAACATGTCAAGAGTGGTTTGCAAAGTTTTGTGCTAGATATTTTTCACTGGATGGTGCTCTGTGGTCGAGTAGACAAGTTGAAGTTAATAGCTATCAAACTGAGACATTAATTGAGAACAATGAACATTATACCATGAAGGAGATAGCTGACATACTCGAAATAATCCAAATCAATAAAGTTATTGGTGAAAATTAAAAAATGTGTCTTTTATTTTATGGAAAAAAAACATATGGACTTTTTGGCCAACCCAATAACAAAGGTGTTAGGGTTTCATAATAGTTTTCTGGTTCATGTCTATGCATGTAATGGGGAATAGCTTCTAAAAACGTTTGAGTGTATTCTGAGACAGTAAGCCTTACAGTCAAGCAGATTTAAGTTGGAATCCTTTGACTTCTTTCCTCATTAACTGTGTGGCCTTTTGGAAATTTCTTGTGTTTTCTCATTTGCAGAATGGGCAGGATATCATCTGGAAATAATTAGAGGTAGTGTATAATGTTAAGTTTATGAAACATGGAATATGTTCAGTAATGTTAAGCTTATTTTACAAAATGTCAGGGAGATGAAACTCACATCTTTACAGAAGGGAACAACTAAGATGAAAACAAATTTGGGAAAACATTTGTAGCAAATATGACCAAAGGTTTGTTGTTACTTACCTTTCATACAAATTGATGTGAACAACTATTTCTGACTTTAAATGTTAGTGGATGTGAAGTTTTTAATATTGCTACCACTTACTGAGCCTTACTAAGGTCCATGCACTAAACTAAGTGTCATTTTTAATCCTTAGGTATCAAATATGTATAGAACATGTGCAAATCTCCCCATTTTACAAATAGCAAAAAATCATAGATATGTACTTTGTCCCTAATCAAGAGCCCTAAAATAATTGTTGATCTACTTGAATCTAATAATAAGAAAATCGGAAATGAGTCCACATAAAGTCTATAAACAGGAAGCAATGTTATTATAATGAAATATTGGGTTCAATTTTAATGTCTAACAAGAGATAAGTAGGTTATGATAGAGCATATCTGGTAGAATTTCATGGAAATATTAGTTTTTATTATGACAATTACAAAAACAGTCAATGCATATAGAGATTAAAATTAGCACAATAAATATCCTTTCTGTGGTTATATTTTTGAACAGTTGACACCTAGGCATCCATGTACACACAATCCATGCATGCACGTGTGCATAAAGCCTGGGGAGAAAAAAAAACAAAATAAGGAATTTATCAGGGCAATGGATGCTATGTGATTGTTCTGAGTTCTTTAAGGTAACTTTGTAAGTATTTGGTGAGAACCAAGATCATACTCTTTGCTGTGTAGTAAGCACTGAAGAACATTTGTTTTAAAAATGCCCAGTGTGTGGTCTAGATGACATAGTCCAATATATTGTTGCTTTCTT
The DNA here is from genome assembly GCF_004126475.2 of Phyllostomus discolor. Taxonomy (NCBI): domain Eukaryota; kingdom Metazoa; phylum Chordata; class Mammalia; order Chiroptera; family Phyllostomidae; genus Phyllostomus; species Phyllostomus discolor. The sequence goes on from NC_050198.1 coordinate 74,841,505, forward strand.
TTTTTTAAGATTTTATTTATTAATTTTTAGGGAGGGGAAGAGGGAGAAAGAGAGGGAGAGAAATATCAACGTATGGTTGCCTCTTGCATTGCCCCCCACCCCCCACGGGGGACCTGGCCCACAACCCAGGCATGTGCCCTGACTGGGAATCAAACCGGCAACCTCTTGGTTTGCAGACCAGCACTCAATCCACGGAGCCACCCCATCCAGGGCCAGTATATTGTTTCTTAAATGTTGAGGGAACTTTAATAGTTTCAACTACTGGTCTTTTATTTTATTCTTCTAGTAAACTCTCAGCACACATTATCATTCAACCTATTGCATTTTACCATGGAATTTTAGTGTTATTCTTTCCTTTTTGTTTTTGAGAATTAATAGCTACTATAAGTAGACCTATAGCTTATATAACTATTTTTGTACCTTAATGGACTTATTTGAGAATCTTTAACTTTTTGGTGACATGAAACAAGCATGTTTTAAGGCAGTGATTCTCAATGGGTGTGCCACAAGAATTTTTAAAACATGCAATACCTAACTATTTAGTCAGGGTCTCTGACCTCTTTTCCCTTAGACTGTCAAATAAAAAAAAAATGACAACAGCCACAACAATAGCTGTCCAGTGTGAATGAATCAAACGTAAATCTATTTTTTGTCAGATCGGCAAAAAAATACATTTTTTGGTATGCCACAGACTTTAAGTAATTAGCTTTTGTGTGCCACGAGGTGGAAAAGGTTGAAAATCGCAGCTTTAAGCCATCCATTATAATCTTCTATGCCCATTGCTTTTTGTGTAGCTTGTCTTGTCAATTAGCAAAGCAAATACTTTACTGCTCTCTGGCTTCTGAATTACTTCATGTATTTTATGGTTGATATATTTGATGGTATGTGTGTTCTTTTCTGTTTCATTGCTTCCCTAAAAAAAGACTGGTTGAGGTGTTAGTTTGATTCCTTCTCTTTTTCCATTCATCTGTGAGTACTACAAGGCACAGTGCACCAGTTGATTCTTGCATTTCTCGTTTATATTCTGGTTTTAAAAGAAGCTTGTTAGAATTTGCCTGGGGAAATGGTATGATGGTTTAGGTGGTTTGAAAACTTACCAGAGTGCTTTTTCAGTTGTTTCCAGTTGTGTTTCAGTTATAAAGGCATTGTTAAATTGATTCAATCTCATTCATTCATATTACCTATCTATCTATCTATCTGTCTATCTAATTTGTTTAAAATTATTCTTCGGTGAGTATGTCTGCAAGTGAAACCAGAGTTCCCTGTACTATAATTCTTTGGGATGTTTGCTTTTCTTGGTGATTGTATATTTTACAGAAGCCGTTTCCAGAAAACTTGTGGGTTCTGTAGCATGGTCCTCATGTCTTCAAAGAATTTTTTTTTTTAATGTTTGGTGCAAGCTGCTTCAAAAGAAGGAAGAATATTATTATTGTATAAAAATAATTATTTTTGCTCATGGTAAAAATTGAATGCAAAAGGGGTGTAAAGTGAAAAATTCCAATCCCACCCATTCCCAGTTTATCGAGAGTAGTTTCTGCTGATAGTTTCTTTGTATCCTTCTAGAAGATTGCTAAGCATAAACAAATTGGATCAAGTTTTTTAAAAAGATTTTATTTTTTAGAGAGATGGGGAAGGGAAGGAGAAAGAGCAGGAGAGAAACATCAATGTACGGTTGCTTCTCACATGCCCCCAACTGTGGGACTGGCTCACATCCCAGGCATGTGCCCTGACTGGGAATCGAACCAGAGACCTTTTGGTTTGCAGGCCAGTGCTCAATCCACTGAGCCACACCAGCCAGGGCCAGATCCAGTCTGTATCTTGTTCTTTTCACTTGATGATGCTATCTTATATTTTATATCAGAACATTTTTAGCAGTATGTACTTTGTATTTATGAATCTAATAATTCCTATTGCTTTTAAAACTGCATACTTTTTCTGGTCATACATGTAATCTTTTTTCTTATGGAAAAAGTGATATTATAATTACTTATCTACACTAAAGTAGCCTAGACATTTTTTTGTCGTGTGGGAAGTTCACGGGGATGTTATTTAGGGCATACTTTATGTCAAAGGAATAGACTTTACTTAGACTAGGGTCTTTTCAGAGTGAATTGTTTATAAGGAGCAGTTTTTATCCTCAAAGAGTCCAGAGTCTTAATACAGAAGGTACCTAAGGAAACAGGATCATTATTGTAAATGATGAAAGCTTGTGTATAGCAACAGAGAGGTAGTGATTAGCTGAGAGAGTTCAGGGAGTGTGCCTTCCATAGGGGAGATGATGATTGAGGTTCAGTAGGAGTTTATCAGGGCATTCCAAACCAACCAACCTCCCTCCCTTCTTTCTCTTATATATTGCTGTAGCATCCAACTACCTTTAGTTACCTTAACATACCTTGCTGTTTGAAGCCCACTTTTTTTTTAGCTGTTTCTAATGTCTAAAACATTCATGACCCCACTTGCTGGTGTAACTGTTCATATTCTTCCAGATATAGATTGGGGTCACCTGGAAACCATATCTGAGCTCCCCTTTCTCTGTTAAGAGCCACTTCCCTGTGCTCTGACACTTCCCATGCATATGTATGCTAGTGTACTTTCATGGTACTCAATTATAATTGCCTCTGTGACACCTTTACTGTACTGTAAACTCCCTTAAGGGAGACACACAACTCTTTTATTCATTTTCCTCAACATTTTATTATGAAAAGTTTACAGTATATATAATTGTACTATGATCACCCATATACCAATCACCTAGTTCAACCTTTAACATTTTGCTGTATTTGCATGGTCAAATAGCCATTTGTTTGGCATTTCAAAGTAAGTTGTAAGCCCTGGCTGGCGTAGCTCAGTGGATTGAGTGCGGGCTGGGAACCAAAGTGTCCCAGGTTCGATTCCCAGCCAGGGTACATTCCTGGGTTGCAGGCCATAACCCCCAGCAACCACACATTGATGTTTCTCTCTCTCTCCCTCTCCCTCCCTCCCTTCCCTCTCTAAAAATAAATAAATAAAATCTTAAAAAAAAAAACTTGCAACACCTGACTATTTAAAAAAAAAAAGTAAGTTGTAGACAGTAGTACCTTTCACCCCTAAAGACTAAAGCATTAAGGTCATTAAATGGAGGTAATGTTTTATTCATTTTTATTCTTTTTTATATTTTGAAAATTGTATCTGTTATCTTTACCATCAGGGCTATCACAGTGCTAGTATAGAGAGGTGCTTAGTATTTCAGTTGAAATCCTTAATTTTGTGCACTTGAAAGAAGCAATTCATTAAGGGCTGGAGTAGAGAGAATTTCCTGGAACAGTGATAATTATGATGATTATTAGAATATGCTATTTAAAGGCTAAAATAAATGCTAGGTAAACAGGAAAGGGCAGTCAGGCAATTGATTTAGAGATAGGGTACAGCGGGGATAACTGGGTTGAGAGGATACCAGGAGCTGACTTTAGAAGCTAGTGTTTTAATCGGGCCTTAGAGAATGATTCTAGGTTGAGTAAGAGGGCAGTTATGGTTACAGACTGAGGAAACAGAGATGGGAATGAGCACCTTTCTTGGACAAGCTTTGTACTTTGGAGCAGTAGGTTTAATTTCATTAATTAAAAAACATTGGCCCTGGCTGGTGTGGCTCAGTGGATTGAGTGCCAGCCTGTGAACTGAAAGGTCACCAGTTGGATTCCCAATCAGGGCACATGCCTGGGTTGTGGGCCAGGTCCCTGGTTGGGGGTGTGTGAGAGGCTACTGATTGATCTGTCACACATCTATGTTTCTCTCTCTTGTTCTCCCTTCCCGCTTCTCTAATAATAAACAAACAAACCAACTTTAAAAAAGCATCTGTTTTTTGGTCTCTGGAGGAATGCAAAGGGGTAGGGTACTGTTAAAACATAACAAGTATCCCCAAAGGTTATCATGTATTTTTCTAAAAACTCAGTTTTAAAAATAAACTGTTGTTATCTGACACTTTTTTCCAATTGAGTAAACTTTTGTCTTGGTTTATTCAGACTTTCTAGAAATTGGCAGCTCTTGGTGTTTCTGTAGAAGATAGAAAGTTTCCAGTGGTGAGTTAAAGTCTATATTGGAATAAACTTCCTAGAGATTTTCAATCTTGGTTAGTTTAGACTTGGGCAATATCTTTTAGGAAAAAGACACTTTTCTTGTGGAAAGAACAGTGATGGTGGCTTACACTCCAGGAAGCTTCTTAAGGACATTCTGGGGAAATACGTCATTGAACTGTGGGTTTCTGGCATTTGAGAGAATAAGGTTCAGATGATTAAGTGGCCCAAGGCAGTCAGGGGGAAATGTGTTTGCTTCTATTTCCTAACTATTTTTGCCTTTTCTGTCTCTAAAACTGGGTCATCCTGTATATTCGAGATTGCTGATTCCATGGCTTACGAGCAGTTTTTCTTAAAGTGGCATATGGACCTACAAATATAGGAGATTTGTGAGTAATACAGATACTGATACTTGTATACAGATCTATACAAGGAATGCTTCCCTAGGTATGGGTTTTATAACCCTGCATTTTAACAAGCATTTTATATGATTCTTACGTATGCTGGAGAACTGCCGTATTTTCGGACTATAAGCTGCACCACCTGCCGGGGCCCCTCCCAATTTGTGAGGAATGATGGTTGTTAATGCTGCTGCTGAGTTCTGTTTATATTTACATTGGTGAAGTATTATGTTATTTCTGTTATTAAATATTTTACCACATTTTTTGCTTCAAAAAGATTTTCCTACTTTCTTCCTCTAAAACTAGGTCCGTCTTATGGTCCGAAAAACACGGTACTCTTATAGATAGAATTTTCCGTTATTTATTGATTAAGTGATCCCCCACATATATTATGGTGGAGCTACTGCTCCCCTTCAGGGAAGCACAATTACAGACAACAAATACCTATTTGCTTTATACTAAGATTGCTGGTAAAGTACATCTGTTGGGGGTTTTCTCTTGCTCAAGATTCTGCTAGAGATAATTTTGTGTACACAATTATAAGGAAACAATATTTTTTAGTGTATTAAACAAGGTATGTATGATATTTCAGGGGTTTATATGTGATCATTTTATTTTTTTTCTTTTTTAAAAAAATACTTTAGTTAATTTTTAGAGAGAGGGGAATGGAGGGAGAAAGAGCTAGAGAAACATTGATTGGTTGCCTCTAGCATGCCCCCAACCTGGGACCTGGCTCGCAACCCAGGCATATGCCCTGACTGGGATTTGAACCAGTGATCTTTCAGTTCACAGGCCATTGCTCAATTGATTGAGCCACATCAGCCAGGGCTATATATGATTGTTTTAGACATTCAATTACAGAAGAAGGAAACTAACACCTCTATTATATTTGAATTTGACTGATTCAGAAGACTTTAAGGGCATAATGTCATTTATGTTCTCAAGCAGCTGATATGGATTATCCCAACAGTACCAATTTGTGAATCAAATAATGCCTAAAATTCAAGTTGAGATTTTTGCCTCTTACTAGCTTGTATGACCTTTGGCAAGACTCTTAGCCTTTTAAAAAGTATTCATTGTTGATGAGTGTTTAGGGAAAGTTGATGATGTGTTGTTGAAACCATTTTATGACATTACTTACTTAAATATTTGCAATATCAGACTTTTGGTCTTATCAAGATGGTGTTTAGGAATTTTTTTCCTATCAGGTGTAATGCAGAAATAACAAGGTGAACAGAAAAAGCCCTCTGAGAATTCTTTTGAAAAGAAAAGTCCTCACCCTAGGATATGTTACTGATTTTTTTTTTTTTTAGAAAAAGAGGAAGGAAGGAAGAGAGGGTAGGGGGGAGGAAGGGAGGGAAAGAAAGGAAGGAAAGAAGGAAGAAAGAAGAAAAGGAAAAGAAAAAAGGAAAGAGATCAATGTGAGAACATGAGAAACATTAATGGGTTGCCTCTTCTCTGTGCTGTGACCAGGCATCAAACCCACAACTTTTTGGTGTGTGGCACAACTCTCCAACCAACTGAGTCGCCAGCCTGGGCTAAACGCTTTTTTTTTTTTTAAAGCATACTTGGATACAGATGAAAAGTGAAGGTTGCAAAAAGTGCGTAAGAGGTAACAGGCAGTACATCAGAGAAACATGGAGAGTAGTAAGCTAACCCAGGGATAGCTGATCTCAGAAATCTCAACTCTAAAAGATAGTAAGTATCCTTTGTGTGTGGCAACGGGAGCAGATGAAAAGGTGAGCAGGTTAAGAAAGCCCTTGTGGACGAGGTTTAGTCAGACTAGGAGACATAGTAAAGCTGAATGTAACAACTACTGCACAAAGGCGCCATATTAGCAGAAAGTGATCTGTCTCCGTGGAAGTGGTGTAAGAGAACCTTTGGCTTATCAAGCAAAGAGCATTTCCAGGCAGGAAAGGAAATCAGCCTGTTAGGAAAAAGGGCAAATGACATGAGCAGAGAGAGTTTATGGAAAAGATGCTGAGAAGGGCCCTTAAACACATGGAAATAAAAGAAGAGCAAATTAAAACTACAACTATCCCTGTTAGCCACACCTATTTGGTTCCTGATTTTTATTAGCAAGAGTTCAGATAATTATGAATACTATATTATCCAAATTTTGGTTTATGAGTTTTAAATTATTTTTGATTGATTATGCTTTTACAGTTTTCCTGATTTTTCCCCTTTTGCAGTCCTCCACCCAGCACCCCCTCACACACATACCCTTAGCCAATCCCCCCACCATTGTTTATGTCCATGGGTCATGATTAGAAGTTCTTTGCCTATTCCATTTCCTGTACTGGACTTTACATCCCCGTGGCTATTTTGTAACTATTTCTACTTTTTTAAGATTTTATTTATTCATTTTTAGAGAGGGAAGGGAGGGAGAAAGAGAGAGAGAGAGAAACATCCATGTGCAGTTGCCGGGGGTCATGGCCTGCAACCCAGGCATGTACCCTGACTGGGAATCGAACCTGCGACACTTTGGTTCGCAGCCCACTCTCAATCCACTGAGCTACGCCAGCCAGGGCCTGTTTCTACTTCTTAATCTCCTCACCTCTTCACCCATTCCCCCTCCCATCAGGCAACTATGAAAACACTTTCCATGTTCATGATTCTGTCTCTGTTTTTCTTGTGTGCTTAGCTTGTTTTTTAGATTCGTTGATAGATATGTAGTTATTGCCATTTTATTGTTCATAGTTTTGATCTTTGTCTTCAATGAGTCCCTTTCACATTTCATATAATGGTTTGGTGATGATGAACTCTAGTTTTTTCTTGTCTGAAAAGTACTTCACCTGCCCTTTGATTCTCAATGATATCTTTTCTGGGTAGAGCAATCTTGGCCGTAGGTCCCAGCTTTTCATGACTTTGAATATTTCTTGCCAATCCCTTCTAGCCTGCAAAGGTTCTTTTGAGAAATCAGTTGACAGTCTTATGGGAACTTCCCTGTAGGCAACTTTGTTTCTGTTGCTTCATTTACGATTCTTTCTTTATCTTTAACCTTTGGCATTTTCGTAATGGTGTGTGTTGGAGTGGGCCTCTTTGCATCCAGCTTGTTTGGGACTCTCTGTGCTTCCTGGACTTGCACGTCTGTTTCCTTCAACAAATTAGGGAAGTTTTCTTTCATTATTTTTTCCACCAGATTTCCAATGTCTTGCTCTTTTTCTTCTCTTTCTGGTACCTCTATGATGCACATGTTGGACCAGTTGAAGTTGTGCCAGCAGCTGCTCATACTATCCTCATTTTTTAAATTCTTTTTTTTTTCTTGTTGCTGATTGGTTTTTTGATTCCTTATGTTCCAGACCATTTGTTTTGAACTGTGTATCTGATAGATTGCTTATCTCTATTTTGTTTAGCTCTTTTCTAGAGTTTTGATCTGTTCTTTCATTTGGGCCATATTTCTTTGTCTCCTTGTTTTGGCAGCCTCCCTGTGTTTGTTTCTAGGTATTAGGTGGAGCTGCTATGACTCCCTGTCTTGGTAGTATGGCCTAACGTAGCAGGTGTCCTGTAGGGTCTAGTGGCACAGCCTCCCAATCACCCAAGCTGGGTGTTCGAGGTGCACCCTTCCTGTGGGTTGAATACACCCTCCTCTTGTAGCTGAGCCTTGCTCGCTGTTGGTAGATCAGTGGGAGGGACTTACCCAGGCCAGTCAGCTGCAAGGACTGGCTGTAACTACTGACTACCACCCTCTGTCCTCTGTAGAGGATCAGCTGTGCAGGGGCAGATGGTGGTACTTCACTGTAGTCTGTTATCTGTCCACTGGGTATGCAGGCTCTGGTTTCCCGGTGGTGCAGGCAAGGGTAAGCCTCCACTTGCGTTTTGCCTGAGGCACCCTGCCTGAACTAGGAAGCGCTATCAGATGGCTGCTACTTGTGCTGGGCTTGGACATTCCAAGGGGAAGCCAAGCTGTAAAACTAATCTGTCCACTGCTAGTTTGTGGCCTGGGGCTCACTGAGGCCAGGTGGTGCTTGCTTAATAATAGCATTTAGGAAGTTGTAAAGCAAGAGCCCAGACTGGCCATTCCTGTGGGAAAGTAGATAGGGTGGGCCTGTAATTTGGGTGGGGCAGAGTCTCTGGGGATCCCCCACAGGCAGGTCAAACAGTGTTAGCCAGGTTGATGGAATCTCAGATATGGCTGCAGCTTTCTGGCTCTGTGGCTTTGTTGGGGGGCGGGGGGGGGGGAGAAAAGGGACAATGGCCTTTGCTCACCTTGATTCCAGGCACTTTGGTTTCTTCCTGCCTTTCAAGCTGCTACCCTGGTGCTGGAGCTCAGAGGGAGTGAGTCTGATTAGGTGAGTCCCTGTGTGGGTTCTTTAAGAAGAACTGTTTGGGGCTTCAGCAGTTTCTTCTTCCAACTCAATCCTTGTTGGTTTTTGCAGCTGGAAGTTGTGGGGACTTATCTTCCTGGCACTGGAACCCTGGGCTGTGAGGCTGGTACTTCTTGCTCCTGAGATATCCACCCCCCGCCCAATTTTTATCTACCACATGTGGATGTGGGATCAGCCCACTCCGTGTCTGTGCCCCTACCACCAGTCTGGATGGAGGTGGTTTCTTTAATTCCATAGTTGTCAGACTTCCATTTAACTTGATTTCTGGTGGTTCTGAGTGATGGTTGTTCTATATTTTATTGGTAATTTTTTAAAAGATTTTATTTATTTTTTAGAGAGGGAAGTGAGGGAGAAAGAGAGAGAGAGAGAGAGAGAAACATCAATGTGCAGTTGCTGGGGGGGCGTGGCCTGCAACCCAGTCACGTACCCTGACTGGGAATCGAACCTGCGACACTTTGGTTCGCAGCCCGCGCTCAATCCACTGAGCTACACCAGCCAGGGTTTATTGGTAATTTTGATGTGGTTGTGTGAAGAGGTGAGCCATGTGTGCCTATGCTGCCACCTTGACTAAAATTTGGTTTTATGAGTTTTGAATAACCAGGGGTTTATTGAAAATGAGTATTTGGTTCCTGAGTTTATGAAGGGGGAATTCACCTGTACTCTTTTCACCTTAGGAGGGTGGCAAAAATTTGAAAGTCTTGACAAGGCTGTTAATGAATGTACAGAAACAGATCCATAGGTGGGTTGCTGGTGCAAGTACAAACTGCTGTAACTTTTGTCAGTGGAGGCCAATTTCAGCATTATTTAAAATAATATGTAATTGCATATGGTCTTTGGCCAAATCTTCTATGTCAGTTGGTGTGAGGGATGCTTATGTGTTGTTAACACTACACTGGAGGTCAAGCCTGGGGACCTCAACTGTTTGTTCAGGTAAGCTGAAAATTCACAAGGAAGACTGAGTAGAGTAGACATTGCTTTTATTACTCACATTACAGGGAGCTCCGATGGCAGCTGGTTAGCAAGTAGGACTGTACTCCCTGAGTCTGGGACTTGTTTTAAGGAGTCCCAGACAAAGGAGGCACGTGTCCTATGTGTGACTCTAAATAACATTATGTCAGTTAAAGAAAAGGTCAAGAAGTAGTCACAGGATAGGAAGCCACTTCCAAAAAGTGATAAGAAGGAACTTACAATCCATTTCCAAAACAGTATACGCTCCTTCTGGCCCATGGCCTCCTGGTTAGCCCTCAGTCATGGGATGGGGAAGGGTCATGTCTACTGACCCCCCTTTTATGTTAATTGATGAAAATGGCCAGAGGAACAGGGAGTTAAATATTGTTCAAGTGGCAAAAACAGATAGTTTTGGGGTTTCACCCTTAGTATACAGTTCTGTGAGTTTTAGCAAACAGTTGCATAAAATCATCACAGTCCAGATATAGTTCAGTTCTAATGTTTCTACTCCCAAATCCCCAATACTCCTTAGTATAGTCAGTTTTTCTCCCCAACCTGAGCCCCTGGCAACCACTGATTTGTTTTCCATCCATAGTTTTTTTTTGCCTTTTGACTGTCGTGTAAAATGGAGTCATACAATAAGTAGCTTACTGAGTCTGGCTCCTTTCACTTAGCACAGTGCACTTAAGATTCAGCTTAGTATGTGTACACTGATAAGCAAAATAGAATCAATGCCTTCAAAATGGGTAATTACAAAATGTGGTAAGTACTAAAAAGAAAAAGAGCAGGTGGCTGAGAGAACGTATAACAATATGTGTTATTTTTTTCACCTGATATTCTTAGTTTTTAAAATTTTTCAATTGCAGTTCACATTCATTATTGTTCTGTGTTGGTTTTAGATGTATGGCATAGAGGTGGAGATTCATGTACTTTGCAGAGTGGTTCTACAGATGTGTTATCTTTAGATGAGATCAGAGTTTGGCAAATTTCAGCTCCGGGCTGCTGACTGTGTTTGTAAATAAACTTTTATTGGGACACACAAAAAATTCATTTAATAAATTAAATTATTTTTATTAAAAAAAGATTCAGCCTAGTCATGTATCAGATGTTTGTTGCTTCTTATTACTGAGTAGTATTCCATTGTATGGATGTAAATATTTGCATGTCCATTCACCAATTGATGGATATTTGGGTTGTATTCCACCTTTTGGTGATTACAGATGAAGCAACCAAGAAGTTTTACTTAAAGTTTTTACATTTTAGTCTGGTGTTCTTTTTGAATTAATTTTTCCATATGATAGAAGGTATGGGTTAAGTAACTTTTTTTGGCATGTGGATATCCGATTGTTTGAAAAGAGTATCTTTATTGAAGTGCCTTGGTATCTTTGTCAAAAACCAAGTGACAACAGTATGTGTGTAGGTATATTTCAGGTCTCTATTTCATTGATATGTCTTGATCACCATTCACACCGTCTTTATTAGTGTAGCTTTATAGTAAGCCTTGATCTAGTGTATAGTAGGAATCTTCCATATGCTTTTTCTTTTTTTTTTTTTTAAGATTTATATATTTGAGAGAGAGAGAGAGATCAGTTGCCTCTTGCATGCCCCCAACCAGGGACCTGGCCCACAACCCAGGCATGTGCCCTGACTGGGAATTGAACTGGTGATCTTTTGGTTTGAAGGCTCGCACTCAATCCAATGACCTACACCAGCCAGGGCCGGGCCATATTTGTTCTTTTTCAAAATTGTTGTGTTTTTTCTAATTCTTTTGCGTTTTCACCTAAAAATCAGTATGTTGATTGAAAAAGAAAGCCTTGCTAGAATTTTGATTAGACATTTTGAAGTTTTACTCTGGTATAATACTAGATTCACAGAAAGTAGCAAAATAAATATAATGGGGAGTATGTATACCCTTTACCTAATTTCCCTCACTGGTATTACATCTTACATAACTATAGTACAATATCAAGACCAGGAAGTAGACATTGGTCAGGAAATAGACATTGGTGTAATTCACAAATTTTATTCAGATTTTACAGTTGTACGTGTACTTACATGCATTTTTGTGACTGTATTTGTATATTTATAATTCTGTGCAATTTTATCACATGTGTAGATGGTTTTAACCACTGCCACCATCAAGATACAGAACTAATTTTTCCATCATCACAAAGACCCCTCATAGTACTTGATGGCTCTAGTAGCACATAGGTGTATTTAACGTCATTCAAAACAATTTTGTTAGATTGCATTGCAGCAATTGTCATATTACCATGCATTTAAAACTTATCAAAATTGGTGAGTTTTTGTGCAGCCATTTTAATATTGAAGATGGAAGAAAACACAAAGCATTTTTGGCATAGTATGCTTTATTATTTCAAGAAAGGTAAAAATGCAACTGAAACTCAAAAAAGGATTTGTGCAGTGTATGGAGACGGTGCTGTGACTGATCAAATGTGTCAGAAGTGGTTTGCGAAGTTTCTTGGTACTATTGACATTTTAGTCAAATAATTCTTTGCTGTGGGGCTTTCTAATGCATTGGAAGATGTTTAGCAGCACCACTGGCCTCTGCCCACTAGAAGCCAATAGTGGGCGATAGCTGACATACTCAGAATATCCAAATCAATAAAGTTATTGGTGAAATGAAAAATGTGTCCTTTATTTTATGGAAAAAACATAACGGACTTTTTGGCCAACTCAGTAGTTACACTTATCCCCCTCCCTCACCTTCCTCTATTCTGTTTCTAATTCCTGGCAACCACTAATGTGCTGTCCGTAATTTTGTTATGTTGGAGGCTCTTATATAAATGGAAACCATACAGTATATAACCTGTTGAGATTCTCTTTTTTTTTTCATTCAAATAATTCCCATGAGATACATCCAAGTTTTATATTCCAACAGTTAATTCCTTTCTATAGCTGTATTGTATTCCATGGATGTACCACAGTTGGTTTACTAGTCAGTGTTTGAAGGATATGTAGGTTTGTATTAGTTTGCTAAGGCTGCCATAACCAAGTACCACAAACTGTATGGCTTAAACAACAAGAATTTATTGTTTCACAGTTCTGGCTGGAGGCTAGAAATCCAAGACCAAGTTGTCAGCCGGATTGCTTCTTTCTGTGGGCTGTGAGAACTAATCTGTTCATGCCTCTTACTTAGCTAGCTTCTGGTGGCTTGCTGGCAGTCTTTTGTGTTCTTGGTTTATGAAAGCATCACATTGGTCTCTGCCTTCATCTTCACATGATGTTCTCACTGTGTGCATGTCTATCAACAAATTTCCTCTTTTTTAATAAGACACCAGTCATAATGGATTAGGGCCCACACTAATGACCTCATTTTAACTTGATAACTTCTCTAAAGATCCTAATTCCAAAAAGGTCATATTCTGAGGTGCTTGAGGTTAGGACATCAAAATATGAATTTTGGGGTGACATAATTCAACTTATAACAGGGTTGTTTCCAGTTTCTGGCCATTGTAAGTAAAGTTGCTATGAACATTCTTTATACATTTCTGTGTGGACATAGATTTTCATTTTTTGGGGGATAAATGCTCTAAGATATCTTGTTCTTAACCCTGTGAAAGTTGCAGTAAAAATATTACAGTGTGGGCTGTGTGTATCTGAGAGATACATCCATCACTAGTATGTGCTGAAATGCAAAAAAATAAAATAAAATAAAAACACTGCAAATTTGCATTTATATAATAAAATACGATTTCTTACTTAATCTTCAGTTATAGTCTAGAAGTTATTAAACAAAGAAATAAAAACATAAAGAATAAAACTTTCAAATAATGGGAACATGGATATTGCTTAAAAATACAACCCCAAACATGTCTTTAACATTAATGAATTACAATCTTTAACAGTTAACTTTGCAAAAACATTTAAAACAGTGATGGCAAACAATATTGCTATTCTCAAGTTATAAGTACTTTTTACAATACTTGCAAAAATATGTTGATAACTGACTTGAGTGGCATTCACTGACATTTCTTGGATTACCAAGTCGATATATTTTTCCAGCTATTTTCAATGGTTAATGGGGGGAAAAACATACAACACTAACTTCGAAGTTCACGGGGGGAAAAAAGGTACACCAACACTGACTGACTTCAGAGTTCGTGGTATCTCTCAGATAAAAATTACTGTCGAATTCACACACTCTCACGAAACATGTATTGTAACCAAACTGACAGCGACTTAATTGTTATGGCTTAATGTTAGTCATGTACAAACACGCAGCTTAGTCATGATCTCGAACCTATGCACCTGATATATGTAACAATTTTTAAGAATATACTTTGTATCTCTCACATCAGCTGTGACCTCCACATAGTTAATGGCAAATGTGTGTTTGGTTTTTAAATTTAAAATTTATTGATATGATTTACATATAAGTTGCACAGTGTATTTATTTGGTACATTTTTATATTGCAATATGATTACCACCATAGTTTTAGCTAATGTTCTATTCCATCACATAATCATCATTCGTTTTTTGTGGTGAGTGTGTAGGGATTTTAGAAAAAAACTTCTAATCTCTTTACCAGAGTGGCTGTACCATTTTACATTTCCACCAGCAATAATATATGAGAATCACTTTCTTTGTATCTTTGTTATGATTTGGGTTTGTTACTCCTTTTTGTTGTGACCGTTCTGACAGGTTATAATGATATCTCATTGTGTTTTTTATTTGCATTTCCTTCGATTTTAGCATGTGTTATTAAAGTTTCTAGATAATCATCTCTTCTTACACTATTTAAGTTCTTACCTATTTATGTATGTATGTATATATGTATTTATTGAGGGGAAGGGAGGCAAAAAGAGAGGGGAAACATCAATGTGTAGTTGTCTCTCTCGCGCCCCTTATGGGAGCCCTGGCTGCAACCCATGCATGTGCCCTAGACTAGGAATCCAACTGGCCACCCTTTGATTCACAGGCCAGCACTCAACCACTGAGCCACATCAGCCAGAGCAAAGTTCTTGATTCTTGATATTAGTATGATTACTTATTTGCTATCATATAATAACTTCAGAAGAATGGAATCAGCACTACAACAAACAACAAAAGTATTAAGTAAAGTTAAATTTTTCTTTATATTTCTTTTTGTTCTTAGAATTCATTCCACTATGGATAAAGTCTTTTTCTTTAAACTCTTACTGTAAATGTTCTCTCCATATGTTCATGGTATTTATTTGATATACATTATAGATTAAGGTTTTTTTCTAATGTTTTCAACCATAGGGATTTCAAAATTTCAATTTCATTGTTTTAACAGGTAATTAATTTTCCTAAATCAAAAGTTAAAATTATATAAAAAGATACACATAGACATGTCTAGAGATTCCTGCCACCTTATTCCTTCTTTCATCTCCTCCCTGTATAGACAGCTTTTAAAATGTTTTTTTGTTAATACTTCCAGAATTTTTCTTTCTGTACAGACAAGCAAATGCACCCATATATACATTTTATTTTGCTGTTTATTGGTTTTATTATTTTAAATATATTTTACTGTTGTCCCTTTTTTTCCTCCCCTTTATCCCCCTCTGCCCTGCATCCCCCTCCCACCATTATTTCTCCCCCCTCCTGCCATCATTCCTCCTCCCTTAGTTCACGTCCTTGGGTTGTACATGTAAGTTTTTTGGCTTCTTTATTTCCCATACTATTCTTAACTTCCCTGTCTATTTTGTACCTACCATTTCTGCTTCTTATTCCCTGTACCTTTCCCCCCATTCTCCTGCCTGCCCCTCCCTGCTGATAACCCTTGATGTGAATCTCCATTTCTGTGATTCTGTTCCTATTCTAGTCCTTTGCTTGCTTTGTTTGTTTGTTTGTTTGTTTTAGGTTCAGTTGTGGATAGTTTCGAGTTGTCATTTTACTATTCACAGTTTTGATCTTTTTCTTAGATAAGTCTCTCTTTTTTAAAATTCACGAATACATTTTATTTTAAATTTATTCTTGGTGAGAAAAAGCAGTGCTTTTCTTTTTTATATATATATTTTATTGATTATGCTATCACAGTTGTCCCTTTTTCCCCCTTCACTCCCCTCTACCCTGTACACCCTCTCCCACCCATACCCCCCCCTTTAGTTCATGTCCATGTGTCATACTTATGAGTTCTTTAGCTTCTACATTTCCCATACTATTCTTACCCTCCCCCTATTTATTTTCTTTTTTTTAAGGTTTTTTTTTAAGATTTTACTTATTTATTTAGAGAGGGAATGGAGAGAGAAAGAGAGAGAGAAACATCAATGTGCGGTTGCTGGGGGTCATGGCCTGCAACCCAGGCATGTACCCTGACTGGGAATCGAACCCGCGGCACTTTGTTTCGCAGCCCGCGCTCAATCCACTGAGCTATGCCAGCCAGGGCTACCTCCCCCTATCTATTTTCAACCTACAATCTATGCTACTTATTCTCTGTACCTTTTCCCCCTCTCTCCTCCTCCCATTCCCCTGTTGCTAACCCTCCATGTGATCTCCATTTCTGTGGTTCTGTTCCTGTTCTAGTTGTTTGCTTAGTTTCTTTTGGTTTTGCTTTAGGTGTGGTTGTTCATAATTGTGAGTTTGCTGTCTTTTTACTATACATGTTTTTTCTTTACCTTCTTTTCTTAGATAAGTCCCTTTAACATTTCATAAAATAAGGGCTTGGTGATGATGAACTCCTTGAACTTGACCTTATCTGAGAAGTACTTTATCTGCCCTTCCATTCTAAATGAGAGCTTTGCTGGATAGAGCAATCTGGGATGTAGGTCCTTGTCTTTCGCTCATTTTTTTTTTTCAAATAAGTTTTCTATTTCTTGCTATTCTCCTTCTGGCACCCCTATGATTTGGATATTGGAATGTTTAAAGATGTACTGGAGGTTCCTAAGCCTCTGCTCATTTTTTGAATTCTTGTTTCTTCATTCTGTTCTGGTTGAGTGTTTCTTCTTTCTGACCCCCCCACACCGTTGATTTGAGTCCCAGTTTCCTTCTCATCACTGCTGATTCCCTGTACATTTCCCTTTATTGCACTCTTCATAGCTTTCATTTTTTCCTCTAATTTGTCCCCATACTCAACCAATTCTGTGAGCATCCTGATTACCAGCATTTTGAACTTTGCATCTGATAGATTGGCTTATCTCTTCATCGTGCAGTTGTATTTTTTCTGGAACTTTGATCTGTTCTTTCATTTGGGCCATTTTTTTTTTCTCGAGTGCCTGTTATGTAGTAAGGGGCGGAGTCTTAGGTGTTCACCAGGGTGGGGCAACCCACATTGTGACTCTGTATGTTGGAGAGTGAACCAAGCCCCTTCCTCTACTGTCTGCTGGTTTTTAGTCTCTTGCCCTGCTACCCACAAGCAAATTGGGCCCTTCTGGTGCTGATTCCCTGATGGGTGGGTTTGTGTACATTCTAGGACCCTGTGGGTCTCTCCAACGAACTCTCCCATGAGGCTGAGAGTTTCTATCACTGCCTCAACCCCCACAGGTGTTTTCAGACAGAGGCTTTGAGGCTTTATTTCTCCGAACTGGAACCTTGGGTTACTTGGTGTATCTCGCTTCCCAGTTGTTCTCCACTCTGCCAGCTGCTGCCTTGCCCACCCTGGTCTTCCAGCTGCTGCCTCACCTCGAGTCTTCTCAGCGGGCTGCCTGCCTCCGCCTCTCCTGCGGGTCTGGATGAATGTTTCTTCTTTAACTCCTTGCTTGTCGGACTTCCATACAGTTGGATTTTCTGTCAGCTGTGGTTGTTTTTTGTTTTTTTAATTGTTGTTGTCCTTTTTTGGTTGTGTAAGGAGGCACAGTGTGTCTACCTATGCCTCTATGTTGGCCAGAAGTCCAAGATTGTTTTTCTTGATAAAAATAGTATTTTTAGCATTTTTGCCAAAGTAATCATAGAATAAGGTAGGAAATATTTGCATATGAAGAATCTTCTCATACATGTTCTCAGATTTTGCTACACCTTTTGTGAAGTGGATCGTTACAACAAATTGTTTTCTGTAGAAGAATTTTCTAATTGAGAAATTTCCTCTAATTGAGGAAATTTCCTCAATTTCCTTGACTAATGGCTTAGGAGATAAATGATTGTTAGAACAAAGTATGTCATAAAAGCAAAGTTGCCATAATTATAAATTTAAGATAGTAGTTTCAGGTTCTCTGCAGTATACTTTCAAGTATATCTAACACATATAAACATTAGTTCTAGTATATGCTGTATTTGCCCTTAGTAATAACATAGTATTGGTTTTAATATTGAATGTTTGCTGGTTCATTTCACTTCCTTTCTGAGCATTTAGATAATCCTTTGGGGGATGTTTTGCAGGATGCATAGTATACTTGTGGTTTTTTAAAAAAGGTAGTCTTTTGGTGTCAGTGCTATACAAAAGTTTAAAAAATTCTTGTCATCTTAGAGCTTGAATTGAGAGTTTTCTGTTGCCTCTCTCACAATTGGTTGGTATACAAAAGTAGATGAAGTACACTCATGGATATATAAAAACTACATGGAATAGGATATTGGACAAATGTGAGGACTCCTCATATCTAATACCAGTAATATACACATACAAAACATTTTGATACTCTTCTTACTGAATTATGTTTAGGATGTATGCTAATATAAGCTCTCTTCCCCAAGGTTAATGGGATTACATGCTGCATTTTAGGGATCAGTCACTCCTAATTCTTGGTATCATCATGTGAGGCCATTCTATCATACTAGCCCTTTACTGTAGCTTTCCTGAACTGCTGCTAGAAGGTTTGTGTTGCTTTTTTTCTGGCTTTAAGTTATATGCTGTTTGTGAATGAGTAACTATGAGGCTTGTACCATCAAATTTTGAACGAGAGAAATGTTGAACATTTGTTCAGTGGGTTTCAGCGATAGTTTTCATACGCTATGATGGGTAACCTGTGGTGAGTAACTTTAAAAATGTAGCTGGGATTAGCTTGCATTGTTCAAGTGGTTCCATGTTTTTTTGTTGTTAGTTTTTTGGGTAAGCTGGGTATCTCTTTGGATCCTTCGCCATAAAGTTACACAAGCTTTTGTTCACTTTCACCATATTAAATGGGAGACAAAACAATCTGTCAAAGTATTCTTGTTTTTTTTTTCTTTAGGGTTTAGATTTTCTTTTATTTTCTTTTATTTTCTTCATTTTGTTTTTTATTTTTATTTTTATTTTTATTTTATTTTATTTTATTTTAATCATTGTTCAAGTACAGTTTTCTGTCCTTTACTCCCATCCCAACCCACCTACCCATCCCTCCCCACTTCCCTGCCATTTCCACCCCCTCCCCAGTTTTTGTCCATGTGTCCATCATACTTGTTCCTGTATACCCTTTCCCTTTTCCTCTGATATTCCTTCCCATGTCAAAGTATTCTGAGTGTAGATACCAATGGCCCATGTCTTAATTAATAAATCTATATTTCAAAAGATATCAATAGTTATAGTGTATACTAGTACCCTTTTTTCAGTGAAAAGGTGTTCTCATTGGATTGGTAAAATCTTGTGAGTCTCTGTGACATGAGGGACGCTTGCTTGATAAAAGGGAATTTAAATTTAAATTTTTTATTGTGTTAACCCCCCAATAACATTTGCCATCGGAATCACTTTTTAAGTGGACTGTTCAGCAGCATTAAGGAAATAGACACTTTTGTGAAACAGATTTCTGGAATTTTTTGTCTGGAAAATCTGAAACTCTATGCACATTAAATAATGATGTCCCTTTTTAAGCTCCCTCCACCCCCGGTAACCACCATTCTACTTTCTGTCTCTATGAATTGGACTGCTACTTTAGATATATCATATAAGTAGAATCATATAAAATAGGGGTGGGCAAAAAGTAGGTTTATAGTTGTAAGTATATGAAACAGTTAATAAAGCTGTTGTAATTAACCTGTATGTCTTTTTTTCCATGTTAACAGCTGTAAACCTACTTTTGCCCATGCCTGTATTTTTCTTTTTGTGACTACTTGGATTATTTCATTTACTAAAATTCCCTGAAGCTTCATCCATGTTGTAGCATGTGACAGGATTTCCTTTCTTCATAAGGAAGAATAATACTCCATTGTATGTATATGCCACATGCTGTTAATGGGCATGTGGTCTGCTTCCACCTCTTGGCTATTGTGAATACTGCTGCTATGAGTGTGGGTGTGCAGCTATCTCTTTGAGACCCAGCTTTCAATTGTTTTGGGTATATGTATACATGGAAGTGGGGTTTGCTGGATCGATCATATGGCAGTTTTATTTTAAAATTTTTGAGAAACCTCCTTGCTGTTTTCCATAGTAGTTGTATAGTTTACAATCCTACCAACAGTACATGGTGGTTAAGTTTTTTCACATCTTTGCCAACACTGGTTATTGTGTGTCTTTTTTAATCTAGCCATCCCAGAAGGTGTGGAATGGTATGTCATAGTGGTTTTCCTTTCAGTCCTTGGCCCATTTTTATTTGGGTAATTTGATTTTTTTGGTGGTTGTTGTAGAAATTTTTAAATGTATTCTGGATATTAACTTCCTATCAGGTATATGGTTTGCACATATTTTCTCCCATTCTGTAGGTTGCCTTTACACTCTGTTGATTATGTTCTTTGGTCTGTAAAAGTTTTGATGTAATCCTGTTTCTCTCTTTTTCCTTCTAGTACTCTATGTTTTTGGTGTCATATCTAAGAGATCATTGCTAAGTTCAGTGTTGTGAAGCTTTTCCCGTTTTTTTTTTCCCCAGAGTTTAATAGTTTTAAGTCTTACATTTAGATCTGAATTGATTTTGAATTAATTTTTGTATATGGTGTGAGATAATGAATGGTCCGATTTCATTCTTTTACATGTAGACATACAGTCTTCCCAGCACCATTTGGTGAAGAGACTGTCTTTTCCCCATTGAGTGGTCTTGGCATCCTTGTCAAAAAATTATTTAAATATGTATGTCAGGATGTATTTCTGGTCTTTATATTGTATTCCATTGGTCTGTGTATCTCTGTTTATGCCAGTACCACATTGCTCTGATTACTGTAGCTTGGTGATGTTTTGAAATCAGGAAGTGTGATTCTTTCAACTTTGTTCCTTTTTTCTAAATTGTTTTAGTTATTTGGAGTTCCTTCAATTTCATAATGAATTTTTCTATTTCTATAAAAAATTGTTCTTGGGATTGTGTTGAATCTGTAGATTGCTTTGGGTAGCATGGACCCAAATTTTTATATCCTTGCAATATAGTCTTCCAATCCATGAGTGGGGTATCTTTCTATTTATTTGTGTTTTCTTTAACTTCATTTAGCAGTGCTTTATAATTTTCAGTGTGTGTTTCACCTTCTTGGTTAGGTTTATTCCTAAGTATTGGATTCTTTTTGGTGCTGTTGTAAATGGAAATTGTTTTCCTAATCTCCTTTTTGGATTGTTCACTGTATATAGACACACAACTGATTGTTGTGTGTTGATTTGTATCCTGCAGCTTTGCTGACTTTTTTTTATTCAAACAGGTTGTGTTTGTGTGTGAAATCTTTAGGGTTTTTTACATGTAAGAGCTTATCATCTGTGAATGTAGATAATTTTACTTCTTTCTTTCTAGTTTGGATGCCTTTTATTTCTGTTTCTTGCCTAATTGCTCTGGGTAGGACTTCCAATACTGTATTGAACAGAAGTGGTAGGACTGCATATCCTTGTCTTGTTCCTGACTTTGGAAAGCTTTCAGTAGGTTACCATTCAATATGATATTAGCTGTGAGCTTTTCATAAGTGTCCTTTATTATTTTGGGGTACTTTCCTTCTATTCCTAGTTTGTTGAGCATTTTTATCATGAAAAGGTGTTGAATCTTATGCTTTTTTCCTGCATCAGTTGAGATTATCACAAAGGTAATTTTGGTCTGTCACTCTCTTTCTTTTTTATTTTTTAAGGCATCATTGTTTAATACAGCGATTTCAACCTTTTTCATATCATGGTGCACATAAATTAATGTCTAAAAGTCTACAGCATGCCAAAAAATATATTTTTACCAATCTGACAAGAAAACGGTGTAATTTTGATTTATTCACAGCAGATGGCTGTTGTTGTGTGACTGTTGTCACTTTTTTTTATTGAAAGGAGGTCAGCCCTCCAACTAATAGTCAGGTACTACATGTTTTAAGAATTCTTTCAGTACACCAGTGTGCCTTGCAGCATACCAATATGCCATGGCACACCAGTTAAAAATTGCTGCTTATATAGTAATATCCCATGAACACACAGTTGAATTATTTTTGTTCAGTATTCACTTTTTTTAAGGTTTTATTTATATATTTTTTAGAGAGGGAAGGGAGGGAGAAAGAGAGAGAGAGAAACATCAATGTGCGGTTGCTGGGGGGCCGTGGCCTGCAACCCAGGCATGTGCCCTGACTGGGAATCGAACCTGCAACACTTTGGTTCACAGCCCATGCTCAATCCACTAAGCTACGCCAGCCAGGGCTGTTCATTATTCACTTAATATGTAGTACATTATAATGATTGATTTTCATATGTTGAACTAGCCTTGCATTCAGGGAATAAATCTCACTTGATCATGCCGTATTATACTTTCAATGTGCTGTTGAACAGTTTGCCAATAGTTTGTTAAGGGTTTTGTATCAATATTCATTGGGCATATCAGTCGATATATTTTGGTAGTATCTTTTTCTGGCTTAAATTTAACTTTTTAAAAATAATTTACATGTTTTAGCCCTGACTGGTGTGGGTTATTGGGTTGGGCATTGTCTCACAGACCCAAGGGTTGCATGTTTAATTCCTGGTTAGGGCACATGCCTGGATTGCAGTTTGGGTCGCCAGTTGGGGGTGAGCATGAGGCAACCGATTGATGTTTCTCTCCTCTTCCTCCCTCCTTTCCTCTTTCCCTAAAAATAAATACATAAATACATACATACACACATAACATAATTTAAAAATAACTTACATGTCTTAATTTTTAGGAAAGCTTAAGATCAGAGCAAATTAAAATAATTTTAGAGTACAACATATGTGTGATCTCTGGTCATTGTCATTGTGTAGAATTACCAAACAAAGAACTAACCTTTTAGATCTGAACTAAGAAATGGGAAGTACCTGTATACTGTGTTCATAAACTTCATTGTGGAATCACATTTGCATTGAATATGAGTATAATTCAGACCTATGAATTATGTACATTGGATGTAAATAGAGATTAGTGGTTTCCATTGAGTGGATGCTAATTCTAGATATTTTAATAAGGTTACCAGAAGTGGAAGGTAAAAAATATCAAAGATATGGCATACTGTATTTTGTGGCCAAACTAAAATAAAAAAAAATTGTTCTTAGTAACTGCAATTCTGAATTTTAGATTGAAATTTCCCATTATTGCCTATAAAGTAGTTTAATTTACACTTTGGCTTTGTTGTTATTAACCAAATTGCACTTGTTGCCTCTCCAACTTCATATGAATTATTAATAAACTCAATATTTCAGATACTTTTTACAACCTTGAAAGAATAAGTGTGAGATCTTTTTAAAAATATGTATTTAGAGAGGGAAAGGGAAGGAGAAAGAGAGAGAGAGAGAGAGAGAGAGAGAGAGAGAAACATTGGTGTGAGAGAGAAACATTGAGCTGCATGGGTTGCCCTTTGTATGTGCCCTGACCAGTAATCGAACCCTTGACCTTTTGGTTTGTGGGATGACACTCAGCCAACTGAGCTACACCTGCCAGGGCTGAAAGTTTTTGATGTAATCAATTAGAGAATATAAAATATTTGGATTTCCCTTGTTATCCTTTGCTTTGAAATCTGCCAGTGAGCCAGTGGCACCCAGTGGGAAGTGGGTGTGATGGTAGTAATGCACTGTACTTATATTGTGCTGTATACCATTTGAGTGTTAACCTATGAATTTAGCTCATTGTTGTAAATTTGATTTTTAGATGTAGATATTCATTCATACCAGCTTATTGGGTCTCACCTCTGAAATGTTGCTAGCTACTCCACCCAGTTGTGTTTTCCACTGTATATTCATGATGTCTTAACAGACAGAAAGTTTTGTCAGTGGGGCTATATATATTTTAAATTAATTCAAAAAGCTAGATGCAGAGCATGGTATTCAGGTATAAGTGCGATGAAGAGTGAGCATTGACAGTACTTTAAAAAATTACTCATGATTTAGCTATTGACTTTGGCAGACTGAGATGATTTTAGGGTGACGGTATATAATAAAAAACATTTTACCTGTTTTTGAGATCATCTTGGGTTAGGGCCAGATAATGTCTAGTCAACTGCAGCTTGTTAGGGCAGATTTGGAATTAGATGGCTGATATCTGTCCATCAGGTATGATAGGTATACAGTGTCTCTAGCAGCAGCCAGGGCCAGTATGGTAGATAGATGAGAGGAGGACAGTACTGTGGTGTTAAGATTAGGATAACTGGAGAGACACAGGGAGACTTATTAGGGTGGGTTTAGGTGCGGGATTCCAGTTCCTGGGATGGAGTTAGCAGATAACATTGCAGCAAGAACAAGGTAGGGTATTATTGATCCTCAGGCATAGGGTACAGCTGAGCACAGGGTGATAGGGTAATGGGTGTGCAGGAGTGAGGCAGAAATTTTTTTCTTATCTCTCTCCCCATCCAAAAGAAAAAGTCCATCTGGTAGTACTTGTTGAAGTTCATGAGTGGCGTACTAGATTTTCTACAGAAATTAGAAATCATGGTCAAGAACTAGGGCAGGCTGAGTACGTAGGTTGGGCCAGGTGATCCTAATTGTGTTTAGGACTAAAGTCACATTTGGAAAGTATTGGGGAGTGTGGATAGACAAATAAATGAGGAAGATTGCTGAGCACCTACTCTCATGTACTTAAAAATGGGTGAACAGGTAGATGTTTCCAGTTCTTTCTGGATTCAGTTTCTGGCCAGTGTATAGTGATGCCATATCTGTGTATAGTCTGAGCCCCAGCTTGTTCCTTCCCCTCTTCCTGAAAGTAAAAGTTGATTTTAATTCATGTTGCCGCACAGTCATAAGTAAGTAGTTTCAGTGTATGGGTGTTAGATTAGTTACATTTTTGTACCACGAATTAACCCATGCCAAACATTCAGTTAATTCCTACATTTAAGTGTTTGTGTTACAATGCTGGCATTTTAGAAGGGTATATACATTTCCTAGATGTGAGCTTATGGATAGAAGGGTGTAACCCTTTTGGGGAGGAGTGTTAGATACACATATGTGTTGAATTTGCTGGCTTTTAGCATTTGGATGTTTCTGTACTTTTAGGGAAAGAAGTAACACACTAGCCATTTTAAATGTTCACCCACTCCTGAATAATACATGAATTCTGAGAGACCTTGTTTAATAATGGTTGTTTTGTAGTTTGTAAAAGTTTTGCCTTGAGACCACTTGATTTGAGTTAGAAGAACTTTGAAACGATTTTGTAACAAATCAAAAGATTTTACAGAAGTGGGTGAGAAAGTTTTTTTTAATTTATCAAATTAACTTGGAATCTTAACTTTGAGTATCAGGCTATGAACATGTATTCATTATAGATAAATTGAAAAGCTATGGTGATGAAGTTTCAGCTTTTAGATCTCTATTCAAAAGCAGTTCTTTTGAGAATGTTTGCTCGAATTTAACATACAGAATTAATCTATTATGACCTATTATTTTTTAATTCAGTAATTACATATGAATTTATTTAACAAAACTTTAATGGCTTACACAGTCTAAGGAAGTGGTTTTACAGTATATTATGCAACTTATCTACAAATGTGTTCCCTTAGTTTTCAGTAAGGAGAAATAGAAGCTAGTTTTTATTGGATATGTTTTTTCCCCAAAAGGAAAGTAGTGATTGAAAGTTTTTTTTTAATATTTTATTTATTTATTTTTAGAGAGGGAAGGGAGGGAGGGAGGGAGAGAGAGAGAGAAACATCAATGTGCTGTTGCTGGGGGTTATGGCCTGCAACCCAGGAATGTACCCTGGCTGGGAATCGAACCTGGGACACTTTGGTTCCCAGCCCGCACTCAATCCACTGAGCTACGCCAGCCAGGGCTGATTGAAAGTTTTAAAGCAAATTCCATTTCTATGCTTTATTCTCCAAAGATGTTGGAATGTTAACTCTTTTTATAGTAGTTATAGAGAATTGGTACATGTGATAAAAATCTCAGAAGTTTTTCCTTGACACTAGGTGAGAGCTCCACCTTGTGATCTTTTAGCATATTTAAAAAAATATTAATAACCTACAGTAGGCCAGAAATGGTATGATAAGTTTGCTTATTTAACTCAGACTTTTATTGAGCATTACATATTCTTACAGGTTTGAGTTCCCCAACCTAGATCAGGTGATGTGTTCATTTAAAGATCTTACTTGTGAAATTTGTTTTTTTAAATAGATTTTCCATCTTTTTAAAAAGATTTTACTTGTTTATTTGTTCTTAGAGAGAGGGGAAGGCGGGGAGATACAGAGGGGAAAAATCATTGATGTGTGAAAGAAACATTTATCGCTGGTCCCCCTACAGGGGACCAGCCCTGCAACCCAGGCGTGTGCCCTGACCAGACATCAAATTGAATCTGTGACCTTTTGCTTTGTGGGATGACACCCAACCAACTGAGCTGTGCCTTGTGAAATTTTTTAAATTTTTATTTATTTACTTTTAGAGAGAGGGGAAGGTAGGGAAAAAGAGGGGGAGAGAAACACCAATGTGTGGTCGCCTCTTGCATGCCCCCTACTGGGGACCTGGCCCGCAACAAAGGCTTGTGTGGATTCAGGAATCGAACTGTTGACCCTTTGGTTTGCAGCTGGTGCTTAATTCACTGAGCCATACCAGCCAGGGCTACTTGTGAAATTTTTAATGTAAGTCTTTAGAAGAAGCAAACTGTTTATATACAGATGTAGACATTTAAAGTAAAAAGGGAAAAATTTTCAGCTTTTCCTGCAGATGAAGTTTACATCATTTAGAAAATGCAAGAAACAAAAACCACTAACTTACACATTATCCCAGGCCTTTACGTTACAAAACAACTTTAATATATAGTTTTTGAGCAGTGAAGAACTGTTTTGGTGACTAATTGATTACCTAGAGAATGATTAAAATAATAAAAATTCAGAGCCATGGAATTTAGTATTTTTATGTTTAGTATTAGGTGGCTGTAGAGGTAGGTGCCTTATAGAAATAACTATATTTTCTCATTTATTATTGCCAGTGGTTCCATGAGGGCACAGATCGTTGCTGTCCTCTCCACCAGTGTATGTCCAGTGTCTTGCATTGCCTTTGGCACATGGTAGATTTTTAAAAATATTTTATTTATTTATTTTTAGAGAGAGAAGGGAGGGGGGGAGAGAGAGAGAGAGAGAGAGGGAGGGAGGGAGGGAGAGAAACATCAATGTGCAGTTGCTGGGGGTCATGGCCTGCAACCCAGGAATGTGCCCTGACTGGGAATCGAACCTGCAATGCTTTGGTTTGCAGCCTGCACTCAATCCACTGAGCTACGCCAGCCAGGGCAGGTAGATGTTTTTAATAGGAACGATGGATTTTGTAATGGTTAGACACTTTTTAAAACAAGTATTTTACTGGGATAGGGAGTTGACCAATTTAGTATTTTTTTCTAAACCTGTCAGATGGTATTCCTTTTCAAATATAGGCACCTTATCTGGGAGACTTACATCTTTATAAATTCCTTTTTTCTTTTGTTTGCTTTGGTTTCTAATTTCCAAATACATGTTAGTATAACCCTATACTGAGAAAAATAATTTGACCTGACAAGACTTCTTGTACACAAAAAATTAAGTTTGTGGTATACAGATGAAGGTAGTACGTCACACTGTATTTATTTAGTGCTCTCTGCTTTTCAGAGTTGGTACATTCTTTTTGTCCCTTAGGAAGCTTTTTTGTTTGTTTGTTTTAGAGCTTCCCAAACTTGTATTTTACTTTATTTTATTTATTTACTTTTAATATATTTTATTGATTATGCTATTACAGTTGTCCCAGTTTTCCCCCTTTGCCTTCCACCTCCTGGTATCCCCCATTCCCTCCAGCAACCTCCACATCATTGTTCATGTCCATGGGTCATGCTTATAAATACTTTGGCTGCTCCATTTCTTATACTGTACTTTATATCCACATGGCTTTTCAGTACCTACCAATTTGTTCTTCTTAATCCCTGAACCTTTCCCCTCATTTTCTCCTTCCCCTCTTAGTTGATAATGCTCCAAATGATCTCCATATCTATGATTCTATTTCTGTTCTGCTTGTTCGCTTAATTTGTTTTATAGATTGAACTGTTGATAGTTGTGAATTTATTGCCATTTTAATGTTCATAGCTCTGATCTTTTTTCTTATATAAGTCCCTTTAACATTTCATCTAATAATGACTTGGTGATGATGAATTCTTAGCTTTACCTTGTCTGGGAAGCACTTCATCTGCCCTTTGATTCCAAATGATAGCTTTGCTGGGTGGAGTAATCTATGTTGTAGGTCCTTGCTTTTCATCACTTTGAATATTTCTTGCCAGTCTTTTCTAACCTGCAAAGTTTCTTTTGAGAAATCAGCTGACAGTCTTACGGGAACTCCCCTGTAGGTAATTAACTGCTTTTCTCTTGCTGCTTTTACAATTCTCTCTTTATCTTCAACCTTTGGCATTTTAATTATGATGCGTCTTGGTGTGGTCCTCTTTGTGTCCATCTTATTTGGGACTCCCTGTGCTTCCTGGACTTGTATGTCTATTTCCTTCACTAAATTTAGGGAAGTTTTCTTTCATTATATTTTCAAATAAGTTTTCAATTTCTTGCTCTTCTCTTCTTCTGGCACCCCTGTGATTCTAATGTTGGTACATTTGAAGTTGTCCCAGAGGCTCCTTAGCCTATCTTTGTTGGGGGGGGTATTCTTTTTTTCTTCTTGTAGTTCTGATTGAATGCTATTTTTCTTCCTTGTGTTCTAAATCATTGATTTGATTCTCGACTTCATCCACTCCACTGTTGTTTTCTTGTAAATTTCTCTTTACTTCACTGGGTCTTTTTTTATGCTGTTGCAGGACCCAGTGAGTTCCTTGAGTGTCCTAATAACCAGTGTTTTGAACTCTGCATCTGATAGATTGCTTATCTCCATTTTTTAAAAGTTCTTTTTCTGGAGTCCTGTTCTGTTCTTTCATTTGGGCTAATTTTTTTTTTTTTGTTTCTTCATTTTGGCAGCTTCCCTATGTTTGTTTCTATGTATTAGGTAGAGCTGCTTTGACTCCCTGTCTTAGTAGTGTGGCCTATTATAGAAGAGTGCACTGGTAAGTTGAATGCAGCAGAACCTTAGGCAATTACCAGGGCAGGGCAACCCGTGTGAACCAGGTTGATGGCATCTCACATATGGTGTTGCTGCTCTGTGGCTCTGTGTGGAGGTGGGCTCAAGGACGGACACAATGCCACTTTCTGACCTCTTGTTTTGTCTGGGAGGAAGCTGTCCCCTGGCACTCACCCCGATGCTTCAGTTTCTCCCCATATGTCACTAGTGCCCTTCCAGCTCCTGCCCTGGTGCTGGAGCTCAAAGGGAGTAAGTCTTTGTAAGTTCAAAGTCCGTTTCAGGCCCCTCAAGAAGAAACTTTTGAGAATCCCATGGTTTCTTCTACCATTCCAACCCCCACAGCTTTTTGCAGCTAGAAGTTATGGGGACTTACTTACATATCTTCCTGGCACTGGAACCCTGGCCTGGGTAGTCTGGTGTTGGGCTGGGATCCCTTGCTCCCCAAAGTATCCCTCCTGTTTTTTATCCACCACACGTTGGTGTGGGACCACCCACCTGTTCTGCATCACTGCCCCTCCTACCTGTCTGGATGAATAGGACTTCTTTCATTCCTTGGTAGTTGGACTTTCATACAGCTCAATTTTCTGACAATTCTGGGTGGTAATTGTTTTGTATTCTAGTTGTAATTTTTGCTGTGGTTGTGCGAGGAGGCAAGGCATGTTTACCTATGCCTCCAGCTTGACCAGACGTGCCCCAAACTTGAACATCCCAGGCAAAGTATCGGCACCTAGTGGCTGCTGGCCTGGCACAATATCTACGCTTTAGTAGAATATATTTATAAACTATCTTTAAAGTCTGTTTCAAAACTGTATATTTAAGGAATGCAGTAAGTTTGGTT
This sequence comes from Phyllostomus discolor, assembly GCF_004126475.2. NCBI lineage: Eukaryota > Metazoa > Chordata > Mammalia > Chiroptera > Phyllostomidae > Phyllostomus > Phyllostomus discolor. The sequence goes on from NC_050198.1 coordinate 74,871,277, forward strand.
TTATAAAGTGCTCAGAGAGAGTTGGGGGACAGTTATGCAGACAGTCAAAGCAAGCACTTGATTTCCATCTTGCCATCTAGATGACCTCATTGGTTAGAACTTATTTAGCTCTGTACCTCTCTAGCTGTCTCTAAAAAACAAATTTTTTTCTTAAAAAATACTTTCTTTTAAAAAATTTCTTTTTAGGAGGCAAGGTACATCCTACATTAATGGCAAGCCTCAGAATTCTGATACTATTTAGATAACTCCTTGGGTCACTGTAAGAATACAACCAGGTTAGCCCTGGCTGGTGTGACTCAGTAGATTCAGTGCCTGTGAACCGAAGGGTTGCAGGCTCAATTTCCAGTCAGGGCACAAAACCTGGCTTGTGGGTCTGGTCCCTAGTGGGACCCCACTAGGGTGGGGTGTGTGAGAGGCAACCACACATTGATGTTTCTTTCAGTGTCTCCTTCACCTCCCCACTGTCTAAAAGTGAATGAATGAATGAATGAATGAATGAATGCTTTAATAAAAAGAATACAACCAGATTAACAATTAGTGGCCTTGGAATGGAACTATCCTGTGATCATACTAACAGTCATGTCTAAATATTTTACGATGTGAGTATTCTTTAGGAATAAAAAGTTAAGCTCGAAGTGGTTGTGCAGACAACCCTTGATTATTCAGGACTTAATTTGTGGAATACTCATTCTTGTTTCTCATTGTATTATTTTGCTTACTTATAGCAGCTTAGTTAGAGTGAGCTAGGGAATGCTCTGTTTTGACTATGATGTTTTTAAAGATATAGAATTAATGGGAAACCTAAACTATCATTTTCTTTTATAACATCTTTATTAGGAAATATCATTGGCAGTTTATCAGTGTGTGATATTTGAACATTTATTATTGATTGGGCATGTGCAATCTTATCTGTTTTTTCTTTAGGTTCACCAAGTACTAGATTCACGCGGAAATAAAAGAAAAACAGAAGAAAATTATTGAGAAAGTTACACATAAGATTAAGTACTCGAGTCTCTCGCTCCCTCGCTCGCTCTCTCTTTTTTTTCTCTCGCACAGACTTGTCATTTGCTTTTAGGTCATTCTTTCATTTAAGAACTGCATCTTTGACCTTAAAAGCTAGAAATAATACCTTCCTGTGGTCAAACTTAGACTGTTGGCCATATGACATTATTGGTATTTAAATTGATTATAAGTTTCTTGAGAGCAAGGGACTAGATCAGCGCTAGCATTTTTTTCCCCTTCCCTATTCAACACAAGGTGGTATTGTCATGAAGTGCTTATTTATTAATCAGCCGTGCTTTGGACTGTGTTTCCTCTACAGTAGAAGAACCGACTTTTATAGTGTTTTAAATTTTATCATAGCTTTTTTTATTTGCTCTTTTTAACTGTACTGTACACTATCAGCAAAAAATTATAATATAGAATTTTCAGATGTCATGTGTTATGGTTTAAGCTTGTCATAAGGATTTCAGGACCAGTACAGAGTCACATCATGTTCCTAGTTAGGGTATATGTTTTTTCAAAGCCAGGCTAGAGAATCATAACACACTTTTAAAAGAATTGTAATACGAACTTTTTTCTTTGTGTCTGTTGTTACTGTTGTGGGGCTACAATAGTTGTAAGAAACCCTTATTTACTGAAATGCATTAGCAGGCACAGGGGAATTTAGTTTTTGAGTGTAGATACCCTTCCCAATGTTTTAATTTTAATTAAAAATTTTATTTATTTATTTATTTATTTATTTTTTAAGATTTTATTCATTTATTTTTTTAGAGAGGGAAGGGAGGGAGAGAGAGAGAGAGAGAGAGAGAGAGAGAGAGAGAGAGAGAGAGAGACATCAGTGTGCGGTTGCTGGGGGTTATGGCCTGCAACCCAGGAATGTACCCTGTCTGGGAATCGAACCTGGGACACTTTGGTTCCCAGCCCATGCTCAATCCACTGAGCTACGCCAGCCAGGGCCTAAAATTTTTATTTATTTTTAGAGAGAGGGAAAGAGAGGGAGACAGAAACATCCGATGTGGGAGAGAGACATAGATTGGTTGCCTCTTGCACACCCCCTTATCGGGGATCTGGCCCACAGCCTAGGCATGTGTCCTGTCTCTGGAAATGGGTTCGCAGGCCAGTGGTCAGTCTACTGATCCACACCAGTTAGGGCTTTCCCGATGTTTTTGGTGTGTTTATAATAGATATGGCATTCCTCCCCTTTAAAGGAATTGTCTGTCTTAGAAGAAAGAAGCAAACCATCATTTTACCCACGTAAATATATGAATATATTTCTGACATTGGGGTGTTCCAGAAGATGATAAAGAAATGATAGCAGCTCCAGAAATACCAACTGATTTTAATCTACTTCAGTAAGTATATTACAATGATTTTAAATACTTGTTTTTTTCCACAAAATAGGAAATGTTAAAATTACTTCTGCTTCAGAAGATTGAATGCATAATATATAGCATAGTATGTATACTTTGAAGCAGTTTATATTAATACTCATTGAACTCTGTATGTAGCAGTAATTATTTCATGCTTTTTGTGCTGTTTTAAATTTTTTTTTAATTTAGATACCTCATAATTTATTATTTATGCTGTGTAGTTGAGTCCATACTTGCTTTTATAATAGCAACTATTTTCAGGGAATGTAATGAAATTCTTAAAAAGTTCTCTTGTTAATAAGGAATATATATCATGCAGTGGTACTTAGGATGTAATGTCAGCTTTCTGTTATAAAATCAAGTTGGTGATATGCTAAAACAAATCTGGGAGAGTAGGACATGCTCTTCATATTTTTGCAGGAACACTTACACGCTCGTTGATCCATAAAGTGACTTCAACATAGACATTTTCTTTATCCTTAAAAGCTACCTATATTCCTTATTCGACTTTTATTCTAAGTACTCTTTGGTGATGTTGGAAAGAACTTGAACTACTATATGTAATAGTGGTTTTTATACTACATCCCAGTTTCATGGGGTGTCTCAGTGAAAAGCGAACCTTTAAACTGCTTGTGGATTTCTTTAACTTTACATACACATATACCACACCATATTTGCTGTAGGGGTCTTTATAAGACTTGATTTGAAAACAGTCTGGTGCTAAAAATTTTGAAAACAACATATATGTCTTTCTACATAATGGTAGTTAGCCTTTTGATGATGTGTGGATTTTCATTTTAAATAATTTTCAGTGGGCACAAAGGATCTACTAGGATATTGCCAATATTTCAAAGTATGATTTTTTTAGATTTTATTTACTTATTTTTAGACAGAAGTTAAGGGAGGGTGAAAGAGAGGGAGAAAAACATCAGTGTGTGGTTGCCTCTTGCACACCCCCCACTGGGGACCTGGCCTAAAACTCAGGCATGTGCCCTGACTGGGAATTGAACCAGTGACGCTTTGGTTTGCAGGGCGGTGCTCAATCCACTGAGCTACACCAGCAAGGGCTGATTTTTTTAATGTAATTTCAATCCCAGTGTTTACTGATGTATATTGACTCTGTTTTAGAGATTTTTGAGGAAAATTTCTTGGTTTTCTTTTTGTTTGAGGGAGGCTATGGGCTAGTCTGAGAAAATAATTTTTGTTTGACTATTGTAAAATTGTCTTTTTTTTTTTGAGGAAGTAAATTTTTAAATTTATTTCATTTTAAATAATTAAATTTAACTCTATTTTAATCATTGTTCAAGTACAGTTTTCTCCCCCCTACTCCCATTCCAGCCCACCCACCCAACCCTCCCCCCTTCCCCCCCATTACCCCCCACCCCTAGTTTTTGTCCATGTGTCCTCCAAATTTGTTCCTGTAAACCCTACCTATTCCCCCTTGTAAAATTGTCTTAACAAATTTTTACATATTAATTAAGGGTTAGAGGTGATTAAAAAGTTTTGTATTATAAACTAGACCATTGAGTTTTAGAATATTTTGAGTAAGTAGGGCCTGAAAAATAATGTATAAGAGAATTGATTTATGGAGGTAGAATAGATAATATTTGTGTGGGGGGCAGGGTAAAGAGATAGGAGTGGAAGATTCAGTCATGTGATATCTAACTTATAAAGTTTCAAGCCACTCAAAGGTTAAGCCAGTATGCTCCTTAAACACATCTATTCTGCCCAGGATACGTTTTTGTTGTTTTGATCTTGAAAGCAGAGGAAAGCACTGGAGAAAGACAGACTCAAGAGAATATTTGTTTGATTGAGGGTATTTTAGACTCCTATACTAGTTACTCACTTCAGCTGTCTTCCAAAGGTTTTCCGAGTTAGTTAATCAAACCTCTAATGACTTGTTCTTTTAGTTGGGATAGCGTGGAGATGATGATTAAGAGTGTGATTTAGGCTGGTGTGGCTCAGTGGATTGAATGCCAGACTGTGAACCAAAGGGTCACTAGTTTGATTCCTAGTCAGGGCATATGCCTGCTAGTCAGGGCATGTTCCTGGGTTGCAGGCCAGGTCTCCGATGGGGGGCACATGAGAGACAACCACACATGGATGTTTCTCTCCCTCTCTTTTTCCTTTTCCTCCCCTTTGTCTAAAAATAAATAAATAAAATCTTAAAAAAGTAAAGTGCAATTTAGCTTTTGATTACTCTGTGGCCATTGGAATATTGTGAAGACTAATGTTTGTTTGCAGACTTACAATAGTTATTGAGCTAAGAGAGGTTGGTGTCCCGCAAATGTTGTGGGGAGAAAGTATTACTATACTCGAAGATATTTAAAAACATTTTCAGTTTTTTTTGCAAGGTCACATAGGTATATGAGAATAATATTGGTAACAGCAATCTTCTTAAGATGTTAACAGGCATGTTTCAGGGTTCATACTATAGCAGTCATTCAGTTTTTGGTGCGTTAACTCTTGGAAATGGTATTTATTACAGGCCCTTTCCTCACAACATTATAGGACATAGTTAGGATTGCCACTATCTTTAATACGTTGTTTAAATTACTTGTAAGTAAGTGCTATAAATAGTACATCTCCCCTAGGATCTTAACCGTTATTTTATTAGATTTATAAAGTATTTCTCCTACCTTACAGCCTCTGGACAACTGGTTATTGTAGCAATAAAAATGGAAATACAAGAAATCTAGTTAGACAAGACTATCTTTAGAAAGATAGCCTTTCACTTTGATCCATATATTTTAAGCAAATCTGGTACTAGGTTTACACATTTATCTTTTATGGGTGTGGCTCAATTCTAAAATACATTGTGACCCAAATACCAAGTATACTGTGCCTTAAAGCATTTAAATGAGGGTATGTTACTATTATTTAGACAGGCGCTTATTAACATATAGGAAGCATGACACATATGTATTTAAATTAGCCTGTTTCTGTATGTGGAAGAGTATCCAGATTATACAAAAGATTCCTCCTCCAAAATAAGGCGCAATTCATGGAACTATAGATTTATGTGAGGGAGATTGAAGAGACTTTAGAGATTTCGTTCTTTCCTACGTACGCATTGTTTATAGATGAGAAGATTGAAAGTTGTCACTTATCCAAGATCATATAGTTTCTTAGTACTAGACCCAGTTCTTCTGGCTATTGCTTACCACCTCTTTATAATGGATTTTGGTCAATTTGCATACTTTTCTACTGTGTTTCATATGATTTACTTTGTAATAATGATTTATATATTCTTTCAGAAATACATGTTATACCTAGATTCATAAATGTTTTTGAGTGATGTAGTAGAGGACAGAGAAATGTCAGTATTGCTAAAATTCTCAGATAAAATTAATCTAGTGCCTGGTGTTCAAACACAGTTTCCCCTGAGCACAGTGGTCTTGGAATCAGAAAATGAAACCAGCCATTATAGCAGAACACCATAGTTCCTATGGTTTTGTTTTTGTTTGATTAAGAATTAACAAAGTAAAGAAATGTTTAGACATTTGTGTTTCAGATTGTTGTTTCTGTAATTGGTTATGTAATTTTATATGTTTGGTAATGAGCTGTGGTGTGATTTGGAAAATCATCTTAATTACATGTAATGCTAATAGGGAGTTTTGTAATGAGTTAACCAAACTTTTTTTTTTAAGAAAATATGGCAAAAATTAGAAACTCCATCTGCATTTCTAAGCGAGGTTTTAAATAATTGCTTATCTTTCTGTTATAGGGAGTCAGAAACACATTTTTCTTCTGACACAGACTTTGAAGACATTGAAGGGAAAAACCAAAAGCAAGGCAAAGGAAAAGTATGTATAGAATATGTGACTTTATTTTGATTTGTAAGGTCATTCATGTACATATGTGCACATACATAATTATGTACACAATGTATATAGTTGTTTCAGTTATAGCTCAGATGTTATCTTTTAAAAATGCCTTTTTTCTGATTGGTATGGTAAGCCTTTGAAACACATGCGCTTTCTGGGCTTCTAGATCAAGTGCCTTTTGATTATCTACTTCTACTACTGTAAAGTTGAAATTAATAATGCATTGTTGTTTCTAGTAGTTTATTTTGTAAAGCACAGTATGGTAAGCAAAATGTGATATTCTGTTGGCATTTTTATTTACACATCAGTAGTCAAATATAAAGCAAAACAGTAAATACAATTTGTTATTCTTAAAGCACCCTACACATGTAACTGGCAACCTGTTTATATCTAATTGCTTACTATGAACAATAGTTTTCCTCTTTCTAAATAAGGTCAAGTAAAGTTCTGAGTCAACAGAATGCAAGTTTAGAATATGAGTGGGTACCCTCAGGACTCTGGATAACTTGGCTAATGGTTAAATCATTTTGCTGTTTTAAGTACACTTAACTCAGTACATGTGTGTAATGCACTGGGCAAAATATGACATGTTACTGTTCAGCATTTTCTTAACCAGTATGCATTTTGGATTTGTATTTCCTCATGACAGACACATTTACTTTTAAAAAGTTTAATACAGAAATGTATAATAAACAAAGCAAAATTCTTCTGTGAATCTATCACCCAGAGGTGCTGTATCCTTTAAACATTTTGGTGAACATACTTTTGTACATAGAGCTGTATATAAACCCAAACATAGAATTTTACTTAAATGGAATCATACTATGCAAACTTGCATTACAAACTCAATTGTATGGCGTTAACAGCTTTCCTATAGTGATTTTCTTTTCTGCCTGCAATTTTTAATGGTGTGATAGGATCCCATTTTGTGTATGGAACATAATTTATTTAACTAGCTCATGGAATACTATTTTAGAGTGTACATAATCCATGTTTCATGATTTCATATGCATAATCCCTTGAAAAGTAGTTTTGAGAGAAAAAGTGTGAATGAATAAAAATAATAACTCATGACTCTCCAAAGACAGCCAGAAGTTCTAGTGGGTAGTGTGTTTATTCATCAGATAATCATTTTTCTTGTTTTGTAACCATCTTGCAAAACTGAAACTCCATTTTTGACTTGGAGTCCTGTCCCAATTTGTAAATTAAATCACAGTGGCATCTGCATAGAGGAGTCCCCAAAGTTTTTGTGCTACAGTTTGGTTAACTTTCTATAGCCACTGCTGTGAGTGAGGTGTTTGCGGGTAAGATCATGGGTTTTAATAATAATAACTGCCATGTTTGACACTATTACTATGTATATTCCATGCACTGTGGCTTGTTATCTAATTTAATACTTGAACAGCCTTGTGGATTAGAAAACATCTTGGTTTTATAGATAGGAAACTGAGGTCCAGAGAACTCAGTGGTTAAAGAATTTCTAACAGTACCCAGAGGGGAGGGGAGACAGGGATAACAGGGGAAAGAAAGGTCATCAAGGAGCATGTATAAAGGAAACATGGACAAAGCCAAAGGGGGAAATGATTGAGGGTGGGAGGTGGGCATGGGAAAGTGGTGATGGGAAAATGGAGACAGCTGTACTTGAATAGCAATAATTTTTTTTTTAAAAGGAATTTGAGCCCACATCTATTGAAAGATGGTGCTTTTAATCCACTATTGCAGCAATTTTCAACTGGTTTGCCACAAGAATTTTTAAAACATGCAATGTCTGACTATTTAGTCAGGGTCTCTGATCTCTTTTCCCTTAGGTTGTCAGATAAAATGACAACAGCCTCAACAATAACTTTTCAGTGTGAATGCCCTGTCTTGCACTATAAATATATAGGTCTTATAATAGTTGCATCACGTCACATAATGAGATTGTGTCTGACTGGTTAATTTTTGGTACCAGAAATCCTTATATACACATATAGACACCTGACTTTTTAAAAAGTTACTGTGGAGCAAAAAGGGTAGGTAATTACTATGATTTTTAAAAAATCACTTAAAATTACACGTATTATTTGTCAGATTTGCAAAAAAATAAAATAGTTTTTGTTGTGCTGCAGAATTTTAGTAATTAGTTTTATGTGTGCCATGAGATGGAAAAGGTTTAAACAACACTGCACTGTACTAGACTACCTCATAGGTTTTGTTTTTAGATTTTTTCCCCTCTACAGGATTGAACACAGGTTAGCATGTTTTCTTTTTGTACTTCCCTGTATTATCATAACTCTTTGCACATTGTTTTTTTCTAGCACATCATATCCACTGAGCCATTTTAATTGTACTAATTAGTTTTTCATACCAACAGGGAATATTGAGGCATATGATAGATAAATTGCAAACATATAGCTCCATTTTTAATTAAATCATTTTTATTGTTAGTCTATTAAAGGTGTCCCAATTTTTCCCCCTTTGCCCTCCTCTGCCCATGCCCCCTCCTCACTCCCACAGTCAATTCCCACACTGTTCCCATGTCTGTGGGTCAGTCATACATGGTCTTTGTCTTGTCCAGGGTGACCAACCCTTTGGAGTCTATTGGCCACACTGGAAGAAGAGTTGTATTGGACCACTCATTAAATTCATTACAACACATAATCACAAAAATATCTCAATGTTTTAAGTAAATTTACACTTTAGTGTTGGGCTGCATTCATAGCCATCCTAAGCCACATGTGGCCGGAGGCCGAAGGTTGGACAACCCTGGTAGTACCCTCCCCCTTCTTTCCACAATTATCAACCTCCCCCCTCTCTTCTGGTTACTTTCAGTCTGTTCCGTGTTTCCATGCCTTTGGTTCTATTTTGTTCATTAGTTTATTTTGTTCATTAGATTCCTCTTATAGGTGAGATCATATGGTATTTGTCTTTCACTAACTGGCTTATTTCACTTAGCATAATATTCTGCAGTTCCATCCATGCTGTCATGAAGGGTAGGAGTTCCTTCTTTCTTTCTGCTGTGTAGTATTCCATTGTGTAAATGTACCACAGTTTTTTGGTCCACTCAATTACTGATTGGCACTTAGGCAGTTCCAGCACTTGGCTATTGTAAATAGCACCCCTCTGAACGTGGGTGTGGATAAGTTCTTTTGAATTGTGTTTCAGAATTCTTAGGGTATATTCCCAGCAGTGGAATCATTGGGTCAAAAGGCAGTTCCATTTTCAGTTTTGAGGAAATTCCGTGGTGTTTGGCACAGTGGATGCACTAGTCTGCATTCCCACCCATAGTGCACTAAGGTTCCCTGTTCTACATACCCTCTCCAGCACTTGTTTGTTGATTTATTGATGATGGCCATTCTAACATGTGTGAGGTGATATCTCAGTGTGGTTTTAATTTGCACCTCTCTAATGGCTAGTGATGTTGAGACATAGACATCTTTTCATATGTCTATGGGCCCTCCGTATGTCTTCCTTGGAGAGGTATCTATTTAGATCCTTTGCCCATTTTTTAATTGGATTGTTTGTCTTCCTGGTATTGAGTTGTATGAGTTCTTTATATATTTCAGAGATCAAACCCTTGTCTGATGCATCATTGGCAAATATCTTCTCCCATACAGTTTCCTTTTCATTTTGATGATGGTTTCTTTAGCCATACAGAAGCTTTTTAGTTTGATGTAGTCCCATTTTTTCCCCTTTATTTCCCTTGCCCTAGGAGATATATTGGCAAAAATATGGCTCCATTTTAATTAACATTTCACACTTTTCTAGTGTACTCTTTGTAGTTGATCATTTCTTTCACCTTTATCTCTGAAATTCTTTTTATTGGGGACAAAAGCCTTTTCATTCTGCAATTAAGAATTAATGGCTTAGCCCCCAGTGGTTTGGTTTGGTGGGTTGGGTCCTGCAAACCAGAGGTGACAGGTTGGATTTCCTGGTCAGAGCACATGCCTGGGTTGCAGGCTGGGTCCCCAGTTGAGGGTAAGAGGCAACTGATTGATGTTTCTCTTTCACACATGGATGATTCTCTCCCTCTCCTCCTCCCTTTCCCCTATAAACAAACAAACAAACAAACAAATAAATAAAATCTTTAAAAAAAGAATTAATGACTTAGGTTCACAAAGACTGAATATCATTAACAAAACAATGTAAATTAGCAGTGGTATTTTTCAGTTGTTAGGAAGTGATTTGATGTAGATAAGAGTAGGGTGGTTTTGGAGGAGGGAAGGACCCTTTATGGGACAAAGTATAGAAGCATACAGGCTGTCGGTGGAAATAAATTTGTAAACCTGGCTGTAGTAGATAAGGGTCTGCAAACTACGGCCTGTTTTTGTACTGCCCATGAGCTAAGAATTGTTTTTACATTTTTAAAGGCTTGTAAAAATAAATGATGAATATGACAGACCAGTTATGTGGCCTGCAAAACCTAGTTTTCTATCTGTACAGAAAGTTTGCCAACCCTTTCTCTAGGTCATAGAAATGCGTTGGTCTAAAAGAGACCATAGAAAACCATGTATTCTAATTTGTAAAGAGTTTAGTACAAATATGGCATTTTAGAAATGAGAACTCCGAGTTTAGGGAATGACTTATCTTTCTGTAACAAGGTATAAAGGCTGTGAGAGGTATTTTATAACTCAGACATATAGGCAACCTTTTCATTGATTTATGAATCTCCCCCCACCCCCAGTATTGGCAACTTTCTTATAAAGGGGTTGCATTTCCATAGTGTTCACATAAATTGGATTTTCATGATAAACAAGTGTCAGAGGGAGGGCCCAGACAAGAATGAGGTTGATATACCTATTTATATTATTGAGAATTCCTTTGTTGGTGCACTGCAATGATTTATAAGAAGAATAATAGGTATCAAGCTAAAATGTTAAACTAAGTGTGACTTACTTATTTGATAAAGCAGCAATCCTATAAAGTAGGCACAGTTTTATTCTTCCTTTACAGATTAGAAATCTCTCTGAAACATAGCTTAGTTAGGTAACTTGCCTAAGATCACTCAGCTGATGGAAGCAGAAGTTTGGCCCCATGAAGTCTGTCAGTCAGCAGAGGCTGCGCTGCTAATAGCAATGTTATGTGGTGTACATGGTAGGTATAAATGAAACAATTGATATCACAAAGAAGCTGTCACAACCCCATATCATTTTTCCATATTTTGGTGTGTATAATGAGCACTTTCTTGTCCAATTTTTTTGAGGGAAAAATAAGGATGCATGTTATACATGGGTATAATGATTACCTGCTGTGGGCATAATAATCCCATGTATAATGCACACAAAAAACATAGGTTCGTATACATGGGAATGCATTATATAGGGAAAAATAGAGTATATGACATGTATGGCACTCTTTAGGTTTAGGCACGATTATGTAACCAGTTCTTTGCTTCTGTAGTTTTAATTTGAATTCTGAAAGATAATGATGTAACTTACCAAACTTATGTTTTTATGCAGACTTGTAAAAAAGGCAAAAAGGGCCCAGGAGAAAAGGGCAAAGGTGCAAATGGAGGAGGAAAACCTCCTTCTGGTCCAAACCGAATGAATGGTCATCACCAACAGAATGGAGTGGAAAACATGATGTTGTTTGAAGTTGTTAAAATGGGCAAGAGTGCTATGCAGGTAATGTTTATCGTGTTCTTCCCAGTTCATTTGTACATGTTAAACTTCAGTTATATAAAACATATCCCCAGTTTTTCTAATTGTTTTTGCAATTTTTCTAATATTGCTTATTAGAAAAAAGCAACCAACTAGTCAGAAAACTAGGGATATGTCTATTTAGACATAAGACCTTTAAGCTGTGTGTGGAATCATTTTTTGATGCATTATTTTCTTTTAATGACATAATAAAAAATTATTTGGTCAAAAATATGCTGATGTGAACCCTGACTATGAGGTTTCAACTTCCCCTGAATTTATATAGATGCCATTAAAATATGAAGTCCTTTGCCCATATAGAATTCTTGGTTGACCTAATATTATGACTGTCCACTTTAGTGAGTTGAATTATATTGATTACTGCTGTTGATTACAAATTTTATTACTTGTGTTTTTTCTTAGCAGAAGAGCAAAAAGTTATCTATCCATGTCAAATCCTAATTTTGTTTCTTCTATGTAATTAATTGTATGACAATAGCATTTAGGTTTTATAATGTAGGCTAAACCCATATGGTTTTAAAATATTGAGTAAACACTATACTCAAAGCATATATATGCTTCATAAAGTTATATATAAAAGCTGTAAGGAATGGTTTCTTTCCTTCATAGAATTAAATTTAATCAAAGGTACACACGAATGGGTTAGGGAGAACTAGCCATTTAAGCTCTCTGTTAATGAGTAACTGAAATACAGATCTTATTTATAAATAATGGATTTATCTGAGTACATGTGGTTTTGTAAATTTTAAAATTATCAATATGAACTAACAAAGAATCTTTTACATGTAAGACAAAAAAGAATTGTTAGTTTTTGAGCTATCACCAGTTGTGCAGAACATTATATTTTCTTAAGTTTGAATTTGCCTTCATTTATTCATACATGGTTTGCTTTCATATATTTGCGACTAAGGTATAGTTTTATTTCTTGTTTAATGTTTTAAATGATTATGTTGTGCACACATTTGATCCTTTTTAAAAATAATATCTGTTACTATGCTATAGTTTATTTAGTTGTTCCTTAATTTAAAAAATTACTCCCCTTTCTCTAGTTCCTATTTTGGGTTAATTTTATCAAAGGGAAAAATTGTCTTATTTATATCATTTAAATATTTTTACTTTTATATTATACTTTCCTCTGTAATATTTGTTATACATAGTTAAATGCATTAATCTTTTTTCTGATGCCTTTCATTTTTGTTAATATAAGAAATCTTAACTTATATCCATGCTAATTAGGCTATTCTATTCTTGTCTAGTCTGTGGGGTTTTGTTTAGCTTTTTGGCTCATCAAAAAACTTTAGTATAAAATATGAAGTTTTAGCTTTTTTTTTAAACAAGATAGTACACTTTCTTTTTTTTTTAAGATTTATTTTATTTATTTTTAGAGAGCGAAGGGAGTGAGAAAGAGAGAGAAACATGAATGTGCGGTTGCTGGGGGCCGTGGCCTGCAACCCTGGCATGTGCCCTGGCTGGGGATCGAACCTGCGATACAGTTTTAGCTTTTTTATATTTAATTTTGTTAATGTTATCTCAATATTTAAAGAATGAACATTTTTCTTATTTTTGTGTTACTTATGGTTTGCCATCTATTAAGATTATACCTTTAAGCGCCCTGGCTGGCGTAGCTCAGTGGATTGAGCGTGGGCTGCGAACCAAAGCATCGCAGGTCCGATTCCCAGTCAGGGCACATGCCTGGGTTGCAGGCCATAGCCCCCAGCAACCGCACATTGATGTCTCTCTCTCTCTTTCTCTTTCTCCCTCCCTTCCCTCTCTAAAAATAAATAAATAAAATCTTTAAAAAAAAGATTATACCTTTAAGCCATTTGTTTTTCTGTTTCTAAATGTGATTTCCACCTTAAAAGCTGAATGCCCGTAGTATCTCTGCATTTGTTTTGGTAAATCCTCTGTCCACCTCCAGTTTATTTTCTGTACTTCTACTTGCATTATATAACACCAAATTTGATCAAGGAAGTCTTTTGTTTACAGACTTCTAAGAGTTTTTCCTTATCTAAACGTTTCAGCTCAGATATTTGGGGGGGATACTCACTATTCTCCAGCCACAGTTTGTATTCTGCCCCCAGACCTATTTCTATCTGCCTGCAATAGCCTTTTTTCATCCTTTCTGTATTACAAAGGCTTGACTAAATCAAATGTCACTCTTCTTTTGAGAAGCATTCTTGGGCTGTTTCCTTCTCCTGTTGAATGTATTTTTTACTCTTTGCATTATAGCACTTAGTGTAGTGTATTACAGTTATGCATATGTCTGAATTTGCTTTTAGGTTAACTCCTTGATCAGGTACCGTGTATTATTCATTTTTTCTGTCCCTGGGATCGATCTGTTTCAGTAATTATAAGTGAGCGTGAATAAGTACAAGACTGGCTGTTGGTTTTAAAATAGTTCTTATGTTTTAAGAAAGGAAAAGCCATGCGTATGTCCCTAGTTCTATTGAGTTTTATTTATAGATATTGAATTTTATTGAATAAGTTCTTAAGCATACTATTTGATGATTAAAAATTTAAAGTACATTTCAATGGGATAGCTTGTATTTTGGTTATGGCAGGTTTGTATTCCTAGTATAAACCCTATTTGATCTTCATGAATAACTTTTTAATGTGCTATAATGACTTTTCTGTAAGATTTCATTAAATATTTTTGTTTATTGATGAGAATAGCCCTTGTTGCATTACAACAAACTACCCCAAACTTAGTGATATAAAAGAACAACCATTTTATTATGTTTAGTGATTCTGTGGGCCTAGAATACAGAACTAAATAGGGATAGCTATGTGTGTTCTCATCCATGATGGCTGGGTCTTTAGCTGAGACAGTTTGGTTGCCTGGAGGTGACATAAACAGGGACTATAATCATCTGCAGGCTTCTTTATTCATGTTTGGTGCCTAGTCTGCAGTGATTTGAAGGCTAGGCTCAGCTGGAACTCTATCTGGAAGACCTGCCTTGGGTCCTTCCATGTGGCTTCTGGGTTTGGAGAGAGTATCTGGTGCAGTAAGAAGTATCTAGTTCTCTAGTGCTTCAGTAACCCAATGCATTTGAATGGCCGTCTCTGAGTGAATCTTGGAAGCATCATTTCTACTGCACTGTTTTAGAGAAGGGGACGTAGACCCCACTTCTTGGGAAATGTCAGACAACTTGGATCCATGTTTTCAAACTCTCAGTTGCATAATGCATTCTCTTTATTTTCCCTATCATGTTTGGAATAATCTTAATTATACTTTTTTTTTAAATAAATTCACTTAACATACACAAGCTGTTGTAAAATACAGTAATGGACTGAATTTCTAAAATTTAGTTTTATAGAATATCTTCAGTCAGTCTCTCTGAGTCAGGTAAGTCTTGGATAATATTTTCTTTTTCTATATTGCATAATCACTTGTTTTTGTGCATCAAATTGTACATATTTTATTTATTCATTTTGTACCCAGTTTTCATATGTATTGCTATATAACTTTGTAAAAGCATTTTTAAAAGATTTTATTTCTTTTCAGAGAGAGGGGAAGGGAGGGAAAAAGAGGGAGAGGAACATGGATATGTTGCCTCTCGCACACCCCCAATTGGGGACCTGGCCTGCAACCCAGGCATGTGCCCTGACTGGAAATCAAACTTAGTGACCCTTTGGTTCACAGGCCAGCACTCAGTCCACTGAGCCACACCAGCCAGGGCTAGTATATACTTGAAACATTTTCCCCATCTGACTTCTTGTTCTTTTTACTATCTTTATCATTCTAGTTTTTAAATTTTGTTTTATTTAAAAATTTTTGTCAAGACCTGGCTGGCATAGCTCAGTGGATTGAGCGCGGGCTGTGAACCAAAGTGTCACAGGTTCGATTCCCAGTCAGGGTACATGCCTGGGTTGCAGGCCATGACCCCCAGCAACCCCACATTGATGTTTCTGTCTCTCTCTTTCTCCCTTCCTTCCCTCTCTAAAAAATAAAATAAAATCTTAAAATTTTTTTGTCTGTTTTGTGGTCTCCTTTTCTGTTCCCAAAGGAATAAAGTACTTCTTTTATTTTTTAGTTCTGCCCTAATGTTAAAAAATTACTATATTGAGATATACTCATATACCATAAAATTCACCCTTGAAAGTATAAATTCAGTTGTTTTGAGTATATTCAGAGTTGTTCTGCTGTCACCACAATCTAATTTTAGAATATTTTTTAATACTCCAGAAAGAAACCTTGCCTGTTAGGTTTCTCCTCATCTTCCATAGGTCTAAGCAACCACTAACCTACTTTCTATAAATTCGCCTATTCTGGACAGTTTATGTAAATGAGATCATACAATATGTGGTCCTTCTTGATGCTTTCTTTGACTTAGAATAATGTTTTCAAGGCTCATCCATGTTGTGGCATGTATTATAAATTTGCCTTTTTTATTGCCAAATAATATTCCATTGTATGAGTATGTCTAACATATGTCACCTATCCATTCATTTCTTGATGCATATTTGTTTTGTTTCTACTTTTTGGCTATTAAGACTGAATAATGCTCTTAAGAGTATTCTTGTACAAGTTTTTGTTTGGGTGTATATTTTCATTCTTCTTTGGTAATGTGTACTCTAGGATGTGAGTTGCAGGGTCAGTATGGTAATTCATTAATTTTTTGAGGAGCTGCCAAACTGTTTTCCCAAAGTGGCACCAGCATTTTATATTTTTAACAGCCGTGCCTTTAGCATTCCATTTCTTCACATCCTTGTCAACATTTGTTATTGTCTTTATTTTTAAAAATTATTTATTAATTTTTAGAGCATGAAACATTAATTATAAACAAGTCAGGTTCAGCTTTTCTTTGTTTCTTGTGCTGCTGTGGTAATATTTAAGAAAACTTTGCTTAATGTGCAGTTAATGAAGATTTACTTGTGTTTTAGGGTTTTAGCTCTTAACAAATTATATCTTTGATCCATTTTGAGTTGTGTTGTATACAGTGTGAAAACAGGCTTCAGGTTCATTCTTTTGCCTACATATATCCAGTTATGCCAGCACCATTGTTAAAAAGACTGGGTTTTCTCCATTGATTTTTATTGGCATCTTTGTCAAAAATCAAATGACCATATAAATATAAGGGTTTATTTCTGGACTCTCAATTTTATTGCATTGGATCTACACGTTTATCCTTACATTAGTACTATACTGTCATTTTTTAAAAGATTTTATTTATTTATTTTTAGACAGGGGAAGGGGGGGAGAAAGAGGGGGAGAGAAATATCAATGTATGGTTGCCTCTCACCCCCTGCCAAGGATCCTGCCTGCAACTCAGGCATGTGCCCTGAGTGGAAGTCGAACTGGTGACCCTTTGGTTCTCACGCTAGCACTCAATCCACTGAGCGATACCATCCAGGGCAGTACTGTACTCTCTTGATTAATGTAGCTTTGTAGTAAGTTTTCAAGTCATGAAGTTGAGTTTTTTAATTTTGTTCTTTTTTGAAAATTGTTTTGGCTGTTCTAGATCCTTTGCATTACCTTGAGAATTTTAGGATCAGCTTTCCATTTGCTAGTAAGAAACCATCTGAGATTTTGATAGGGATTACATTGAGTCTTTAGATCAATTTGGAGAGTATTCTCATCTGGCAATATTAAGTCTTTCGATCCATGAACTATCTCTCCTTCAGTCTATTGCTTAGTCTTCAATTTGCCTTTCTATTAATGTAGGACTGCCAGGGCTGACTGTTGAAAAACATTGTTATTTGACCCAGGCATCCACTTTAAAATATTTTTATTTTTATTTTTATTCTGTTGCAATGTTAATATTTAAATATTCAGCATAGTATTTTAGTCAAAAAGAAATGTGTGTGTGACTTAATGTTTTCTAGTATATCTTTAATAATGTAATAAAAATGAAATAAAAAGTGATTATGCTCCATCAGGTGACAATTTTACTGAATTTGATTCTACTTTATGATTAAAATTAAAATTAAAATTTTTGTATACAAGTGTGTATATATTAATTTGAAGTAATGTGATACCATGTAATATTGAATTTTAACGACTTTAAATCAAATTTAATTCTTAGAACATTAGAAAAAGCTAATGAGTTTTTTTCTCCCTCTACTGTAGTCGGTGGTAGATGATTGGATAGAATCATACAAGCATGACCGAGACATAGCACTTCTTGACCTCATCAACTTTTTTATTCAGTGTTCAGGCTGTAAAGGTAAGATATTTTTATTTTGGTAGCACAATGTTTTCAAATGGTCCATTTTTACTTTCACCTAAAGATATATAAGCACTTTACATGGAAAGTAATGCTAAGACATTGAATTGTTTGTATTATAACCATACAAAATATATAAGGGGAAAGGAGCAAAGAACAAAGTGAGAAACTCTTGTTGAGACAGTTGCATTCCTATGTGAAGTTAACTAAGAATTTGGAAATTTATAGTTATGTTACTTTTATTAGCTATATTTTCCACTTTCGGCATCTGGTTTTAGGAACAAAGAAAGGGGTTAAGAAGGGAGGCGAAAGATAATGAAGAGATACAGTTTCAAATGGCAGGGAATTGTAAAGTGTAGGGAATTAAAGGTACCATGAATGTGAGTGAGTAAGCAAGTACATAAGTAAGTAAATAAGTTAAATAAGGTATTGGTGAAATTTAGTTTTTCTTCTCAAAGGTAGAGAAACTGGATTGTGGAGTGGGGTCTAATTTAAAAATGTTTTTACTTTACCTATTTTTGTCTTTGTTTAGTGTTTCTGCAGTAGAAGTGTATAGGAACCTGTTTGTAGTGTTATGTAATCAAGAATCATGTCCTTTTTTATTCTTTGAAAGTATAAGGTTGATTATAGAACAGCTGAACAGGTGCCAGAAAGAATTTGATGAATTGAAATTCTAATTTTTTACCTTCAGTCTTCCCTGTAACACCACAGTTTGGTCAGTCTTAGTTTCCTAATTAGGCTTCTGAATTGCAGTTTTAAAAGAAGGCCACAGTCAATGCATTTTCCCTTTATCAGATTGATTCCTTTCCTGGCATCAGTGTGGTTATAAATAAAGAACTTGCCAACTCAACATTTGGGTATACTTTGTCACAAACCAGGTTGTCAAGATTTGTAGACATTTAAAGCATTAAAAACTTAAAATTATTGGGTAGATTTAAAATACTGCCATAATGTTTTTTATCAACAAGAAAGCTCCATTAAACGAAATTTACCATATAATCAAAGTTAAGGTTATTAAGTACTTTCAAAACACATTCAAAATTAATGACAGACTTCTTTTATAAATGAATTAGGAACTTCTTTAAGTATATACAATATACTTTAATCTTTTCCTGTGGCTTCAGGATTGTCATTATGAGCACCAGGTATTTTACTATAGTTGTGCCTTCTGTGACTGTTGAGGTTTGGAAGGAATTTGGCCCTACTGAATGGCTCTACACTGCTCTGTGTTTGATGATTCTGTGGTAATTGTTGTTGGTTTCCTTCCTTCCTTCCTCCCTCCCTTCTTTCTCTTTTGTCAGCTGTCACTTTTCCATTTACCAGTTCCTAGTAGTCCCCCTCACTTTTATGGCAGTGGGCTCTGGCCTGATGTTCTAATTCACACCTGCCTCTGGGGTTAAATGCATGGGGTTTGTGATAGCTACTGCTTCCTTTTCTGCTTAAGTTTGAGCTTTTGGCCATTATATGGGCCTGTGAGATGAGAAGAACAGCTTTGGAAATGGACATTGATCAAAATGTATGCAGTATGTTTGCTTTGAGATTTATTTATATATAGATCTTTATTTCATAGAAATTGGTTTAGAGATTGAGTTACTTAGGCTCTCTAGCACTGCCAAGTTTACAGCACCTGGGCATAAATTATGGAAGGGGTCTGAAGACATATCAATGACCCTAGATTAAAATTTTTAAAAAGCCTTCAGAAGATTTTTGAGACTGTTCTTCTTTAGCCAAGGAAATGTTGGTATCTTCCAAATATGTTAATATATTTAAACAATCATTTGGTTCTTTGATGTTGTGTTAAGTACAAGCTCTTTCACAGCATCATTAGAAATTGATTTAATCTGTGGGAGTGCATCATGATGTAAATGAATAATGTCAGACAAATTGTTTAACCTCTTTTTGCCTTAGCCTTATTTTCCTCATCCTTAAAGCCAGGATTACATAGTGCCTGTCTCATAGGCATGATACCAGGGCTAATCCATATGTGAAGTGGCTGGCGCATAGTAAACTCAATGGATGTTAGTTACTGGCCTACCCCTGCTGGTTCCATTATTCTACTGGAAAGTTTTAAATTGTGTGCCCATAGACAAGGAGTTCAGGTATCAATTGTTCTTTTCAGGTTTTGGGTTGGGAAGAGAGTATGATGTTTGTTTTTATTTTTTAATACATATTTTATTGATTATGCTATTACAGTTCCATTTTTTCTCCCCTTTATTCCCTCTCTTCCCTGCACCATCCCTCCCTTCAGGATTCCTCCCCCTTAGTTCATGTCCATGGGTCGTATATTATAAGCTCTTTGACTTCTACAATTCCTATACTATTCTTAAATTCCCCCTGTGTATTGTGCTTCTTATTCCCTGTACCTTTCCCCCCACTCTTCCCCCCCCACCCCCACACTGATAACCCTCCATGCGATCTCCATTTTTGAGGTTCTGTTCCTGTTCAAGTTGTTTGCTTAGTTTGTTTTTCTTTTTGTTTTAGGTTTGGTCGTTGATAGTTGTGAGTTTGTTGTCATTTTACTGTTCATATTTTTTATCATCATCTTTTTCTTTGATAAGTCCCTTTATCATATCATATAATAAGGGCCTGGTGATGATGAACTCCTTTACCTTATCTGAGAAGCACTTTCTCTGCCCTTCCATTCTAAATGATAGCTTTGCTGGAGAGAGAAATCTTGGATGTAGGTCCTGGCCCTTCATGACTTTGACTACTTCTTTCCAGCCCCTTCTTGCCTACAAGGTTTGTTTTGAGAGATCAGCTCATAGTCTTATGGGAACTCCTTTGTAAGTAACTGTCTCCTTTTCTCTTGCTGCTTTTAAGATTCTCTCCTTGTCTTTAATCTTGAGTAATGTAATTATGTGCCTTGGTGTATGCTTCCTTGGGTCCAACTTCTTTGGGACTCTCTGAGCTTCCTGAACTTCCTGGAAGTCTATTTCCTTTGCCAGATTAAGGAACTTCTCCTTCATTATTTTTTCAAATGGGTTTTCTATTTCTTGGTCTTCCTGTTTTCCTTCTGGCACCCCTATGATTTGGATGTTGGAACATTTAAAGATGCCCTGGAGGTTCCTAAACCTCTCCTCATTTTTTTTTTTTTTTTTGAGTTCTTGTTTCTTCATTCTGTTCTGGTTGAATGTTTCTTTCTTCCTTCTGCACCAAACCATTGATTTGAATCCCGGTTTCCTTCCCATCACTGTTGATTCCCTATACATTTTCCTTTATTTCACTTTTCATAGCCTTCACTTCTTCCTCTGTTTTGTGACCATATTTAACCATTTCTGTGAGCATCCTGATTATCAGTGTTTCGAACTCTGCATATGATAGGTTGGCTATCTCTTTATCGCTTAGTTCTGTTTTTGGAGTTTTGATCGGTTCTTTCATTTGGGCCATATGTTTTTGTCTCAGTGAGCCTGTTACTACGTTGTAAGGGGTGGAGTCTTAGATATTCACCAGGGTGAGGCAACGCATGTCACCGTGTTGTGATGGTGTATGTGGGGGAGGGGTCCAAGACGGAACAATGCTACTTGCTGGGCTCTTGGCTGGCTTTCAGTCACTTCCCCTGCTACCCACAAGCAAGTTGAGCCCTTCTGGTACTGATTCCCAAGTGAGACAGTTTGTGTATGTTGTCGGACCCTGTGTCTCTCCAATGAATTCTCCTGTGCGGTTGGGAGTTTCTCCCACTGCTGTAACCCCCACAGGTGTTTTCATTGAGAGGTTTTGAGGCTTTATTTCCCTGTGCTGGAACCTTAGGTTTCATGGTCTCTCTGGCTTCCTAATTGTTCCTCTCAGTTTATCCACATGCAGATGTGGGATCCCCAGATCCTCCAGCTGCTGTCTTGCTGCGAGTCCTCTCTACCCCAAGTCCCCCCTCCCCAATGCTTGTCTCCTCCCCTCCTACCAATCTGGATGAATACTTCTTCTTTAATTCCTTGGTTGTTGAACTTCCATACAGTTCAGTTTTCTGGCAGTTCTGGGGTATTTTTTTTGTATTTAAATTTGTTGTTGTTCTTTTTGTTGTGTGAGGATGTATCTACCTATACCTCCATCTTTGCCCGAGGTACTTTTATTGTTGTTTTTAAATTTATATATACATCCAAGTACATGCATATGCAAACTATAGCTTGGCCAATTGAAATAAATATATCTAATTGTTATAATAAATTTCATCTTCCTATGCTAAGACATTCTTTTTTCTTAGATGTTACTGTATTTATGGCATTTCTAGTGATAAAATTGGCAAGAAAAGTAATTTATCGATACAAATAAGGCTTTGAAAATCTAGTTTTCAATTTTTAAAAAAACCTGGCACCCACACCAATGGAAATTCATATGCACCTTCTTTCCTACAGTGTTTCCTACTTGTAATTTTCCCCTAGGAATCCCTTTCTGATATTTGAGCTGTACCTGGAGAGCCTTTATTACTTTTTGTAATGTGCTTTTCTTTTCTCTTCTGCAGTTGTTCTTTAAAATCTTGAATACCCTTGTAAGATACCTTCTCTAAAACACCAGAGTTAAGCTAATCTTAAGTTTTTTTGGTGGAGTGGTCTGAGCTATAGGCTTTCTTGGCATTGCCACTTGTTAGGGTATTTTTATATACTACCTTGATATTTTATTTTTCTTCCTTTTCTTTAGGTTGTTATTTATTTAAACTTCCAACTAGATAATAGGCTTCTGGATGGGCAAGAACTATAACTTACATTTATTGAAGCTCTTTTAGAGAAAGATGGGATGTCGTTACCTTACATGGAGTAGTGCATAATGAAGAATCCTGGCTAAAATTAACTCTACCTACTGTTACTCTTTCCCTTATTATCTTTAGTTTAGGTTCATCCTAAGGGTCTTAAATAAATAGTACTCTGTGTGCTGCCTCATTCTTGATGACATGTTTTACATTAAAAAACTAAGCCAGTACACATATTATAGGCATGAGTAAAGTAAGTCAGGCAGAAATGGCCAAGGCAGACTGTGCTAGAAGAAAGATATCTGTCAGAAGTGTGGAGTTGTTTTCTTGTGCACATTGAGATTGGGATTTGTGCTTCATTTATAGGGTTGAGTATCACAGTAAAGGTCACTTACTGAAGAGTTACGCCTTATGACGTGACTGTAGACATTTTAGTATTAGAGACTGACTTAGAAGTTCTCTTTTTCATTTTTCCATGTATTAACTTTTCATACTTGCAATTTTCAGGAGTTGTCACAGCAGAAATGTTTAGACATATGCAGAACTCTGAAATAATTCGAAAAATGACTGAAGAGTTTGACGAGGTAACGTTACTCTAAATGTTTTGATAATTTTATGCATGTTGATCTTGAATCACTCTTGAAAGTATTCTTAAATTTTGAATATTAGTATTATGGATAAGAGCTCTGGCATCAGATTCAATCAGATGATGGCAATGTGACCTTGGGGAAGTTATTGTCTTAGGATCAGCTTCACCATCTATAAAATGGTGCTAATAGTACTTATAAGACTGTTATGAAGATTAAATTCAGTAATGTTTGAAAAATTCCTTAGCATTTTATAATGCCTGGCACACAGTAATAACTTAATAAATGGTAGCTATTGTCAAAAAATTGAAATATCAAGGAAGAATAAAGTTTAGAGACTAGGAGCATATCTTGGAATGTTGTAAAAGGAGGATTTGTCAAATATCTGGGGAACCAGTAGCTTAGGCAAAGGACTATATGTGCATATACACACAAATACTTGAATTGTTTAAAATCTCCTTTATGCTTCAAATATGATTAATAAGAACAATAAAAAAATAAATAGTAGCTTAGACTTGAGTTGATCCCTTCATCAACGTGATGTCTTTGAAGTGTTGTTACCGATAAAGATAATATATAAGCTTTGTCAGGGCAGGGATTTTTATTTGTTCATAGCTATATTCCAACACCAGTAGTTTTTACTCTTCAGAATTTTTCACTGTAAATTTTCTAGTAGAAATCATTGTCTCATTTGAGTTTAATTTCATCATTTTTCCTTGCTTACTCTGATGAAGGGGTTTTCAACTGTCATTCTAAAAGATAGACAAGAGTTGTTAAAATGGCTTTGTTGATCACTAAGTGCTATTAATCAGTCTCCAAGTAGTTAAGAGGTAATTATGGGTAATGGTATTATTTTAGCATTCTAATATTAAATGTTTTAGCAAGAACCTTCTAATTAAAAGGAAACAGCTGTTTGAGATAAGAATCCTGAAATATGAGTTGAAAGTAATTAGCAAACCAAGTTGCTAACTACAATTAAGATGATACATTTTAATAATAGTGACTTAAATGAGTCAACCACAAAATATGGAAAAAAAAACCTTTTTGTGGAGTATTACCTTGTCAGATGAGAAATAGTACTGCTTATATATGGCATAGCTTAAAATTTTAATAATACTGTTCTAATGACAGTATGCAGAACTCTGAAATAATTCGGAAAATGACTGAAGAGTTTGATGAGGTAACATTGCTCTTTTAACATTTAATTGTTAAAAATTGTTACTGAACTACTGATACAATAATCTTTAGTCTCTAGGATATTCTTCTCTTCTCAGAAATTTTTTTTGAAGTTCTATATGGTATTGATCTCTGCTTTTATATTTAAGGACTTGTTTGTTTTTAATTATGTATGGAGATTCTCACTATAACTACATTGAAGAATATTCTACCTTTATATGGAAAGAGTATTTGAGTACCAGTCCTTCCAGGCTATACTAGCTACATTTCATTTCTATAAAAATTATCTGGTTGTTTATGTCTGTTGACTATTTGATGTCCTGAAGCTAATGAAAACATGCATTGAAATCTTTTGATTATTTATAAATCATACATCAACCTATTAGATTGGCTGAGAATATTATTTCATCATTTTGAATTCATTTAAAAATATAGCATTGGTTTGCTTTTGTTCTAAAGACATTTTAAAAACCTTTGCTTATCAGAATAGTGGTTTACTCTGATGGGAGAGGCTTTTTATTTTTAAACTCAGAGTAATTGACATATATTTTCATTGGTTAAAGTGAATTCGGAATAATTATTTTGGTCTTAAATAAAAGCAGAGTGCGCTCAAAGGTACTGCTGCCTCTTCATATTGTTTTCTGCCTACTTTAAGGATTTTATTGAAAGAGAAATGTGAGATAAAGGAGTCATTTTGGCTTCTACCTGGGATATCTCAAAAACAAGTAAAATTTACAACAATAAAATAATTTTTTAAAAATCACAAAACCAAAAAATAAAATAAAATTATGAAAACAAAAAAAGTAAAATTTTATTGTCATATGCTTTAAATGAAACAGTTGTTTGAATTCTTTGTTTTAGGATAGTGGAGATTATCCACTTACCATGGCTGGTCCTCAGTGGAAGAAGTTCAAATCCAGTTTTTGTGAATTCATTGGCGTATTAGTACGGCAGTGTCAATATAGCATCATATATGATGAATACATGATGGATACAGTCATTTCACTTCTTACTGGATTGTCTGATTCACAAGTCAGAGCATTTCGACATACAAGCACCCTGGCAGGTCAGTATTTAGAAATGTTTTCTGTGTATTTCCTAAGATTACTGATGAAAACACTTTCTATGAAAAGAAATGAAATAATAATGACATAATTAATTAATTTTATTTATAAAGTAAGCACTAGGAGGGCACTCATCTCTCTTTCAACCCCCATGAATCACTGGGAATGGGATGGTGTTTTCAGTTTTGGTTCTGTGAGGGCATACTTATATTAGTATATAGTGGCTTTTTTGTGGTAAACCTACTTGAATATTATGCTACAGAAAGGGAAGACTTGGATAGGAATGTGTTGAGTTCTTGAAGATGAGATGTTTTATCAAGGAGGATATAAACAGCAAATTTGGAAACAGCTGGTTATTTTGGATGTGTAGTCCCAATGACCCTTATTTTATCTCTGATATGTCTAGTCCCTCTTAGTATGATGATCCCTATAAGATGATGCTTCTCTGTAACCGCATCACAAAAAGCTGATTTTTCTTACATGTCTGAGAAACTTGAGGCTGAGTCAAATTCTTTGATCTTTAAATTTTAATGAAATTGATTGCATAATTCTAAAACCATGATGTTTGGTGTTGATGATGATAAAATCTTCTGGTTTCTCCTTTGTGCTAAAGGTGAAATTATTGATACACTAT
The DNA here is from genome assembly GCF_004126475.2 of Phyllostomus discolor. NCBI lineage: Eukaryota > Metazoa > Chordata > Mammalia > Chiroptera > Phyllostomidae > Phyllostomus > Phyllostomus discolor. The sequence goes on from NC_050198.1 coordinate 74,897,421, forward strand.
CATAGGATATGTGTTTTTTCATTTGAGTTTGAATAGATCAAATGGGCATTGATTATTTCTATAGTTACAGTATCTATGAATTCTTTTTCATTCTCTAAGTGTGGGGATATTTATTTTCCCTTTAGAGTATTTTCCAAATAATTAAAGATGTATTTCTACTAAGTCCTATGCAGACAATCTCCCTGTAAGTTTTTTGTTTTTAGATTCAAAGTCACAAAATATGAATGTGATCTTGTTCTATGAGTTTAGGTAGTATTTAATGTTAAGAACTTGATGGGTAAAATATATTGTAACAAGTGTGACGATGTAAGGTAAATAAATTTAGATCAGAATGAAAAACTGGTTTGCTGAGGATGTGAAATAGCTCAGAGCAGAAAATTGTGAATCTCTTTTAAAGAAAGACAATAGCCACAAAGTGATTTAGTGTTGTGTTCTGTCATGCAATGAAAGCAGGTGTGAGAAATAGCCTCGAGTGAGCTAAAGAAAGCATGAAGTGGTCAGTCAGTTATATCAATTATTAAGTTTTAAATCACAGGCAGTGAGTATTGTCTCAGTAGCAAGAGTTCATTAACAGAAGGTAGTAAACTGAAGGGGGTCTCTCATCGGTTTATTATTAAAATATCACTTTTGAACTTTGGACTTTTTTTAGTAAAAACTTTTTTTTTAAACTTTCAAAGTATGCCAGTTTTTTAAAAGAGTGGGTTTATTCATTTATTTATTTATTAAGAATTTATTTACTTATTTTTAGAGAGGGAAGAGAGGGAGAAAGAGAGAGAGAGAGAGAGAAGCATCAATGTGTGGTTGCTGGGAGCTGTGGCCTGCAACCTAGGCATGTGCCCTGACTGGGAATCGAACCTGTGATGCTTTGGTTCTCAGCCCATGCTCAATCCACTGAGCTATGCCAGTCAGAGCTTGGACTTTAGACTTTGGACTTTTTATCTATGTGGTCGTCATAATTTGACCGTTGTCTTTGTGCTATGTAAAAGAGTAGAAATAAAGGAAATCAAATATTGGTAAAATTTTCCCAATATGTTTATACACTGTAGATTAACATAAAGCACCCAGGTTCCCTCTTTTTTTGGTTGCTGAGATAGCTAATTGTTATATCAACCACAGTTTACTTGGAAAGGTGAATCTTGATCTCTGAAAAAGATCATGATAAGGGAATATATAGTCTGGGCACAGATTACCAAGTTTTGAATCCTACTTATATGTACTAGATAATCTGAGGCAAATTTCTTAATCTTTCTGAGTTTCTGCTTCCTCATGAATGAAATAAGGATAATGTTGGGTTGGCCAAAAAGTCTGTTTTTTTTTTTCTTCCATAAAATAAAAGATAACGATTTTTTAATTTTCGGCCAAGATGGTAGCACAGATAAATATGGCTCATCTCCTTACGAAACCACATCAGAATTACCAATAAAATATAGGACAACCATCACTCAGAACCACCAGAAATCAAGTTAAATGGAAGTCTGACAACTATGGAATTAAAGAAACCACCTCCATCCAGACTGGTGGTAGGGGCACAGACACGGAGTGGGCTGATCCCACATCCACATGTGGTAGATAAAAATTGGGCGGGGGGGTGGATATCTCAGGAGCAAGAAGTACCAGCCTCACAGCCCAGGGTTCCAGTGCCAGGAAGATAAGTCCCCACAACTTCCAGCTGCAAAAACCAACAAGGATTGAGTTGGAAGAAGAAACTGCTGAAGCCCCAAACAGTTCTTCTTAAAGAACCCACACAGGGACTCACCTAATCAGACTCACTCCCTCTGAGCTCCAGCACCAGGGTAGCAGCTTGAAAGGCAGGAAGAAACCAAAGTGCCTGGAATCAAGGTGAGCAAAGGCCATTGTCCCTTTTCTCCCCCCCCCCGCCCCCCAACAAAGCCACAGAGCCAGAAAGCTGCAGCCATATCTGAGATTCCATCAACCTGGCTAACACTGTTTGACCTGCCTGTGGGGGATCCCCAGAGACTCTGCCCCACCCAAATTACAGGCCCACCCTATCTACTTTCCCACAGGAATGGCCAGTCTGGGCTCTTGCTTTACAACTTCCTAAATGCTATTATTAAGCAAGCACCACCTGGCCTCAGTGAGCCCCAGGCCACAAACTAGCAGTGGACAGATTAGTTTTACAGCTTGGCTTCCCCTTGGAATGTCCAAGCCCAGCACAAGTAGCAGCCATCTGATAGCGCTTCCTAGTTCAGGCAGGGTGCCTCAGGCAAAACGCAAGTGGAGGCTTACCCTTGCCTGCACCACCGGGAAACCAGAGCCTGCATACCCAGTGGACAGATAACAGACTACAGTGAAGTACCACCATCTGCCCCTGCACAGCTGATCCTCTACAGAGGACAGAGGGTGGTAGTCAGTAGTTACAGCCAGTCCTTGCAGCTGACTGGCCTGGGTAAGTCCCTCCCACTGATCTACCAACAGCGAGCAAGGCTCAGCTACAAGAGGAGGGTGTATTCAACCCACAGGAAGGGTGCACCTCGAACACCCAGCTTGGGTGATTGGGAGGCTGTGCCACTAGACCCTACAGGACACCTGCTACGTTAGGCCATACTACCAAGACAGGGAGTCATAGCAGCTCCACCTAATACCTAGAAACAAACACAGGGAGGCTGCCAAAACAAGGAGACAAAGAAATATGGCCCAAATGAAAGAACAGATCAAAACTCTAGAAAAGAGCTAAACAAAATAGAGATAAGCAATCTATCAGATACACAGTTCAAAACAAATGGTCTGGAACATAAGGAATCAAAAAACCAATCAGCAACAAGAAAAAAAAAGAATTTAAAAAATGAGGATAGTATGAGCAGCTGCTGGCACAACTTCAACTGGTCCAACATGTGCATCATAGAGGTACCAGAAAGAGAAGAAAAAGAGCAAGACATTGGAAATCTGGTGGAAAAAATAATGAAAGAAAACTTCCCTAATTTGTTGAAGGAAACAGACGTGCAAGTCCAGGAAGCACAGAGAGTCCCAAACAAGCTGGATGCAAAGAGGCCCACTCCAACACACACCATTACGAAAATGCCAAAGGTTAAAGATAAAGAAAGAATCGTAAATGAAGCAACAGAAACAAAGTTGCCTACAGGGAAGTTCCCATAAGACTGTCAACTGATTTCTCAAAAGAACCTTTGCAGGCTAGAAGGGATTGGCAAGAAATATTCAAAGTCATGAAAAGCTGGGACCTACGGCCAAGATTGCTCTACCCAGAAAAGATATCATTGAGAATCAAAGGGCAGGTGAAGTACTTTTCAGACAAGAAAAAACTAGAGTTCATCATCACCAAACCATTATATGAAATGTGAAAGGGACTCATTGAAGACAAAGATCAAAACTATGAACAATAAAATGGCAAAAATATGTATCTGTGAACAATTGAAAAACAAACTAAACAAACAAGAACAGGGACAGAATCATGGACATGGAGAATGTTTTCATGGTTGCCAAATGGTTTGGGTGTGGGGGCGGAGAGTGAAGAGGTGAAGGAATTAAGAAGTACAGGTAGGCAGTTACAGAATAGCCATGGGGATATAAAGTACAGTACAGGAAATGGAGTAGCCAAAGAACTTACATGCATGGCCCATGGACATGAACAATAGTGGGGGAATTGACTGAGCGAGTGAGGTGTGCTGGGTGGAGGGTGGCAAAAGGGGAAAATTGGGACAACTCTAATAGCATGATCAATAAAGTATAATTTTTAAAAGGACACAATTTTCATTTTTACCAGTACCTTTATTGACTTGGATACTTTCAGCATGTTGGCTATCTTCACTCTTGGCTTCCAATTGGTAGAGGTCAGGGGTGCTGTTAAACATCTTCTGATGCGTAAGACAGCCCCACAGCAAAGACATATTTGGCCCAAATGCAGTAGTGCCAATAAAATTCACAAGCCAGTTTTGACATGTTCAATCAGTCCTGGCCCCTTCTGCATACAGTACACAAGTCTTTTTTTTTTTTGCCATTCAGTTACGTTTTTACCTTTCTTGAGATGAAGTATAATATGCCAAAAATGTTGTGTATCTTCCATCTTCCTTATTAAAATGGCTGCACAAAATTTACCAGTTTTCATGTTTTTTTAAATGTATGCTGATATGACAGCTGTCATAATACAATCCAACAGAATTATTTGGAATGAAGTTAAAAGACAACTAAGCACTACTAGAGCCATTGTACAGGCAAAAATATAACTAACTTTTTGGCCAACCTAATAAAACTTAATTCTGAGGGCTGTTGTAAGGATTAGGAGGTAATCTATGAAAAGTTCTTAACATTGGTGACTGAGTGACATACAATAAGTATTTAATACTCATTCATTAGCTGTTTTATTGTTAGATGTGGCAGCTGTACTCTCTTGTTTTTTTCAAGACTTTTTTGTTTAGGTATTTTTAGAGAGGGGGGACAGGAAGGAGATAGAGAGGGAGAGAAACATCTGTTAGCTGCCTTATGCTTGCCCACAACTCAGGTACGTGCCCTGACTGGGAATTGAACCTGGTGGACTTTCTGTTCACAGGCTGGTGCTCAATCTACTGAGCCACACCAGCCAGGGCAGCTGTACTTTTCTGTTGGAAGCATAATAGCTCATTTTTATCTTAGTTTCTCTTTACTTGATCTTAATTTGTTAATTTTTTATCTGTGAGACTAATTTCAGTGTTTTTTTCCATTTAAACATAGCTATGAAGTTGATGACAGCTTTGGTGAATGTGGCACTAAATCTTAGCATTAATATGGATAATACACAGAGACAGTATGAAGCAGAACGAAATAAAATGATTGGAAAACGAGCCAATGAGAGGCTAGAACTCCTACTACAAAAGCGGAAAGAGGTAAACTTCTGGATTGACTATTTACATTGTTAATATGTGACCAACTTGGTCACCATTAATAATATAACTGTACTAGTTCATCAGATAAAGTTTTTGGTAAGATTTAAATTTAAAATAATGTATTTCAGGTTGTTTATATGTCTTAGTTTTGTGGGCCATCCATTCCAGCAGGACCTTTTGCGTATATTTTCTTTCTGTGTGGACTAGGAATTAAGAGTTTGAGGCTTCAAGTATGGAGTCCTAGGCAGGTTTGACAAGGTGTTTTAAGCTTTAGTATTATTCACCTCTACAGTGAAAATATCATAACTTTCTCCTTCAGCTTGTTGTCAGGATGAAATAAGTTTTCACGTACATGAAATCACTTTGAAAAATAACTTAGAGCTATTTATGGTATCTCATTTGGTGGCTTTTTTGTGTGGTGTAGAAGCACTTGGTTAACATTAATGACTGACCATTAAATTCATCTTTGAATAAGGAAAATATATTTTCAGACTTTTGCTAAATAGTAAATAAGATCTTTCAATGTTGTGTTTGTGATTTAAATTGTTCCTTCCTTGATGATACGGTATTTTGCTATCTGATATTGGGGATGTTTACTTTTATTTATAATGGGCAAAGTCTGATGTTCTAAAAATGTTAATAGTGCTGTTGACTTAAAGTACTTGGCCTAGTAATCTATAAATTACTTGATTTTTGACATTGAGGGCATAGCTGTAATTTAAAGTTGGTCATTTCTGAGGTAGCCAATAACTTTTAAAAATGCCTCGACTCAAGAAAAGCCAGAAAAATCTTGCTCATATTTCCCTGATACCTAAATACCTTATTGGTTTCATATAGTTTGAAATGAAAACTGACCTTTTCCCCCTTTAATTTAATTAATATATTTCATCATGATTTATTAGGTGGACATAACACATGTTTTAGTCCTTGAAATTATGGCCTATTTCTTGGACATAAATTTAAGATGGCAAACACAGAATGAGTGGATTAAGGGAAAATAATTTTTAGCTTAAAATTTCAGTACGAATAGAGGATATTAACACTTGTAAGTTAGGTTGTGAGTTCTAAAATATGGTGACCTGGCTGGTGTGGCTCTAGGTTGAGCATTAGCCTGTGAACCAAAGGGTCACAGGTTAAATTCCCAAACATGGTACGTGCCTGGGGGGGTGTGACAGGGCCCCAGTTGGGGGGTGTATGAGAGGCAACCACACATTGATGTTTCTCTCCCTTCTTTCTCCCTCCCACCCCCTCTGTCGAAATAAAATCTAAAAAAAAAAAAAAAACCCATGTTGAAAGACCACCTGCCTCTACCTGTGACTATCTGTGCTACTGAGCAGAAGTGCATGCCCTTGTTAGAATTATTTGGAAATGCAAGATATATTTTTTTAAAGATTTTATTTATTATTTTTTTTAGAGAGGGAAGGCGGGGAGAGAGGGAGAGGAAGAGAGAGGGAGAGAGAAACATCAATGTGCGGTTGCTGGGGGTTATGGCCTGCAACCCAGGAATGTACCCTGGCTGGGAATCGAACCTGGGACACTTTGGTTCCCAGCCCGTGCTCAATCCACTGAGCTACGTCAGCCAGGGCCCAAGATATATTTTTCAAAGATTTTATTTATTTATTTTTAGAGAGAGGTGAAGGGAGGGAGAGAGGGAGAGAGACATCAATGTGTGGTGTCCTCTTGTGTGCCCCTACTAGGAATTGAACTGGTGACCCTTTGGTTCGCAGGAAGGCACTCAATCCACTGAGCCACACCAGCCAGGGCAAGAGTATATTCGTGAAAAGGAAAAAAAAAAACCATTTTATGAACGTACAAAACATTACATCAAAGCTAATTGATATGTAGATTGTGAAAGATTTTTCTTGTAACTTTCAAGCTGTAAAACACTTCTCTCTGAACTCTTGGGTTCTGAATTGAAAATATATGGGAGTAGATAAATAAATCAAATTTGAAATATTTGATTTTTTTTTCAGGTGAGCCTTGTTTTCCTCAAAACAGTTTAGCAGGGAGACAGATTTTTTACCAAGTTGTGTTACTCAAATCCCTTTTATTTTTTAACAAGTCACTAGTTAGCATGACACTTCCTATTCAGAAAATAAAGATCAACATAATCAAATACTGTTATGCTTTTTTGATATGAACATATATATAATAGATAATATGTATTATGATAAACTACTTAGCAGATTTCTTTACATACCCTTATGCAATGGAAATTTGTGAGCATTAGAAAAAATTAATCTACCAGCCAAATATTAACAGCCAAGTCACATATTCCAGATATCAAGGGACTTAACCCAATATACAACAGCTGTTGGTTTTTCCAATGTGGTTACTCTTGTCTAATGGAATTAAGAATTAAATGTAGCCACCAAAACCCTGCATTTGTATTTTAACACATTTTAAATGTTCTTTTGGTTGTCTTCCATTACAATTGAAAGAAATTATATGTGTTTTTCAGCTTCAAGAAAATCAGGATGAAATAGAAAATATGATGAATGCAATATTTAAGGGAGTGTTTGTACATAGATACCGGTAAGTCAGGACAGTTTTTTTTTCTGTATAATTCTTACTCTACTCAAATTTGTAAGGGTTTAGGCAGTGTAAGTTAGTGGAAAGAGCGATGGAGTAAGATCAGTGTTAGAATCTAAGTTCTTCCATGGAATGAGGCACTCAAGGCAACTTGATGTTTTCTGTCTGAAAAATGGGTTAGTGTTGATTTTTAACTTGTAGCTGCCCAGCAAATGGAAGCTACTGCTATTATTAGGAGCCAGGGTATAGAGTACTTCATTTCTTTTGAATGTGTTATGTTAGTAGAGTCTGTACATGCTGAATCCTGACTGTCTTCTTTTCCATTTGAATATCAGTGGGGAAATTTGGATAGATGTGTTATGTTTACTTTTCCTATTTTATGAGTATAGGAGAGACATAGGTAATCTTACCATCATTTCTTCTGTGACCTATTCTTTAAATGTTGGTGGCATTCTTATTCAACCTCTTCCTCATTTCCGTAATTTGGCAGATACTGAATTAGGTTAATCCGTTGTAATGTTTCTTTGTCCATTCTTTGTTTTTATTCCTATTGTCATCATTACCTTTGTCTGTTCCCATCATTTTCATGCCTAGAGATTTTTGAAGTTTCCCTAAAACATTCTTTTGTTGCATTATTTTTCTGCTAAAAAGCCTTCAATGACTCACTGGTGTCTACAAGATGAATTAGAATAATTTAGTCTGCCATTCAAATCCAGATTGAGCTTGGTCTCAGTGTTATGTGTAACTAATTCTCACCTGGAAAAATGTGTTCTAGCCAGACTAGTGTGCCCACTCTCTTCTGAACACACCATGCCCAGCAGGTATGAGCAGAGGCTGTGATACAGCATGGTGTAAAAGATGGGAAACAGGTTTTGTTTGTGGTTTTATTTATTTTTAAATATTCATGTGGTGATAATTATGCTTTGCTGACTAAACTGTAACTCTTGGCATTCACAGTCTATGCTTCAATCCTACTTTTAAATCCCAGTAATACTTATAGCAGTATGTCCATGGTAGGGTTGAATTATTTGGCATCCCTTGAATAAAGAAGTCCTGTGGCATGGTGGCACTAATATGTATAATTTTTTTCCTTCAGCGATGCAATAGCTGAAATCCGAGCTATTTGTATTGAAGAAATTGGCATTTGGATGAAAATGTATAGTGATGCCTTTCTTAATGACAGTTATTTAAAATATGTTGGTTGGACTATGCATGATAAGGTAAGATATGCCGCACAGGCTGCTTGTCTGTCTACCCACAGGCATAGATGTCTGCACCTTTCATTCAAAAAGAGTTATCTAAATATAGGTTAACCTGGGACCACATTCCTTTATTCTGTTCTGTCTGTTCCATGAAAACATAATCCCTATCACATAGAGTCCTGTAGATTTTTGCATCTTGGCCACTGATTTAGCCTTTAATTTTCAATTATTTTTTTACTGAAATATTAGGATCATGTAGGTAGGGGTGGTAAGGCATTTTGTAGACCAGTAAGTAAAGTCCTTGCTTTGTTAATATGTGAGTACTGTATTTTTAAAAATTCCTCTTTTGATAAACATGTGTCTTAGCCAGATTATAAATTACAACTTGGCCTCTGAACTTTTTGATTTTTTATTTTTCTTAATCCACCTTCCTCTGAAACTGGCTCTTCATTGGCCTTTAGGTTCGTTGTATATATCCCTTCCAAGTACTACTTTTTTTAAAGGAAAACTTAGTATGAAATATGCTACTATTACCTTTCATAATAGTATTTCTCTGAATAGATTTTCAAAACATTTTCATTTGATCTACACAAATGAAAACCCACAGGTATTTAGTCTTAAATTTATATATTGATTCCTATTTTCACATTATCAAAGATGAGTTTCTGAAGAAGTGCTGTTGTAGAAAGTGGAAAATATTGTATACATGTTGAGTATTCACATTGAAAACGTGCAAAGTTTTAATGCATTTTCTCGTCTTATTTAATTTAGCAAGGTGAAGTAAGACTCAAATGTCTCACTGCTCTACAAGGGCTTTATTATAACAAAGAGCTTAATTCCAAACTGGAACTTTTTACCAGTAGGTTCAAGGTTAGTATTATTTTAAGTATTAAAACAATTACCTATTATTTGAAAGTATTTTCCCTTGCTTTCCTTTTAAAAATCTTTATTTTTTGTCCCTAGGATAGAATTGTGTCTATGACCCTTGACAAAGAATATGATGTTGCAGTACAAGCAATAAAATTACTTACTCTTGTTTTACAGTAAGTATGTATTTATTACATATTACTAATGTCCAGATATCTAAAGAATGCATTAGAGAACTTGCTTTTAATTATCTAGATCTGAATTTTAATAACTTAAGTCATGGGGTTTTACAGTCAAGTTCAGAAAATAGGAAAAGGAAATCATTGGATTAGAAAAATTCTGAGCTAGGAATTCTTGTGTTCTCATTCTCTTGGTCAGTTTTCTTTCCATTTTACTGTTCTTAATATGGTCTCAAAAGAAGATTAAATAGTTGAGTGCAATAAACTGTGCTTATTGCATTTTGTCATTTTGTCACACTTTTACAAATTAGTATTTACTGAAACTTCTCTGTAAACAACCTGAATTTAAACATACTATGTTAAAATGTAATAGTGGTGCAAATAATTTTTTTTTCTTTTTAAAAGATTGTGTTTATATATATATATATATATATATATATATATATATATATATATAACATCAAATTTACCGTTTTAAATATATTTGATTGGACAGGTCTATGGCATAATGTGATGTTCACATTGCTGTGCAGCCTTCATCATTACCCATCTGCAGAACTGTTTTATCCTTTCATCCTGAAACTCGTACCCATTAAAGACTAACTCTTCATTCCTCCCCCCTTCTAATCACCCAGTCCCTGGTGACCACTGTTCTACTTTCTATCTTTATGAATTTTGACTATTTTAGGTACCTCATATAAGTGGAGTCATACAATATTAGTCCTTCTGTATTGTCTTCAGTGTTTGTATTGTACCATGTATCAGAATTTGATACCTTTTAGAGGCTCAGTAATACTGCATTGTATGTTTATACCACATTTCATTTATGCATTCATCTGTAAGTGGACATTTAGGTTGTTAACATGATCCAAATAATTGCAAAAGGGATCTTATTTTAAATCATAGCATGTTAATTCTGATAGTCATGGAAATTTCATCATGTAAGAATAGCTGATGAAATTAGATAAAAACTAATGAGAGATGACTGTCCACTAAGATTTTTAATCATATTGTAAAGCTGTAGTAATTTTTAAAATTTTGGTACTGGTGGATAGGCAGACAGATCAGTGGCATGGAATAAAGAACAATGTAGAGACAGACAACCTGCATCCAGGAACCTAGTATAGGGTGAGGGTGGCTTTTCCTATCAGAAAAGAACTGGTTTTGTGACAACTACATTCTATTTGGGGGTAGATAATAAATTAGATTCCTATCTAATTTCTCATAAAAAAGAATTTTTAGATGGATTAAATGGTTAAATGCAAGTAAATGAAACCATTAAAAGACTAGACGAAAACTTGGGAAGATTAAAAATTTTTATTTTAAAAATGTTTGTTTGGTAATATACTGGATTGTTGAGACTATGCAAAAGTAAGCCTTAATGTATTGCTGATGGGACTATAAGTTGATACCTCTTTGGAGAGAAGTTTGGCAATATCTTTAAAAATTTTTAAATAGTCATATTCTTCTAACATAGTGTTTGTAATAGAGTTTTTGAAATAGTCTAAATGATTATCAATTGAGGAAGAATTAATATATAAAATAATAGCTTATATAAATACCTTATGGCTGTTGAAGACTACAGCAGCCCTGTGGGAATGTGGTAGTGGTTATCTATATTTATATAAAATGGACAACATTATAGTCATTAACAAGGAGGCAGCTCTAGGTATGCTGACATTTTCTGAAAATTAAATGGAGGCATTTTGAGCAGTCTTAACTACTATATTTTTCTTTACTTTCTAATTGAAATTATAATATGTAATTAAAAATATTGAACATTTCCTGAAATAAATAAGAAACTAATAGTATTCTACTTCTATTTCTGTAGCTTCTCACTTTCCTTCATAATACCTTACAGATATTTTTTCCCTTGTTTCTGAGAGCTGTATTTTTATGAAGGATGATAGCCATGTATGTTGGTTCAGCCATGTATGTGACTAGTAACTGAATCTTACAAAGATCATTCCTTTTCAAATAGTTAAAATTTGTGACTGATTTGATTCAGTGTATCTTTTTATTATAAATAAATGATTTTTCCAAAAACAGTCCAATATTATATGTAGAATAGTTTAAATCAAAGTGTTTTTGAAACTTGTATTTTAACATTTTGGTTTTATTTCTCAAAAAGATGTAATATTTTCTTTGACATCAGACTTCTGGAAATCTTGAGCACAACAACAAAAAAACAAAATACATTAAAAACATTTAATGTATTTAGGCTTTTCTCTCTGGGATGGTCCTGTGATTCTTAATTTACATATAATAGTAAAAACCTGAATTGTTCATCTCACAGTAGACTAAAAACATACAAGGTCTTTGGCACTTAAATTTTAATTAGTATATCAATTTCCATTGCCTTATATGGTGTTCAGTACCTGATGGGTGAAGTATTCTTCATTATTGTGTGGTGACTGGGGTGGTAGTATATTTTAATGGTACAATATTTCTTTCCTTAGTATTATTGATACTGTGAGATATATGCAATGTTCTCTGTGATTATTAACTAAGCTCTTAGCATGCCACCACTTTATTTCTACATTAGTTGATATGTTTTTTTCTTCATTTTCTTTTAGTGTCCTTGTCAGCATTATTACCTCTCATCACCATGTATGTCTTTTCCTTCATTAATGACTCTAATTTTACCTTCCATTGATTTTAGATGTTAACAAAACACTCAGCTATTTTGTCAGGGCAAGCTTTTACTGATAGATGATAATCAGATAAAGTTGATGTCTTTTAAATTTTTCTTAATACAAATTAGTTGAAAGTATGAGCATGGACTTCTATACTTAATACTCTTAAAATTATAACATTACAAAAAAGACTGCGACTGTTTATTTCTTTTTAGGAGTAGTGAAGAAGTTCTTACTGCAGAAGATTGTGAAAATGTCTATCATCTGGTATATTCAGCTCACCGGCCAGTAGCAGTAGCAGCTGGAGAATTTCTCTATAAAAAGTAAATCTACATTTCTGTTTTTCATTTTCATAGTATACTTTTATGACAGCAATTTATTGTGTTATAATTTATATTAAAATATATATAGCATTTAAAAAAATATTCATCACATCCCTGCCCGGTGTGGCTCAGTTGGTGTCACCCTGCAGGTTCCATCCCCAGTCAAGGAATGTACAGGAGGCAACCAGTCAGTGTTTCTGTCTCACATCGATGTTTCCCTCCCTTCTTCCTTCTCTAAAAGCAATGAAAAAATGTCCTTGGGTGAGGATTTAAAAAAATTATTCTGTACAGGCCAAATTAAAATGTTCTCATTTTGCTGTTTCCTTTAAAAGGGAATGTACCTATATCTTTTAATGGATATACCTAAAATTGTACCTAATTATATATCACCAATGTTAAGGCCTTTTCCTAATTTTTCACTTTTTTTCAATGTCAACTTCCCCCAAAATACACATTTGGAGTGAAGCATTTATTAAAAAATATATGATGTAAAACTGGATTATCACTATCCAGTGTTTTCTTTTTTTATTTATAAGGAAAAAGAGTCACGATAGCCATAGAAAGTGTCCAGTAAGTCTAGACTTTGGGATAATTGTACAAAGGAGAGAAGTAAAATATACTCAGTTTAAAGAGAAGAATATTTATCTTAGATTTATATACATAAGTGATATAGGTTAGTCAGTCATTGCAATAACCTTTATGATAGGAAATGGTTGCATAAAATGCAGCGAGGTTAATGATAAATAATTCGCAACACAGTTACAAGGTGGAGGTGAAGGTAGGTTTAGTTGTGAGAACACGAGACACAGAGGTTATTCTTCAATTGTTATTTCTTAATTATGGTATTGTTTTCCATTCAAACAACTGTAAACCTACTTTAGCCCCACCCTGTACAATTAACTTGAGAGGTTAAGAGGGCTTGGAGGTACCATGAAGTTAAAATGAAAAAGGTTTATGGCAGTTATTTACTTGGGTATATTGTTGGACAGTATTATACCTACTTAACTCCAGTTTACCGTATTTTTCAGATTAGAAGGTGAACCTTTTTACCACATTTTTTGCTTCAAAAATTTTTCCCCTATTTCCTCCTCTAAAACCTAGGTGCGTCTTGGGGTCCACACCATAAGATGCGCCTAGGTTTTAGAGGAGGAAAACGGGGAAAAAAAATTGAGGCAAAAATTGTGGTTAAAAAAAAGTGCATCTTATAGTATGAAAAATATGGTGGTACTTTGTTAGGTGCTTAAATATAGGATCCAGACCGGTTTTTTATTTGGAAGTGTTGTTTTTTATTTATAAGTAAATATTTTGCATTGATTGCAGGCTCTTCAGTCGTAGAGATCCAGAGGAGGATGGAATGATGAAAAGAAGGGGGCGACAAGGTCCAAATGCCAACCTTGTTAAGACATTGGTTTTTTTCTTCCTGGAAAGTGAGGTTAGTTTATGTTCATTTTCTACTTATGCTGACTTTTTTTTTTTTTTTTGAGGACATTCCCTCTGTGTTCGTGCAGGATGTTGGTGCCTGTATTTCTTATTTGTAATGTTTTTGATGGGTTTTGGTATTATAGTAATACTGTCTCCATAAAATGAGTTGGGAAGCTCTAGGGCTATTTAAACTTCAAAGAATGACGAGAAATAATTTGCTTATATATTGAATTTATAAATAAATATGTATTTTGTTCATGTAACCATAATCATTACCATTCAGTTAAAATACATTTATAGTATATTTTATAATTGAGAATGGTTAACTCATGTAATATTAATTCCATATAGGTACAAAACATATGCATATAATCTAAAAATAATTTTCATGTTGACAATTATTGTGAGAAATGTTGAATGATACTACCTAAGAAGGTTTACTTATACACAGGAAGCCAAGGCAGTTTCTTCTCTGTCCTTTCTTTCATCTGATCTGAAAAAAGATTGTTTAAGTTTGTACGTGGTGTACACAAAGCTTCCATTCTTTTGAGTTATGCGCCTAGTATGCTACTTATTTAAGAGCACATTGCTCTTCTTACATTTTAGTTACATGAGCATGCAGCATACCTTGTGGATAGCATGTGGGACTGTGCTACTGAGTTGCTCAAAGACTGGGAATGTATGAATAGCTTGTTGCTGGAGGAGCCACTTAGTGGAGAGGAAGGTAAGGATGTTTAATTGTGGTATTTTTGTGTTTAGAAAATTTTGAAATTAGATTTTACTTACCCCATTTTTTTATTTTCATATACATGAATATTATGCCACGTAGATAGATGTAGTTGCTGTCAACATTCTTGATTTTTTTTTTGTATCTTTGTTCATTTTTCTTTGCTGAAATTGTGGATCAGTGGTATACAGATTTGTAATGTTTAGGAAGGTTTAACTTGTTTTGATCTTTTCTGTGATACAGTAATGGAATTTTACTTAGTGTGTTAGGTCAGATTCTATCACAGCCAGGAGGAACTGTTATGTAATAATTATAAATGGCATATAGGGAAAAGAAATAGATGGACTTTCTCATTTTTTTCAGCACTGACAGACAGACAAGAGAGTGCTCTGATTGAAATAATGCTTTGTACCATTAGACAAGCAGCTGAATGTCATCCTCCTGTGGGAAGAGGGACAGGAAAAAGGGTATGCCAATATTTTTTCAGTATTCTAAACTGTTTTTTCAGTATCCTTTATAAATTTACTTGTAACCAAAGAACCAAATTTTTGAATCTTACATTTTATCTTTCAGATGACCTTTGCTTATAAATACATGTTTAGAAGTAAATTTTTAAAGCATTAGCAATTTGGGAAGTTTCTTCTATAAGATTACTTTGTTAGTTACGACAGAATTACAATGATTGACAATCCATGCCTTCAAGACTAAATGTAGTGCACCATTTTAGAAGAATGCATTTGTCTGTTCAGATTTATATTAATACCTTCTATTTTCTTTCTGGTTTTTTTTCTTTTGTTTTTTAATTGCTGATAGTAACTTAATATGTTGAATTCATAAGCCACGGGTCATGGCTCACAGCTTAGAATAGGCTGAAATGCTACTCAAACTTGTTATTATAAAAGTTCCTAAATTATATTTCCTGTTCCTAGCTGCTGCTTCTTGGTTAGTCTAATTGTGTATTGATTTTTGCTTTAGAACTATTCAAAGCTTTTTTTGTTTTTTAGGTGACTTTTTTTCTTAACAACATGCAAGTTGTCACTTTTGAGTTTCAGGTTTTATACTAGCAATTTTTGTGTCCATCATCTAAAATGTGGTTTTATTGTTTATTTTATATATCTTAAACTTGACCACCTAACAGGGTCAGTGGCTTAATAAGTAACAAATGCTATGTTACTTCAGGTGCTGACAGCAAAGGAGAAGAAGACCCAGTTGGATGACAGGACAAAAATCACTGAACTTTTTGCTGTGGCCCTTCCTCAGTTACTAGCTAAAGTAAGTTTGTGTCACTATCAGAATATTACTAAGAAATAATACATTTTGTTTGGAAATGTCACATAAGATTTTATCGTAATATTTGCTTAACATTAATGTGATGTTTTTTACTTTTTTTTAAATTTCAAAGTACTCTATAGATGCAGAAAAGGTGACTAACTTGTTGCAGTTGCCTCAGTACTTTGATTTGGAAATATATACCACTGGACGATTAGAAAAGGTATGTGCTGTTTTCTGTGTATTAAAAAACCTTGAAAATTATTAGTTTAGTTTATCCCATCATACTGTTTTTTCATATTTTAAAAATATATTCTTGTAACTTCTAATGTGAAAGGAAACACATCTTACATGGTTTCTGTATTTTAGATAAGTTAGTTGGATTTAGAGAGTGACACTAACAAGGCTTTGATTCATATTCAAAGCCATATTCCGATTCCCAGCCATTATGTGACTATCACTGATCATTTATAGAGATTGGGGGTGGGTAATAGGACCATAACACTTATAAAACAAAAGCAGCTAATATCCATTGAAAATTTTTAGTGTCTTCCAGGAATTGTTGTATGTTCTTCATATGTATTAAAATTCTCATCAAAGCCCTATGAAATAGGTGATACTATTCCTGTTAAGAAAATAAACATGGGTGGTTCAGTGTATTTATTTTCCATGACTAGAAAAACACCTTAAAATGCATGTCCTACTGGTTGTGGAGTTAGTTTATTTTAAGCTTTTCACCATGGTGGTATAATTGCTTTATGCCTCTCATGTATACGGTACCAGTGATTTTAATGAACAAACAAACAAACAAACAAACAACCTTTGATTTTGCAGCATTTGGATGCCTTATTACGACAGATCCGGAATATTGTAGAGAAGCACACAGATACAGATGTTTTGGAAGCATGTTCTAAAACTTATCATGCACTCTGTAATGAAGAGTTTACAATCTTCAACAGAGTAGATATTTCAAGAAGTCAACTGATAGACGAGTTGGCGGATAAATTTAACCGGCTTCTTGAAGATTTTCTGCAAGAGGTATATATTACAAGTATTTTGTCAGTTGGGTCCCCTTCCCCTTCAGTAACTGAACTTAGTCACCAGTCCTGGTGATAGTCCCTAGCAGTACGTTAAAAAGATGTCAGACTTGTAGTTCTGTGATTCACCATGCTATTACTACTCCTCTACCAACATAGAAAGGTGGTAAAAATCTGTGACTTGGAGAAGGTGAACACAAAACTTAACATTTTTTGTTATTTTATAGAAATGATCTGGGAAGTTATCAGGGTTTAGTTGATAAGAGGCTGTTTGGGAACAGGGTATTAATGGAACAGAAAAGTAGAGCTAGCCTAGCCTCTGGCCATGTAGTCTCAAAAAGTAGGGTATTTCTTATTGTATGGTCTTTGATATTATATGTTGTAGCCACTGTAGATTTTTGGGTTTTGGATGTTCTGTTGTATTATGAAAGAGGCTTAAAGCATGTCACTCAAATACACTTGTATTTTTATTGTGATTTTTATCATTTCTGAAAATATATTCAACAGTCTGGTTGATTTGCATAACAAAAATTCTTCTCAAATTAACGTATTTAGCCTTTTCCCCACGACTTTTACCAATGACTGCCACAAAAATCATATGGACTTTGTAATTTTCAGGTTTCTTGTTTAAGAATTACTTTAACTTTACTTTTTGTGTGTGTGTAACATTCCATGCTTACTAATTTTTGCCTAATTGGCAGTTTGTGCAAATATGTTGATGTACAATGATCATATTCTTAGTTAAAATTTTTAATGACTCTAATCTTGGCTAGATATGATTGTGATTAGAACAGGCAGTGTTTTGTTTTGTTAATTAAGTTCAATTGGTAGAAAAGTTAAAATTTAAAAACAAGCTTTTTTTGAGAGACCCAGTGTTTGATACAGTAATTTGGATAGTATTTAACAAACTTTATAAGTTTCATGTAGTAAAACTCATAAAGTTTTCAAAAATATAAGTTACTCTGAATTATAGTTGATATCTAGAAAGAACTAGCATGGGCAGTCCTTACACAGAGGTTTTTTCCGAATTAATTATGATTGGACTAATATATCTTTCTTGAGCAGTATATTTCTTTTGTGTGGGTTTTGTCATTTAGGTGTTGTTTTTCTGATCACTTGCTGGTCCTCATGTCCTCTAACGTGTTTTTCTTTATTGTCCCAATGTATTTATTACTGTGAAAGAGCAGATGTGTTCATAGTTTTGTGCCAAGATTACTTAAAGGAAAAAGGGAGAATGTTGTTCACTTTCTCTTTTTTGAGTCTGATGTACCTGTGATAACAACTGTGTCTGCTCATTACTCCAGCCACATCACTTTAAATTTGGCCAGATTTTGGTATTAAATGACATAGTTAATATGTGGTTTTTATTAGGTTATTCTTTCAAGTTGATATCACCATTTTGGTGGTTATTAATGTTTAATATTGTATAATTACTATTCCTAGGGTGAAGAACCTGATGAAGACGATGCATACCAGGTATTGTCAACATTGAAGAGAATCACTGCTTTTCACAAGTAAGTTGAATCTTGAAGTTCTGATTTCTTAAAACTGTAGCAAAATCAACTTGATGTTTTGGAGTTTTAATGTTGTCAGATTCTTTGCCTGATTTCTTGTGCTTTTGGGAGGGAGGGATACTGGGTAGAGTCATGTTTTAAATTAGATAATCACTGAAAAATTATCAACTAACATACTTTTTAAAAAATACACTTTCGTTGTGGGGCATGTTAAAAAGTTTACTATATTTTAACAGCATTCTGTTAACACTCAAGTCCAAAACAAATGTGATTAAGCTTAACTTTTTAATATAACTTAATTCTTTTTTACAGTGCCCATGACCTTTCAAAGTGGGATTTGTTCGCTTGTAATTACAAACTATTGAAAACCGGAATTGAAAATGGAGACATGCCTGAGCAGGTTTTTATTATTTACAAGTTCCATACTTAACTTTGAGAATGAAAACTTGTGACTTTTTAATTTTAACTGCATTTTCTTGGTTCTTTTTACAGATTGTTATTCATGCACTGCAATGTACTCACTATGTAATCCTTTGGCAGCTTGCAAAGATAACTGAAAGCAGCTCTACAAAGGTTTGTGGCGGTTCGGTGGAGTTGTTAATTAGATTAATATCATTAACTCTTTTCAGCAAACTTGCACATTTAATAGGTCCAATTTATTTCAATACTTTTACTATTCAGACGTGTACTTTTAAAAATAGTCATGTTTGTGGTTTGATCTGTATTGACTGAAAACATTTTGCTTCAGGGTATGCTTTAAAAATAAAAATCATTCACATTTGAAGGTGGCACAATTTATGGATTTCCATATAATTCTCAAAAGTATTGAGTAGATAATAGAAATAGATTTTATAAATGATGACCAAGGCCTTTGAAACAAGCAGATGTAGCTGTTGGATTATATAAACTGATAACAAGCCAGTTAGTTGCCTTTGTATGGTTTTAGGATCACCTTGATCATACTCAGGATCTCTCTGCTGATGTTCCAAATTGATAAATCACTTCTGGTTAACTGTTACCTTCCAGCTACCATGTCTTAGAACTTTAAACATTTTATCCATAGTGATAATCCTTGATGTTTTGTTTAATAACTGAAGTAAACAGTACTGCACTATCTTTTCGATTTGCAAATCGGAAGCTTGAAACATTGTATTTATAATAGTAGACGTTGCCTTAAATATTTGGGCACATTTTTATGAATATTAAGCATTATCTAGAATTTATAGGATTAGCTTATAGGTACTTTCCTCATAAAGGAATTCTCTCTTTTATTTTAACAATCTGATTGGCTTTATTCAACAATTCATGAATTGGGCAGCATCCCATCTAGTAAATAAAAAAGTACTCCCAGGAATTCTCTTAATAATATGTTTGTTTTGTATAACATCATGGAAAATTTTAAATGCTTAGAATTTCTCTGATCTTTTATATCTGCAATGCTGTTATATCTGTAAATAGATATTCCCCCATTGAAAAGGTAGTGCAGTTTTGTTGTTAAAATGGAGTACTTTTTGTCAAACATCCAAGAAGCAGTGACCATATTAGTAAATATGATTGTTTGCCTAAGTTGAAAGTACTGAATTAAAAATTAAAATGAGAAAAAAGGGTCATACATTTAGAAGAGGAAAAAATGTAAAATGAATATTATTGAATACAAAATTATGCTGAAGCTTGGTTGAGTTTGTTTCACCAAATCAGTGTTCAAGCTAAACTAGTTCAACTTGTCTATTACATAAAACAAATATATACTGATATTCTATCATTTGGCATTCAGTATCACAAGATCAAAGATTATGACAAATAAATTAGTGTGGATGGTCTTTATAGACTTTTTCTATTATAAATTAATTGGTAAATATTTAGAAATAGAGAAAATGTAAACAAAAAGATTAATCTTTTTAAATGAGACATTTAAGTAATACCACAAAGCTGATTTTTCTCTCTCTCTGTTTTTAAAAAGTACAACCAGTATCCTTCACATACGAAATGAAAGATGCACCCTGGCTGGTATAGCTCAGTGAATTGAATCCTGGCCTGCGAACTGCAAGGTTGCCCATTTGCTTCCTGGTCAGGGCACATAAGAGGCAACCAGTTGTAAAGATGAAGTTCTTTTTATTTTATTTTTTAAATTAATTTCTCCTCTTTCATAAATTGGCCACCCCTCTAAGTACAGAGTGAGAATGGAGTATAAATCTTTAAGCATTCTGTGGTAATGGATTTATTAAAGGTAGCCATATAGAGAGTCAGATAAGTTTTGTCATCCTAAAGGACCCAGACCACTTAGAATATTACCCATTAATATACCTGATTTTTTTGTTTCTTTAATCCTCACCAGAGAATATGTTTATTGATTTTAGAGAGACAGAAAGGGTGAGAGAGAAAAACATTGATGTGAAAGAGAAGAGAGAGGCCTCCGGTACATACCCCAATCAGGGCTCAAACCCCAAACCTGGAACCTAGGTATGTGCCCTGACTGGGAATCAAACTCGTAACCTTTTTGTGTACAGGACAGTGCTCCAACCAGCTGAGCCACCTGGTCAGGGCAATATACCTAATATGTTTAAGGCTGCAATTTGTTGAGGTTTTTAAGAAAAATGGTCTCATTTGTTTTTATTTTCCTTTCTGATAAACAGTGAACAAGAATTTAAATCTAATGTACAAGCAGAGTTAATATATTTAAATGTATGATAATGTTTGTGTAATTTAAATGATCTTAAATACTGAGTTTTTTATATAGTATTTTTGAAATGTGAAATTTTTTCAAGGAGGACTTGCTACGTTTAAAGAAACAAATGAGGGTATTCTGTCAGATATGTCAGCATTACCTGACCAACGTGAATACTACTGTTAAGGAACAGGTTAGTAATCACTATAAATAGCACTATTTTTAAGGAATGTTAGTAAATATCTGAACTAAATAGAACATTTAATACTGAGATTGAGCAAAGTAGAAGTAACTTATACCCATACATGTATATATCATGTTCAAAAATTAGATTAATGTGTTGATTTTTTATGGAGTTTATAATTGCTTTATCGAGTACCCTAATTGTAGATACTCTGTGTTGTTTCTTTATGACGCTCTTAGTAAACAGACCCTTATTTACATTAATTATATGAAATTTAAAATGTCATTCCTGAAAGCAACAAGTATAACAAGCATGCCTCAGGGAGGAAAGGTCTGTATGGTTTTCTTATCTCTGAGAATATTATCAGATGTTGACATTCCTGCCTGTCCTGATTGTGCAAGTTATTTTTTCTTATGTAGACTTTGTCAGATAATCGCTTCCCTGCCTTTAAAGTATTACTTTCTCACCCCATATTACCTTGTGATTTCAGTATTGCCAACTTTCTTATTCTGGAAATAGATTGTTACCTGGTGCCATAGGTAGTATTCCCATCTGTAAAATAAATGTGACCCTGGGAATAAGAGCCTATTTAGCTCTAATTCCCTAAAGGAGGATTAATGTTTTTTGGACACATGCTTTTTAAAAGCTTTTATGAGATAGCTGTTTTTTATAATCATGTAATAAGACATTAACAATGATACAGTGAAAATGCTTATGGTGATTTCAAGATTTTATGACCATTTCATCTTGCTTAGCCTTTGTATGTTGGGGTAGAGCCCCAGTAGTCATTGTAAATGCTATTTTCAGCAGCTCATGTTATGTTAGACATTGTTTGCTTTAGTTTGGCATGTATTTAATTATTAAACCTACTGTGAAAGTTTTTCAAATATAATTCTCCAACTACAAAGCTACCAAGTCATCAACCCTTTTGTCTGTCACTTGTCTTTATTTCTTTTTCTTTTTTTTTTCAAAGATTTTATTTATTTATTTTTAGAGAGGGAAGGGAGGGAGGGAGAGGGAGAGAGAGAGAGAGAAACATCAATGTGCCCATAACCTGGGGCTTATGGCCTGCAACCCAGGAATGTACCCTGGCTGTGAATCGAACCTGGGACACTTTGGTTCCCAGCCTGCGCTCAGTCCACTGAGCTACGCCAGCCAGGGCTTCTTTATTTCTTTTTAAGAAATCAAAATTAATATGTAAGAAATACATTTGGATTTTTAATTTACATTTTTTATTTTTAATTTAATTTTTTATTGTTCAGCTACAGTTGTCTCCATTTTCCCACCACCACTTCCCCCTGCCCCACCCACCCCTACCTCCCACCCTCAATCCTACACCCTTTGGCTTTGTCCACGGGTCCTTTATACATGTTCCTTGACTTGACCCTTCCCCCTCTTTCCCCGTTATCCTCCTCCCCACTGGTTACCGTCAGTGTTTTATTTCCATGTCTTTGGTTCTATTTTGCTTGCTTGTTTGTTTTGTTGATTAGGTTCCACTTACAGGTGAGATCATATGGTATTTGTCTTTCACCACCTGGCATTATTTCACTTAGCATAATGCTCTTCAGTTCTATCCGTACTGGCGTACTGGCGTGAAGGGTCGGAGCTCCTTCTTTGTGTTGCATAGTATTCCATTGTCTAAATGACCACAGTGTTTTGATCCACTCATTTACTGATGGGTGCTGAGGTTGCTTCCAGCAAGGACTTGGCTACTGTAAATTGCGCTGCTATGAATATTGGGGCGCATAGGTTCTTTTGGATTGGTGTTTCAGGATTCTTAGAGTATAATCCCAGCAGTAGAATCACTGGGTCAAAAGGCAGTTCCATTTTTAGTTTTCTGAGGAAATCCCATACTGTTTTCCACAGTGGCTGCACTAGTCTGCATTCCCACCAACAGTGTGCTAGGGTTCCCTTTTCTCCACAACCTCACCAGCACTTAATTGTTTGTTGATTTGCTTGTGATGGCCATTTTGAGCCGTGGGAAGTGGTATCTCTTTGTGGTTTTAATTTGCATCTCTCTGATGGCTAGTGATGCTGAGCATCATTTCATATGTCTCTGGGCCCTCTGTATGTCCTCCTTGGAGAAGTGCCTGTTCTGGTGCTTTGCCCACTTTTAATTGGATTGTTTGTCTTCCTGGAGTAGAGTTGTTTGAGTTCTTTATATATTTTGGAAATCAAACCCTTGTCTGAGGTATCATTGGCAAATATATTTTTCCATATGGTTGATTCCTTTTTTGTTTTGCTTATGTTTTAGTCATGCAGAAGCTTTTTAATTTGATGAGGTCCCATTTGTTTATTCTTTCCTTTATGTCCCTTGCTCTAGGGGACATATTGGTGAAAATATTGGTGCATGGAATATCTTGAGATTTAAGTCTCTTACCCATCTTGAGTTTATTTTTGTCTATGGTGTAAGTTGGTGGTCAAGTTTCAGTTTTTTTTCCACGTTGCTGTGCAGATCTCCCAACACCATTTGTTGAAGAGGCTATTTTTACGCCATTTTCTGCTTCTACCCCTTTTGTTGAATAGTTATTGACTGTAGAGACATAGGTTTATTTCTGGGCTCTCTATTCTGTTCTGTTAATCTGTGTGTTCTTATACCAGTACCAGACTGTTTTGATTTATAGGGGCCTTGTAATATAGTTTGAGGGCAGGTATTGTGATCCTTCCTACTTTCTTCTTCTTTCTCAAAATTGCTGAGGCTACATGGGGTTGTTTGTGGTTCCATATATATTTTTGAAATATTTGTTCTATATCTGTGAAATATGTTACTGGTATTTTAATTGGAACTACGCTGAATCTATAAGTAAAAATTTACATTTAATACTTAACTTTTGGTCTCTTTTTTCTTCTTATTTCCATCCCTTTGTCTCTCCCACACATACATACTTGGGCACCAACAAATGAGAATATTCTAAATGGCCAAAATTCAATTACTGGATTTTGCGTTTTCTTGCAGAAGTATAAAGTATATTGCCACAATTATTACATTGGTGAATTCTTTCCAGTTTTAAGTATATAGTTTTGTAGTGTAGCAATAAGGGATCTTGAAATTCAGTTTTTATCTGTATAATTCAGATGAAAGGAGAAAATCTCAGTAATAAATTGAGTTTAGAGATAAATTCCTAGAATAAGATTTTAATGAAATATGCACAATCCAAACTTAATACACAATATATTGCTTGATACATTTTCACATGCCACCAAGATATTTAGCTTAATATTCCCTATTTTTTACAGTATTAACACATAACTTTTTTTATCATTTTAATTGTTAATCTGTTACAGTTGTCTCAATTTTCTCCCCTGTTTTCCTCTGCCCATCCCACCCCTCACTCCCATAGTCAATTCCCACACTGTTGTCCATGACTTAATATAATTTGTTCAGATCTTGGAGTTGATTTGGTCATTAAATAGCTTGCGTACCGACTTCTACCAAGCTTCTAGGACTATGTCCTGGTCAATTCACTTGACCTGCCAGCTCACCTAATTAATAAATATCACCATACGTATTACTTTGTATCATTTCTGTGTGTGTTGTAAAAGTTTTTATAAACTTGTATCTAGATAGGTGGTAGTAAAATAAGGAGAAGAGACTGAAAAAAGGAGGTGAATCATAATAAAGTAAAGAAAAAAAGTAAATGTGGTTAACTCCGGAAAAGGTAAAACTAGTATTAAGATCTGTTCTGTATTATAATCAGTATTTCTGGCAGTAGTCTTCCTTTAAATGTAATTTCCTGTTGATTTTGTGACCCCAAAATTCTGTTTTTGTTACCCCTTCACAACAGATAACTTTTTCCAGTTACCTTCTGACTAATTTTACCAGTGTTTAAAACTCCTTTTAACGTTAAAGTTAAGACTTCCTTTAAAATTCCTGGTACAATTTTGTTAAGCTCCTTGAGATATAACTTCAGCCTTAAGTTTATTAGGGTACTATCAGGTTTGCCCAATGAGTATTAAGGAGGCCCATACTTGGTTATGGTTTTCTACTTAAGCACCACATATATTGATAATGAGAGTTCTTAAAAAGTACCTTAGACTTTTGTGATCTCTCTTCTAAGAGATGTATGAGATATTCATCCCCTTGGTACCAGGTATTTCTTCTATAGTAGAAAAAAGTACCAAGTTTATTAATTCATATTTCAGAATGTATTCCACGTGGTATTGTGGTACGGTGTAGAATGTAGGATTTAGAGTCAGAAAAAAAACCTGGGGTTGAGTCCTGACTGCATACTTTGGTAGTTTAGTGTAAGCATATAGTATAAGTCATTTAAATTTGCTGAAAATAAGAAAAGAATATTTTTGAAAGTGCCTTGCAGTTAGCAAAGCATGATGTAAATATTAGTTATTGTTACATGAATTACATTCTTCAGGTTTAAAGTCTTAGGAAAATACTATCCATCAACTCTTCTGAACAGTTCCTAATAGTTGGATTCTGTTTCTGTGTTAAATGTGTACGTTACTCATGGCCATTGGTGATAAGCCTTAACATGTTATTCCCCACTTTTTTTAAATAGGCCTTCACTATTCTCTGTGATATTTTGATGATCTTCAGCCATCAGATTATGTCAGGAGGGCGTGACATGTTGGAGCCATTAGTTTACACCCCTGATTCTTCATTGCAGTCTGAGTTGCTCAGCTTTATTTTGGATCATGTCTTCATTGAGCAGGATGATGATAACAACAGTGCAGGTAATTTCATTGTCAGCTTTTTGTTAAACCTGTATATCTACCACAAATCAAATTTAAGTAATGATATAAAATTTTGCACTCCTGTTTGATACTTTATTCCTGAAACATGAAACATTTTTTAAGGATTATCAGAGGCCCGCTAAGTAAATACTTGTTGATAAGTGTATTCTTATATTACATTTTTTTATATTGGGAAACTTACATTGAAGACCTGACAGGATATGTACCTACCATTCATAGAAGAGGAGCCATAAGTGGCTAAATAAACATAAAAAAAAAAACCAAATGACTGACAACCAGAGAAATGTAAATCAGTGTAAGGTAGTTATATTTTTTTATAAAGTGATTCCATTTGTAAAATTCATCCAGAGGAAAACTCTTTGCATAGGAAACCTTCCACAATTTTATTTTCAGTATCAAATAATTAGAAACAATCCTTTGGCAGTACATGGAGGCTGTAGTCCTCTTGACAACTGAATGTCAAGATCTCACATACTAGATCAGAGCAGAAATATGTGAAGTCTTAAAAAGACATAATGGTTCCTAGGCCAGCCTAACTGAATATGTGTACTTAGATAAAGGAGGTATGTGTGAATAAAAGTTGGGGTAAGGTCATTTTTAGAAGGGATTGGAGAGCTTCTGAGGTTGGCTGCCCCCAGGAAACAAAGGAGCTTAGCCAACAAACTTCAATGTGTAGATCTTATTAACAAACAATCCTGTTTGGGATAGGATAGGGAAGGGAAGTTGATGAATGTGTTAGGGAAGCCTAGCCTGACTTCACTGAGCATCAATTCCTCTGACTCACTCCACTTGTTCCTGTTCAATGTTCACCAGCCAGCCTTCTGACGATTTATTTGACTTCACAAAAATTTTGTTTCTTGAAATGAATGGACTGGTCATTTACTAAGATGTTGAGACTGATTATAGTTCTTATTTCACTTAAATGTTTTTTTTCTTACATTTCAAATTATCCAAAATAAAGGTAGTTTTATAGTGAGAAAATGCAGATGGTTTAATGTTTGGAACTTTCCCCCCAGATGGTCAGCAGGAGGATGAAGCCAGTAAAATTGAAGCTCTGCACAAGAGGAGGAATTTACTTGCAGCATTTTGTAAGCTAATTGTATATACTGTTGTGGAGATGAATACAGCTGCAGATATCTTCAAGCAGTATATGAAGGTAAAGTTTGAAAAATGGATAACAAGATATTTTTATAATGCTTGAAAGATAAGGTAACATTGGCTTTTATGCTTGGTTGTCATTGAATTTTTTACTTTTCTCATTTAAAGAACTCTCTTTTTAAAATAACATTTTTCAGTGGCATTTTCTCATAACCTATTCCTCCATTATAATGGACATTTTTAGGTTTATTAAGTTCACTTGCATTTGGAATATTGGCAACAGCTTGTCTTATGTTAACTGTCACTATTAGACATTGTATTTGTGATTTAGTTAAAGATAACAGGATGATGTCCTTCCCCCTCCTGATGTAGCATTAAAAAGTAATGTTTTAGGAGTTAGGAGAGCTAGATGGTACAGTTTTGGCTTGGTGACTATGCACCTTGTGTTTTGAGTAACTCAATATTTTCTGGGTCCTGCCTTCATCTGTTCCAGTGCGATAGCTGTTCCTTTAGGACTGGTGTCAAACTCATTTCCACCGGGGCTACATCAGCCTCATGGTTGCCTTCAAAGGGCCGAATGTAATTTTAGGACTGTATAAATGTAACTACTTCTTAACTAGGGGCAACGAGCTCTACATTTGGCCCTTTGAAGGCAACTGCAAGGCTGATGTGACCCCGGTGAAAACGAGTGTGACACCCTGCTTTAGGGGTTCAAAATCTGATTTGATTCTGAGTAGATTATTTATGGTTTTCATGAATACACATGAAATTTTTAAGTAGTAGTAAAAAGGATATTGTTAATTGTACTAATGGACTATGACTAAATGTAAGATAGTTTTTTTTAATCCTTTCTCAAGTAAAATCTAATTATAAAAGTAAACTTTTAAGCCTTTGCTGTCACAAAATAAAATGTATAATAAATTTGTCAAATCTAGGTAATTCTCTTTGAAATAATTTCCTACATGATAGAGCTCTAGCACCATTATAATTTACTTTGGAACCTAAGTTATTTGGCATGATCATTGATTTTTTTTTAACTAAGATTGTTTATGAAGTCATTTTGCAAGTTTTAAACTTACAAACTTGAGACTTCAGTATTCTTAAATCAATTTTATTAGTTGCAGGAGCATGGATATCCATCTCTGACAGGTGTCATGTATGCATTTTGAAACAATCTTACATAAGAAGAAAATTTCATGTGCAATGTGTGATGTAAATGTCATCATAACTTTTCTTTTAAATGATAACAGACTGTTAGTTTGTATAAGCCAAATTAATAAAGTTTGAAATTATACATTAACTATATGAGAGTAGCAATGGATTATTTTGTGAAAGTAACTGATTATATTCATTGTCTTAATAATTTACAAAGAACACAAAAACTTTGTTTATATCCTTCATGTTAATTCTGAAAATCTATATAACCTAATTATTGTCTTATACCATACCTCTTTATCTCCTTAAAACCAAGTTTAGAGCTTAATGTGATTAGATTTTAACTCTGATATTTCTGAATTAAGTTAGAAATTGTGTGCTTAGAAATTATCTTAATGTTTCAGTAATATTCTTTTATGTCTTTGAATACATAATTTTAGTCAAATACATACTTTGTGACATGCTTACATGATTAACCTAAAATTAGTCTTATTGTCCAATAGTTTTATAAGATAAAGCTCTTAATTTGTGCAAATTTCTTTTCTAGTATTATAATGACTATGGAGATATCATCAAAGAAACAATGAGTAAAACAAGACAAATAGACAAAATTCAATGTGCGAAGACCCTTATTCTCAGTTTGCAACAGGTAAGACATTAAGAGTACCGGCTTTAGGCTAACACAATTAATAATATACCTTTCAAGGTAACAGTGACAAAAATGGATAAAGGATGCAATAGACAATTCATGAAAGTAGATACACAAGGTGTTCAATCTTACTAGTAGACATTGTGCAGATGAGACTGTTTTTGCTTTCATACTGGCAAATTTGACAAAACCTATAGCTGTCTAAGTTATGGAGGAAATCGGCATATATTCATACAACCTTCCTGGTAGGCAGTTTAGCAATATATGTTAGAATTTATAATGTATGTGCCATTTAAGGCAGCAGTTCTACTTTTAACAATTTATCCATGATAGTAATAGGACAACTTTGCAAAAATGAGTGTACAAGATTGTACATGGCAGCATTGTTTATAATAAGGAATTAGAAATAATCCAAATGTTCATTAGTAGGGTATTAGATGAATATATTACATGATACATCTCTGTAGTGGCTATTATATAGCATGTAAAGTTAGTTTTAAGTAGGTCTCTAGTCATTAATATGTAAAGATTTCCACAATATACATAGTTTGAAAATGAAGTAAAGAAGATTACAGTACAGCATCCCTATAAAATTGTACATATCTCTATGTCTATATGGAAAAATAATCACTAAAATGTTAGCTGTAGTTAACTTGCTTTGGTAGGTTTCAGGTGAATTTTACTTTTTTTGTATATTTTTATATTTATTTAAATTAGATAAGTCTTTTTTATTATTAGTGTGATTTTATTTTATAAATATATAACACTTAGAAATTCATTAATGAAAGTAATGAAAAAGTACTTTTAAGTGCCACAAAAATTAGAAATATGTTTGCAGTCTTATATTAGCCTCATCCTCACCTATTTTTGCTGTATCAGTCTTATAATCAAAATTCAATAGTCATTTTCACTTTGGCAGTGGCAAGGCAGGTTTCATTAGGTAAAAATCATTTGCTTAGTATACTTTTGTCTTTAGAGATTAAATGCATGCAAAGCATAACCCATGTTAATTTGATAAACTTTCTTCTTGTTTTTTAGAAATCTAAGTCTGAAATTTCTTAATCTTATTTGCATACTCTTTATTAAAATTAATAGAGTTTAAAATGTTTTAAAGGTAGCATTTAAATAACTTTTGTTATAAAATAATAGCTGCTTGCTGTAGAACGTTTAGAAAACAGAGGAACTAGAAAAATTCAATTTACCCTTAATTTTTTACTTAATAATACTTTTAGATTTTATAGCCTTCTTAGTCTTTTTTATGCCTATATGAAATCTTAGTTTTTCAAAATTAAGTCATCGTGCATTCTATTTTGCAAGCTGGAACTTTTCATATTAATAACTTCTGAATACTTTCATGCCATTAAATACTTTCCCCTGCATTTAAAATGACTATATATTATTTCATGTTATAGATTGACCATAACCTAACAAGATCTCTTCTTGTTGATTTTGAGGGTTTTTTCCCCCCACAATCTTTGCCATAATAAATAGTACTACAACATTTTTGTATTTATGTATTGTACACAAATAATACTATTCCTTTTGGATAAATTCTGATAATTAGAATTGCTTAGTCAAAGGACCTCAGAATTCTAAATTTTAACTACATTTTGTGAGATGGCTGTATAGAAAAAAAGGCTATCTCAATTTATGTTCCCAACAGATCAGAGTGTTCGTTGCACTGTATTTGTATCAGTGGTAGTGGCCATTAGCTTTTTAAATGCTTGGCAGTTTGGTAGTTGAAAAACTGTGTATTGTTTGCCTACTTTACAATGGAAGATCTTGATGTGAGATTCATTATTTAAAGGTAAATAGCAGAGCATAGCTGTCTAATAATTTAGTGGGCTTTTTTCTTTTAAGATTTTACATGCTATCATAATATCCAGTTAATCTAACAGTGTATAATTCTGCCATAACTAACCTGAAGAGTTTCTAATCTCAATAACTGTTTCTAGTATGAATACATGAAGTGCTACAATTTTGGTCATTTGTATCGTGTGTTTTAAAAATCCTTGTTTTTGTTCTGGGGCACAGATAATCTCAGAATTAAAAATGTGCATTGATGGCTAAACAGATAAAAATAAAATTGTTTTATTTCGTGAGACTTTTGCCATAGACAAAATAATACAGTTGTAAAAGTATCCAGCAAAGTAGGCTGTCCCCAAAGGAAAACAGCACATAAACCCTAATTATTTTTGTCTGCATCAAAGCTTCAATGCATAAAACCTCATCTAGAAAAGTGGGCTGAGTTTCACCTTTTCAAGAAATATGCAATAAAAGATATTATCAATGATATAATAAAAGATAGTTCAAAAAAGTTAAAAAATAAACTTGTTTTTGAATAAAATGCAATGCCTCATTTATGGATCATATATTTTAAGTAGAAAATATGTTTTTTTAAAGATGTTAACAATAGTTATAAAAAAAAACTTTAACATGCTTGCTTTCTTTTTTCCCAAACAGCTTTTTAATGAAATGATACAGGAAAATGGCTATAATTTTGATAGATCATCCTCAACATTCAGCGGCATAAAAGAACTTGCTCGACGTTTTGCTTTAACTTTTGGACTCGATCAGTTGAAAACAAGAGAGGCCATTGCTATGCTTCACAAGTAATCTCCAAATATTTTATTCAGCTCTCCTGTTTTTTAATCATGAAATTTTTTTGAATCTAGCTCTTGTTTAGAATAATCAAATTCAGTTGATGCTTAATTATTTGTTTACAAATCTGTGGCATATCTCTTTTCTTAAGAACCAGTTATAGTGCTATCTCCATTAACACATGAGTTGGGACTAAAACTCCTTTCATAGAAAGTCTTTGCTTTAATTAAAACCATACAAAATCTTTATAAATTATGTGAAGAAAAGCAGCATATATTCTTCAGGTATTACAATATCTCTTAACAGCTTTTGTCATAATTTCACTTGAGATTTGATTCCATTATTTGAAGTTTTCTCTTTCTGGTTCTGTTCTCTATATTGTTTTGAGCCACAACCTTCTTTCTGTCTGCATAATTTCTTTCCATTATAAAAATTGGAAATCATCTCAATTTATTTGAGGCATGTAATTTAGTGATCAATTGTACATTTAAGTATGGGTGTATTTTAGACCTTTAACCTAATCAGCACGTGGATATTAATGTTCTTTGCCTTTTAATTGGGAAAATCAAGAGGCTTGGAATCTTTCATTGAAAGCTCTGTTTTATTTGTGTCTCTTTTACTCATCTCGCTTACTTAGTTATAACAGTATTAAATGTCTCCCTACAGAAATGTTCTTGCTTTTTAAGTTAATCCCATACCTTTCCCAACTTTAATTTATTCTCTCCTTTTCACTTTGCTCTAAAATGTCTTAAATTCCTCTTGGATGATACTTTTAGGTACTATTTAAAGACCACATATATAGTAATTACTTTGACAAGTAATATATCATTTCCTTCATGTAATAGTCTTCATTCTTGCCTCCCAGTTTTCATCTGTATTATTTTTTACACGGTTACATTTTTGATGAGAGTATAATGTTGGGTTGTTGTCTTGATTAATAGAAGAATTTATTCTTCTATTAAAATGGGCCCTGAGTAGAGTTTAATTTTTAAACTTTACTCTTAAATAGGTCATTACAAATAGTCTTTAATCATTATTTTTAAGTTACTCCTATGTGTTATAGTAGTTCTTATTTATGTCTTAAATAATAGGGAAAATGCATTGATCATTATGTGAGAGCATTTGGTTTATTTTCTATGGACAAGAGAACTGAGGAAAGTTCTCTTGTAGATGTAGATGTACCAAACCACATTCTACCTAGTGGCTAGCTGGTGTGTTTGTGTGCCTGTGTGTGTTTTTTGTCTGCTTTGAAGAAAGTATCAGTGGCATAAAATGTAAATATATTTGCTTGTTTTCACATTATAGCCTCTTTGTTCTCTCTATTCCCCAGATTAAATGCATGGCAAAGAAAACATTTAGTAGTGGAACGAATTTATAGAGAGAAATTTTCTTTCTAAGTTATTATTTTGTATTGTTGTCACTTACATATTTATTTGTCTTTTTTTTTCTTGCAGAGATGGCATAGAATTTGCTTTTAAAGAACCTAATCCACAAGGAGAGAGCCATCCACCTTTAAACTTGGCATTTCTTGACATACTCAGTGAATTTTCTTCTAAACTACTCCGACAAGACAAAAGAACAGTGTATGTGTTAGAAATACTTAATTTTTTTTGGAATTCTTAAAGATCAATAGTTATATTTGATTTTTCCCCTCCTACACACTGATATTAGAATTATCTTAGTCTGTGTCCTGAGTTGTGACTACACTGGGAAGTAAAATTCCCCCTTTTTATCTTTTTACTTTAACTACTAGTCCTGCCTGTCCTCAACAGATCACTTAAACAAGATACTTTTCTGGTATAGTCTCCTAAAATGGTTACTTACATTCTAAGAGGGCCCAACAAATGGAATTAAATTTCAAAATATTCTCTTACCATCCTGGCCTGTATAAAAGGGCAGAAGAAAACAAATAACTGTGGTGGTGGGGAAATGCAGACAACTGTACTTGAACAACAATAAAATAAAAAGTAAAGATTCTTTAATAGCATCAAAAGGAAGAATAAATAACTTGTAGTATAGATAACCTCTCCTGAAAGTCTGCCAATAGTTTACATTTAAAGATGATACAGATTTTGTACGAAATTCTCATGCACACAAAACAAATCTTTGGTGATAGAAATCACAGTAGTGGTTACGTCTGGGGTTGGGAGACTGAGTAGTAAAAAGGACACAGGGTATTTTCTAGAGTCATGGGAATGTCCATGGGAATTAAGCTTAAAAGGTGTATTGGTTACATGGCTACATTCGCTTGCAAAACTGACCCAACTATTCTCTCAATTTATGTGCATTTTTATTTCAGTTGAAAACTTCAATGACACTGACAGTCAGAGAAATACAATTTGAAACAATGAAAAACCATTTCTCATTTAGCAGATTAGATAAAATTAAGAAGCCTGAGAGTCTCAGATATTGCCAAGCATGTGGAAGAATGGAGACTTTATGCATTTTTGGCAACAGCGTAAATTGGTGCAACACCACTTTGTGGAGGAGCTATTTGGCAATGTGTCTAGTAAAGTTTAACCTACCTATGAACCAGTAATTGTTCAGATGCCCCAGGGAAACTCTTGCACATGGGAATAAGAACCATAAAGAATGGACTGTTGTATTGTTTGAGTAGGGAAAAGCTGAAAACAATACCTGTCAGCCATAAAATGGCATCGATAGATTGATATACAATGGGATACCATATAGCAGTCAAAATGGTTAGGTTTTTTTAAAGCAAACATAATTCCTTAATTTTATTAAATACCTAGTCATTCTTCAAATTTCCAGTAGTCTCAGATATCATAAATTACTTTTATTTTTATAATTTATCTGATTGCATTGGGATTGAAATAAGATTCACACATTCTAATTGACTATTCTCTTTTGAAACCTTAAGAAAATTTGCTTTATTGAGGTATAATGGACAAAATAGTAACATATTTAAAATATATAACATGGTGGTTTTACATATGTATACATTGTGAAAGGATTCCCATAATCAAGGTAATGAGTCATCTATCACCTCACCCATTTTACCTTTTTAAAAACATTTAAGTTCTATTTTTCAACTACAAAGCATTATATCTTGTCAGCAATAATCACCATGTTACACCAAGTTCCTCAGATCTTAACTATTTTCTAAATAGTTTTTCAACTTTATTGATATAGTTGACATATAAAGTATAAGCTTAAGGTGTACAACAGGATTTGATACAGTATATATTGGGAAATGATCATCACTGTAACATTAGCTGATGTCACCCTTCCAAAATGGTTAGAGGTTAAAAACAAGTTTGATTTCAAAAAGCAAAGTACCAAGTGTGCAGTGATGTTTACAGAAAAATATGTATTAAAAGTACAAAAATGTGCTCTGGTTGCGTGGCTTAGTTGGTTGGAGTGTCATTCCATGAACCAAAGTGTTGCTGGGTTCATTCCTGCTCAGGGCACATGCATGGGTTGCAGGTCTGATCCTCAGTTGACTCAGGTAGAAAGTGGCTGGTCCCTGTTTCTCTCTCATATTGATGTCTGTCTGTCTGTCTGTCTGTCTCCTTTCCTCCCTCCCTCCCTCCCTCTCTCTTTAAAAGTCAGTGGAAGTCCTGGCTGGTGTCGCTCAGTGGACTGAGTGTGGACTGCGAACCAAAGGGTCGCCAGTTTGATTTCCAGGCAGGGCACATGCCTGGGTTGCAGGCCCTGTCCCCGGTGGGGGCCATGTGAGAGGCAACTACACATTGATGTTTCTCTCCCTCTCTCTCTCTCCCTCCCTTCCCCTTTCTCTAAAAATAAATCAGTAAAATCTTTAAAAAAATCTTTGGAAATGTACATCCTCAAGTGAGGATTTTAAAAAGTACAAAAATGTATGTGGGGATGACAAATAGCAAATTCAGGTTAGTGTTAAATTCTGTGGCAGGGAAATAGCATCAGGGAGGCTATTTATCTAGAATGTTCTATTAAACTATGTGGTCAGTGCACAGGTATCAGTCTCTCTACCAGTTAGTATATTTTCATTAAAGCTTCGTATCTTTTTTTTTTCCTTTTAATCCTTACCCAAGGACATGTTCATTGATTTTGGTGGGGGGCGGGCGGGGAGACATTGATGTGAGAAACATTGATCAGTTGCTGCATGCCCCCCAACTGAGGGTCAACCTGCAACCTAGGTATTTTCCTTGACCAGGAATTGAACCCACAACCTTTGTTGTACAGAATAATGCTCCGACCAACTGAGCTACCTGGCCAGGGCTCAAGCTCCATATCTTGTAGCATACTGATAACAGTTCTCAGACTGATGGCTACTTCACAGACCACACTTTGAGGAATGCTGTACTATTGTGTATAGCTGAAAAAATATTGCAGTTAATAAGCAAATAACATCCAGCAGTATGTTTTAACTCATATTTTCTGTCCTCTCTCTTTAATGGTGTTCAAAACTGGTAATTTTGAATTGATTGTAACTAGGCATTATTGTGACAGAAAGTAAGTATTTGAATTGCACCTTACAAGTTAATTGACAAAAATTTTGTTCATATATTTGAAGCATGATTTAGACAATAAAGCCCTGAACTGTTATTGTCAGAAGCCTGGGATTTGAATCATGGTTATACTGCTTTTTCATTTTTATGACCCTGAATATGTTATTTATCTTTTCTTTCCTCATCAATGTCAAATGGGAATGTCTCCCTCACAGGTTTGTAAGTATTAAGTAAAGCACTCAAGAGAAAAATATCTAGCATATAGTAGTCACACAAATGTTAGTTGAATTTTGATTGCTATATTACACATAAGCCATAGAATCTGTGTAATAGTTTGGATCCCAGGATAAATCTATGTCTGACTTCATCATGCTGAAACTTTTTTGCAGGTAGGGACCAACCATATCTCATTCATCCTTATATCTACCCCCGCCCCATGCCTGGGGCATAAATTTAGAGTGAGAATCTTGAGAGACAAAATTGCTTATCCAGTGTACTAATGAAGCTGAGATTGAGTAGTAAAATAATAAGCACTCGCTCACAAGCTAGGGGTTGATAGACGTGGGACTAGAACCCAAATTGTATGATTTTTTTTTTAATATTTGCTCTCTGGCTCTTTTTTTTTTAAGATTTTATTAATTTATTTTTAGAGAGGGAAGGGAGGGAGAAAGAGAAAGAGGAGAGAGAAACATCAATGTGTGGTTGCTGGGGGTCATGGCATGCAACCCAGGCACCCTGGGACCCCCAGTACCCTGACTGGGAATCGAACCTGCGACACTTTGGTTCGCAGCCCGTGCTCAATCCACTGAGCTATGCCAGCCAGGTCAAATTGTATGATTTTAAATCCAATTCTGTTTCCAGAAGTATGGCTTGAGTTTGTTCTAGTAGAGGACCTGAAAAGTAAGGATAGAAAAAGATATCTTGAGAAAGAAAATATTAATGTCCTGTAATTGTTCTCAACCACTATTTTCTTTCTTTCTAATGTACTTCACTTTTTATTTAATTCTAAGTTAAATGAATGAATGTTCCACTTGGTATGTGAGCCTTAAGATTGTTAGGAGGAATAAACAAATAGAAAAATAAAGCTATTACAGCTTTATTTATCAAAGCTAATGGTTTCTACTTCTTTTTAAGGTATGTTTACTTGGAAAAGTTTATGACATTTCAAATGTCACTCCGAAGAGAAGATGTGTGGCTTCCACTGATGTCTTACCGAAATTCTTTGCTAGCTGGTGGTGATGATGACACTATGTCAGTCATTAGTGGAATGAGCAGTCGGGGGTCAACTGTGCGGAGTAAAAAATCAAAACCATCTACAGGAAAACGGAAAGTGGTTGAAGGCATGCAGCTCACACTCAGTAAGTATATAGTGTATTCTGTTTTATATTCCTCCCTTATGTTTACCAACTAAGGTTCACTTTTTTTTTGAGATTTGTATTAAAAAGTTTCTTGTGGTCCTGGCTGGCGTAGCTCAGTGGATTGAGCATGGTCTGCAAACCAAAGTGTCACAGGTTTGATTCCCAGTCAGGGTACATGCCTAGGTTGCAGGCCATGACCCCCAGCAACCGCACATTGATGTTTCTCTCTCTCTATCTCCCTCCCATCCTTCTCTAAAAATAAATAAATAAAATCTTTTTAAAAAAGTTTCTTGTACAGTGTTCATAGGGTGTAAATATACTGTTTTGAGCATTTTTATATATAAACTTGGTTCCTCGTTTTTCAGATGAGGAAACTAATACAGAGATGTTAAATAATTTACCTAAGGTCTCGCAGATATTAAGTAGTAGAACCAGGCACTGCGACTCTACAGTGCCTGCTTTTTAATCGCTGCGCTGTACCATCTGCACAGGGAAATGGACTTGGTATTGCAGAGCTAATTAATATCTAAGAGATTGGCTCCATCTAGTTTAAATGGAGTAACAGATTCAGAGAGGTTGCGGCTTTTGGATTTCTGTGAAGAGGTCATTAATTATGAAGAACTTTATAGAAACACAAATTGCTGTCTAGAATCTTAGAGGTAGTAATTCATTATGACACATAAATCTGTTGGACTCCCAGCACTTCAAAATAAGCCTGGGCACTTTCTTCCTTTCCTTAGGAACCTTTAAACAAATTGGCATAGTTGTCAAAATTTGTTCCAGATATTATTGCTGAGTAACAGACTATCCCAAAACTTAGGACATAGCAGGGACATGGTACCTGGTGCTTCAGTTATGAAACCTCAGAGACTGAGGACTGGAATTGTGTGGAGGCATCATCGCTTACAGATATATCTGATACTGGCCATCAGCTGGGACCTCAGCTGGATTGTCTCCCAGAACACCTACATGTGACCTCTTCATGTGGCTGTTAGGCTTCCTCACAGCATATGACTGGACTCCAAGAATAAGTATCTGAACAGATAGGAAGGGGAAGCTGCCAGTTTCTTAAGGCCAGAAACTGGCATAGCATAATTTCCACCATATTCTATTGATCACAGGGCCCAGATTCAAGAGAATGGGACATAATCCCTATCTCTTAATGTGAGGAGTGTCAAAGATTTTTGGGCTGTTTTTTAAATTGCCAAATAAATAAAATTTTAGCCATTATCCAGGTGTGTGGTGTTTAAAACTTGATCATCCCATGGATTAAAGGTTTTAATCTTTTATCCAATAATATAAAGGCACAAATGAATAATTTGTACAACCTTAGGTTGTAATTGATTGGTTATATAGTCCCAGTATCCCAGTTGGGTAGGGAGTGGTTACGGTATTCTTGACCACTTAATTTTCCTTATTTTAATAGAAAAGTTATCAAATTAAAAAAATGATGTTTCCTGAATATTATTACAACTCTTTAAAAGTTTTTCTCCTTTGAACAAGTAGTTAATAGTTACAAATTTGTCCTGGGCCATCAAGTCTCCTTTTCATTAGACTTTATGGAGTATGTATGAATTGGTATTTATATAACATCTTAAAGATAGATTATCAAACCAGAGTCTTTAATTTTTATAGAAAGAGTCGATGCTCTGTTTGGGCTTTTGGAGAGAGCCATAGAATCTGAGGCAGTAGGAAGTTTGAAGAAGGAAGGATAAATACTGATAGTTTGGCCAGATGAGTGCAATTTGGAAGACAAAATTGGAGCCTAAACACAGCAGAACTTAAAGGTTGATGTAATTATATTGCAAATTATGAAATTTATGTATAATCTCTCTATTACTAGGGTATTAGCCACTAGCACATTTTTCTTTGTACTTTTCCCCTAAAAAGTTACCTGTATATAGGCACATATGTAATCTTCTAATAAAATAGTTTTCCTCCAAACTCAGGTTCAATCAGGTGCTATTAATTTCTCCTCCCAAATCAGTGATTTTTAAAAATGACTATGAATTCATTAATACTTGCATGTAAATCTGTCTTTTCATTAGTTGTGGCAGCATGTACAGGTATTTAGAGACAAGTAGGTTTGAAACCTGGCCTATTTAGTCCAGTGCTTAATGCACATGGATTTGTGCTCCCCCTTGAAATTGTTCCAGTGGCTTCTCAGCAGTGAGCCTCCTATAGACTGGAAACCATTCTCTTACTGTTTCCATTCCCGTTGTCACCTGTAACTAACCTGGTCTATACAGATAGCCTCTTAATTGGCCAGTTTGCTCACTAGTCTTCACATTATTAAGTCCACCTTCTGCGCTGCCCTCACATACTTGGACTAAAACATGTAACTCACCACACTGATTCCTTAAAACCTTCAGCAGTAGTTTCTGTCACCTTAGCACTGCTTCTAAAACTTTCCATAAATTGATACCTGCCTCTTTATTCATTCAGCATTACCTTTTGCTGCTTACTCCAAGAGTACTAAACTCCTAGTT
This sequence comes from Phyllostomus discolor, assembly GCF_004126475.2. Classification (NCBI taxonomy): domain Eukaryota; kingdom Metazoa; phylum Chordata; class Mammalia; order Chiroptera; family Phyllostomidae; genus Phyllostomus; species Phyllostomus discolor. The sequence continues at coordinate 74,937,324 of NC_050198.1, forward strand.
TGAGCCCTATGAAATTGCCATTTTTGTAGGTCATGAACTGCTAAATAGCAGCAAATTTGTATGGTTTAGTTGTTTCATGCCTCAGTGCTTTTGCTTATGTTCTTTCCCCTGCCTAGTTCACCCAGTATCTACTCTAGTTAGAAGTCACTTCCTGGTAATTGGCTCTGATCCCTCTCATTGCTCCCATTTCATCGTGTTTCCCTCTCTTCTAGCACCTACCATACTGTGTTGTAATTGCCTGTGGTTTCTTCACAACTGGACTGTAAGGGCAGGTTAGGGACTACGCCTTACATACCATTGTATCCCCCTGTTCCGCGCACTTAGTATGTGAAAAGCAGGTGTTTGTTGACCCGAGCAGGTTGTATTTGACACCTGATAAGTTAAAATTACTGACTGAACTTCATTGCTGTTGATTTTCTTTCTTAGCTGAAGAAAGCAGTAGTAGTGACACTATGTGGTTAAGCAGAGAGCAAACACTGCACACCCCAGTTATGATGCAGACACCACAACTCACCTCAACAATTATGAGAGAGCCCAAAAGATTACGACCTGAGGATAGCTTCATGGGTGTTTATCCAATGCAGACTGAACACCATCAAACTCCTCTTGATTATAAGTAAGTACATCTGATCATTTTCTGTAGTATAACTTTATTAATTACATAGAAAAAAGTTAAGTTAAAAGAAGAATAAAATTCTCCTTGAAGCACGCAGGTAACATGGATGTTAGCTCAAAGACAGCAAGAGGAAGCAAGGCAACAACAGGAGAGAGCAGCAGTGGGCTATGTTAAACTACGAACTAATCTTCAGCATGCCATGTAAGTGAGAGTGCCTTATTGTCTGAGTCTAGGAAGTTCACTAATTCATTTTAACATTTTAATGTGTGCCTTATCTAAAAATTTCAGCAAACTCTCTAGAGGAAGCTGAAATAATCAAGGAACTAAAAATTGGTCTTTCCAACAGGAAAAAAAAAGAACTTTTAAAATATTAACTAGTTAGCTAAAGGACCAATCTTAGGTCAATCTGTTGGAAAAAAATTTAAATCTTAATCCTTGTTTATTTTGGTACACAGAATTACAGCTGAAATCCATTTGTTACATCTTAATTGATTCCCCACCTTAGTTCAGGCCTTCATCTTTCACCTGAACTAGTACATTAGCTTTCTAACTTGTTTTCCCTCAAGTGTCCCATTTATCCTCTCACCAAACTCCTCCCACCACCACTCCATCATTCACACTGCCATCCGGAATTACTATTCCAGAATAAAAATCTGATCATGTAAGTTTACTTAAAACCGTTCCATGGCTCCCCATTGCCTACAGGATAAAGTTCAAACTCCTTAGCTCATGGCATGCAAGATCTTTCAAAATATGGCCCCTGCCTACATGTTAGTATCATATCCCATTCCCTGGCAACTGGTAAAATCATCGTAAAAGAACAAGCTCAGGTATCATCTTACGAGAAGCTGTGGTCATCTATGCTTCCATAACACTATGTATATTTATCTTTCTTATAGCACTACACTGTATTATAGTTACTTGTTTATAAATTTTTCCTTTCTCTAGACTGTGAGCTCCTCAAGGGCAGGGACCACTTTCATTGTCTGTCAGTGTTTGGCATATAAAAAGTGCTAGGTAAATGTTCATTGAATGAATAAATGTCCATTGCTAACAAAATGGTAGTTTCACTTTTAAATACTTTGTTTTTGCTGGCATCTATATGAGAGCTTTATAAATATTTATTAGCTTTGGCTCTAAAAGAAGTGCCAGACAGTCTTTAGATGATTGGCACAAATGGAAAGATAAGATGATTCTGATTATTTATGGTTTGTGGTTTGAAAGCTTTGTATTTGTAACATAATGTGGTACATGTTTTAATACTGGGAGATAGTAATTGTTATCTTTTTAAATTTTAGTTTGTTTTGTTGGTTTTTAAGTGATGAAAACCTCACCTATTTTGTCTTGAGAAATTACCCTTTATCACATGAATAGTGTCCTATTTAAAATCACTTTAGGTTATCTGTGGCAGTCTTAAGAACATCTACAAAAATGTACTCTATCACATGTATAGATTCTGATCTCAACTTGTCTAATATGGTCAGCATCTATACGATATTGGTTCCATTTCCTGTTCCTGTTTCTATAGCCACATCCCACTTAATATATGCACTTGTTTAGGGCTGGATTCAACAGCTAATTTTGTAGCTTCCAACCAGTCACCAGTCCAAACATTCTAAAATCTGCCTGCAATCATTTGGTCCATAATTCTCCCCTGAAAACTTTCCACCAGTCCCTAAGTTCTTCCATGACATCTCATTACTCAGTACCATTTATCATTATTCTTTTGTTTGTAGTTTGTTTTAATTCCCCTTGAGGTGACTACAAGAGGTTATCCCGGTTAAATAATTATTACTGGAAGAATCTTTGGTGGTTATACCATAAGTGATTAATCACTTGATGTTTTAAAATATTTTTACAGTGATTTTTCTATAATGATATCTGTCCTATAATTGAAAATACTTCCAAATTCTCTTTGTTTTTTAATAGTTTATATCATATAATCTTCCTTACACTCCAAATGAAATACAGAATGGACCTCCAGATTTCTATAATAACATGGTCCACAAAGCACATATTTTCCCTTCACAGTTGCCTCCACTAAGACTCAACATAGTATTGTGTAAATTGTAAGCAAGCATTCAGTAAATAATTGATGGGAGGCAGTAAGATCTTTCAATAAGTGAGAAAAGAAGGAAATGGTGGCCAAACTGGGGAAAAATAAGCCACCCTCAATTTCAAAATTACATTGACTTCTTTATGCTGATCTGGGTTAATTTGTGAACTTTAAATTAGAGTTTATTCCTTATAATGTGTGATAACATACAGAAGTTTGGGGTTTAATTTTTCCTTTCCTTTCCTATGTAAGTCTTAGTTTTGAGTTTTCTAGGACATAATCTAATTTTCAGCATAAATGTTGCTCATTTCCTTTTGAAGCAGAATTAACCTCTTTCAGTATATCTTGATAGCACTTGATTCATATTTCTCTTGCAATATTTGTCACATTTTGTCATAATTAATTATTTCTGTTTCCCATAGTAGATTGTGAGCTCCTTGAGGGCAGGGATTATGCCTTAATTCATCTTTTTTTTCATCCATACAACAAAGTAGAAGCCTAGCAAATAGTAGGCATTGTGTGAATGAGTGAGTGAGTGCCTGGTATACATTAGGTACTGAGTGAATGAGTGAGTGATGGGGTAAAATTAACATTATATATTAATGAAAATATATGTATTCTGAAAATGTTATTTCTCTGGTCTCTGTTTTATATTTGTTTATTAATTTGTACCCTGCTTACTGTCAAAAAGGATTTGAGGTATCTTGTCTGTTCCCATGTGGGATATTCTCATTGAACTTTTATATGGGATATCAGAAGTATCAAGCTAAATGTACTGAAATAATGTAGAATAAACATAACTCCTTAACATTTTTAGACAAGTGAACATTGGGGTTTCGACATCATTGATGACATGATCAATGCCTAATCATTTTCCCTGACCTTTAATTCCATCATTTTCCATTACACCTGAATATAGAGAGCCACATAGTTGCTGCCAATATATGAATAATCACAACATTGGTTCAGATCTTGACTTTGTTTTATATTTCTCTAGTCGGCGTGGTACAAGCCTAATGGAAGATGATGAAGAGCCAATTGTTGAAGATGTTATGATGTCCTCAGAAGGAAGGATTGAAGATCTTAATGAGGGAATGGATTTCGACACCATGGATATAGACTTGGTAAGAAACTTAGTGAATTCTGTGAAAGTTTCCAAAGTTCAGATCCTTTGGAAGTTAAGTGGGACATTTATTAGAGGAGAGAAATACTTGCCATGAGAAGTAAGTTTGCAAAATTATGAAATAAAAGAGTTGTTAAGTGTTCAGGTAAATGAGAGGGGGTGGGGACAGGGTGAGGTTGGTGAGGGTGTTAGATCCTAGTTTACAATGATTAACTTTCAGGTTAATTTAGGAAAATATAAATGTAAAGAATACATTTCACTTGATATTATGCCAAGTATCATATTACCTTATAATTTTCCAATTATTTACCATTATTAAAACAATACATTATTAACTTAATACTAGCCTGTTATTGAGACAGATTTTCATATCAGTACTTCATTTTGTCACACGTCTCATTCAACTTGGTGAGTGAGATTGAAAGGATTAAGGACATTGAAGCTTAGACAGTTAGCCTGTCCAAGGAGACAGAACTAGTAAGCAGGAAAGCTGAGATTTATAAGCCAGGTCTTCTGATTCTTCATCTCAGTACACCATGGTGTATTCTATTCAAAGTATAAAGAAATAAGTAAGTGGTCTCTCTTCAGGGTAGTGTAATCTGGTGTCTTTGAAAATGATTTGAGAAAAGAATTTTTAAACTAAACTGAGTTCTCCAGTTTTCATCTTTTAATTTTCCACAAATGGCTTGCTTTGTTTTTTATTTAAACCTTCTGTAGTTGGAATACACAGTATTTAAAAGTATTATAATATACACTTGGCAACTTCATAGGCAATGTGAACATTTAATGCTAATTGATTTGAATATTTTCAGTCACTATCTGGCTTATAGATAAGACCATTGTCAACTTCTTTTTTTCCCCTTTAGCCTCCATCAAAGAACAGACGAGAGAGAACAGAACTGAAGCCTGATTTCTTTGATCCAGCTTCAATTATGGATGAATCAGTAGGTTTAATTTAAATGTACCTCAGGATTGCGAAATCAAAAGTATGGCAACCTCTAAGTTTGAGGTTGAAGAGCTGATACAGCACATCAAGGATGGATAAAAACAGTTGGAAAAGAGAAAAAGAGCAGGCAGGAGAGATTTCGGGGGAAAGGGAGAAGGGTGATGTGTAGTGGTGGTGACAGATTTAAAGTGTGTTTGAATCCCTGGCACATGGGACTTAAGGACTTTAGACTTTTTGCTTAGGCTTGAGCTACCCATTGAAGGATTTTGAATGAAGGAGTGGCATGATCAGAACTGTGCATCAGAAAGAGATTTCCTTGGCATTTATGGATGGATAGGATGAATGAGAGGAATAATAATCAAAATCATACAAAGACATTGTGAAAAATAGAACTGAACAAAGACTTTGATAATAAAGAGAAGGGGATTGAGATAATTGGTTACTAAGTATTGTCAATTCTATTTCTTAAGTACCTCTTATATCAGTCCCCACTGCCATATTTTCCCCAGCAATGCCTTGGTTCATTCAAGTCCTCCTGTTTTCACTGGACCATTTCAGTAGCCTTTAAATTAATCTTGCCTCCTGTATCTCTCCTTTGTCTCTCATTGGGGTCATCTTTCTAAAATGCAAAATCAGATTCTCTCACTTACAGTTTTAGGTCTTTCATTGACCCCCCCCCTCCCATTGATGTGAAGGAAAATATTCTGTCTCCTTTGCCAGCTTAGCCTTGGCCTTTTCCTTACATGTATCCTGTGTTCCAGCCATACCAAATCTTGTGGTTCTTCTCAGATACATTTTGCTCTTTCATGACTTCGTGACTTATTGTATAAGTTTTTCTCTGTCAGAAGTGCCCCCTTTTTTTCTCCTCCTAGTGAATTCCTTCTTTAATAGTCATTTCTGACATTACCTGAGGAGTTTTTGCTGACTTCTCCTGATAGGTACTTTATTCTCAGGTTCCATAACATGTTGTATACACTTTTATTTTAATAATTACCAGGTTGGTATAGTGAAATAGGATATAACACTCAATAGACTGAACTCCAGACAGTGATGATGATATTGATTTTGAATTCTGCCTACCATAGCAGGTGTTTAATTTTATTTGTCAAATTAATAAGTCAGTTAAGTTCCCTTTCATCTCACTATATATGTGCCTTCCTAACATCTACTACCTCAGGTGACCTCATCCTATGAGACCTACTTTCTGTGTACCAATTTTTACCAGTTTCTCCTTGCCCTCCCTCACCTCATAATCTGCCTTCAGATAGCTCTTGGAAGAATTTCAAGTAACTCATACTAACATATTAGTAAGACCAGTTAGTCATTTGAGCCAAAAGACAGTTTTATAGAGCAGTAAGTATAGAAATATTCAGACAAGCCACTTTAGGATCCTTTTTAAATTAGTGTTTGTTGCTCTGTAATATGCATTTGGGTCATCTGGAAGTCTTAATTAAAATGCAGATTCTGTTTCAATAGGCCTGGAGTGTGACTTGAGATTCTGCATCTCTAGCAAGTGCTATTGATGCTTCAGGTCTGCAGACCATAATGAGTAGCACACGTGACTTAGGCTTCCCATAAGTCTATATAGTTCAATGCATATTAAAATAAATGGTTCCCTGATAATCTTCCCAGTTTGTTAAATAAAACATGAAGGTAGTGATTGTAATGAGGAGAATCTTTTCAAGCAAATGTGATGAAATCCATTAATTCAGTGATTCATTGAGCTACAAGTTGGTGCTAAAGTGGATAAGGTAATCAATCTCCATGCCCTCTCAAGGAGTTCATAATATAGTCCACCTTGACTGCAGCTTTTGCACCTGACACTATGCTAGGCATGATTCAGTTTGATCTCTCAGTAACCTTGTAAGAAAGGTGGTGGGATCCATTTTACACCCAAGCAAACTTGAACTGAAGAAGGGATTCAGTGACTTGGTCACACTTACACAACTTCAGTGTCAGAGTATTAATTTGATCTGAATTTAAGAATCTTGTGCTTTCTCTACTGTTGTACTTCGCAGAACTAAAATTGGACTTCATTTGGAAGAAACACCAAGAAAAGGAATTTAGAAATTGAAATCCTTAACTACAGTCAAAATTGATATGAGCAGTTAGAGATTTCCTTGCTTTTTCATTTGTTTATCTAAAGTCAGGAAAACTTTAGGCATTTGTTTCCTTGGTCACATACTAGATTTGCTGAAAGGTGTTATTTAGTTTACTAAAATAATGAAATAGCAATGTAAATTACAATGTTCATATTTTTGTCATTTAACATTTAGAAAAAATGCAATTTGAGGCCACAGATAGGGATCTAATAATTATTTATAGAAAACTTTTGGCATTGTTTTTATTGCATATATTACAACTAATGAGGTAGTAGTTCAGTTGCTTCTACTAAAATTAGGAAAATGAGCACATGCATGTATGTCTGCAGTTTTGTACTACTACCACATGATGGCAGCAGTTACATAACTGAATGCTCAGTCTTTAAAAGGTTATGTATCTTTACAAGTCTTTGACCATACATACATGTGTAAATTTATACTGGTTTATTTTTAGATAGACATTATTAAACTTTACCTCATACTGTCTCAATAACAGCTTAAGAAAGTGGAATGATGGAAATTTTTAATGCAAAAATCTGTTTGCCCTTATACAGTAGCCTACATCTGTTTTTACTTAAGCCTGTGATAAGTGAGTCATTAAAACAATAGTAAAATTGGAACTTAAATCTTTTTATACCCAGTTCTAAGAATCTGTAAGTGAAACAACTGAGAGCAGCCTAGTATAGATACTTTGGGTTATTACTAAATAAACCCTAAGTATATCTTTTGTAACATGGTATCTACATAATTCAGAAATGCTAATATAAAAACTGCAAGCAGTCAGGTTGGGGATGCATATACATAAGATTCTAGATTTATGATTTAGTTAGCATTATATCTGGAAAGAACATTGGTTTATCCCACTGTACCACTGGTGGCTGTCTGCTGCTAGTGCGCCAGTATTGCCACAACATACCACAGCTTACTATTTGTACTTTTTACATATATACTTGTTTATTAGTGTTGAGACCAGAAACAGGAGTAGTTTAGATCAGCACAAAAAGAGAATGTGTCACTAATGTCATTTTTCTCCTGTGTTGATATTCTCTTATTACAAATATCTGTAGTGTAAGATTGGTAAAAGAATCACTCAGTATGATGGAGCTACTTTAATGTTCTAATAGAAGAATCTACTAAAAACTCAGTTTGTACCAACAAAGATTCTGTTTGGGTGGTTTTTAGTTAGGCACTCTGTTTGGAAAGAACTTGAGTTCATCTTCATGCCACACTCTGTGCTAAGAATTGCTAACTAAGATTTTATCCTTGTATTCATCATTGGACCTTCCCTTACCCAGAGTCACAAGTGCTATAGCTAGAAGGGACCTATACACATCTAGGCCTGTTTGGTGGAAACATTCTAACCACCCAAACTCTGACTCTGACCAAAAAAGGAGAACCATGAACCTTGTTGGAGGGTAGGGGAGAACAAGGGGTGAGCAGTAGTGGTGGTGGTTTTGACGGATGACAGGTAAGAAATGGGGTGAATTAATCCTCTGTTCTCAACACCGGGGATTCCAAACAATTTACTTAACTATTCACTATAGGGAGGCTGCAATCAGACAGATACTAGTTTCCTGGTTGGAAAACACACAGTTTCTTCAGAGCAAAACAATTCATGAGTTCTATGACTTTTGCTAAAGTGAAATTTAATTTACAAGTAAGAGCCCTCTGTAATCCCAATCTTAGCTCATTACCTCTGGGTTTTAATATCAGTTCTTACTAGCTTATTATAGTATTTAAAAATACTACTTAATTATCATAAGAAATGCTGGATTGTAATTGGAAAGCCTAACTTTTAGTATGTGCAGCCCAGAGGTACATCTTGTTCTTATTTAATAAGAATAAGGTACATCTTAGGGGAGTAGCTCCATTCATCATCTGCTTTCCTTTTTTTTTTTTTTAAGTTAGTGACAAGTAATTATTAGATTTTACCTAAATTCTTTTTCCAACTGTAATGGAAAGAAAAGAAAGCATCAGTATACGTATGTTTGCCCCAATTTCACCTTACTTACTTGATTTCTTAAAATTTTGTAATTCTGTCCTTTCACTCAGCCCATATTTTCTAAAGAAAACTTCCTGTTTTATACATAGTGGTATTATTCTTGGCTGTTTTTATTCTGCATGTTCAAATGACTTTTTAAAGAACTATACAAACTTCACAGTGCAAATGACTGAGTTTGCAAGACATCCTTAAGCTCTTTGCAGCAAACCTGTGCTGGAAGTCTATGTCAAGAAGCACATTTGTTTCTTCATTCAACAAGTTTTGAGTGCCAGTGTTCAGGGCATTATGTAGGCATTGGGGTGTGTTTAAACATATAACTGATACATGGTTCCTGCTCCTAGTTATATTTGTCAGGTAAGTAACATCTTAATTAGGCCTGTTGTTATTCCGTTATATCAATGGTCATTACAATTTTAGAACTGCATATCTAAAGGGGGGGTTTCAAAGTAGTTTTATTAGCATGTTATTAAAATTAACATTAATCAAGTGTGGTAATAATTTACAGATATATTTTACAAAGAAGTGAATGACAATTTTAACGAGATTTTTTTTCCTCTCTCTCATTAGGTTCTTGGGGTGTCAATGTTTTAATACCAGTACACAATTAAATCTCTGGTGAAGTCATTTTCTAAGTGGAAGACGGAATTTTAAAATAAAGTGTGGTAGATACAGTGAAATCCTGTACAGATTTTTCTCTAAGGAGAATATGACATGCTTATGTTCACCAAGATCAAGTGCATTGAGGGGCAGTTTTGTTTGCCTGAAAAAAGTAAAGGACAAGTAAACAGTTTGATGATAAGCTACAGTTTTTCTTAGAAAGTAAATATTTTATTTATGCGCTGTTAGTTGGCTTTTGAATCAATTATTTCATGCTTTTTTTTAAAAAGAAAATATAACAATCTGAAGAGGCATTTGGTACAGACATGAATTCTCTCACATTTATTTACTCGGTGTACTAAGTAATGATGACCTCTGCTGGATTTCTGTTTACATCCAAAGTTAAGGATGAATTTATTCCCCTACCCTGAAAGTATAGGATAGAATTGTTTTTAGCATTCTAAATTTAAATGCTTAAAACATCAATCAAGGCTTTCTTTTAAATATTGTAATTGTGGAGAAAAGTAAACTTATAAGCAGAACTTTTACAATTTTTTCATCTAAAATGTATTTTAAGATATTTTTAAAATTCAAGAGCTTCTCTATACTTTTCAGAAATATCCAGATGCAGTGAACTGCCAGAAGGTAACCAGTCTCAAACATGCTTATCCCATTATCAACCCTGAAAGTTTGCTTGTCCTTTAAGATAAAAATGTAATGTTGTGATATTCCTTCCAGTAGTGCCACTGTATTTTGTCTCCAAATAAAAGAAGCTTATTGTAGTATGTTTGCAGAAAAATTCTAAACAAAAATTATACAGCTTATTAGAGTGTGGGAATAGGGTTCTAAATTTTAAATAAAATTATATATATATATAAATTGGTGCTGATTTTATAATTGCGCAGTTTGTTTAGTTTTTTCTTACTTTTAAATTCCAACTTAAAATTATGAGGTTTCAGAAATATATTGAAAGTTTAACAATGTTTAAAAATAGAAAAGCATGAGTGTTCATGCTTTAAAATGATTTTTAAATTTGTATTTTATATTGTTTTATCTATCTGTCTTTGCAAGCAGTCTTCAGGTTAAAGATACTTCTAACAGGTTACAGTACATTTCCTCTGTATGTAAATTAGGTGGGATAATAGAATTCATAACCCATAATATTCTTTGAAAGCTAAGCTTTAAACTTCATTTTATGTCCTTTCACAAATAAATTAGTTTAAAACAGAAAGTGGCCACTTGCCATTTTGACATCAACTCATTTTGCGAGGCTTAGGCAGCTAGACATCGTTTAAAACAAAATATTAACTTATATTACATGTGTATCTTTTGTCAGTCGTCTCTCAGTTCTTGAGGTATATTATTTTAATCATTCCATGCCTTAATATGCTTGCAATACAAGGATATATCTTCAAATGGGTGAATACCAAAAGGCTTCCAGTTCTTAGAGTCAGAAATCAACAAGCATTGGGCTGTGGTAGCCAAAAACCATAGATTAGCTAAAAGATCATGATGAAATACAATTATTTTATTAAGTCATGGTTAATGAATGAAACCAAACTTGTTTAACAGATTTTCCACCAACAAACACTGTTATGTGCAAAAGTATTGCCTATGTTGTTTTTCACACCACTGCATTTACTAGAACTGCTGAGAGGACTGTATATATGATTTTAAACCTAAGTTGATTTTTTTTCTCACTCTTGAAAGGAGTACTTCTTTGTGAAAGCAGTTCTTACAGCTTTGTTTTCAACCAGCTAAAAATGTTTTATATATTACTCTAACCTGTTGTCCTCCACATTCTATTGTCCTAATTGTACTGTTTTCTGATTTGTATTTATGTCTTGAGACAGTAACTTTTTGAATAAAAGTAAACCTACAGTGTGTTGTATGTTTTATCTTTTATAATTGAAAGGAGGGTGGCTATAAATGGTTTAGAAAGTATATCTATTATCATACATTTTACATGTTTGGGTAGGAGTAATTTATAGGAAACATTGACATTTTATGTATTTTTTTAAATGAGACTACATTCCTAATTGGCTTACTACTTTAAAGTAGAAACCCATGGCCATTATTACTTCAGTTTTTATCTGGTATGGGTTAAGCACTGTTTGTTCATCCAGGATACATTTGAGTGCCTAGGATGTGCTGGGCATGTGTTAGAGATCTAATGGTAAACAAGATAGACAAGGTCTCCCCCCACCCCCACCCCCCACGAATAGATATAGTGTGGCAAACAAATAAGGAAATCTAATAATAATGAGGAAATAATAATAAACTTACAATAGGTGCTATCAGGGTGTGCTTAAGCTAGAGAGTGTGTGTGTGTGTCTAAGTAAAACCTCTCAATTCAAGGGCTTGTGCTTGGAGTCAAGTGAAAGCCAACATTTGAAAAAACAGTTCAGTAATTGAACTCTTACTGAAAATTCTTAGTCTTTAATGTGTTAGCAAGATTTGCATTGTACTCTGATTTGCATTGTAAACTGATTCAAAGCAGTGTAATGCTAGCAAATTGGTCATTTGGGCTAATTTGTAGAACATAGTGTAAGACCAGTCCTCTGTCATTGGGGTTCAGAATTGAATATACTAAGTGATAGTGAATAGCTGGGCACTGTTTTAAGTGGTTTACATGCAGTAACTCACTGAACATGATGCAAATGTGATACATGTTGTTATCCCCCAGTCTACCTCCTCTTTTTTTTTTTTTAAATCAGGAGGCAGTGAGAAAAATGAGGCACAGAGAAGTTAAAAGACCTCAGACAAGGTTATATGGTTAGTAAGTGATGCTGATTTCCTGAGAGCATTGGCAGTGTCACTTAAGGATAGTATAGGTACTTGCATAAAGATACAGTGGCATGTTCTTTGTGCCATGGTGAGGAGATCGGGCATCTTTAATTGAGTGGTGTGAATCAACATTGTCCTTAATATGCTACCCAGCTGGCTTCTCTAAAGAGTATAAATTAAATCTGAGCCTTGAGTCCATCAGTAATTATAGACTTAGTAGTTTCTAGAGTTGAGAGACAGGAGGAGAAGAGTAGGATAACCCCAAAGAGATGCCTTCAACATGCTGCCACAAAGGGAATTTATAAGGATTCACATGGATGAATCCCAGGTCAAACACATTATTCTGGTAGCTGTAATCATCCAAAGAAAATGAGGCAATAAAGCCCAACACCTCTGGTTATGAGGAAACTGAGTGATGAAGTTCACTAAATACCACTTCAGGTCAACAAATCTTTTGAGTACTGTGTGCCTGGCCTTGTGCTAGCTGCTGAGCAAAGCCCAATAAAACACTGTTTTCAAATTGATTACAATTCCACTGGATGTTGGGATACAGATGTAAAACTAGTAAAATGGAGTAAGCTCAGTATTTTTACTGAGTGTTAAGGGAACTCAGAGGTATTTTCCCTTTTTTTTTTATTTTGGTATAAAATTCATATGCAATGAAATACACAAACTCTAAGTACATATTTTTTTGAGTTAACAAATGCTTAGAGCTCCTGAACCCAAGCCCCAATCAGAGGTTTGAACATGACCATTAACCCAAAAAGTTCCCTTATGCGCCGTACCAATCAATCTCCACTTCCATCCCTTCTGTGGAGGCAACAACTGTTGTTTCTTGCCACCGTCAATCAAATTGGGGTCTTCTAGAACTTGATGTAAATGAAATCATACAGTAGGTATTTTTGTACAAGTTTTCTTTCACTCGACACATTTCTGAGCTTTATTCATGTTGTGTATCAGCTTATTCAGTAGTTGATGGACATCTAGATTTCCACTTTGAAGCTTTTATGAATAAAGCTGCTACTTGAGTTTAATTTTAAAAGTTGAGTGGAGCAGGGTGAACATGGCTGAAAATTCCAGGCAAAGGGGGCAGCATAAAGGACTATCAGAAGTGCAAACTCTTAATAACTGCTTAGGGGTGAGTGGGGCAAGACTAGAAGATAGTTGGTCATCCTACCACCTTTAAAAATGACAGGAAATGAGAGGGAGGTGGGGAGGGCTGGTTTTGTGGGCTGGGATGGGAGTAAAAGAAAATTGTACTTGAACAACAAAAAAATGACAGGCATTCACAACTGGTACTTTTGGTGACTTAAGTGTTACATTGTTCTCAGAATTGGCAAATACCCTAAGAAGTAGGGTGCCTTCAAATGAATTGTGATTAATTTGTTTAACAATATGGATGTTTTAGTCAAATTAGGCCTTAGTCTACCAATGAGAAAAAATGCTTTTCCTGCAGTTTATCATTTGTGTAGTTGTATTAAAAATGAGCTGTAAATTCTTAAAAAGTGGGTTCCTCAATTGAAGTCAGTTTGAGGCTTGATAGTGTGAACTTAAAATGAAAAGTCAGCTACTTTTTTTTTTAACCCTCTACCATCTTAAGTTGAGGATAAGAGTGAGGAATTTAGTGATTCTGGCAAGGTAGCTTTTAAATAATGTTACAGTACTTACAACAAAATTATAGTTAATTTTGAAGAAATAATAGACAATACTTGTTGGGCGTTTACTGTGTGCCAAACACTTCAGAGTGCTGCTTCAGTGGTTAATTCCTGCGGCATATGTATAGTTGACATTATCTACATTTTAAAGATAAGGAAACGGTGCATAAGTTAAATTCACTCACCTCAGGGCACACAACCCAAGTGATGGCGTCTAGATTTGAGGCTGGGCCATCTAACTCCACAGTCCATGCTCTTAACCACCTCTTTTCATCTTTGTGCTACTAAATGTACCCACGTGGTTGCCTCTGTATTCATATACACTGCATTTTCTTTCTTCACAGTGGATAAGCGGTCATTGTATGTAAGACTCTGGATACCCCTTTCTCCCCTCCCCAGCATTATTAGTTTCCCCTTCACTTGGTTTATTTGTAACATACAAACATCTCCCATCTTCAAAACTAAACATGTTTCCCTAGGCACTGCCCCATTTCTCCCCCTTTGCTGCCTGGACTTCCTTTTCTCCCAGTCCCCCTTGAATACACAGGAATTGTGCCTTCATCCTTACCACTTCACTGGAATTCTCCGATGATTTTCATTTTGCCAAATTGACTTAGCAGTATTCCCTAACCTATCTACAGAGTCTAATTTCTCTTTCAAGTTTCTTCCTCTGTACCCCAGGCTAATCCCTCAATGGCAGGTCAAGAGTTGTGCTCTACTGGTGGAGTGCTGGGGATGCCTTTATTTGGCAGCTATCTCAGGAAACCAGCAGAAAGCCATTCCTGTTTGGCTTTCCCAAAGCTCTCATGATAGTAATTGAACTTGGAACTACCATAGTAAGTCCCCAGTGTCCATAGCTGTCAGAGTCTAGCTTATGCCCCATGGAAACTTCCCTGTATTTCCCTGTCTTCTTAGTTGAGCAACCAGTTTCATCATCTTCCCCTCTGCAAATGGCTGTGCTGGTGTGTTGAGAGAAGATTGGATGGGGTGTTAACAATTAAGCTTGGAACAGAGCCTGGCACTCAATTTCACACCTGCCAAAACCTGTTTGGGTCAGATTCGTATTTTCCGATTCAAATCTTTTTATTTTTTTAGGTTTATTTATTTTTTAGACCAAGGGGAAGGGAGGGAGAAGGGGAGAGAAACATCAGTGTGTGACTGCCTCTCACGCTCCCCCTACTGGGGACGTGGCCTGTGCCAGACTGGGAATCAATTCACCTATCCTTTCATTAGCAGCCCACGGTCAACCCACTCAGCCACACCAGCCAGGGCACACTTCTGAATCTCTTGGGATGAATGTCCTTTGCACGAAGTTCCAGTGTAAGTGTAGGCACATTTGAGTAGCCCTTCACGGAATTTAAAGGTTTATCTGACATATTTCCTAGGGTTTTAGCACCCTCAAAAGCCTTTTCTTGTATTTGTCTACTTTGAGAGCCCCAATGGCCTCTATTCAGAAGGTTAAGCTGTTGTAAGAAGAGACTCAATAGCAATTTAGTAACTTAATACATAAATTTATTTCTCCCTTTGGTAGCAATTCAGGATTTCTCTTCCAAATTGGTAGGTGCCTTTTTTTTCTATTCAGTTGTGATGGCAGGAAATTCTATCATCTTTAACACATGGCTTCTAAGTTGGTTTGGTTCATCATACTAGCCCACAGGAGGTGAGGAGAGATTATGGTACAGTGAGTCAGGCCAGAGAATGGCGCCCATCACTTCTGTTCACATTCCATTGAAGAGAACTATATGGTCACACCTAACTTGGGGTAGGGGGTGGCACTCAGGAGAGCTGGAAAATATATTCTAGCCTTTGCCCAGGAAGAATGGAAGAGTGAATTTTGGCAGACCACTTGCAGTATCTTATCTGCCTTAGTCTCTCTTTGTGAACATGGACAGTCTCTGGCTGTCCATGTACATCCTTCTTGCCATTCCTAGGATATACTCCTTTTCTCAAGGGAAACAACCCAAAATTTCTATTCAGGTATTGTATGTGTCTCAAAGTCTAGTTTCTCTGGGTTAAACTCAGTCTTCTACCATCAGGTCCAGATAATGGATATCCTCTAACCCCCAATATAAAATGGTGGAGCATAGAATCTCCACAGTGACTCAGAAAAGGGAAGGATGAAAAGTGTATCAGCAACTGATCCATAGGAAACCTGCTAGACAGAGATGTTGAAGACTTCCTGCCCTGGCAGTGGAGGAAGTCCTTTGGTCAAATTCTGGTTCTACTCTGTGGATGGGATTTCCTTACCCTTTGTCTTTGTATCATCCTCCCTCTGAAAGTTTTATCTTCCACAGCCACCTCTGAATTGGACAATGGCAATAGTCTGTTTTGTTTGTCAGCATCCTGCTTTAAGGTACCTGATCTGTATTAGCTGGGGTAGGAGATGCTGCTGTTACAAGATCCCACAATGACTTACCTACAGTGGTTCACAGAAGTTTCTTTTTCTCTTCTTTTTTTGCTCTTCTCTAGTCTAGGGTAGCGAGCTATTCTAGCTTAGGGTGTGACTCCTCAATTATCTGGGCTGAAAATGAAAAGTTCTCTCATTTTTTACAGCCTTATTTTTTTCAGCAGGTATCTCATTACCTGGAGTTCAATATTTACCAGTTTCTTCTTTTGATGTAAATTTTCTATATTACCATATTTTTCAGACCATAAGATGCACCTCAGTTTTAGAGGAGGGAAATAGGAAAAAATTGAAGCAAAAAATGTAAAATATTTAATAACATAAAGTAATATTTCACCAATGTAAACATAACAGCAGCATTAACAACCATTATTCCTCCCAAATTTGGGGGGACAGAGTGCATCTTATAGTCCAAAAAATACGGTAAATGTTTTCTTTTGAAATGATATCATATATGATTTCTTTGCACTCTCTAATCTTTACCCAGATTCCTAGTGCTAGCACTTTATCATATTTATCATTCTCAGTGTGTGCAATTTTTTTCTGAAAAGTTAATGTTGCAGAAATGATGCCCTTTTAGCCCTAAGCGATGTGTATTTCCTAAACTACAAGGAGACTCACTTACATAACCACAGTACAATGAACAAAATCAGGAAATTAAGACTGACACACCCTATCGTTTAATCTACAGACTTTTAACTCAAATTTTTACTACTGCCCAACTAATGTTAAACTGCACATCAAGAGAAAACACATCTGGTCCAGGAACTAATTTGTGATGGCACATTGCATTTAATTCTCATGTCTCTTTAGCCTCTTTTAATCTAGAAACATCCCTAAGTATTTGTCTTTTATGACATGGACATTTTTGAAGAGTACAGGCTAGTCACTTTATTAGACAAGCTCAAACTGTCTGTCCCGTCAATATGTCCTCATGATTAGGTAGGCAGATTCAGGCTATGCTCTGTTTGCAAGAATACTGCAGAAGTAACGTATGCTCGGTGCATCGTATCAGGAGGCATAAGATGTTGATTTATCTGGTTGCTGGTCATTTTAACATTGATTACTTGGTTGAGGTGATGCCGGGTTTCTCCACTGTGAAGTTTCTCTCTTTTTTTAATCCAAAATTGGTAAGTATTTCGTGGGGAGATACTTTGAGTCTACTTAAATATCCTGTAACTCATCAACTTTCTTGCCTGAATTAATTATGACTATTTGTATCAGTATGGACTCAGAAACATTTATTTTAAACTATGCCTAAAATTCATTAATATCTACTTATTTTCTTGATGAGATTGGCCCAGATTTGGCTAGTGGGAGTCCTTTCACACTAGCTCCTGTTTTGTTTTGTTTTGTTTTGTTTTTGACATGTTTTCATTTTTTGATCATTTCATTACTTTTTAGTACCAGAAGATATTCCAGGCTCATTTTGTACATTCCCTGCCCATCCTTAGAATCAGGCATATCTCCAAGAAGTCCCAGTTCCTTTTATTGGAGAATGGTATTTAGAAACCAGGCTGTGGGATCCACGAGTGTGCATTGGTACTATATCCATACGCACAGCCTGTGCATCCCTTCCCCCTGCAACTACCATCGCCATGTGGTTATGTCATTCATTTGACATACAGTTAGGTGCATTTATTTGTTTATATTGCATTTTGAAGTTCTCAATTCTTATTGATTTTATTTATTTCTGAATATATGAAACATAATTAGCATGATTCCAAAAGTCAAAACTAGACACAAATATATACTCAGAAAAGGCCTACTGTTAACTCACAACTCTTTCTATTCCATTCATATCCACCATGCTTTCCATCCTGTTCCCACTCACTCCCTGTTTCTGGTTTATGTTTCCTTTTGCAAAAATAAGAAGATACATGGTTATTTTCTTATGTTCCATTTTTACTACCCTTGCATGCTTTTTTACTTAGTATTTCCTACAAATCACTCATATCATTGAAGGAGTCTCAATCTTGCAGCACATAATACTCTACAGTTACCACTCCTATGTGTGGGCATTCAGGTGGTTTTCATTGTTTTGCACTCACAAAAAATGCTACAGTGAACAACCAAGTGTATATATGTTTTTGTATCATTGAAGGTATATATCTGCAGAGTAAATTCCTAGAAGTGGAAATGGTAAATGCCTTTTGATTTTTGTTAAATGTCGCCAGGTTCCCCACTCCCTAAGGGCTATATAAATTTGCATTCCCACCAGCATGTGGTGCGGATGGATGAGTGCCTATCTGCAGCCTCACCAACAGACTGTTGTCTTTGTAATTTTTGCCAATCTGATAGCTGAGAAATAGATTTATTGTCATTTCAATTTGCATTTCTGTTTAAGTGAGGTTGAACATTTTTATTAGGAGTCAGTTATGTCTTTTTTAAAATGAATTGTTTATGTCTTTCGCTAATTTTTTTTTGTTTTCCCTTCAATTTCAAACAATTCTTTAGATGTTAGAGATATTTACCCTTTGTCTTTGATATATATTGCAAATATTTTCTCCATGTTTGTCATTTGTATTTAACTTAAATGTTTTTTAAAACCTTTATGCGGTCAAATGAGTCAATCTGGACTGCATCTGGATTTTGAGTCAGAAAACCTTTTCCTATGCCCAGGATATACAGGAATTCAATTTTTTTCTAGAACTCACGTAGCTTAATATATTTATTCAGATCTCTGGTCCATTTGAAGTTAATGGTGTGAGGTATGAATCTAATTTTATCTTTTTCCAAATGGCTATCCTGCACTGTTTATTAAAAGTTCATCTTTGCCCCAGTGATTTGAGATGTCACTTTTATCATATACTAAATTTCTCTATGTACTCAACCTCTGTTTCTGAACTTCTTATTCTGTTTCACTGGCTTATCTGTGTATTCATGGGGGTGGTACCACACTTTTATTTATAAAGGCTTTATAGTATGTTTTAGCATCCTATATGTGATTTCCTTTTCAGTGTTTTCCAAGCTATTGTTGCATGTTTATTTTTCCATACAGACAGTATCAACTTGTCTAAGTCCATCAAAAAAACTTTTTAGTATTTTATTGGGATTGTGTTAAATTTAAAAACTGAGAACTGCCATCTTTATGATGTTCTGTTCAAGAACAGAGGATATGTTTCCATTTGTTCAAGTCTACTTTGTGTCCTTCAGGAGTGTTTTAAAAGTTTTCCTCACGTGGGTTTTGCACGTTTCTTGTTAAGTTTATTCCTAAGTATTTAAACTTTATTATTGCAGTTTTTAAAAGATTGTATTTATTTATTTATTTTTAGAGAGGGGAGAAAGGGAGGGAGAGAAACATCGATGTTCGAGAGATGCATTGATTTGATCGGTTGCCTCTCTCACACCCTCAGCTGGGGATCCAGCCTGCAACCCAGTGATGTGCCCTGACTGGGAATCAAACTGGCAACCTTTTGGCTTGCAGGACAGCACTCAGTCCACTGAGCCACACCAGCCAGGGCTATTACTGCAATTTGAACACGGTCTTTCTCTATCATTATCTTCTGTAACTGATTATTACTTGTATACATGAAGACTATTGATTTCTATATCTTAATTTCATATTTTGCTGCCTTACTGAGTAAAATGTGTTGGAACAACTGGATAGCCATATGAAAAAAATTAACCCCAATCCCTATCTTACACCATGCACAAAATCATTGTACGATGGATTATAGAACTAAAGCTTCTAGAAGAATACAGGAATATCTTCACAATGTGGCAGAAGGCAGAGGTTTCTTAAGACATAGACGAGTAATATCTATCAAAGAAGAAAATCAATAAACTACACTATCAAAACTTAAAATTTCTGCTAATGAAATGACACCAGTGAGAAAAAATATGAGCCAGCCATAGACTGGGAGAAAACATTCGTGAAACATCATCTGAAAAAGGACTGGTATCCAGGATATATGAAGAAACTCAGGACAGATCAATGATTTAAATATCCAATAAAAAGGGGGCAAAAGATTTGAATGCACACAATAGAAGATAGGTGAATGGAAAGTAAATCATATTTTAAATAGGTGAAATTCATGGTATGTGAATTATATCTCAATATTTTAAAAAGTAGTTATGTGGGGGCCAAAGTAATTCCATGCAGGCAGTTTTCTTGCATTTAGGGATCCCAGGGGTACATTTTAGATTAGAGGTATGAATGGACTTCCTAGCCCCCAGGCCTCTATATATTTGATTTCTCTCAGCTGAGTTTTTGATAAGTTGAGCAACTGGGTTTGAAGGAATGCTATCTGACACTCGTTAGAGCACAGCTATTCTGTGTTTGCCAAAAGTACAGAGCCATGTGTTTTAAAAGTCAACCCGAATGAAAAATGAGCCAAACAAGAATCCATCCTAGAATAGAAAGCCACTGCCCTTCATAATGGAAGCAGGCCAAGGGAATACTCAGTGTCAGGGCCAATATAACTCTCGAGAAATGAGTTGTGATTTGCTTTAGCGTATGGATGAACCAGACCCCAAATTCTAAGCTAGAGAGCAACACTACTGTAATTCTAGGCTGGAAAAAATGTAGCGGGGTAACCAAATCTCAGTCTTGAAAAAGAACAGGAAAGATGAGCTTTGAACAATGTAAGTTCTGGATCAGCCAGCCACCAAAGAGAAACTAGTGACAAGTAATGCCTAGGTAACTGAAGAACTGACCTGCTGGATGGGCTTGTTAGTGCTGCACTTGAGAGATTTGGGGGCACATCTGCCAAAAATGGCTTTGATTTTCTAAGGGTTAGTTTGAAGCCCTTTACTATTGTCATTCCTAATTTGTGACAATACTTTGTGCATGTGGGAATAGATAAAGCACCTATATTCTTACTTCAAAATCATACTGCTTTATAAAGGTACACCTAAAATTGAGAAGGAGATAGAACACATGCCTGGTGAATGAATCAAAGTTTACAGTAGGTAAAATGAAATATTTCCAGTGATTGCGATATTCCTATTTAATTGGTGTTTAGAGGTGCACTGAATACACATTTAGGTAAAATGCTAAATGGTCAAGTGTTAGAATCAGTATTACCTGAAGCCAAGGCCAAATTAACACTACCATAAAAAATGTAAATAAATCCAAAATTTTGTTGAAAACTTATTAAAACTTTTGCTAAAAATAAGGTTTTCACATTTACTTTTTTTTAAACATTACACTGGAGAAACAGTTCTCGGCACTGTCAGTTTTGTGCACAGCTTGAAGAAAATGTTTTCTGAATATTCTTAAAACAGACAATTTTGTAAATTTTTTATTGTTGTTCATTTACAGTTGTCCCCATTTTTACCCCATTGCTCTCCCCTGCCCTGCCCACCAGCCCCATATTCAGTCCCCCTCTACACATTGTCCTTCTCCATGGGAGCTGTTTGGGGTCACAGCAAAATTGAAAGATACAGAGATTTCCCATATACCTCATGCCCCCACACCTTCATAGCCTCTGCCATTACCAACATCCCGTACCACAGTGGTACATTAGTTACACTCAATGGGTCTGCGCTGGCACATCATTATCACCCAAGATACGCAGTTTACATTAGAGTTCACTATTGGTGTGGTGTACACACCACACCAATGTGGTGTGGTGTATGGGTTTGGACAAATCTATAATTATGTGTACCCACCATTGTAATATACACTGCCCTAAAATTCCTCTGTGCTCCTATTCACCCTCCCCCCTCCCTCACCCCTGGCAACCACTGAACTTACTGTTTTTATAGTTCGACCTTTTCCAGAATGTCATACAGTCTGTAGACTTTTAAGATTGGCTGGTTTTACTTAGTAATATGCATGTAAGTTTCCTCCATGTATTTTTATGGCTTTATAGCTCATTTCTTTTTTTAAAAAATTTAAAAAAGATTTTATTTTTATTTATCTATTTTTATACAAAGAGGAAGAGAGGGAGAGAAACATCCATGTGTGGTTGTCTTTCATGTGCTCCCTACTGGGGACCTGGCCCACAACACAGGCATGTGCTCTGACTGGGAATCAAACTGGTGACCCTTTGGTTTGCAGGTTGGTGCTCAACTCACTGAACCACACCAGCCAGGACTATAGCTCATTTCTTTATAGGGCTAAATAATATTCCGTTGCCCAGTTATACCACAGTTTATTTATCCATTCACCTGAAGAACAGACATCTTAGTTGCTTCCAAGTTTTTGCAAATATGAATAAAACTATAATATCCATATGCAGGTTTTTGTGTGGATGTAAGTGTTCAGACTTTTAGTGAGCCTGTCCCTCTGGACTGTGCACTTCACATGTGCTTCTCAGATTATTCTTTGCCCCCTCTCCCCCGCCACCCTTAGGTGGAACAGAATGGCAAGAGTGGGCTGGAATTGAGTAGTTCCCTTCTCCAGGTGAGTTAGTCTCTGATTAAACCCCAGCAGGTTAGGCTCTGGTTTATTCTTCTGAGTGCAGAGCTTGTTAAGGAGAACAGAATGCTCTGGCGCTTTTCAAAATGGTTCCTTTTCCCCTCCCCTTGCCAGAAGCAGGGGCAGGGGGGATTGTTCTCTGATAATCACTGAGAACCTGGCAGAGATCCAGGAGGTAAAACTCACAAAAGTGGTGGGGGACCCCTCACGGCTGGGTCCCCCTGGAATTTTTAAGGGTCAGTCTTGTCCACACTGAGCCTCCAGGAACTCATCAATTACTGTTCAGGTTTCCCTACCTCAGCACTGGTTCCCACGGAGGTTTCTGTTTGGGTAATGGGATTGTGGAGGTTTCTTCTTAGGGTAAGTTAAGATGCTCTGTATTCACCTGTTAGTCTCTCCTATTTTGTGAGCAACAATTTGCCCTGTGACCTCATTTCTCTTACAGATGTAAGAAGAGTTGTTGATTGTTCAGTTTGTTCAGATTTTTACTTTTCAGGATGGAGGAATAACTTCCAAGCTCCTTACATGCTGGACTGGAAACTAGACCTG
Source organism: Phyllostomus discolor (assembly GCF_004126475.2). NCBI lineage: Eukaryota > Metazoa > Chordata > Mammalia > Chiroptera > Phyllostomidae > Phyllostomus > Phyllostomus discolor. The sequence goes on from NC_050198.1 coordinate 74,960,528, forward strand.
TATTGTTAGTAATCTCTGAGATCCTTTAGGTCACAACTGTGTCTTAACCCTTGCCATAAACTCAGGAATTTACTTAACTTGGAACATAATAGGTGCTCACCTAACATTTGTTAAGTGAGAAAATAAATGAATGAAAGAATGAGTGTTGGCAAAACAATTTTCAGATTTTTCCAGCAAGACTTTATAGCCCCCACCTGAACTCCCCAATTCTGTGTCCAAATATATAGAATCAAATATAGGAAAATAGCCCTTTTTCCTCCTAGTAGCAACTTACAAGCTTCTTTCATGCTGTACTGGAAACTGCAAATCTTGCTTTCTGAGCATTTTCAGAGGCAGTTTAAAGATTGTTGCCCTCGTTTATGTTTTTATTTCTGGTATTTTGTATGCCCTTGGTATTCTTTCTTTCGACTAACTTTTATTTTAAATCACATTTGTTTTATTTTATTTGCTAATATAACATACAATAAAATTGGTCTTTTTTGTGTACACTTCTATGAGGAGATCATTAACCACTCAATGGAGTTATTTTTCTGAACACCTCCTCCTCCACCATCTCCCTGGTCCTTTCTGGTTCTTAGGGCTCCCCTATTTAGTCTTCTGGCCAGAACGCTTGGATTTAGTTACTCTGTTTTGCTATGTACTTCTTGTGACTGTGTCCATGTCTGGGGAGAGACAAAAAAAAAACAATGGTGGTTTGCTTGGAACAACCTTGTCCTAAAGAGGAAGGTACCCCTCCCTCAAAGTTTTAGGCCCCTTTAGGTGTCTGTTACTGCTGCTGTCAGTGCTGGTGCCCTTGCCACCACAGTGTTGCTTAGGGTTGCCAGTTTGATGGCACAATACTTTGAATTCTTGTCTTCTTTTCTGAGATGTCTACTAGCACTTACTTTACAGAGTCCTCAAAATGCTGATCCATGCATTCTATGCAGGCTGTACAGCTCTATTTAGAGAGAGAGATGGAGAGAGAGAGGGAGGAAGAGAGGAAGGTGTTTCTACATCTAAGCAGGAATGGAAACCAGCCCTTGGTATTTTATAAAATCATTTGACAAAAATTTGCCTTTTAACTGTAGATGTAGATATGTGAGACTAGAGTGAGGTAGTAGAGTCAAGATAGGAAAATCAGGGGATCCAAGATGGCAGTGGAGTTAGGTGAAAGTTACACTCACCTCCTCCCAGGACCTAACTAGAATTACAACTAAAATATTAAAAAATCAAACTGAATAACCAACTAAAGACTAGCTGAACAGATCTTTTTTTTTTTTCATAATTTCTTAACATCATCCACTACTCAGTGTTGTTGTGTGTTTTTTTAGATTTTAATTTTTTTTTTTAGAGAGGGAAGGGCAGAGGGGGGGGTGGAGAAACAGAGAGAAACATCAATGTGCGGTGTGCGGTTGCTGGGGGTCATGGCCTGCAACCCAGGCATGTGCCCTGACTGGGAATCGAACCTGTGATGACACTTTGGCTCGCAGCCCACACTCAATCCACTGAGCTACGCCAGCCAGGGCTGAACAGATCTTATAACCAAGGATTTACAGAAGAAGCCACATCAAGACTGGCAGGAAGGGAGGAAGCACAAAAAGGGCTGGCCCTGCACCACAAGTGGTGGTTGAGAATCTGGAGGGGAATCTCAGCTGCAGAGTTTCCCCGAGAGGAGTGAGGGGTCTCAATCCCATGCCAGATTCCCCAGCCCAGGGTTCCGAGCTGGGAAGAAGCACCCATGTAAGATCTGGCTGTGAAAATCAGTCAGGATTCTGTCAGGGTAAGATAAGAGGCTGCTAGAAATTCAGACTTCCTCTTAAAGAGGCAAGGCACAAAATCTCATTCACAGCCACTCACCCTGGGCTCCTGCAGAGGGTGGGCAGACTAGACAAGAGTCATGTAAGTTCAGTGGCTTGGGGAAATAGCTGAAGGGACAGCTGCTAGAGTTCCTGTGCTCAGTCCTTCTACCACACCACTCACAGACACCATCTTTCTTAGGTCAAGCACTCCCCTCCTTATGGCTTCAACCTGGGGGAATACAATAGCCCCACCCTCATGACTCCCTGTCCCCCACTCTGCTGAGCTTACGCCCTGTGGAGGAGTTAGCTGCCTGGGCCCAGGGTGTAGCAGTCTGAGTGGACTCAGAGGTGTCAGTGACTGGGTTCTGTAGCTCTGGGGCAAGAGCCATTCCTTCCCAATTCCTGAAAGCCTGACCAGTACCTCCCTCTCTTGGGAGGTCCACTAGCCCCACTCTCCCAACTTGTAGTAGCCCCTCCTGCTGCATTCCAGTTCCCAGCAGAACCAGGGACAGACTGAGTTGTGTGGCTCTAGGAAAGGGGCCATTTATCTCTCACTCACCCAAATGGAACCACCATTCCTGTGCAGAGCTCTCTATTCACACAGCCAAATCTTGGTCTGTTTGGGCCTACCTCAAGGAACAAACAAACAAAATCTCACATAAACAATCTAACTTTACAACTAAAAGAACTAGAAAAGAACAACAAACAAAACCCAAAGTGAGTGGAAGAAAGGAAATAAAGATCAGAGCAGAAATAAATAGAGTCTAAAAAAATAATACAAAGGACCAGGGAAAACAAAAGCTGGTTCTTTGAAAAGTGAAAAAAGATGAATAAATCTTTAAGCAGACTCATCAAGAAAAAGAAAAAGGACCCAAATAAATAAAATTAGAAATGAAAGAGGAACAGTAACAACTGAAACCACAGAAATACAAAGGATTATAAGAAAAATTGGACAGATATATGCAAAAAATAAAACTAGATCACCTTAAACCAAATACAAGAATAAATTCAAAGTGGATTAAAGGCTTAAATGTAAGACTCAAAACCATAATACTTCTAGGAAAAAGCATAGGCAATGAAATCATACATATCTCTTAGCAATGTTTTTTCTAATACCTCTCCTTGGGCAAGGGAAACAAAAGAAAAAATAAATAAATGAGACTACATCAAACTAAAAAAATTTTGTACAGTAAAGGAAACCATCAACAAAATAAAAAGACAGCCCACTAAAAGGAAGAAGTTATTTGCCACTGATACATCTGAAAAGGGGTTAATACCCAAAATTTATAAATAACTCATGGAACTCAAAGCCCCCCAAAACAAATAGTCCAATTAAAAAATGGGCAAAAGACCTGAATATGCAGTTAAACAAAGAGGACACAAAGATGCCAATAGACATATGAAAAGTGCTCAATATTACTAATCAGAAAAATGCAAATAAAACCCACAGTGAGATACTACCTCACACCTGTCACAATGGCCATAATAAACAAATCAACAAACCACAAGTGTTGGAGAGGTTGCGGAGAAAAGGGAACTCTAGTGCACTGTTGGTGGGACTGCAGACTGGTGCAGCCGCTGTGGAAAACAGTATGGAGGTTCATCAAAAAATACAAAATGGTACTGCCTTTAAGGCCCAGCAATTCCACTTTTGGGTATATATCCAAGTAAATCCAAAACACTAATTCAAAAGAATATATGCACCCGTATGTTCATTGCAGCATCATGTAGAACAGCCAAGATATGGAAGCAGCCCAAGTGCCCATCAATAGACAAGTGAATACAAAGTGGAAGTAAATACAAATATATGCAATAGAATATTACCCATAAAAAAGAATGAAATCTTACCATTTGTGACAGCATGGATGGACCTAGAAGGTATTATGCTAAGTGAAATAAGTTAGTCATAGAAAGACAAATACCATATGGTTTCAGTTATATGTGGAATCTAAAGAACAACATAAATGAACAAACAAAATTGAAATGGACGTAGATACAGTGAACAGACAACAGTCAACAGATAGTTGCCAGAGAGGAGGAGGGACTGGGGAAGCTGGCTGAGTAAGTTGAAGGCATTGAGAAGTAGATAATTGTTGTTACAAAATGGCCATGTTATAAAGTATAAAGTACAGCACAGGGAATATAGACAATACTATTATAATAACTATCTATGATGCCAGGTGGGTACTGGAGATATTGGTGGGGGAGACACTTTGTAAAGTATATGATTGTCTAATCACTATGCTGTACACCTGAAACCAATACAAAATAATATTGAATGTAAGCTGTTATTGAAAAAAAATTTTATTGAAAAAAGATAGGAAAGCTCTCCCTAAAAGTGGCCTGAGGTGACCTCTGAAAATAGTTTTCTAATTTTCTTGACTTCCAAACCTCACAAAATCATGCAAATCAAGAGGTTCAAATCTTCATGTTCACTTTATAAACACTCATGAAACTGTCCAGACCATCAGGTGTATGTATATCTGAAAAGCCACCAAGGATCTGAAGAATGTCATTTTATAGAAACAATGTGTGTCATTCTGTCATTACAGTGGTGGAGCTGGTAGGTTTGCCTAGGCTAAACCATGGGGATGCAGGGTCGGTGGCCCAAAAAAGTGCTGAACTTTTGTTGCACGTGCTTAAAAATGCGGACAGTTATGCTGGACTTAAGGGTTTAGATGTAAATTCTCTGGTCATCGAGCACATCTAGGTGAACAAAGCTCCCAAGATGCACTGCAGAACTTACAGAGGTCAGGGGTGGATCTATCCATTCATGAGCTCTCCCTGCCACACTGAGATGATCCTCACTGAAAAAGAGCGGATTGTTCCTAAACCAGAAGAGGAAGGAAGTTGTACAGGAAAAAAAAAAAGATATTCCAGAATGAACAAAGAAACAAACAAACAAATTTATGGCTCAGGAGTAAATTCAACATGAAATGCTAAGAAAGAAAAAAAGTAAGATAGGAAAATCATCTATGCATTTCCATCTATATCTCAGTATTCACTGCATGCATACATCCAGTCAACCCTCAGAAGCAGATTTGCCTACCTGACCTACAGCTGCCCATAGACACATGAAGGAGCCCAGCTGAGCCCAGACTAAATTGCCAACTCCAAGAATCGTGAGTCAAAAAATAGTTGTTAAAAAGAAAATGGTTGTTATAGTAAGCCACTAAGTTTTGGGGTAGTTTGTTTTTTTTGTTTTATTGGGTTTTCTAAACATAGCAATAGCTAACTGATACTTTAAGCAAGTAAAACAAAAGCATCAATCCATTGTGCTAATTAAAAAAAAAAGATTTGTGAGTATTTCTCTGGGTCCTTGTGTACAATGAAGAAAACAAAAAAAGTAGCACATCTAATAGTATCATCAATCATTTTGTGCACAGTAGAATATAATTTATATAAAACATTTTGTAGTAACTTAATTTCCAGTAGAAACTTTGTACTTGGGGTTCATAGCTTGGGAAAATCTCAAAAAATCTTTCAATTTCAAGTACTAAAAAATGCTCTACAGTCTATAAGCATTATTGCCACAAGTTTTGTTTAGATTTTTGAAGTGTGCTTACTGATAATCAGACAAGCTTTGGCCACCTCACTTGTCTCTAATACTTTCTTCTCTTTATTGTCATTACATTCTTTATTGCTGTTTGGATAGAATGTGATTTATCATGGGTGAAGTATATGATTTTGATGTTTTTCTTCCTTACGAAATTTTGAGGTTGGAAAAGTTCACTTTTAACTTTTGTGTTATCCTCATAAGCTATGAGGATTTTCTTTCCTTTTTTCTTAAAGATTTTATTTATTTATTTTTAGAAAGGGAAGGGAGGGAGAAAGAGAGAGAGAGAGAGAGAGAGAGAGAGAGAGAAACATCAATGTGCAGTTGCTGGGGGGTCATAGCCTGCAACCCAGGCATGTACCCTGACTGGGAATCGAACCTGCGACACTTTGGTTCACAGCCCGCACTCAATCCACTGAGCTACGCCAGCCAGGGCTGGCTATGAGGATTTTCAAATGAGACTTTCTTAAAACACTAATGGCCTTATTTATCATTAAATAAAAATTAAATACAGTTCTTAAAGGTTATTTTGTTTATTGTTGTGAATGCTAATACAAAAATTCTACAAAGATTATAATTATATCCAATTTTTATTTTTGTCTTATATTTAAAAGTTATTGCCTCAAGAGGATATGATGCTCTTAAACGTACTTGTTCATTACATGTTTTCTTAATATTTGTATTGACTTACTTATTTACCTATTTAACTATAAGTTCCTAATAATTGTATTTGTGTATAAAATTAAAAGCTTTCATACTCATCATCATAGCATTTTACTATTGCCATAATAAATGTGCATTTATACTTCAAATGACAAAGAATTCAACATATAAAGCACATAGGGAGATTTTCACCTGTATTTGAAAACACGTGTTCAGATATTAAAAATAAATATGTCATATTCTTTGTTCATATTACTAACATTTTTATACTGATTATATATAATGGTAGCATACATCCTGCACATGTACTGGGGTGGCAGAAGTGATGCTGAGGTAGACATTTGGATAGGGTAAGGCCATAGCTGAGAGAAGATTTTGGCCGAATACTTCAGTGTACCCCTACAGTTGACAGTCATTTATTTCCCTGCTCCAGAACTTTCTGGATGATATGACTTGGAAAAGTGTTGATGATTTTAATCCATAGTAACACAAAGAGGCACATGATAAAAATTTGCTTCATTCTGCTCCATTTCCACATAGCATCAAGTGTTTTCTTTTATTTTAATTATATTTTGTTGATTATGCTATTACAGTGGTCCTGATTTCCCCCTTTGTTCCCTTCCACCCAGCACCCCCCACTACCTCAGGCAACACCTCCACCATTGTTCATGTCTGTGGGTCACGAGTATAAGTTCTTTGGCTACTCCATTTCCTACACTGTACTTTACATCCCCATGGCTATTCTGTAACTACCTATTTGTACTTCTTTCTTAAAAAATATTTTATTTATCTAGTTTTAGAGAGGGGAAGGGACGGAGAAAGAGGGAGAGGAACATCAATGGGTGTGGTTGCCTCTAATGTGACCCCTACTGGGGACCTGGCTGGCAACCCAGGCGTGTGCCCTGACTGGGAATCAAACTGGCAACCCTTTGGTTCACAGGCTGGCATTCAATCCACTGAGCCACACCAACCAGGGAGTTTTTGTACTTCTTAATCCTCTCACCTCTTCACTCTTTCCCCTGTACCACCAATATCCCCCACCTATCTGGCAACCATCAAAATGCTCTCTGTACCCATGATTCTGTCTCTGTTCTTCTTGTTTGCTTAGTTTGCTTTTTAGATTCAATTGTTGATAGGTATATATTTATTGCCATTTCATTGTTCATAGTTTTGATCTTCTTTTTCTTAAATAAATCCCTTTAATATTTCATAATAAGAGCTTGGTGATGATGAACTCCTTTAGATTTTTCTTGTCTGGGAAGCACTTTATCTGCACTTCAATTTTAAACAAGAGCTTTGCTGGGTAGAGCAATCTTGGCTGTAGGTCCCTACTTTTCATGACTTTGAATATGTCTTGATACATGAAATTTAGTATTCTTATGTTTAGTATTAGGTGGCTGTAGAGGTCGGTGCCTTATAGAAATAAATATATTTTCACATTTATTATTGCTGGTGGTTCCATAAGGGCACAGATCGTTGCTGTCCTCTCCACCAGTGTATGTCCAGTGTCTTGCACTGCCTTCGGCACATGGTAGATATTTTTAATAGGTACAATGGATTTTGTAATGGTTAGACACTTTTTAAAACAAGTATTTTACTGGGAGAGGGAGTTGACCAATTTAATATTTTTTTCTAAACCTGTCAGATGGTATTCTTTTTCAAATATAGGCACCTTGTCTGGGAGACTTACATCTTTATAAATTCCTTTTTTCTTTTGTTTGCTTTGGTTTCTAGTTTCCAAATACATGTTAGTATAACCCTATACTGAGAAAAATAATTTGACCTGACAAGACTTCTTGTACATAAAAAAGTTAAGTTTGCAGTATGCAGATGAAGGTAGTATGTCACACTGTATTTGTTTAGTGCTCTCAGCTTCTCAGAGTTGGTACATTCTTTTTGTCCTTTAGGAGGTTTTTTGTTTTCTGAGCTTCCCAAACTTGTATTTTACTTTATTTTATTTATTTACTTTTAATATATTTTATTGATTATGCTATTACAGTTGTGCTAGCTTCCCCCCTTGCCTCCCTCCTCCTGGTATTCTCCATTGCCTCCAGCAACCCCCACACTGTTGTTCATGTCCATGGGTCATGCTTATAAATACTTTGGCTACTCCATTTCTTATACTGTACTTTACATCCCCATGGCTATTCAGTACCTACCAATTTGTTGTTCTTAATTCCTGAATCTTTCCCCTCATTTTCTCCTTCCCCTCCCAGTTGGTAAACCTCCAAATGATCTCCATATCTATGATTCTGTTTCTGTTCTGCTCGTTTGCTTAATTTGTTTTATAGATTGAGTTGTTGACAGTTGTGAATTCATTGCCATTTTAATGTTCATAGTTTTGATCTTCTTTTTCTTAAATAAGTTCCTTTAACATTTCATCTAATAATGGTTCTGTGATGATGAACTCCTTTAGCTTTACCTTGTCTGGAAAGCACTTTATCTGCCCTTTGATTCTAAATGATAGCGCTGCTGGATAATCTGGTTGTAGGCCCTTGCTTTTCATAACTTTGAGTACTTCTTGCCGGTCCCTTCTAGTCTGCAAAGTTTCTTTTGAGAAATCAGCTGACAGTCTTATGGGAATTCCCCTGTAGGTAACCACCTGCTTTTCTCTTGCTGCTTTTATGATTCTCTCTTTAGCTTCAACCTTTGGCATTTTAATTATGATGTGTCCAAATGTTGGACCTCTTGAAGTTGTTACAGAGGCTGCTTATACTATCCTCATTTTTCGGAGTCTTTTTTCTTCCTGTTGTTCTCATAGGTTGTTTTTTGGTTCCTTATGTTCAAAATCATTGATTTGATTCTCAGCTTCATCCACTCTACTGTTGTTTCCATGTAAATTGTTCTTTATTTCAATTAGTGTATCTTTCATTTCTGAAGGGGTTTTATTGTGCTGCTGAGGTCCTCACTAAGTTCCTTGAGCATCCTTGTAACCAGTGTTTTGAACTCTGCATCTGATAGATTTCTTATCACCATTTCATTTAGCTCTTTTTCTGGAGTTTTGAACTGTTCTTTCATTTGGGCCATGTTTCTTTGTCTTCTCATTTTGGCAGCCTCCCTGTGTTTGTTTGTAGGTATTAGGTGGAGCTGCTATGACTCCCTGTCTCGGTAGCGTGGCCTAATGTAGTAGGTGTCCTGAAGGGTCCAGTGGTACAGCCTCCCCTATCACCCAAGCTGGGTACTCGAGGTGCACCCTTCATGTGGGTTGAGTACACTGTCTTGTAGTTGAGCCTTGGTTGCTGTTGGCAGGTCAATGGGAGGGATTTACCCAGGCCAGTCAGCTGTAAGGATTGGCTGTGACCACTGACCACCAAACTCCACCCTCTGTGGAGGATCAGCTGTGCAGGGGCAGGGTGGTTTGTAGCTGTCCACTGGGTGTGCTATCCCTAGGATATCCCAGGTGATGCAGGCCAAGGTCAGCCCCACCTGTGTTTTGCCTGGGGTACCCTGCAGAGCTATAAAGCAATCTGAGATGGCTGCTATTTGTGCTGGGCTTGGTGATTCCCAGGCAAAGCCAAGCTGTGAATCTAAGCTGGCTGTTGCTAGTGCCAGGCCTGGGGGCTCACTGAGGCCAGCTGTTGCTTGTTTCAGAGGATTTAGGAAGTTGTGCAGCATGAACCAAGATCAGACATTCATATGGAAAAGCAGCTTGATTGGCCTGTGCTTTGGGTGGGGCAGAGTCTCTGGGGATCTCCCAGGTGGGTCAAACAGTATTAGCCAGGTTGATGGAGTTTCAGATATGGCATGAGCTTGCTGGCGCAGTCTGGAGGATGTGGTTTCTTTAATTCCATAGCTGTCATATGTCCATTCAACTTGATTTCATAGTTGTCAGACTTCCATTCAACTCAATATCTGACAGTTTTGAGTGGTGGTTGTTCTATATTTTATTTTTATTTTTAAAGGTTTTATTTATTTATTTTTAGAGAGAGGGGAAGAGAGGGAGAGAAACATCAGTGTGTGGTTGCCTCTCACAAGGCCCCCACTGGGGACCTGGCCCACAATCCAGGCATGTGCCTTGACTGGGAATTGAACAGGGGACCCTTTGGTTTGCAGCTGTGCTCAATCCACTGAGCTATACCAGCCAGGGCTGGTTGTTCAGTATTTTAGTTGTAATTTTGATGTGGTTGTGCAAAGAGGAGAGCCATGTCTGCCTAATCCACTATCTTGACTAGAAGTTTGGCAAGTGTTTTCACTAACACTCCACACCTACCCCAAGAGACAGAAATTTCTTCCATTTGTTAGCTAGTGCCTTTTAATGTTAATAGAGTGGACAAGTAAGTGGAGCATGCACCTGTGATGGGGAAAGAGAAATACTAGTGAAAAAGATAAAAGGACTTGACTAGGATAGGATATAGGAAGAACCAGAAAGGAAGGGCTGTGGTTTTCTTTAGAGAAGGCTGCAGAAGTAAAGCATTATTTGAGTTACTGAATGATTGTTGGAGGATACTCATTGTCTGTAATTTCCCCTAGGTATGGGTGTGAACATTATAAGTTTTAGTAAAAACACTCTTTGATGCAAAAAACCACATTAAGTTTGGAGAAAGTTACTGAGGCAGTATCTCAGGGTGAGGAAGAAGGACCCAGTGGAATGATGAATTCTCTGAAACTAGCGAACATACTGACTACTGGGTAGGCTTTCCAGTGTAATGTCTTTACAGTTTTGTAAGAAGTGAGAATCACTTTTCTATAACCCAGGGTGTTTTGAACAAGAGATGGTTTTCCTCAAGTTCCTGGTTGTTGCAGATGAAAAGGAAAGCCTGTTAATGGCATTGTGGCATACTGGATTAGATCCTGGAACAAAAAAGGGACATTATTAGTAAAACTGGTAAAATAAAATTCTGGGGTTTAGTTAATAGTAATGTATCAATCTTGGTTTCTTGGTTTTGACAAATGTACCATGGTCATATAAGGTGTTAGCCCACACCTTGGGGCAAACTGGATAGAGATATATGGGACTGTCTATACTATCTTTGCAAATATTTTGTAAATCTAAAATTACTCAAAAGATTAAAGAACTAAAGCTGAGTTGGGGTGGGGAAGGTGGCTTTAATTTGAAAGTAGGTTGCTAGGTTTTTGTAGAGAGGTGTTACTCTTGGGTCAAGGCAACCCAACAGAGAAGGTCAGATTAGAAGGACGTAAGGACTAGAGTGTAAGGTAGTAGAACACAGCTTAGGAAAATAAATAAATACATAGACCCACATCAGGGTACTTAGTACAAATGTAGAGGAAAATGTCTCAATAGTAATTAATATGTATATTTAAGTGAAATAGTAATGGTTGGTTTAATATAAAGTTATTCTGTAACATAGGTTATTATGTAGTCATCAGCCAATGTCCAACTCATATAGAATTGACATATGCCACTTTTGCTTAGAGTTACAAGAAACCAGATATATTTTTTTCTACTGTCCCTTCTTGATGTGAACTGTAATTAAATCTTAGATTTTGAGTGAGATACCTCAATTTTTTTTCTTAGCATGTTGATTCATACTGTCAAATTTTATATTTAAAATATTAAACAACTTCAAAAATGATTATAAACCACATCCACCTTCTTTTTTTAAACCTCATAATATAAGGCAGATGCTTTGGTAATGAGTCTGGGCCTTCGTCATGTCCCTTGAATCTATAAATGATGGCTGGGCCTTAGATCACAACAGCTTGCATTTCTTGCATGGTTACTACATGTCTAACAAGTCACAAGATATCCCACCACCTGGAGTGTAGTCCAGTGCTGGGTATGTAAATTGTGCCACCCAAGCAGTTTGATTGCCTCGCTCCCCTTTGGTAGACTTGGATAATGGAAGGTAGATTGGGTAAGATTCTGGTTTTAAGCAGTGAATAGTATCTCAAGCCAGCTTAAGCAAAAATATGTAAATGGTCATTTACAAAGACGAAATGGTGGAGGTCTCATGGTATCTACAGGCAAGAATGTGGGTAGACCTCAGGAAAAAAATAAAACCAGGAACCAGAAAGCAAGCACAGGAACCCAGGAAACATACTCTCTTTTGGCATCTTACTGATGCATCCCTCTCTTTGCAGAATGACTTTCTTGGCTTCTCTATCTACGCAGTGACTGACTGGCTGACTCTAGGCTGATTGGCTAACTTCCTGGCAGGCACTACCCTAATCTAATCAACTGCTACCAAGAGGGCAGAGTCACATGGTATAAACGTGGCTTTCTATCCATAGAGGTAGAAGAGTAGTACTGAGAGAAGCAGGAAGAGCTGTGAGCTGTGCAGACACCACAAACATTATTTACTATAGGAAATGGTGGTGACCATAATGGAAAGAAGAGATATATTTGATTGTTGTGTGAAACATGTACAAGTACATAAACCATGTAATATTGAACTTTCTCTTAGAACTGATCATCAGGTGTTGCTTCAATTCCTTAGAAAACATTGAATATGTGTGCTGTGTATATGTTTATTTAAGTACTGTGGAGACAAAAGTATTAGATATGGTCTCTGAGCCCATTTGAGTTAGGGAGATGTGTTTATGAGAAAATAAACCAACAATCAAGGGAGTGTTATATTAAGTACCAAGTAAAGAGATTGAATTCTACTGAAGGTCATGTCTATAATTAAAACTTTTTGCATGTATTTTCATTGAAAGTTCAATTTACTAATGCTGCAGTTGTATGCTGGTGTTCATTTTACCTTGTACAGTGTGATGACTGTAGGGGCTATGGAAGAACATTTGGTTAAAAATCTAAATGCTGCATCCTTCAAGGAAGTGCTTGAAGAAGTATGTATGCCAGTCATCTACCGTATTTTTGGATCATAACATGCACCTAGGTTTTAGAGGAAAATAGGAAAAAAAATGAAGCAAAAATGTGGTAAAATATTTAATAACACAAATAACATAATATTTTACCAATATAAATGTAAACAGAACTCAACAGCAGCATTAACAACCATTATTTCTTCCAAATATGGGGGGAGTGCATCTTATAGTCCAAAAAATACGATAATTAAGGCCAGTGCCTCCAGAGCTTGCCCCACACATAGGTGACCTGAAATACATAATCTCATTTCCCCTGGTAATTTTTGTGAACATAAGCCCTACAAATTCCTTTTGTAAAAGCCTATGCTTTCTGGAGTACCCTATTGGAGTACAGTTGCTTTTTGGAATACTGTATGATCATGCATTGATACATTAGCATAGGCTGGTTTGTCTTATCCTAGAGACTGGTAAACTTTGATAAGGAATCAGAAAAGATCTGAAATACAGAGTATGGGCAATAGCCCCTTTAGGGGACTGTGGAAGTGAATGACAAGGAGTAGAATGAGATGGTGAGAGGCCACTGGGAATTGCCTCACTTAGTTTAAACTGTTGTCAAGAGTTCTGAAGGCTCCCCTAGCAACTTCACTTTCCAGAAAGCTTTTGTAAAAATCTTAATGGCAAAGATTAGATCCTTTGTTTTGTCTTTAACCTCCTATAAAGGCTATTCTCATCCTGACCACACTAATTCTTGTATAATCCTGTTGACTGAAGGATCTGGATTAAAGAATATACTGAAAAAAAAGAGGAACCTCAAGACACTCTAGCTCCAGCAGAAGAGCCAGTCTTCTGTACAGCCTGTTCCTCCCACCCCAAAATAGCTCTTTGCACGGCCTGATGCCAGGAAATTTCCTATTAGAGTCCTTGCTTATAGGGCTTTTGGGTATTATTAACCAGGCTTGGCATGTAGATGTCATTCAATAGTGTTTATTGTAAGATATGGTGATGACATTAGGATTAGCATGAACGCCTCTCAGTTTAATGAGATCAGTTTACGCACATAAAAGATGTTGGGTGGGGGAAAGCTGGTAAAATAGAAATCATGGTTCTATTTATTCTGGGACAGTGTAAACATAGCACATTTTAAAGGACCAAAATAGAAAGTCAAAAACAGACTATGAGCACCATGTCATAGAGAGGCTTACCACTATCACATCACATTGCTTCTCCTCTCTTCCATGACATCTTAGCTACCTGCTGATTGATGTCTGCTGATAAGAACAGTGGTGGGTGCTGAACAGCTCTGACAAAGTGAAATATACAAAGCTACTGCTCATACTTCCTCAGCTGCTCCAAACAGATCTCAGAGGGTAGAAATAACTCAGTGGCTTGATTTCCTAAGTTGACTTTGTTCAAAGCAATTTATCCAGATAAACCTTCCTTTTTTCTTCTATTGTTCTGGAAAAATACCACCAGAAGAATTTATGCAAAGTAAATATACAAGGTTTTAGGGAAGTTTCACTTCTAAGAAATATACTTAAGAGAAACAAAATGATTTACGGAGTTTTCGTTGCTCAATTGAACACAAATCAGCTACATCTTCATCTTCTGGTGATAGACCCATTTTTAAAAGGTTTTATTTATTTATTTTCAGAGGGGGAGGGAGGGAGAAAGAGAGGGAGAGAAACATCGATGTGTGCGAGATATATCAATCAGTGGCCTTTCGCACACCCTCAACCATGGGCCTGGCTGGCAACCCAAGCACGTGCCCTGACTGGGAATCAAACCGGTCACCTTTTGGTTTGCAGGTCAGCACTCAATCCACTGAGTCACACCAGCCAGGGCTAGACTAATTTTCTTTTGTTTCTATAAAATTAGATAGTGGTTGAAGATGTGGAAAGTATGCTGGTAAGTCAAGAGGAAAAAATTTTAAGTGAAATATTGAGACTTTAAAATTGCACTGAGAATTTAGAGAAAATTTGACACAATCCAGGCCAGTCTGTGTCATTTATAATACAATCGACTCTAAGAACTCTACAAGTATATGTAAAACAGATAAAAATGAGTAGCCCCTGGAGAAAAGGAATTTGAATACATAAGTACTTTCCATGTCGGCCAAGTTTTTAGTAAAACTTTGAGGCTTTTTAAAGCTCACATTTGCTACTATGATTTTTATTTTTTAGAAATGTAGTTCATGCAAATAAAGGTCCCTTTGGACCCAAATCAACATTATTTTATCAGAGAAACTGTCTTCAGTTTCAAAACTATACCATACCATGCCTATCAGTATAAGAACACAGTTCAACTATTTAAAAAATATTTTTCCAATCAAAGCAGCACCATATCTGACTTAATTCCATTATTACAATTTCAATACTGTGCTATTACATTATCAATACCCTGCTGCTTTCATGGTATGTCTTGTTTTATATAAGCAATGAATTCAGGAAAATGCACATGGAAATAGGATCTTACCTTCCACTGCTTTTGTCTGATATGGTTCTGCTGCTTTAAGGACACTACTCATTTTCTTTTCCCTTTTGCCCCCTCCTTTGCCCTGATCCTTACCCCTGTCCAGTTTAATAAAGTACACTAGACCAATGGGATAGGGAAGGAAGGAGTGATATATTGGTTGGAGTAAACTTTTTTCTAAAAAACTACTGAATGCAAACCACCCAGGGTAGTATAAGAACACATTTAACAATTAAAACATTGACATAATTTGAATTAACTTTTTCATTCAACAAACATTCCCTGAACATCTGTGTCCTTGTGTTTTTAGTCATCGGAAATACAAATATGAATAATATATGCCCTGAGTCAAAGAGTTCACTCTTTTTTTTTAGTCATCACCTGATGATATGTTTATTGATTTTACAGAAAGGAAGGGAGAGAGAGAGACAGAGTCAGAGAAACATTGATGTGAGAGAGAAACATTAATCGGTTGCCTCCTTTATGTGCCCAGACTTGGAATTGGTGTATGGGATGATGCTCCAACCAACTGAGCCACCCGACCAGGTGAAGAGTTCACTTTTTAAAGTAAAAGAGCATTATGGAGTGGCAGGAATGACAGAATTTTTTGTATGCCTGTGTTTTAAAGGATCGAATAGGAATTTGCCAGGTGAACAAGGAAGAGAAGCGCTTTTAGGCAGAGAGAATAGCATGTGCGTGGCAAGAAGATGTGAAATGACAAGAGGTTTGGGGAATTCTTATGCAAATGGTGAGGGGAGAAGAGAATGAAAAGTGGTCAGAGATGATGGTGAACAAGAGCTAAATCACAAAAGGGCCTTGTATACCATTGGTCATTAGAGAGGTGCTCTCTCTTGTTGGGCACAGGTGGTGCGTATAGCCTGGGTGAAAGATCCCTGAACTGTGGAATTCCTTTGATTCTCATTTCATGCTTACCAAGTTGTTTCCTGCCATGGTCTTAGAGATACCACGATATCAGAAAAGCAGTGCTCAGAGCAGTGAGTGGAAATAAGACAGTAACTGGAAAAATAGAACTCCATTTAACATTAATAAATTAGACAGAATAGAGAGTTGAAAAACAGATCAAAATCTCTTTGGAAATTAATTATGTAAGTGGAATTTCAAACCAAATACTAGAAAGGATGAACTTTCAGGAAATGATGTTGGAATAGTTAGTTAGCCTTTGGTGAAAAAAATAAAGTTTGATCCTACCTCATTCCTTTTACCAAATTTTCTGCATCTCCTCTGCAAGGAAGAAAAAAGCAGTGTTGTTGTTTTTTCTAAATTTAGGAAAATAATAATTTCTTCTAGTTATGTCCTTTACCAGGTACCCTACTGCAAAAGAGAGCTTCCTGACAGTTTGTTTAGTGTGTGGTAGTTCTGTAGATACTAAGCAAGTCTTGGTACAGTGAATGAACCAAGTTTCCAGACCTCCAAAAGTGAGGCTCAGACTCTGGGCTATTGTGATCCCAACCAGGCTAATAGCCCCATAAGAAAGGAACAAAACTCATTTATCCATTAGTTTAGGAAATATTTATTGTGTACTTAGTATGAGCTAGGTACTGTTACAAGTACTAAGGAATACTGCAATGAACAAAACAGCACAGAGAAAAATCTCTGCCCTGATGGAGATTACAATTTAGTCTGGGCATTTCTATGTATTCACTTACCTATTTTAGCATTCATTCAATAAATGTATATTGAGCAGATAATATGTGCCAGGCACTATATTGGGTCAGTAGTTAAGTCTTGCATAATCAGAGTCAACAGCTCTAGTGATTTTTAATGGAGATAAAATGCATCACTTTAACCATTTTAAATCATGCATTTCAGTAGTTTTTATCAGTAGTATATCCACAAGGTTGTGCAACCATCACTGTGATATAATTCCAGAATATTTTCATTACCCCAGGAAGAAATTTTGTACCCATTAACCAGTCATTTTTCATTCCTCCTCCCCTAAGCCATTGGCAAACAAATCTAGTTTCCATCTCTATATATTTGCCTATTTTGGACATTTAATATAAATGGAATCGTATATGACCTTTTGTGTCTAGCTTCCTTTATTTAGCATAATGTTTTTATCTCAGGATCATCCATGTTGTGACATGTATCAATACTTCATACCTTTATATGGTTGAATAATATTTCATTATATGGGTATACCACATTGTGTTTATCCATTTATCAGTCCATTAACATTTGAGTTGTTTCTACTTTTTGGCTATTATGAATAACACTACTGTGAAGGTTTGTTACAAGTTTTCGTGTGAACATATGAGGGGGGACTAAAAAAAACTGTAATTATTGTCCGGAGGGTGGGCCGCTTGTAGCACAGCCTTCCCCTGCTGGGTGAGTGTTCTAGGCACCCAACTGTATCAGTGTACCAGCTGGTATTGTTGTGAGAGGCTGCATTCAGCTTCAGTGAATTCTTTTTGAAGACTCTTTCAACACATTTGCCCATTTCATGATGGGTGATTTATGAGCACACCTGCCCACACCATGCTGAGTGTTCAGCAGTTTTTGACCAAAAACAGCATGACTCCTGTGCCCCATTGTAGGGTAAGTGGAGGCAGTCTGGCTTCCTCACCCAGGTGGAAACCATGTTCCTATAGCCTTGGAGGGGCCTGATAACTAGTGTTTTCATAGCCTTGAGACTGGGTCCAATAAACTATTCCCATAACATGAAGTGGGCTTGCATGTGCAGAATTATGTTATGTTATATAATTTCTGGCATCTTGCTGGCTTTGTTCCCCTCTAGTACTTAAACAGGTAAGGACTCCCTGTTGGGGGCGATGATGATGAGAGACACAAAAGGGGACAGGTGCCACAATGGGTGCCATGCTGGGGAGCAGAGTCCACAACATGAAACATGCAGATAGACATGCAGCTTGCAGCATGCATGGCTCACCCACCTGTGAATAAAAGCATGTCAGACATCCCTACAGCCCCACACATTTTCTTCTGTCTCCTGGAGGCAAGAGTGGATCTGCTCGGCCTTGATCGGTTGCAACACACCCACCCTCCCTGTTCACCGGATCTCATTCCAAGTGACTTTGTTTTGTTTCTCTGGATGAAAAAAGTCCTTAAAGGGAAATGTTTTGCTGATGTGGAAGATGTGAAACCAAAAATGGCAGAAGCACTAAAAGACATCAACATCGACAAGTTCAAAAACTGTTCTGAGCAGTGGAAAAAACATCTTGATAGGTGTATTGCATTAAATGGAGAGTACTTTGAAGGTGACTGATGTTTAAACATGTAAGAATAAATACACATTTTTTGATAAATAAATTCTGGGGTTTTTTTGGTCCACCCCCCATATGTTTTCACTTTTCTGGGGTATATACCTAGGAGGGAAATTGCTGGGTCATGTGGCATCTCTATTTTACTCTTTCAGAACCACCAACCTGGTTTCCACAGCAGCTGCACCACTTTGTATTACCATTAACAATCTATGAAGGTTCCTATTTCTCTATATCCTCAGTCATACTTTGCTATTTTTCATTTTTTTAAAATTTTATTTTAATCATTGTTCAAGTACAGTTTTCTCCCTTTTACTCCCAATCCAGCCCACCCACCAAACCCTCCCCACTTCCCTCCCATTACCACCCTCCCCCTAGTTTTTGCCCATGTGTCCTTTAAATTTGTTCCCATAAACCCTTCCCATTGTCCCCTGAAATTCCCTCTTCTCTCCCCTGTGGGCACTGTCAGCATGGCCTCTATTTCAGTGTCTTTGGTTATGTTTTGCTTGTTTCTTTGTTTTGTTGTTTAGGTTCCTGTTAAAGGTGAGATCATATGGTATTTGTCTTTCACTAACTGGCTTGTTTTGCTTAGCATAATGCTTTCCAGCTCCATCCAAGCTGTTGCGAAGGGTAGGAGCTCCTTGTTTCTTTCTGCTGCATAGAATTCCATTGTGTAAATGTACCATAGTTTTTTGATCCATTCATTCACTGATGGGCATCTTGGTTGCTTCCAGCACCTAGCTATTGTAAATTGTGCTGCTATGAGCACTGGGGTGCATGGGTTCTTTTGTATTGGTGTTTTAGTGTTCTTAGGATAGAGTCCCAGCAGTGGAATCGCTGGGTCAAAAGGCAGATCCATTATTAGTTTTCTGAGGAAGTTCCATACTGCTTTCCATAGTGGTTGTACCAGTCTGCAGTCCCACCAACAGTGCACTAGGGACCCCTTTACTCCACAACCTCTCCAACGCTTGTTGTTTGTTGCTTTGTTTATGATGGCCATTCTGACTGGTGTGAAGTGGTATCTCATTGTGGTTTTAATTTGTATCTCTCTGATAGCTAGCGATATTGAACATCGTTTCATGTGTCTTTGGATTTTCTGTATGTC
The DNA here is from genome assembly GCF_004126475.2 of Phyllostomus discolor. Classification (NCBI taxonomy): domain Eukaryota; kingdom Metazoa; phylum Chordata; class Mammalia; order Chiroptera; family Phyllostomidae; genus Phyllostomus; species Phyllostomus discolor. Next base: position 74,980,067 of record NC_050198.1, read on the forward strand.
CTCCTTGGAGAAGTGCCTGTTCAAGTCCTTTGCCCACTTTTTAATTGGATTCCTTGTCTTCTTAGAGTGCAGTCTTGTAAGTTCTTTATATATTTTGGAGATTAAACCCTTGTCTGAGGTATCATTGGCAAATATGTTTTCCCATACAGTTGGTTCTCTTTTTATTTTGATACTATTTTCTTTAGCTGTGCACAAGCTTTTTATTTTGATGAGGTCCCATTTGTTTATTCTTTCCTTTATGTCCCTTGGTCTAGGGGACATGTCAGTAAAAAAGTTTCTTTGTGAAATATCTGAGATTTTCCTACCTACATTCTCCTCTAGGACTTTAATGGTGTCACTTTTTATATTTAAGTCTTTTATCCACCTTGAATTCATTTTTGTATAAGGCGTAGGTTGGTGCTCTAGTTTCATTTTTTTGCACGTGGCTGACCAGTTTTCCCAACACCATTTGTTGAAGAGGCTATTTTTACTCCATTTTATGTTGCTGCCTCCTTTGTCAAATATTAGTTGACCATAGAGACTTGGGCTTATTTCTGGGCTCTCTGTTCTGTTGCATTGGTCTATGTGCCTGTTTTTATGCCAGTACCAGGCTGTTTTGATGACAGTGGCCTTGTAGTATAGTTTAGTGTCGGGTATTGTGATCCCTCCTACTTTACACTTCTTTCTCAAAATTGCAGCAGCTATTCGGGGTCGTTTATAATTCCATATAAATTTTTGAAGTGTTTGTTCTATGTCTGTGAAATATGCCATTGGTACTTTAATAGGAATTGCATTGAATGTGTAAATTGCTTAGGGTAGTATGGACATTTTGATGATATTAATTCTTCCAATCCATGAACACGGTATATGTTTCCATTTGTTTGTGTCTTCCTTGATTTCTTTCTTCAGTGTTGTGTAGTTTTCTGAATACAGGTCTTTTACCTCTTTGGTTAGGTTTATTCCTAGATATTTTATGTTTCTTTTTGCTATTTCAAATGGGATTTTTTCCCTTAATCTCTGCTTCTCCTGTTTCATTGTTGGTGTACAGAAATGCCTTTGATTTCTGGATATTGACTTTGTATCCTGCTGTTTTGCCAAATTCATTTATTAGGTCAAGCAGTTTTTTGTTAGAGTCTATAGGATTTTCTGTGTATACTATCATGTCATCTGCAAACAGTGACAGTTTTGTTTCCTCCTTTCTGATTTGGATGCCTTTTATTTCTTTTTCTTGTCTGATTGCTGTGGCTAAAACTTCCAGTACTATATTGAATAGAAGTGGTGAAAGTGGACAGTCTGGTCTTGTTCCTGATCTTAGTGGGAAAGATTTTAATTTTTGCCCATTGAGTATGATGTTGGCTGTAGGTCTCTCATATATGGCCTTTATTATGTTGAGGAATGCTCCCTCTATTCCCACTTTGCCGAGTGTTTTTATCATGAATGGGTGCTGTACCTTATCAAATGCTTTTTCTGCATCAATTGATATAATCATGTGGTTTTTGTCTTTGCTTTTGTTTATGTGATGTATTACATTTACTGACTTGTGAATATTGTACCATCCTTGCATCCCTGGAATGAATCCCACTTGGTCATGGTGTATGATCTTTTTAATGTATTGTTGGATGCAGTTTGCCAGCATTTTGTTGAGGATTTTAGTGTCAATGTTCATTAGTGATATTGGCCTGAAGTTTTCTTTCTTTGTTGTGTCTTTATCTGGTTTTGGAATTAGGATGATGTTGGCCTCATAAAAAGAGTTTGGGAGACTCCCATCTTTTTGGATTTTTTGGAATAGTCTGTGAAGCATAGGGGTTAGCTCTTCCTTAAATGCTTTGTAGAATTCGCCTGTGAAACCATCTGGTCCCGGGCTTTTGTGTGTTGGGAGTTTTTTGATTACTGATTCAATTTCTTTTGTTGTTATTGGTCTGTTCAGGCTTTCTGCTTCTTTTTCATTGAGTTTTGGAAGATTATATTTTTCTAGAAAGTTGTCCATTTCACCTAGTTTTTCAAATTTCTTGGCATACAGCTCTTTGTAGTAATTTCTTACAATCCTTTGTATTTCTGTGGTATCTGTTGTAATCTCTCCTCTTTCATTTCTGATTGTGTTTATTTGGGTCTTCTCTCTTTTTTTCCTTGATGAGTCTGCTTAAAGGCTTATTGATTTTGTTTATCTTTTCAAAGAACCAGCTCTTGGATTCATTGATCCTTAGAATTGTGCTTTTAGTCTCTATGTCATTTAATTCTGCTATGATCTTGGTTATTTCCTTCCTTCTGCTTGCTCTGGGCTGCCTTTGTTGTTGTTCCTCGAGTTCTTGTAGATGTAGGGTTAGGTTGTTTGTTTGGAATGTTTCTAACTTTTTTAGGTGGGCCTGTATCACTATAAACTTCCCTCTCAGGACTGCCTTGGCTGTGTCCCATAAGTTTTGGGTTGTTGTGAGTTTGTTTTCATTTGTTTCCAGAAACCTTTTGATTTCTTCCCTAATATCATTCTTGACCCATTCATTGTTTAATAGCATGCTATTTAATCTCCATGATTTTGAGTGTTTTGTTTTTTTTTTTTTTCCTTGAGGTTGGTTTCTAGCTTCAGTCCCTTGTGATATGAGAAAATGCTTGGTATGATTTCAGTTTTCTTGAAATTCTTGAGGCTTGTTTTGTGTCCTATCATGTGGTCTATCTTTGAAAATGTTCCGTGTACATTTGAAAAGAATGTGTATTTAGCTTCTTTTGGATGGAGGGCATTAAAGTCCATTTCATCTAGGGTATTGTTCAATGCCGTGATATCTTTGTTTGGAAGATCTGTCCATTTTTGATAGTGGGGTGTTAAAATCCCCCAATATAATTGTGTTGCTGTCCATATCTTTCTTGAAATCCTCTAAGATTTTCTTTATGTATTTGGGTGCTCCTATGTTGGGTGCATATATATTTACAATATTTATGTCTTCTTGGTGGATTCTTCCCTTGAGTATTATGAAGTGACCTTCTGGGTCTCTCTTTATGGATCTTTTTTGGAAGTCTATTTTGTCTGATATGAGTATTGCTATCCAGGCTTTTCTTTCCTGTCCATTTGCTTGGAAGATTTGTTTCCAGCCCTTCACCTTCAGCCTGTGCAGGTCTTTTATCCTGAGGTGGGTCTCTTGTAGGCAACATATATGTGGGTCATTTTTTCTTATCCATTCAGCTATTCTATGTCTTTTGATTGGAGCATTTAATCCATTTACATTTAAGGTTATTATTGATAGGTACTTATTCATTGTCTTTTATGTACGTGTGTTCCTCTCTCTCTCTCTTTTCCTTCCCTTCCTTAAAGCAGTCCCTTTAGCATCTCTTGCAGAGCTGGTTTGGTGGAGGTGTGTTCTTTTAGACTTCTTTTTTCTGGGAATCTTATTTGGCCTTCTATCTTGATTGAGAGCTTTGCTGGGTAAAGTAGCCTTGGTTGCAGACCTCTGGTTCTCATTACTTGGAGTATTTCTTGCCATTATCTTCTGGCTTGAAGTGTTTCCATTGAGAAGTCAGTTGTTAGCCTTATTGGGGCTCCCTTGTATGTTACTTCCTGTTTCTCCCTTGTTGCCTTTAAGATTCTCTCTTTGTCTTGAAATTTTGCCATTTTAATGATGATATGTCTTGAGGTGGGCCTCTTTGGGTTCCTCTTAATTGGGACTCTGTTTCCTGGATTTGTGTGACTTTTTCTCTCGTCAAATTAGGGAAGTTTTCCTTCTTTACTTTTTCAAATAGGTTTTCTATCCTTTGCTCTTCTTCTTCTCCTTCTGGTATTCCTATTATACGGACATTATTATGTTTCATATTGTCTTGCATTTCTCTTAATCCCTCTTCATTCTTTCTGAGCCTCTTTTCCTTTTCTTGCTCTTTCTGGGTGTTGTTTTCTACTTTGTCCTCTAGCTCACTGATCTGATCTTCTGCTTCATCAATCCTACTTTTCATTCCTTCTACTGTGTTCCTCAGTTCAGAAATGGCATTCTTCATTTCCTGTTGGCCCTTGTTGAGAGTTTCTATTTCCTTTTTCAGGTTTATATAGTTTGCAGTGAGATTGTTGTAGCTTCCCTCTAGTTTCAGATAGCTCATTGTGAGTTCATTGAACTTCCTGATAATCATTGTTTTGAACTCAATATCTAATAGTTGAGTTGCCTCTATCTCATTTACCATTTTTCCTGAGGCTTCCTCCTTTCCCTTCAATTGGGGATTGTTTCTTTGTTTTCTCATTGTTCGTGGGATTCTTCTTGTTAGCCTCTGTTTCTTAAATTGATCAGTTCTGATTCCCTGTAATTATAGTGTGAACTTCTATGGTAGAATACCTGTGAGATTCAGTGGTGCAGTCTCCTTCGAGTATCCTGGTGTTCACAACTTCCCCCTACTCTTTTTTGTGATCAGTTGGAGGAGTAAGGCAAAATGGTTTAAGACAGCAAGACGGTATACTATGATATTTACATTAGCAGCCAGTAGAGAAGAGATGGGTTGTCCTTTGGCTCCTTATAGTGTTAACCGTGATCCTCCACCCCACTAGCCACGTTTTAGAAAGGATGGAAAGAAGGTAAGACTCTTATTGGGGATGAAAGGATTGTTAGTTGGATCTAGAAAGCTGTGAGGCTGTGGGAGGTCAGATTCTAAGGTAAGGTTGGAATAAATATTAGTAAATAGGAGTAGTTTGTGAAAGAATAGAGATAGCCCCCACAATAGTATAGTTCAGGAAATCGCAAAGTGGGCTGAGATCAGATAGGAGTGTTGAATAGTATTTACAATTGTATGAACTGGGTCTTATTTACAGTAATATTAAACCAACAGTCTTGTGGCAGAATTGATGAGATCTAGATAAAAGAATAAGGAGTATAGAACCTTGAGAGGTGTATTCATGGAACATAGATGAAGGATAGTAAATTATCAACACACTGTGACTGAGATACCAGGGGGAACCTATCAAATGACAGTATAACCAGCCAAGCAAAGAAGATTATACAGAAATAAAAAGAATACCAAAATACTGTTAAAATAAAAAATGTCGGAAAAGTGAGAAAAAGATAATACAAATTTGCAGTAACTTGCAAGATCAAAAAAAGGGGGGGGAAGCAGAAGATGGAGTGCAGGAGAGATAAATTTGGAGTGGAAGGAATAATACTAGGATGAATGGAGGAGAAACATAAGGGATTGAGAGATATAAAAATAATAAGAATTGAAAAATAAAGTCACTTAAAACACAAGATAAAATCAATCAACCAAGAACAGCTAAAAAACAAAACAAAACAAAACAAAACAAAACAAAACAAAACAAAACAATGTCTTGTTGGTTTTTAACTGGCCAGACCAGTTTTTCTTATCTTGCTGGCTTCAGCAGGCTGAGGGGTGTTTGAAATGCTTATCACTCTTCCCTGCCAAATCTCAGTAAGTCTCTCAGGAACTATCCCCAGGGCCAGCAGGGCGCTCTCCCCAGGTCCAATCTGCCTTTCCCTTGCAGGACCCTGGGTGCTCCCGAGCAGGCTCTCCGGATCTCACTGCTGTGGTCTCCCGGCTCCAGGGCCCCGCAGGGCTCCTTCGACCTTTTGGTTTCAGGATGCAAGCTCCCGGGATTGCAAGGAGACGTACCCTTCCCCCAAAATCCACCTCGGCGAGCTCTATGATCTCAGGAAGCACCCGTGACTTTTTGGGATTCACGGTGCCATCTCTGGGGATTGTAAAAGGGTGCACCCATTCACCAAATTTTTGAGTTTTGGGCTCTAGCAACGCACTAAGCGCCACAACCCTTCTGGGTTCACAGCACGAGAGTCAGGATTCCTGAGGGGGTGTGCGCTTCCATAGTTCAGCACTGCAGGCTCCAGAAACCTGAGAACGCCCACACCCTTTCCTTGATCGGGGCTGCGAGGTCTGGGTTTTCCACTGATCCACGCTCCCACCGGGCTGGGGGTGCGGGTGCACTGCCAGGCCGCCCCTGGCAGAGCCGACTGGAGGCACTCACTTCTCCCAGGGCTATGGGTGGGTGCTCACAGCCTCTGGGCGATTTTTTCCCAGTCCAACTGCCCTCTCTGTGCCTTCAAGCAACAAGGCCTCCCCTGGTGCTACTCAATCCCTGTTGTCCAGGGAGGGAGCAGTGACTCTGCTCTCCCGGGTGCCCTGAGGCAGACCCTGGAGCACCAAGCCTCGGGACTGCAACCCCTCTGTTCCCCGCGCTGATCCCTGGGTCCCTTTTGTCCTGAAGCAGTCTCCTTACCGTCTGGTTTTTCAATGATCACTATAATTTTTGATGTCCTGTTTTCAAAAATGTTTCCGTAACCTAGGCCACTTACTCTGTTCCTCAACCAATCCTCGAGTTTCCCTCCTCTTCACAGAAGCCAAGAATCATGGTGCCTGGAGTAAAGCTGCCATCTTTGATCTGCACTCTTTCAACTTTAGTCTATTTTTCATTTTTATATAGCTATTCAAGTGAGTGCGGAGTGGTATCTTATTGTAGCTATAATCCTTTTAATATGCTGTACAATTTCGTTTGCTAGTATTTTCTTCAGGATTTTTATATCTATATTCATAAAAGATATTGGTCTGTAGTTTTCCTTTCTTGTAATATTTTGATGCCATAGTAATGCTAGCCTCAAGAATGAGTTAGGAGCGATGGCTGAGTGGCTCAGTTTGTTGGCGCCTCATCTCGTACACCAACAAGTTGTGGGTTCAAACCCTGGGGGGGGGCCCATGTGGGAGGCAACCAATTGATGTTTCTCTCACATTGATGTTTTTCTTTCCCTCTCTCTCTCTAAAATCAACAATTAAAAAACATCCCTTGGATGAGGACTTTTAAAAAAAACAATGTGTTAGAAAGTGTTCCCTCCACTTTCATTTTTTTGAAAAGGTTTGAGAAGGGTTGCTGTTAATTATTTTATAAATGTTTGATAGAATTCACCAGCATAGACATCTGGTCCTGGGCTTCTCTTTGTTAGAAAGTATTTGATTACTGATTCAGTGTCTTTACTTGTCATAGCTCTGTTTACATTTTCTATTTCTTCTTGAGTCAGTTCAGTCATTTTTATCTTATTTAAATTTAAAAAAATTGTTTGTTAATTTGTTTTTAAATAACATGAAATTTATTTTCCATCTCTGATCCTGTCTTGGTTATTTATGTCTTCTCCCATTATTTCCTGAATAATTCCATCTCAGGTCAAACAAGGTGATGTTCTGCCTCATTGTTTCAGCTCCTCTACTGTGAAGGAACAAACAACCTTTTTACAGTCCATTTATTGTCATTTTTTTGTATTTGTGTGTATCTTGTGGATTTCTCTGTTTTAAAAAACAGCATTGATTTTGCTGTTGTTGTTATTTCTACTGTTACTTGCTCTTGGAGTCCTTGTGTGCTTGGTCATTTTTTAAAATGATTTTATTTATCTTATTTTTAGACAGAGGGGGAGGGAGTCAGAAAGAGAGGGAGAGAAACATCAATGTGTGGATGCCTCTTGCACAGCCCCTATTGGGGACCTGGCCTGCAACCCAGGCATGTGCCCTGACTGGAAATCGAACTGGTGACCCTTTGGTTCACAGGCTGGTGCTCAATGAACTGAGTCACACCAGCCAAGACTGCTTGGTCATTTTTGACTGTGTATTGCTCATGGTATTTAATTTTTTTGGTAAGAATTATTTGAGACCAAGGGTAAAGGCATCTTCCTCCAAAAATGATATATATTTGTTTATATAAGGTTCTTTGTTTATGGGGATTCTAATAATATGGCACCATCTTAAGTCTAGTTCAAGTCTTGAGGTTCTCTGAAAGACCCATGGAATCAGACTTAAGCTGCAGTCCCATGTAAGAACTGTCCCAATTCTGGTTCACCCTTTCCCTGAGGGGGTAACACTTTGGGGTCCAAGCATATTAGAGGAAGGGTCTCCTGTTTGTAAGGGCTCCAGCTTTTGAGTTCTGTCTTACTGCTACTTATTGTGTGGCTTTTCGAAATGAAAATTCAATATTTTGAGAACTGTCAAAAACCATCAGTGAAAAAGTTGCTTTTGTTCTTATTCACCTCTTTGGTGAATATTTTCCCTTTAATTTTGCCTGGGTAATTCTGTACCACCCTGTTGGGTGCTGTGTGCTTTTAAGATGATAATTTTTATCTTTTATCAAGCTTTCCCAGTTGTTTTCAGTAGGAGGATTGTCTGAATAATCTAGCCCTCAATTACAAAACTGGGAAACTAGCATTTAATTCAGTCCCATTTTATTTTCCATTTCTTCTGCTTAAGGTAGAAGCTATTCTTGTGTGTTCTTTCAGGCTCAGTTCTTCGTCTCCTATGTGTAATTATACAAACAGGAGAAGACATATTTCCACAAGAAGAAGCAGTAGTTATAAGGCAAAGGACAGGCCCCCCACAGCAAAAAAAGAAAAACAATCTGTAGAAACATAATATGAACTCTTGTTCCACTATACCCAATGATTTTTTCTACCAAACAGAAGTCATTTCATCAGTCTAAAAACATCTTCATTTATGTTGCTTCACAGTTTCCTTCAAGAATAAAGCATCATTACTTGTTTTGCATATATGGAACAGAAGGGCCCATTCAAGGCTTCTCCCCAACCTTTTCCCCAAAAGAAATAGCTTGAATTAAAGATGAATTCACATTCTCACTTCCCAAGCTCTCTGCTTGTATATTTTCAGTAACAGCTTTCTCAACTTTAACCAAGAATATTTTCAAAAAATTCCTAGGCCTCACAATTCATCCTAGGCACCTTCTTAACTTTCCATCATAACAGACAAATTCCAACTTATCCTTCCTCCATCTTTCCCCTTCCCAACCTTGGATAGTTTAAATGGAACAAGAGTTGATGATCTACAATGCTGCCTTTCATAAAAGCTGCCTGCTGCTAAATAGGTGTTGCCAACACATTTGCTTATGAAAACAGGCACCTCTGTGGCAATATTTTATTCCAATGATGCCTTTTCCATTCTAACAGTACATGCCAGAGATGCAATCACTTTGGTTGATAGCCTCTTGGTACAATGGAGTCAAGTGTTCAACTTGACATTCTGTGGTCTTGTGTTTTAACTGGCTAAGAACCCTAAACTGAGGTATTTTAACACATCAAAGAGACACTAAAACTCTTACAAATAAGGAAGAGGGTAGTACTTGAAAGGACTCTCTGTTGGGTTTTAAATTTGAGAATCAGTGCTCACTGTACAGCAAGTTTTAATTTATTATTTCACAGAAGTACAAGGTGTTTCAAAAAAGCATCTTAAAACACTGAATTTCAGAACATTTTGGTTTTATTCTTGTTAAATAATAGCAATTTATTTTTTTTCATGTTTTACCTCCTTTATTTTGTTTAATTTATTGTTCAGTTAAAGTTGTCCCACCTTTTCCCCATTGCTCTACCTCTCTGAGCACAAAGAAGTTTCTATATTGGGTGTAGGATAGGAAACAGAGTAAGAGTGTCTGTATATAATAGAAAGTACACTAGAAAGATGGATGAAGTGAGGAAGGCAGACACCTCCATCTTAGGCAGAGGAGAAGAGTGGATAATTTGGTTAAAGCTGGCCACCTGCCTCCTCCTATCCTCCAATTTTGCAGTGACAAGTAGTTGAGAATATACTAGGTTATGATATAGTAACAAATAATTCCCAATGTTAGCGTTTTAATTCCACAAAGGTTTATTTGTCCCTCATAGTCAATGTAGGTCTGAGGGACTTCCTAGCACTACTGTACCTCCATGTAATAACTATCCCATCCAAGATGTTGGGGGACTCACCGTTTAATTGCATGTCTTAAACATATGGTTGTTTCAAACCTGATTGATGTAACATGGGAAGAAAGAGATTTTGAGGATCTTGCACAAACAATTAAATATTGCATTCCTGAACAGATACATGGCACCGTAGCCCACAACCCACTGTCCAAACTTGCCACATGGCCCTGACCAACTTCATGATGGATGGAGAAATGTAACTTTATATGTGCTTGGATAAAGAGGAGAACCAGACATTAATGAGCAATAGGAGTCTCTGCCACAGACATGCAGCCTGAGGATCTTTCCTTGACTTGCAAGTTACTGTGTCATTAAAAAAAATAAGTGAAAATGTAGGTTCTTAGCCACAGACTACAAGCCTGTCAGATGTAGGACTGTGGCACATTGTAGAGAGGAAGGAGATATTTTTCTTTAGAAAAATTTACTCCCACTGCTGAAAGAAGGACATGTAGGATAATACTCCCTCCTTCTTGGTTTTCACAGACTACCACAGCAACATGTTGAAAGGAAAAAAATTATTTTATGTGTCAACTTGGCTAGACTATGGTACCTAGTTGTTTGGTCAAACACAAGTCTAGATGTTGCTATGAAGATATATATTTTTAAAGACTTTATTTATTTATTTTTAGAGAGGGAAGGGAGGGAGATAGAGACAGAGAGAGAAACATCAATGTGCGGTTGCTGGGGGTTATGGCCTGCAACCCAGGCACATACCCTGGCTGGGAATCGAACCTGCGACACTAAGATATTTTTTTAGATGTGATTAACATTTGCAATTGATTTACTTTAAGTAAAGGAGATTACCCTTCATGATGTGAGTGGGCCTCATCCAAACAGTTTAAGGCCTCAAGACCAAAGACGGGTTTCCAAAGAAGAAAATTCTGCCCCCAAACTGTAGCATTGACATTCTGCCTGAGCATCAAGCCTGCTAGTCTGTCCTATAGATTTCAGGTTTAAGAGTGCAACATCATTTCTTACCTAAATTTCTAATCTATCATCTGGCCCTACAAATTTCAAATTTGTCAGCTCCCACAATTGTATAAACCAATTCCTTAAAACAAATCTCTTGTCCTGACCAGCATAGTTCAGTTGATCAAGTGTCGTCCTACAGAGAAAGGTTGCCGGTTCAATTCCCAATCAGGGTACATGCCTGGGTTGTTGGCCTGGTTCCAGGTTGGGACATATGTGAGAGGCAACCAGTTGATGTTTCTCTCCCATGTCAGTGTTTCCCTCCTCCCTTCCCCTCTCTCTAAAAATAAATAAAATCTATAAAAAAGAAATCTCTCTGTCTCTGTCTATCTCTCTCTCTCTACACACACACACACACACACACACACACACACACACACACACACGTACTATTGGTTCTGTCTCTCTGGATGTCCCTGATTAATACAAACAGCATCTATTAAATTCTCATTTACGTGAGGTACCAATGAAATTCTGTAACTAATAACTGTGCTTTAAGGTATTAAACAAATTGGTAAATCATTCTTAGTCCATGTAACTGCCTATCATGTGGGGTTTTTTTAATCAAAATACATCTTTGTCTTTATTTTAATAAGGTGCACATATTTTGCGTGATTCTATGCCCTCTGAATCTTTTCTCCGTATTGTTTATCATGAATAAGTTTGTATGTGAAGTGATTTTGCCTTACGAATATTTGTTCATTTCAAATACATAACTTCATTTGAGGAGGGAAAAGAAACTGCCTCAGAGGCTGTTCTGACATCACGCCAAGGATGAGAAATGTATATGCCCCCTAGAGCAGTGCTTGTCATCTGTTCCTGTGCACAGGAATCCCTGAGGAGCCTGTTAAAATGCAGATTTGTACTCCATAGGTCTGGGGTGAGGCTGAACATCCTTCATTTCTAACAATTTTCCAGGTGATGACCATGCTGCTGGTCCATGGACCACACTTTTTGTAGTAAGACTATGTGGTTTCAGCCCTGGCCCATGTGGCTCAGTGGGTTGGGCATCATCCTGCAAACCAAAAGGTCACTTTTTGGGTTCCCAGTCAGGGCACATACCTGTGTTGCATATTGGGTCCCCAATTAGGGTGAGTGCAAGAGGCAACTGAGCAATGTTTATCTCACACCGATATTTTTCTCCCTCTCTTTCTCCCTCCTTTCCCTCTCTCTACAATCAATAAGAGAAAAAAAAGTCACAAAAAGGCTGTGTGGTTCTATCTATGACTATGATTCTAATCACCACTTATGGTGATAACTGCAAGATCTCTATCTTCCACTGAGGTCTCTGCCATCTTTAACTCCCCCATTCCTCCCTAGCTTAGTAAATGGCACCATTCATTCCTTATGCCAGAGATCTGTCATCCATGACCTCTCTTCCTCTTATCTAATTGATGATCAAATCCTGTCAATTCTACTTTCAAAACACCTGTCCAATTTGTCATCTTTTCTCAGTCCCTACTATAAGATCTAACATCCTCTCTCAGGTCACCATCATCTCTTGCCTGGGCTACCAAACACTGCCCTCTCACTGGGGTCTGTTCTTTTGCCTCTTGCCTTCCTTTACACCATGGGTGACAAACACAAGGCCTGCAGGCTGAATCCGGCCCTCCACCTTGTTTTATCCAGCCCGGCACCTTGTTTCTACCCAGCGGCAGCACTGAACTCTCAATTAACAGTTAGAGCCCTGGCTGGCGTAGCTCAGTGGATTGAGCGCGGGCTGGGAACCAAAGTGTCCCAGGTTCGATTCCCAGCCAGGGTACATGCCTGGGTTGCAGGCCAGAACCCCCAGCAACCGCACATTGGTGTTTCTCTCCCTCCCTCCCCCTCTCTCTCTCTCTCTCTCTCTCTCTCTCTCTCCCCTCCCTCCCTTCCCTCTCTAAAAATAAGTAAATAAAATCTTTAAAAAAAAAAAAAAAACAGTTAGGTAGTAGTTACATTTATACAGTCCCAAAATTACATTTGGCCCTTTGAAGGCAACCGTGAGGCTGATGTGGCCCCTGGTAAAATGAGTTTGACACCCCTGCTTTAATCCTTTGTCTATGCAAACAGTCCCATCTCTCTAAAATGCAAACCTCTTCCTGCCACTACCCTGCTTAAAACTCCTACTGCCGTCAGGATAAAGTCCAAATTCTGATTCCATGGATTGTAAGGGTCTCGAACACCTACCTATGCCTTGATTATTTCTATGGCTTTGTATTCTGTCAGTCTCCCATTCCTCTATTGCACTCTAATATCTTGCTATACAGTCCTTTTGCCGTTCTTGAATTGAGTGTTTTATCTCTGCTTTTGCACATTATATTCACTCTGCCTAGAGCACTCTTTTTCCACTTCAGTCATCTGGCCAACTCCTATTCATCCTTGGGTTTCAGCTTAGATGTCACCAGAATCTCTCCCCAAGTCACCTAAGTTGTGCTGACATGCCCTCCTCTATCCTCCCACAGGTCTCTGTATCCTCCTGTCACAGTTGTCTCTCTCATTAGGTTGTGAGCACCATAAGGGCAGGGACCATGTCTGCTTTGTGTGGTGTCCGGCACACAGCTTAGAATTAATGGGTACTTATAAACATGTGTGAATGAATGATTACTAAGTAAATGAATTAGCGAATGTCAGACATTCTTTATCTCCTGGTGTCAGAATTGTACTGGTGCTTCAGCCTCCAATGAATTTGCACGTTTTCCTGGGAAGGAACCCCACTAATCTTGTTTGATTTGCCTCAGACAGGCAGTGAATCTCCAGATACACTTTGGGCCAAGCAGTGAAGTTCAAGGATTGAGGATGGGGCAATGGAGTGGTGGCAGTGCTCGTGTTCCTGATGGCTTCATAGTATGGCTTATGTAGTTGAAGGCTGTTGTTTTTTATACTTATAAATTATGACTTTTCTTAATATCACACCTGACTCTCTCAAGTAGAAGGTCAAGTCCATGGGGACTGGTGTTAAATTTTCTACCACTTTTCAAGGCCTCCATCTTTGCTGGTCCCATGCTTAACACATGATAAGCAGCAGCCTCAGAGGCTGATTGAAAGTTTGTGTATAGGGAGATTGAATGTTTTATTTAGCTGCCCTTGCCAGAAGTAGCAGAGTTTGGCTGAGCATTGGTTGCTGATGTTTTTGAGGCTCATTGGCAAAGATAACCAGACTGGAGAGGTGCACCCTTGCCTTTGTTTTATAGAGGTGTGGGGTATCCTCCTAAGCGAAGGCATTGCCATGTGCTATTGTTGGGTTATTGTTACAGCAACTTTACTGTGGGAATAAAGTCTTCCCAGGTCTTTACTATTCATTTTAATGTGGAAACCAGCCACTTTTAAACGGAAAAAGGAGCACTTTACATCTGGGGGAAGAGATTATTCTTGTCCTACCTTTGTGACTTTCCTTTTCTGCATAGTTAATGACACGATTTTAATTTCACAGTGCTATTTAGTCTTCTTGTTGAATTTCACTAACCATGGATTCTTTAAAACTCACCCCAGAGAACCTGAGGATTAATTTATATGTTGTGTCCTAGAAACATTGAGATAGACAACATACAGTGAAAGTTGAAAGGTGTATGATGAGTCAACCTAAGGTTCAACACAATGGCTACAGAAATCTTTAGTAGATGAGCTGTAAATAAACATTTAGATGTGTTAAAGAAATCCTAAGCTAGACTCTTTTGTACATTAGAAAAATCATGCACTGTGAATAAGTAATCCATACTTGATCTAGTTTAATAATTTGCATTTTTCATGTTGAATTTTTCTAAGATCGGGCACAATAATACTGAGAAATCACCTACCCACGCCATATTTTTGTAAGCCTCAGTCATCCACTCTCCAATATTATATAGTTGTAAACCAATGTTACAGACATTATTGTTGTCACCCAAGTTTTTCTGATTGTCTGTGAGCACATGATAACAACATTTCATTTCCTGGCCTCTTTGAGGCTGGGCGTGGCCATGTGAGTTGTGAGTAGTTGCTATCGTACTGAATGTTTTTGTCTCCTCAGAATTCAAATGTTGAAACCCCAATATCCACTGTGAGGGTATCCTAATGGAGGTGGGGCCTTTGGGAGGTAATTAGGTCATGAAGGTGGAACTCTCATGAATTAGTGCCCTTATAAGAAGAGACATGAAAAGATAAGAAAAAGTAAAGAATAACAGAAGGAGAAGGAGAGGAAGAGACACCAGAGAAATGCTCTCTCTCTGACATTTGAGGACACAACAAGGAGGTGGCCACCTGCAAACCGGGAAGAAGGCTGTCTGTCACCAGGAATCAAATCAGCTGGAACTTTGATCTTGGACTTTCCAGACTACAGAACTGTGAGAAATAAATGTCTGTTAAGCCACAGTTTATGGCATTTTGTTTTAGCAGTCCAAGCTAAGACAGTGGTAATGATATGTTACTTCTAGACTAGAGCATTTAGTTACTAATGGTCAACTCTCTGGAGCTCTCTTCTCATGAGGCTGGGTCAATGAGTAATCATAGTAAGCAGAGACCCCTGCCAACTCATGACAGATATGAAGCATGAGTGAGAAATCAATATGTGTTATTTGAAGCCACTGAGATTTGAGGGTTGTTACCCCAGTGGGTCCTAGCCTGTCTTGATTGTGTGTGGCACAGGCCAGGTGTAGCAAGGGCCTTGTTTCCATACAGAGGAACAGTCAGGGTTGTCAAACTTAAAGTCTGTTATGTTAGAGTAGCCATCTGTCCATCTGTAGTTCCCCATTAAAGCTATTTGGTGGCTTCACCTAATAATCTACCTGGGAAGGACTGGTACCCAATCATTCCTATAACAACTGAGGTGCTGAAAGGTAATACGTAAGCTGGTACCATTCCATTCCAGCAAGCCTCCAATCCTGTCTCTTTCAGGCCAAAGGCACAGTGAATCACAATGCAGATTTTAGGAAACAAAATTTGAGGGCTATCAGAGTCATGAGTCCCTCAGTGGCTATTCTTCTCCTAACAGACCATGTGTCTTTGGTCAGGGAGTGACCACCTGACCCCAAGTGGGCTAATCCAAATCCTTCCCCCCAATTTTTCATATTAACATAGGACACAAGCTATAAAGATAAGCTCAGATCTGTTTAAAGCCTTTTTCCCTGGTTTGGTTAGAAAATCTGACAGCAGAAGGCAGAAAAGTGAATGTTCCAAGAGAAGCAGCAATGAGTAATAGAGGAATGAAGATCTACAGACAGTGGGGGAAAGTGACCTGAAATCCTGTTTACGTGGCTTCATCTGGTCATCACTGAAGCCAGCTCCATGCCTGCCATTTATACATTTTTGGTTCTTGAGACAAGAAATGTAATCCCCACCCCACTCCTTATTAGAATCAAGCTAGTTTTGCCACTTACAACTAAATGAGTGCTGATTAGTAAAGTGGTTTCAGTATCTCAATGTGATTTTTGTCCAGCGTTTCCCAATTCTTTTATATTGTGACACAAATGGAAAGTGTTGACATTTGCATGGCACCTAGAAGTTACTGGAGGGGATTTGTGAGTGTCTATGTGGGACTTATTGACAACATTCATTACTTTTTTGTATCATATAATTATGATGAGAAAAATAAATATAAAATATTAAAGAAGATTAAATATTCATGTCCAACTTATAAATAAAATATTTTCAAAAAGGTTCAATGAAAAACTTGAGCTAGCTTCATTCAATGTACTTTTTATATCAGGTGTTGTGTTTGAAATGATTACACACAATTTCCTATCAAAAGTTTAGTGATAACTTTGAATTCTTCATGGTCACCACCGACAGAAGGTTGTATTGCCACAAGTGGGTGACAAAGACAATTTAAGCCTTGTTTTACAATCATTCCAAAGTTTACAACAGTTGAACTTATAGTTAAAGTGTGTAATAGCTGTTTATGTTTTGTTGTTGATATTTATTATGATGAAATATCTTGTGCTGACACAAATAGATTGCAAATCCAATTGAATTTTTCATGTCAAGCACAGTCTTTCAAAATGATGATGATGGCACAATTTACAGAACACATATGCAGTCACCATGTGGCTAACTTGGATGCAACTAAAAAGGCGTATCAAACAGATGCTAAGTATGCGACATGTGAAGAGACAGATTTGAATCTGGTACCTGGAGTCCCTCACTCCCTCCTCCACAGTGGTTCCCCTCCTCATGCTCTCTGCCAGCCTCCTTCATACCCATGTCCTGGTGCCGCAGCACCTCCTTGGATAAGGTCAGCATGGAGCAGTGGAGCAGCCTGAAGTGCCCTTTGTGCTGGCTGCTCACGAAGACTGTAGGGCAAAATTCCAGATTCTGTACTACAGGGTCTGTGTTCTGAAAGAAAAATCCATCTAGGCTGCTAGCAGCTGGTGGCAAGTGGCCTGGGGGCTCTGGCTCCCCCAAGCTCTGCTCGACTGCCTCAAACACCGAGAAGATGAATAATTTTCGTCCACTTCTAATCCACTGGCAGCACCCCAGTGTGTCAAGGCTCATTAGTTGAGCAGCTCTGCTTTATCTATTAAATCTTTCACTAGAATCACACAGGGGGATGGAGGAAATCTCACCATTTTAGGCCTTCAGAAGAGAGGAGTCCCACTGGCCCTCACACACTCTCTCAAGCTTTCTCTGTCTCTCTAAACTCCCCCCTAGTATCTGTTCTGTGGTCCCTCCAGCATTGTCACCCTCTTTCTTGGGAAACTGCCCTCATATCCTCAACAATAGAAAAGAATTCCAGAGTGTTTTGGTTCCTTCATCTGGATACAGATGGAGACTTGCTGCAACCCAGGCTTGACAACCTCTGAGGCTGAGGCCTGTGGGTGGTATGACTCAGGAGTGTTAGACTCGGCCATGGGAAGGTCACACTACCTGGAGAAGCTTTTGTGCCAGTGTAGCCTCAACCACTATGACACCAGGGATGGCGTTGGACTGCTGGACTCCTAGCAACACTGTGTTGTGGTTACAGCGGCAGCAGCTGAAGAAAACATTTCCTAGGTGGACAGAACAGGCTTCCAGCTTTCTTTCCTCTAAGCAACAGAAGCCAGTACTGAGCTTTTGAGTTGAGTATGCACCCCTGGGCTTCATAGAACTCCTGTGAGAGGGAGGGCCCCGGAGAGGGAAGAATCATATTCTGATGATAGGTAAGATGAGGAGCTATGAATAGTTTAATCAGAAAGGTAATAGAAATTTAATTGTTTCACTTCAAGCTAAATAAGTGGTATTGTTTTACACTCTTCATTTGTTCTTTCCCCAAACATAATTGCCTTAAGTTATTATTGGCTCTAGCACAACTATCCTTAAGAGAGAGGAGGTGACATGTTAGTGAAACAAAGCGGGCTGCCCCTCTGTTAATATTGCCTGTTGTGGACTTCAGATCTTACTGCAAACCTCACTTTCTTTATCGGCTTCTTTAGTCTTAGGTGCCCCCAGAAAAGAAGAACAAACCCTCTGAGTTTTTCTCATATTTGTTTATCTGCTCAAGTTTATAGGATTTGATCTCCCACTTGATCACTTCGCTTACCGAAGTGCTCCCCCTCCTGTGGCTCTGGTCTGCCTTGGGAACATGAAGAAAAGAGCCAAGTACAAAGGAATGTTGGAACCAGAGTCAAGGTCCTGGGAGTTGCCTTCTTTTCTTCTCCCTGGAATTATAAATATCATTTAGGTCATGAAACTGCTATCTGGGTTAGCAGCCAAGTCACTGCCTACCGTCAGCTGGGCTGCTATGTCAGCTCTCCACTGTTGCTATTCATTGCTGGTTAACTCATGTTTCCTTCTCTGTGCTCCCCTAAATCATCTAAGCTTTTCCCACCAAAACACTTACCATCCTGCTTCCTTCTCTGTCTTTCCTGCTGTAACAAAAACTCAATGAGTTCCGGACCTATGTCTGCCTTGGGCTTCCTACACTTAGCATAGGCTCTGCCTGGCAAACACTCAACATTCAATAAATATTTGTTGCATGAATGAACCAAATTCTGTTTGGTTTGGTGACCTGAGCAAGTTTATTCCTGTCTCTAAGCCTCAGTCTCTCAATCTGTAAAATGAAGGCTGTGGACTGGATACCAAGGTCCCTCAAGGTCCTTTTCAGTTCTGGCATGTTATCGTTTACTTTCCTGAAATGTCATTCCCAGTCTCAGTAACAGTCCTCACTGATGACTTCACCTTGCACTTTGGTAATACCAAAATTGTCCACAGTGCGATCTTGCAACATATTCTGTCCATTTCAAAATTATTTTCTGTTGCCCCCTCTTCTCTTTTTTATTGCCTCTTGTTTCAAAGAAGAAAGATTACTCCATCTACACAAAGCTCACTCCTCTATTCGTACTCTCTACCGTCCCTGCTATTCTGCTCTGCAGACTTACTTTCATCCATTCATTCAACAAACATTTGTTGAGCATCTACTATGTGCCAGACACTATGCTAGGCCCTGAGAATAGAACTATAAACAAGTGTAATCCTTACCTTCAAAGAATTTATACTCTTCATCTATCATATTTCCGCACATGTTCTCAAATCTTTACCTTCAGCCTGGCTACTTTGCCAAAGCTTTAAATTCTAATGTTCCAGGTATCTCCATATGGATGTTCTATCAACCCCTCATATCATATATAATCTATGCTAAACTAAACTCCTCTCCTCCAAATTGTTTTCTTTCTTTTTTTAACATCTTGTTATTTATTTTTAGACAAAGGAGAAGGGAGAGAGAAAGAGAGGGAGAGAAATATCGATGTGTTGTTGCTCCTCACGCTCCCCCTACTAGGGACCTGGCTTGCAACCTTGGCATGTGCCCTGACTGGGGATTGAACTGGAGAACTTTTGGTTCACAGAACAGTGCTCAGTCCACTGAGCCACACCAGCCAGGGCTAGATACTAACCTTCTTGTGCTTCTATTCCATCCTGTAAGCTTCTCCTTATGAGCTCTGAAGGCCTATTATTACCATTTTAGGAATTTTGTGAGCCAGATGATGTCACACTAGTAGCTCGCAATAGGCCATGGTGGGAGAATTTATATGATGAAAATAAGTAAACATTATAAATCAGATGTTTTTTTGTCCTGTAGTGCTGGATGTTAAACATTTACCTGTGCATCACTGACCAGGCCATTCTGGTAAATTCCCTTTTTACTCAAGTTGGCCAGAGTCAGGTTCTGCTACCTTCTCCTAGCTTCCCCAAGTAAAAGAATTACTGAAAAAGTATACCTTGAAGAGAGAAGAGCCTGTTATTGCTGCTGCTTCTAAGTGCTAAATATGGCATGGGGCTCTTTTAAAGTCAGTGACTCCACTGATACCAATAAAGTGCTTAATTTCCTTTTTTAGTTGTCAAACAGCTTTGGGGGGCAATTCTAAGTAAGTGGCAGGTCCCAGCACTGCAGGCTTCATAGAAAGCAAAACTGCCACAGCCTCTTCCTGAACACCTCCAACTTAATACATCCCATGGTTTCATAACAAGACCATGGCTTTCTCTCTTCACTTTCCACTGAGATAAAGGGCTGGATGACCTGCAACTGACCTCTGGCACATTTCTCAGACTTAGTGGTTCACTGATTCTCACTGTCATTTCAAATTTTCCCTTGGTTCAGGAATTCAGCTTTCCTATGGCATTAAAGAGACCCCAGTTGTACACTTAACTGTGTCACTAACTCACTATGTCAACATGGAAGAGTCACATCTCTTGAGGTTGAGGCCCTTAAGTTCACTCTGGGCTCTGGCAATCTCTAACCATTCACATTGCTGCTGGAGTAATGGGGCCACCATCCCAATTAGCATTAATGTTATTTAAAACTTTAAACAAGTTTTTGAATTAGATGATTTTTTTTTTTTTAGCAAGATGAATTCACTCCTGTTCTAAAGGTTCAAATAACACAGTTACATATAGTGAAACGTGAGAGTCCATTCCTTCCTCATTTCCTGATTTCTCTTCCTGATGGTAGCTTCGCTTATTAGTTTTTGTGTTTCCATCCAGTTCTTTCAAAATGCATTTACACACATGCACAAATACACACACATGTATGCAGTACACACATACACACTTAGGTAAATGGGATGATACCACACATATTAGTGTATTACTAACTTCATGGGGTGAATCTGAACTAGAAAAATACTGGAGATAAGGGATCCATCTCCAACTCCCCACTGCAGTTTTGCTATCTAATTTTTATTTCCCTTCCAAGTCCCAAACTCCCTCACCGACCCACCCCCTACACTAAGATAAGACATTAGCCCTCCGCATCTGAGATTTGGGCATAAAAAAGAAGCTAACTGCCAATGATGTTAGGTTGGAATTTCTGGTACCACAGGGTTTTGTGGTGCCATCATTTACTTAACCCTGCTCCTACTGAGGATCCCTGTTTGTCTTGATTTTCACTATTACAATCTTGCAAAAAAATCCCTGTAAATACATCTTTATGGATTTGTGTGGGTCTATAAATTAAATTCCTTAGAGTCAAAAAGAATACACATTGAAAAATTTGAGACATTACTAATTGCACACTAAAAATTATTTTTATATATCACTAGCAGTGTGTGAGTGCTCATTTCCCCACACATTATTGTCAATACTAGATATTCTCAGTCTTTTTAGCTTTAGCTAACTGATGCACTGAGATTATGGACCATAATCTCACTTTAATCAACACTTTACTAATAACTAGTGAGATTGAACAGCTATTCATGACAATTGACCACTTATTTTTCATCTTCCATCTGAAGAATTGCCTGAAACATCAGTGAAATGGCAGAATCAGGAACTCCAAAAGCCCATCCCTCCATAAAAGCGATAAAGGAACTGGCAAAACTGTCAGAATAAACTTTTTCGGAACTCTGGAAACTAATCAAATGGTTACAGCAAACAGGGAAATGCTTAATCAAGAAATGATATAGGGCCCTGACTGGTGTGGCTCAGTTGATTGGGTGTCATCCTGCAAAGCAAAAGATCAGTGCACATATCAGGGTTGTGGGTTTGATCCCTGGTCAGGCTGTGAGCAAGAAGCAACCGATCGATGTTTCTCTCCCTCTCTTTCTCCCTCCTTTCCCCTCTCTATAAAAATAAAATAAATAAAATCTTTAAAAAAAACCTATATCGGAATCTTGGTAAGTGAGCTATGTGGCATTTAAACTCTCCCTGGTACCACTCCCCACCTGCAAACTCAGCAGTAGGCTTGAAGACAATAGTTCACATTCCTGGTACAAACACCTGAAACTAAGAGTCGATATGTGGGCCGCCAGCCAGCAGTGATCACGGAACACTGCGGATGGCTCGTTGAAACACGAGAAAAAACATGCACAGAGACAGACTAGTTTCTGTGGAGAAGTAGGGACGGAATGGCCACCCCCTCTAGTGGGGAGCACGCTGATTTACCGTCCAAACCTGCTTTTATTGAGCTCATTTTGCATAATAATTCAGGTAAAGTACATTACTCATTATGAGGAAGTAAGGAACAATAGATAACAAGGAACTCTGCGGGTCTATTTTGAGTCATGGTCAAAGAACTGTAAGACTTTGAGGAACAAACTAACTTCCTCCTTGGACCCCTCTCATTCAACTGAGAGCATTCTAAACAAAGAAGGTTTCACAGTAATTTACATATTCTTTCTTAGGCCTGATCACCTGGGGAATCCACCCTTTTCAGCACAGAGCTGCACCACCCTGTCATTGTTTCAGGCTTATGTGGAGCAAGGGAACTAAGGCAACCAAGAGACAAGGAGATTTTCTCCCAGAAGATGAGGACTCAGGCTATTTCAAAGCTGAGGAGCGAGGGTCCATCACCCCCTTTTGCTGTAACCCCCAAAGTCCTTCTTTGGGGGGCCTCTCACGTGATCGTGCCTGTCTTAGATTGTTCCCCCCTTGGGGAATCTTACCCGTCTTTGGCTAACCGGCCAAGCTTTGGGGTTCAGTTATGAATGAAGCAGCAAAAGCAGCACCCCTACCAGGGAGATAAGCTTTTGTCTCCTTGCTGGCTTGCGGTTCCAAGGGCATTCCCTCAGCCTTAGCCTTGGTGGGGGTTACAGCTTCTGATACCAGGCAGGGCGGTTCCCAACAAAGAGTCCTTATAACTTTGATTAAATTTAGTTGAAATTCTAGCTCTAGAAATCATCTCTCTCTCTACATATACATATACCCTTCTCCCTGGCTGGTGTAGCTCAGTGGATTGAGTGCTGGTCTGGGAACTGAAAGTTTGCCGGTTCAATTCCCAGTCAGGGCACATGCCTGGGTTGCAGGCCTGGTGCCCAGTTGGGGGTGTGTGAGAGGCAACTGATCATTTTATCTCTTGCACATTGATGCTTCTCTTTCTCTCTCCCTTCCCCTCTCTCTAAAATAAATAAAATCTTTAAAAAAACATATACCCCTTAGAGACCTAGCCTTCCCCTGCACCCTCCATAATCAGCAACCCCCAGGCAGCAGAAGACAGCAGTCCAGACCTGACTAATGGTTACAAGGCTGGGAGCTCTGGAAGGATAAAGATAACTCCTTGACCTAAGTTGTGTTTTAGTTCCTGAGCCCTAAAGTAGAAAGACCAGACCCTCTAGCTACTTTCCCATGAAACCAGACAGAAGGACACTGGAACAGGCCTCAGAAAGGACTAAGCTTTAACATGACACAGAAACTCTGAACACTGGCCTTTGTTTTGGCCTTGCTGAGTACGTGGTTGGACTTTTTCCATGGCAGGATGGAGGGAACTGGGACATAGTCGCAGCCTTCTTTTTCCACCTGAATAAATATTGCCACACCAAAATCTCCCATGCATGGGTTCATGAAATGCTTTTCTCCTGATCTCATGAAAGAGCCCCACTTCCACTGGCAACAGATGACAATCATGAAGAGATCCCAAGAGGAAGACTGACTCTTAGGAAGAAAACTGCTCAGAGATCTTTGCTTTACTCATCCCTCCATCCTGGTTGCAACTGTTACTGGGTCAGAGAGATAAGGGCTTTGTTCCCTGGGATTATATTATTTCTGTCTTGGGAAGGACCAGGAGCTTCTTCAAAATTACCAATCAACTTCCCAAGCTTTCCTGGGCTTCAGATGGGTCCACGCCCTGACCAATTGATCTCTTCCCCAGGCTGGACTGACTGCCTCTATGGTCAGCATTTGTCTCCTATTATGCATGTACTTACCTCCCCCTTTATTGCTCTATCCCTTCCCCCAGTGATCTGTGGGTCAGACCAGTGGTTTCCTGGGGAGCGTATGAAGCTGTAACTTCCTTGTCAAGCAAACAAGCTCATGCTCCCCAGTTGATTATGCTCAATAATGATTCACTTTGCTTCTTTCCTTTATTAATTCTAGCTACCTATGCTAACAATAGCACCCAAATTTTATTTTGAGAAACTCTCTCTCTATATATAGATAGAGGGTGGCACATGTATGAATTAAAGCACTCTGTACTCTCCTAGCTTAGAAGCAGTGATGTGGACCCAAGCTGAACTTACTACAAACTTCCTTTTAAATTTGATCCATGAATATAATAATAAAAAAGACTGGATAAAGCATTAAGCAGTTCTTACTCAACACCTGGAGTTAACTGGTTTCTGGCCTAGTTTTTTTTTTTTTTTTTCCTAATTGAATTTATTGGGATGACATTGGTTTGCAAAACCATATAGGTTTCAAGTGTACAACTCAGTAAAACATCATTTGCACACTGCATCGTGTGCCCATCGCCCCAGGCAAAGCCTCTTTCTATCCTCATTCCCTGCCCCGCTTTGCCCACCTCCACCTCCACACCACCTCTCTTTCCCTCTAGACATCATCGCTCTGTTGTCTGTATCTGTGTATTATATATACAGTGTATGTTATTTTGCTTAATCCCTTCACCTTCTTTCATCCAGTCCCCCAACACCTCTCGCATCTGACAGCTGTCAGTCTGTTCTATGTATCCATGCCTCTGTTTCTATTTTGTTCATTAGATTCCACATATAAGTGAGATCATGTGGTATTTGTCTTTCTCTGACTGGCGTATTTCACTAAGAATAATACTGTCCAGGTCCATCCATGGTGTCACAAGAGGTAAACTCCCCCCCGCTTTTTTTACATATATTTTATTGATTATGCTATTACAGTTGTCCCATTACTCCCCCATTCATTCCTCTCCACCCTTCATACCCTCTCCCACCCACATTCCCTTACTTCAGTTCATGTCCATGGGTCATAAGTTCTTTAGCTTCTACATTTCCCATACTATTCTTGCCCTCCCCCTGTCTATTTTCTACCTACCATCTATGCTACTTATTCTCTGAACCTTTTCCCCCTCTCTCCTCCTCCCACTCCCCTATTGCTAACCCTCCATGTGCTCTCCATTTCTGTGGTTCTGTTCCTGTTCTAGTTGTTTGCTTAGTTTGTTTTTATTTTTGTTTCAGGTATGGTTGTTAATAATTGTGAGTTTGTTGTCATTTTACTGTACATGTTTTTAATCTTCTTTTTCTTAGATAAGTCCCTTTAACATTTCATATAATAAGGGCTTGGTGATGATGAACTCATTTAACTTGACTTTATCTGAGAAGCACTTTATCTGCCTTTCCATGCTAAATGAAAGCTTTGTTGGATAGAGTAATCTTGGATGTAGGTCGTTGCCTTTCATGACTTGGAGTACTTCTTTCCAGCCCCTTCTTGCTTGCAAGATCTTTTTTGAGAAATCACCTGACAGTCTGATGGGAGCTCCTTTGGAGGTTAGTGTCTCCTTATCTCTTGCTGCTTCTAGGATTCTCTCCTTCATTTTCACTTCGGCTAATGTAATTATGATGTGTTTTGTTGTGTTCCTCCTTGGCCCAACTTCTTTGGGACTCTCTGAGCTTCCTGGACTTCCTGGAAGTCTATTTTCTTTGCCAGAATGGGGAAGTTCTCCTTTATTATTTGTTCAAATAACTTTTCCACTTGTTGCTCCTCCTCTTCTCCTTCTGGTATCCCTATAATTTGGATGTTGGAACATTTAAAGATGTCCTGGAGGTTCCTAAGCCTCTCCTCATTTTTTTGAATCCTTATTTCTTCATTCTTTTCTGATTGTATGTTATTTTCTTCCTTCTGGTCCACTCCATTGATGTGAGATGCAGCTTTCTTTCCATCACTATGGGTTCCCTATGCATTTTTCATTTCACTTATTGTAGCCTTCATTTTTTTATCTAATTTGTGACCAAAATCAACCAATTCTGTGAGCATCCTGATCACCAGTGTTTTGAACGGTGCATCTGATAGGTTGGCTATCTCTCAGTCGCTTAAAAGTATTGGTTCTGGAGCTTTCATTTGTTCTTCTGTTTGAGCCATCATTTTTTTTTTGTCTTGTCATGCCTGTTACGTATGAGGGGCGGAGCCTTAGGTGTCCACCAGGGTGCGACAACCTATTCGCTGGGTTTTGACTCTGTATGTGGGGGCAGGGTCCAAGAGGGAAAAATGGTGCTTGCTCTGCTCTCCGTAGGACTTCAGTCCCTTCTGCCACTTGCCCCAAGCCAACTGGGCCTTTCAGGTACTAATTCCCATGTGGGTGGGCTTGTGCACCCCGTGGGTCTTTCCAACGACCTCTCCTGTGAGGCTGGGAGTCTCTCCCTGCGCCTCAACCCCCACAGGTGTTTTCAATCAGTGCCCCAAGGCTCTATTTCCAGCGCTGGGACCCTGGGACTGCCGACTCAGCCAGCTGCCTTACGCGCAGTGCCTTGCTTCACAATCGCCACCTTGCTGGGTCTGCTGGTTGCCACCCCTCGGCCAGGGTCTGCCAGCAGCCGCTTGCGTGCCCAGGATCTGCCCACTGCGGTCTTGTGTACCCAGGATGCCTTACACCAGTCCCAATGCTCTTCCTTCTGAGACCTCTCTCCACCTGGCTGCCCGACTACACCCCTCCTACCTGTTTGGATGAACATGTCTGTTTTAACTCCTTAGTTGTCCGACTTCCATACAGTTCAATTTTCTGTCAGTTCTGGTTGTTATTCTGTTTCTTAATTGTTGTTGTCTCTATCTTGGTTGTGCAAGGAGGCACAGTATCTACCTATGCCTCCATCTTGGCCGGAAGTCTAGCTTTCCCGTTTTTTACAGCTGAATGGTAAGTATTCCATTGTGTAAATGTCCCACAGCATTTTTATCCACTCATCTAATGATGGGCACTTGGGCTGTTCCTAGATCTTGCCTACTGTAAAGAATGCTGCAAAAAAAAAAAAAAGAATGCTGCAAAGAACATCATATGGGAGCATATATTCTTTTGAATTACTGTTTTGTGTTTCTTCAGATAAACACCCAGAAGAGGGATCACTGGATCAAAAGGCAGTTCAATTTTTCTTTCTTTTGAGGAGACTCCATACTGTTTTTCACAGTGGCTGTACCAGTTTGCATTCCCACCAATGGTATACTAGGGTTCCCTTTTCTCTGCATCCTGTCCAACACTTGTCTGTTGACTTATTAATGATGGCCATTCTGACAGGTGTGAAGTGGTATCTCATTGTGGTTTTAATTTGCATCTGTCTGATAGCTAATGATGTTGAGTTTTTCATGTCTATTGGCCATCTGTATGCCCCTCTTGTAGAAATGTCTGTTCAGGTCCTTTGCCCATTTTTTAATTGTGTTGTTTGTCTTCTTGGTGTTGAGTTGTGTAAGTTCTTTATACATTTTGGAAGTTAATGCTTTATCAGATGTATCACTGGCAAATATGTTTTTCCATGCAGTGGGTTGCCTGTTCATTGTGCTGATTTTTTGTATGTGTGCTGTGCAGAAACTTTTTAGTTTGATGTAGTCCCATTTGTTTATTTTTTATTTTCTTTCCCTTGCCCGAGAAGATATATTGGCCAAAAAATTGGTATGAGAGATATCTGAGATTTTACTGGCTTTGTTTTCTTCCATGATTTTTATGGTTTCATGATTTACATTTAAGTCTCTTATCCATTTTGAGTTTATTTTTGTGCATGTGTAAGTTGGTGGTCCAGCTTCACTTTTTGGCACATATCTGTCTAATTTCCCCAACCCCATTTATTGAAGAAACTGTCCTCATTGTATGCTCTTGCCTCCTTTCTCAATATTAATTGACCATAAAAGTGTGGGTTTATTTCTGGTCTTTCTGCTCAGTTTCATTGATCTACAAGTATATGCCAGTACTGGGCTCTTTTGATTACAGTGGCCTTGTAGTAGAGTTTGATATCAGATATTGTGATCCCTCCAATTTTGTCCTTCTTTCTCAAGATTGCTGAGGCTATTCTGGGTTTGTTTGTTTGTTTTTTAGTTCCAGGTAAAATTTTTGAAATATTTGTTCTAGATCTGTGAAATACGCCATTGGTATTTAAATAGGAATTGTGTTGAATCTATAGATTGCTTTGGGTATTATGGATATTTTAATGATGATAATTCTTCCTATCCATGAACATGTTATATATACTTCCACTTTATTTGTATCTTCCTCAATTCTTTCTTCGGTATCTCATAATTTTCCAAGTAAAGGTCTTTCACCTCCCTCATTAAATTTACTCCTAGGTACCATATATTTTTTGTTGCAAAACTAAATGGCATTATTTTCTTAATTTCTCTTTCTGAGAGTACATTATTGGTGTATGAGAAGGTCATGGATTTCTGAATATTAATTTTGTATTCTGTTATTTTGCTGAATTCATTGATTAGATTCAGTGGCTTTTTGGTGGAGTCTTTAGAGTTTTATATGTACAATATCATGTCATCTGTAATGTGTCCTAGTTTCTAAAGATCTGGGTTCTCTAGCCTTTCTTAAACCTGTTCACTCTCTTGTATTTTTTCAAATAAATTACTCTTTGTCCTAAATTAGTCAGAGTTGGATTTTATTATTCACAACACAGAATCCCTGACTCAGAAAGGTGATTCAGTCAATCATTCAGCAAATATTTACTTCAGCAAGTATTTACTATTTTTAAGTACTGTACCAGTCTCTGGGGAGGCCTTCCATGTATTTAATAGGCTGATCTCTTTCTGTCAATAAGAGAAAACTGAAGGCTAACTCCATAAGGATTCATTATAAGTGCCAGGAAAGAAAGAGGCTCTAGGAACTCTAGAAGTATAATAACTGTCATTGTATAAAATTTAATAGAAACAGCCTTGGCTGATGTGGTTCAGTTGGTTGAGCATCATCCTGCAAAGCAAAAAGGTCACTGGTTCAATTCCTAGTCAGAACACGTGCCTGGGTTGTGGGTTTGGTCCCCGGTGGGGTGCAGATGAAAGGGAACTGATTGATGTTTCTCTCTCTCTTTCTCCCTCCCTTCCCCTCTCTTTAAAAATAAACAATAAATAATAAATCTTTAAAGTTTAATAGAAACAATAAAACATGAATATTGAGAAATAATTTTCTCTAATTGAAATAATTAATTCAGAGCTGTAATAATTCCCCACTTTGTAACAAGTTTATTTAGAGGTCATATATATTGTACTCTGAAGCATGTTTGAGTAGATCCCTGTTGCTAACCACTCAGGAACACATTATATACTGTTGCATATGAGAAACAGCTTCATCACAAAATAATGCCAATTATTTGAGGCATCTGTGCTTGTGATGTATTAATAGCTGTGGGGGGAAATATACTCACTTGGTATTTCAGTCATTTAAAAGATAAAGGAGTAGTTTTGAAGGAACGAGTAATTTGGGGGAGTTAAAGAGTGATTCCTCCCTACTGCACCCCATGAAACATACAGTTTGTATGTATATTATTTTAAAGATCCTGGAATTCCATTAATAATGATTTTAGCAACTTTAGGAGCTTAGTAATAGGCTACAATATGACCTTTTCATTGGAACATTTAGACTCAGGTTCCAGGCATAGAACTGGTGTAGATTCTTTGACGTAGTTGATTTGGAGCTCAAATTTAAAAGCACTATTTTTTTCTAGCAAAAGCATCGGAATTCATACTTCACATACCTCCTGATCAGCAATCAAATGTCTCTTTGAACTGGACTTTGGTTTTAACTGACTGTGAAAGAACATGATTCTCCTGATCTTCCACCAAGCATTCATCTCATTGCAATTCTGTTCACACTTGAAGAGCCTGTCTTTCCAATTGGCCTTCACATGGATGTGCCTGTCAAATGGATTTACCTCTTTCCAACAATTCTCATTTAAAAATGCACTTGATGCCTGGGCCTGGTAGCTTATTTGGTTAAGGTATTGTCCTGATACGCCAAGGTTGCGGGTTCGATCCTGGTTAAGACAAATACAAGAATCAACCACTAAATGCATCAGAAAGTGTAAAAACAAATGGATGTTCCTCTCTTTAAAAATTAATAAATGAAAAAAAATTTTAAATGTACTTGGTGATGTGAAACTAATATTTATTTAAAATCTTTGAGGTGAATTTTGTGGTATTTAATTTCTTTGTGTTTAGAGAAAAAAATTAAAATGATTAATTTTGAAAACTGAGAAATTTTCTTTTTTTGTTTTTGTTTTGTTTTTTAAGATATATTTTATTGATTATGCTATTACAGTTGTCCCACTTTTTTCTCTCCTTTATTCCCCTATGCCCTACACCCCCTTCCCACCAGCATTCTTCACCTCCCTTAGTTCATGTCTATTGGTCATACATATAAGTGCTTTGGCTTCTCCATTTCTCATAATATTCTTAACCTCCTTCTATTTTGTACCTACCATTTATGCCTCTGTACCTTTTCCCCCATTCTCCCCCATCTCCATCCCCACTGATAACCCTCCATGTGACCTCTATTTCTGTGGTTCTGTTCCTGTTCTAGTTGTTTGCTTAGTTTGCTTTTGTTTTTGTTTTTAGGTTCAGTTGTTGATACTTGTGAGTTTGCTGTCATTTTACTGTTCACATTCTTTATCATTTTCTTTGTCTTAGGTAAGTCCCTTTAACATTTCATATAATAAGGCCTTGGTGATGATGAACTCCTTTAACTTGATCTTATCTGGGAAACACTTTCTCTGCCCTTCCATTCTAAATGATAGCTTGGCTGGATAGAGTCATCTTGGATGTAGGTCCTTGCCTTTCATGACTTGGAATACTTCTTTCCAGCCCCTTCTTGCCTGCAAGGTTTCTTTTGAGAAATCAGCTGATAGTCTTATGAGCACTCCTTTGTAGGTAACTGTTTCCTTTCCTTTTGCTATTTTTAAGGTTCTCTTCTTATCTTTAATCTTGGGTAATGTAATGATGATGTGCCTTGGTGCGTGCTTCCTTGGGTCCAACTTCTTTGGGACTCTCTGAGCTTCCTGGACTTCCTGGAAGTCTATTTCCTTTGCCAGATTGGGGAAATTCTCCTTCATTATCTTTTCAAATAAGTTTTCCATTTCTTGCTCTTCCTCTTCTCCTTCTGGTGCCCCTATGATTCAGATGTTGGAACCTTTAAAGTTGTCCCAGAGGTTCCTAAGCCTCTCCTCATTTTTTTTGAATTCTTGTTTCTTTATTCTGTTCTGGCTGAATGTTTACTTCTTCTTTCTGGTCCAAATCATTGATCTGAGTCCTGGTTTCCTTCCCTTCACTTTTGGTTCCCTGTATATTTTCCTTTATTTCACTTTGCATAGCCTTCACTTCTTCCTCTATTTTTTGACCATACTCAACCATTTCTGTGAGCATCCTGATTACCAGTGTTTTGAACTCTGCATTTGATAGGTTGTCTATCTGTTCATTGCTTAGTTCTATTTTTGGAACTTTGATCTGTTCTTTCATTTGGGCCATAATTTTTTTTTTGTTTTGGCATGACTGTTACATTCTAAGGGGCAAATACCTCAGTTATTCACTAGGGCAGGGCTACCCGTGTCTCTGTGTTGTCATGCTATATGTTGGGAAGGGCTCCAAGAGGGAACAGTGCCACTCAGTGGGCTCTTGGCTGGCTTTGAGTCACTTGCCCAGCTACTCACAAACAAATTGGGCCCTTCCGGTGCTGATTCTTGGGTGGATGGGTTTGTATACATTTTAGGAGCCTACATGTCTCTCTGTTGAACTCTCCTATGAAGCTAGGAGTCTCTCCAGCTGCCGCAATTCCCAGATTTTTTTAACTAGAGGTTTTGAGGCTTTATTTCCCTTCACTGGAACCTTGGGTTACACAATCTGTCTTGGTCCCCAGTTGTTCCTCTGAGTTTATCTGCAAGCGAATGTGGGACTACCACCTTGCTGCACATTCTCTCTGCCTTGGCTGCCTGTCCCCACCCCTCCTACCAGTCTGGATGAATGTTTCTTCTTTAATTCCTCAGTTGTTGGACTTCCATACAGTTTGGTTTTCTGGCAGTTCTTGGTGTTTTTTGTTTCTAAATATGTTGTTGTCCTTCTTTTGGTTGTGTGAGGAGGCAAAGTGTATCTACCTATGCCTCCACCTTGGCCAGAAGTCCCCTATTTAATGAAATTTTCTAGTGTCATCTACGTCTATGGCATTTTAGCAAAATTCATAGTGAATATTTCTTTTCTTTTTTAAAGAGATTTTTATTTATTGATTTGAGAGAGAGAGGGAGAGAGAGAGAGAGACTTGGTGTTCCACTTACTGATGCATTCATTGGTTGATTCTTGTATGTGATTTGATCAGGATTGAACTGAGAATCTTGGCATATTGGGATGATGTTCCAACCAGCTGAACTACCTGGCCAGGGCTAAATTTCCTAACTCATACAAATCTTTAACTCACAGCTCAATATGAAAGGAAAGGAATAACCAAGGTGTCCTACAGAGTCTCTGAAGTTAATTTTGTCAATATAATGCATTCTAAATCACACAATTTCAAACAGAACCTCCAAATTTGGTGAATATCTGTATAGCTACTTCCATGCCTTGTAGAAATAGACCAAAACAAGATGTTGATTACATATAGATAAGACATAGGTAATCTGTCTAGTCAGTGATGACCCTGTCCCTTTCTTCCTTGACTCCTGCTACTTGTTGGTACTTCCATCAGAGGGCAGGCAGCAAAAAAGAAAGGAAACAAGAAGAAAGGCTGTGAGGTCTTCTGCAATACCATGAAGAACTCATAATTACCTAAACACACCTGTGAGCCCATCCCCCAGTGTCCCTGTTGGGTATAACTTATTTGAATAAGGTATTATCTCAGATGGGGACACTGGGGCCAAATAATGGTTCAGTCCCTTTGGGCAGTCAAGAACTATTTACCTTGCTATATGCAAGGTACTGTTGTAGACACTGGGGATAGAGCAGTAAATGAGAAAAGCAAAAACATTAGTTTGTGGAATTAACATTTCAGTGTTATATTTTCATAATTCTTGTAAGCCTCAGCTTCCTATCTGTACCATGGGGGCAATAATGCTAGGATTTCTGTGAGTACTTAAATGAGATGCTCAAGCATCTAATAATGTTTTTGGATTTGTTATAATTTATAATTTGTACATAGTTTTACATAATGTCTATAAAATTGTGTGTTCTAATTTATAGTTTCATGAACACTTTCCTATTAATATTTCTAGTCAGTATTTTAATAGTTATGTAACATTTCCTTGTGTCAGTGTATCATAATACTCAAACTTTACTCTGTTCTATTATATACTTGTCTCATAGGAGTTTCTCAGTAAATATTTGTTGAAAGAATGCATGAATATCATAAATTTATATTTTGTGGATCTTTCCAGTATTGCAAATTAAGGGGCAGAAAATTTTCTTTTCACTCTTCTAGGTTCTTTGGCTGGTCTAATCAAATTGGCCTAATAGCAGAAAAACAAATACAATTATGTACTGTGGAGGGGAAAAAGGGGGTTTATATGGAATGTAACCTCATAGAGTGAACTTACCATAAATTCCTAACTGGGTGGGTCCTGGTAGGCAGTCACACCCCAGGTCTGTAACTTCTTTAGTAAAAGGTTTCAAGCCAGTCCTGTTCATTATTCTTGAGCATCTAGGTTAACACGCCTTTGAAATACCAGAAGCAATATTAACCCTTTAGAGAGTACATAATCTTGTTAACTATCCTGTAATCCAATCCCCACCTTGCTTTCTCCAATCTTACTTAAATTTCCTCCTTAATTTCAAAAGCATAAAAGAAGCTGAAAAACTGTTATTCTGCAGAGCATTTGGGATTTTGTTACCTGATATATTGTCAGTTTGGCTCAAATAAACTCTTATAAAAAGTCTCTACAGGTCTGGACATTCCTTATGTCAATAGTACCTATGGAAGTCCCATATAAATATGAGACCCAAAAGGCAGCCAGGTAATTGAAGTTCATATAACATCCTAGGCTAAGAAAAGGGGTACAGGTCTGGGAATACAAAGTGGAGTAAGGCCATTTACAGAAAGGGCAGAGGCAATGTTTGGAAAACAAAGATTGCCCTATAATACAGGTATGTAAGTGTCTTAGGTAAAAAGCTATCTCTGGTAATAGTCCCCTTCTTGTTACAAGCCCCCAGTTGTATTGTAAATTCAGACACCTGAGGGGAGGTAAATAACCTTTTCCAAATCTGGGTTTTGATTGCTTTATTCCAAAATAATCCTTACACAAGAAAATCATATTTGGGGTTGCAAAATCTGCTCCCCTTCACAAAGAACATTCTTTTTATCTTTTAAATAAACTTTCTGAGAAAAGTTCTAAAAGTAGGCTTATTGTATAAAATATATTACATAAGGTATGAATATTTTTATGATATTGTAGGGGATCAGAATGAGTCCTCATAAGAGGTGCCTCTGTTGCTTGTAGATTGTTTTGACTTAAAGGCAACCAAGACCCTGTGGGATCAAGAGAAACTTGTGCTTCCTCTTAATTACCCAGAAGAATGTGAATTAGTGGTTGTGCTCATAATAAGAGATTATCAGGGAGAACCTTTTTTAAAAAAACCTATCTGTAAGGAAGGGAAAACTACTAATTATTGGACATCTGCTCTTCTTATTATCCTGCCATGACATTCTTCCCCTTTGAAGCACCAAGATGATCCATAGCTCAGAATGTCACATACACCTCATTTTCGCTTTCTGTCTTTGAACCTCTTATGTATGGCATCTCTGTCTCATATATGTGGGGTTCCCATACATACATATGTAATTAAATTTGGTCATTTTCTCTTGGTAATTTGCCTCATGTCTATTGCATTATTAGACCAGCTGAAAGAACCTTGAGGGTAAAGGAAAGTTTCTTCCTCCACTACAATCCTCAATATATATTAGCATCATGTTGCTGTGAAGATTGGTACTAGTTTAAAATTAATGACTACCACGTTGTTGTTTAATTTGTGGTATTTAATTATTCATATTGTTTAATTTCTTTCATATAGTTACTTATTTGGATATCCCTGTTGTAAAAATGGTATGTTTGAGGGGCAGGACACTTGGAGGGAAGTTAGGGAAGGCCCTACCTTGTGGAATGCTAACTAAGGAGGGAAGACCTCAAAACTACCCCTTTAACCATCAGAGCATGAGGAGCAGAGAGAACAGGAGCAAAATTTGTCAACCCCAAATATGCCTTTTTGTCATGAGGATTATTTTAAACTGATTATCATTATTTTTCAGTTTTTACCAGAGGACAGATGAATCAATAAGATTTCTTAATCTCGTTGATTTTAGAGAGTGGGGAAGGAAGGGAAAGAGAGAGGGAGAAAAACATCAATGTGAGAGAGATACGTTAATAATTTGCGTCTTTTACACACCCCAACCTGGGACTGAAGTCACAACCTAGGCATGTGCCCTGACTAGGAATTGACCCCACAACCTTTCAGTTTATGGGACTACTCTCTAACCAACTGAGCCACACCAGCCAGGGCTGAGGTGATTATTTTTTTTAAAGACTTTATTTATTTATTTTTAGAGAGGGGAAGGGAAGGAGAGAGAGAGAGAGAGAATCACTGTGTGGTTGCCTCTCACATGGCCCCCACTGGGGACCTGGCCTGCAACACAGGCATGTGCCCTGACTGGGAATCGAACCTATGATGCTTTGGTTCACAGCCTGCGCTTAATCCACTGAGCTACGTCAGCCAGGGCGCTAAGGTGATTATTTTTAAGAAACAGCAGATATAGATGAAGCTCTGAAAATTGTGTGGTTACTCTTTTTTTATTGTTGTACAAGTACAGTTGTCTCCACTTCCCCCCCACTACTCCCCCCAACCCCAGCCATCCCCATCTCCCACTCTTGATCCTAGCCCCTTTGGTTTTGTCCGTGTGTCCTTTATACATGTTTATAAGAGACATTTACTTGTAGAAGGGAAATCTCCATTTGTAGGGTGTCTCCTTCTTTGTACCAGTATGTCTAAATCCCTAGAAACTTATCAGTGGAGAAGGCATGGACTTAAATCTGCATAATAACCATACCATTGTTTACTGTGCTTTGCCTGATCTCCCATAACTTACTCCACCTACTTAATGCTCCCCTCTCCCCACCAAAAATCTTTCTCTTGCATTAGCAGATGATATGTAAGGTGATGGCTTGGGTCATTTGGGGGAGTTTTCCTGGATATCTCCCTTGCATACAGGAAGTATTCATGTTATTAAACTTTTTTCTTCTGTTAATCTGTCTTTTTATTACAGTGGGGGTGTGTATGTCTTAGCCAAGAACCTATGAAGGTAGAGGAAAAATTATTTTCTCTCCCCTACAAGAGAATGAAGTGACAAAAGGAAGAGCAATGTAGAAAATAAATTGGAAGGACATTGAGAAGTTATGTTACAAATTAGCTAAAGACTAACAAATGACAGATAAGGCCTATCACTACAAAGGAGTACCTCTTTGCTGTGTCACATCAGGGCCAGGTCTCTTTTGTGCAATGAGCACCTGTAGCATTGGGAGTGAAGTCCTAAAACTCTGCTGTCTTGGTCAGACTTGAGAGAGCTAATGCAGCACTGGGCATAGAAATGTTGATGAATTATTATGAATCAGGGCCTGGTTGGTAATGTAATTTACATACCTGTGGTTTGGGGATATGCATACCATATCTCTACCTCTTTGCCCTAAAGAATAGAACTGGTTGAGTGGTTGAAATTAAGCAAAGAGCCTTTGATCTGAAATGGTTTGGTGAAATAACAATCGCATGATTTTGAAAAATAATGTATTTTGAAATATTTTCAAACCTACAGAAAAGTCACAAATGCAGTACAAAAAACCTCTATGTCCCATTTGCCTAGTTTCCCAATTAGCCTTTCACTGCATTTGTGCCCCCTTGCTCTCTCTTTCTCCAACCTCCAGGTCTTTTTAAAATTGTGCTGTCCTGGCTGGTGTGGCTCAGTGGATTGAACATTGGCCCGTGAACCAAAAGGTCACTGGTTCTATCCCTGGTCAGGGCACATGCCTTGGTTTGGGCCAGGTCCCCATTTGGGGGTGTGCAAGAGGCAACCTATCGATATTTCTCTCTCACATCAACATTTCTCTCCCTCTCTTTCTCCCTCCCTTTCCCTGTCTCTAAAAATAAATCTTTCAAAAATAAAGTAAAATTGTGCCAACTGTCTGTGGATAAAAAAGGGGCCATATATTAAATCTGATGAGCTTGGGGAGGTCTGCATGGCAGCCTTACACACTCAGAGACCAAAGTAACCACACATGATGGTGTGAACGTAAAAATTCCTAACTAAAAGTGGTTCCTGACATGTAGTCTTATCCTAGGGCAGTATCTTCCTTGACAAAGGTCAACCTTTACCTGTTTATTGTCTTTCTGAATCTAAGATAACATGCCCTTGAATTATCAGAGTAATCTCCTTTTCCAGACCCCTCAGGGTACAACCTCCCAACACAGCACAAGACCATAGAACCCCTCATTATTATCTTGTTGCCCATATACCATCTCTATGTGCTGTAAATGTTAACTGTCCTGTACCCTTCAGTGTAAAAGAAGTATGTGTCTCTCTGTTTAACTTTTTGTCCAATCCCAGAGGTTTCCCCACTTTTCTTTCTCCTACCTCTAATCTAATCTACCAACAATGAATTTCATGTAACCTACCCCCCCATGTCTCCTCCAATGATGCTAATATATCAAATGAGTTGTAAAACTGCAATTCTCCACAGAATTTTCTCAATCCATTGAGATTTTGCTTCCTGGCAATTGTCATCAGTTTGGCTCAAATAAACTCTTACAGACATTTTATTAGTCTGGATGTTCCTTCATCAACATGTTCCAACAATGTTTCTATTTTCTTTCTGGTCCAGGAACACATGTTGCATTTATTTGTCATATCTCTTCAGGCTCCTCCAATCTGAAATAGTTCTGTTGTCTTTTCTGATCTTTCATGTCATAAGGAGTTTTAGAAACTACTGATTTTACATTTTGTAGGATGAACCACATATTTGCTCATCACTAGTCTCAGGCCTTGTCTTAATAAGAATACCCCAGAAATGACACTGCTTTCTTCTAAGTGAATCATGTCAGAGGGCACATAATGACAAGCTGTCCTGTCACTGGTAATGTTAACCTTGATCACCTTGTCATTTTGGTGTCTGCAGGTATCTCCACCAAAAGACACCATTTTTTCTAATTAATTAGTATTTTGTGGGGAGATATTCCCAGATTATGTCAACATCTATTTCTCATCAATCCTCCATTTACCACCCTTAGCCTCCTGAATCAACCATTACTATCATGGTGGCCAAATATTGATTTTCTGTATCTATTACTCTGTTTACATTTACTAGTTATCATTCTACTATAAAGAAGAGAAGGAATTCTCTCCTGTTCCAGCTATCTATTGCTATGTATCAAACTATTCTCAAACTTAGTGGCTTAAAACAACAATCATTTATTCAGCTCATGAATCTGTATCTGCGCAAGGTGATGCATCAACCAGGACTGGAGGCTCCCATTCCAGAGTGACTCACTCACATGACTGACAAGTTGGTGCTGACTTTTAGCTGGGACCTCAGCTGCAGCTGGAGCTCAGAACCCTGCCTAAGGCCTCTTTATGTGGTTGCTTGATTTCATCCCAGCATTGTGGTTAAGATTCAACAGCAAGCATCTCAAGAGGATAAGGTAGAAGTGCATGTCCTCTTTCTTATACAACTGCAGAATTCACATAGCTTCACTTTCACTGTACTCTGATGATTGAGGCAATCACATGTATTCACCCAGGTTCAAGGGGAGGGGACATGGCCCTTACCACACAATGGGAAGATTGTTAACATTGCATTGTAAGAACAGCATGTAAGATAGAATATATTGTGGTGGGCATCTTTGTAAAATGCCCTATCCCCCATTTATTTATGCATTTATTTGTTTATATCAATATGGACTTATGGTTGTAATACATTACTATAATTATTTATTTTGATGCCAAAATTGTCCCAGATTTGACCATTGGGAGACCTTTTCATGATACTATCTGTGTCCTTTTGACATGTTCTCATTATTCTTTGAGCACTTCCTTAATGGCAGAGTGAAATAGAAATCATGATGTGGGCACTTGGTGTGCTCATTGCTAATGGACTGTCATTACTTCTAGGCCCTCTTACAAATATATACCATATATATGTATATATACACACATATGTATACATATATATATTTATATAGTTATATCTCCATCTCTCTGAGTATATATGTTTAAAAAGCATGAGTTCTTACCAAAACCTCCAATTTCAATTCAGAATCTTGGGAGTCAGTCTGATCTTCCTCTTTTCTATGTTTTTTTTGTATCTTGTCCAACAGTGAGAATATTATCTTCAGTATAATATACTTATTTGCTCAATTAATGTAACAAGTCTTACAACCACACCAGATTTTTATTCTACCAGCCACCTCTGCACCCTACCACCAGTACTCTGCATTCTCAGATATCATCAAGCACATCAACAATGAACTTCCATGCGTCATCCTAAACTGCTTCAGCACCCCATATCTTTGTGTACCAACAAGCACACCTTCAATGTATCTTTGTGCAGCTTCTTTCTTACCCTCCCTTTACCATCTTATATCCTTGGGTACCAGTGGGCATGCTATTGACATCCCTCCATATGGCACCTCCTGCACTCTCTCCCTAGCACTCTACCTCTTCAGGCACCAGTAGGAATACCATTGATGTGTCTCCATGTGGTAGCCCTCTTCACTGCCACTGACTCCTCTAAGCTTAACTTCTCCAACATGGAAAGGGAAGGTAAGCAATTTTTTTAAAACATTTTATTTATTTATTTTTAGAGAGGGAAGGGAGGGAGAAAGAGAGAGAAAAACATCAATGTGCGGTTGCTGGGGGCCGTGGCCTGCAACCCAGGCATGTGCCCTGACTGGGAATCAAACATGCGATGCTTTGGTCCACAGCCCATGCTCAATCCACTGAGCTATGCCAGCTAGGGCGGTAAGCAATTTTAACATGATCAAAACTGGCCAATACTTGGGCAAGAGTCCTCTGTCTTTGAACATGCACATTATTTGTTTTTTAATCATCTTCTAAAAATGCAAACTTGATCTTGTTGTTCCCCTACTTAAAGTCTTTGAATGACTTTCCAGCCCTTAGACCAAAACCAAAAGCCTCTAATATGGTCTACAAGATGCTACATAGTTTGACACCCTGCATACTGCTCCATATCATCTCTGTTTTATTTCTCTGGTTTCAGTCAGTTTTCCAGAGTAGAATTTTCTAATTTTCTGCTTGGAGTGTATAAACCTAGCTGTCAGTATTTTGGGAACTGAGCCAAGAAAAGGGACTGGAGGTCCCAATGTTCGAAATGTACTTTAACTTAATCCCTGTTGTCAGCATGGCATCTCAGTGGGCCCTCAGCTGTACATGCTTTAACTGTCCCATTTTAGCAAGAATGGAGGAAGGGATCTGAGAACTAACTGTTCCTTATAAAAATGCTCAATCAATCATCCTGATTTATACTCTATACCACTTTCAGAGCTACCTAGTAGCTTCAATTTCTGAGCCTTTTGGGGTTTGTAGTACAAACAGCTTCCTTAGATTTGAGATTCTTCTAGTCTGTTAAGTCAGATACTACTCATTTATCCATATTCTAGTTTCCATATTTGGGGGGGGTGAGGAGAGCACTATATTGTCTATTGCAGTCTTGCCTTCTGTTTCTTTGGTCCATGTGACATTTTGATCTTTTAATTCCTTTACTGTCTTTTTTGTAGTGTCTCAGGGAGGGAGGGAGAGAGAGAGAGAGAGAGAGAGAGAGAGAGAGAGAGAGAGAGAGAGAGAGAAACATCAATGTGCGGTTGCTGGGGGTTATGGCCTGCAATCCAGGAATGTACCCTGGCTGGGAATCGAACCTGGGACATTTTGGTTCCCAGCCTGTGCTCAATCCACTGAGCTACGCCAGCCAGGGCAGCTTATTTCCCTGCCCAAATTTTTGAGGGAAACAATAAGGATGCTCAGTATGCATGGGCAGTACTAATCTAATTCTATATCTATTTAAATGTTTTTAATTCTTTTGTTTATGCTTATGCATTAAAAGTGTAACTCTACAAAGCAATAATGATACCTATATGCAAAAAATACCCTGGAATACAATAATTGGTTTTGTTTCTAAATGTAAATAAATAAATAATTGAATTAAAAGTTAAAGTGGAAGATTTTTTTCCTGAAGGTTTGGGCCAAAAATAATGGGTGAGCAGTATAGTGCACATGGGAGTGCATTATACATGGCAAAATCCAGTAAGTACATGTGTTAAATTTGCCAGATTTAAATAAGTGGAGGTGTTTTAAATAGCAAACACTCTGGTTCCTTTTTTCTTTTCCTTTTTTTTTGTGTGTGTGGAAATAACAGGTTATTTATTTATTTATTTTTTAATTACAGTTTATAGTCAGCATTAATTTATACTGCTTTCAGGTGTACAGCATAGTGGTTAGACAATCATATACTTTACAAAGTGTTCCCCCTGATATTTCTAATGCCCACCTGGCACCATATGTAGTTATTACAATATTATTGACTATATTTCCTATGCTGTACTTTACAGTCCCATGAATTTTTGTAACTAGCAACCTGTACTTCTTAATCCCTTTACCTTTTATACCCAGTCCCCCAAACCCCTCTCCCTTCTGACAGCTGTCAGTCTCTTCTATGTATGTATGAGTCTGTTTCTATTTTGTTTGTTCATATATTTTGATCTTTAGATTCCACATATAAGTGAAATTATGTAGTGTTTGTATATTTCTCTGTCTGTCTTATTTCACTTAGCATAATATACTCTAGGTCTATCCATGTTGTTGCAACTGGTAAGATTTTATTCTTTTTTATGGCTGAGTAATATTCCATTTATATATGGAATATTCCTCCACTTTTTTTATCTACTCGTCTATTGATGGGAACTTGGGTTGTTTCCATATTTTGACTATTGTAAATAACACTGCAATAAAAATAGGGGTGCATATATTCTTTCAGATTAGTGTTTTGGGTTTCTTTAGATATACTCCCAGAAGTGGAATTGCTGGGTCATAAGGTAGTTCCATTTTAAATTTTTTGAGGAACCTCCATACTGTTTTCCATGATGGCTGCACCAATCTGCATTCTTACCAATGGTATACTAGGGTTCCGTTTTTCCACATCCTTGCCAGCACTTGTTGCTTATTGATTTATTAATGATAGCCATTCTGACAGCTCTAAGGTGCTATCTCATTGTAGTTTTAATTTGCATTTCTCTGATGATTAGTGATGTTGAGTATGTTTTCATATGTCTATTGGCCATCTGTATGATCTCTATGGAAAAGTGTTTATTCATGTCCTCTGCCCACTTTCTAATTGGGTTGTTTGCTTTCCTGGTGTTAAATTGTATGGGTACTTTATAATTTATAATTATTAACCACATATTGAATGTATCATTGGCAAATATGTTCTCTCATTTAGTAGGTTGTCTTTTCATTTTGTTGATGGTTTCCTTTGCT
Source organism: Phyllostomus discolor (assembly GCF_004126475.2). Lineage (NCBI taxonomy): Eukaryota > Metazoa > Chordata > Mammalia > Chiroptera > Phyllostomidae > Phyllostomus > Phyllostomus discolor. Next base: position 75,022,322 of record NC_050198.1, read on the forward strand.
ATGCAAAAACTTTTTAGTATGACCTAGTCCCATTTGTTTATTTTTTCTTTTGTTTCCCTTGCCTGAGGAGATATGTCAAAAAAAAATGTTCCTAAGAGAAGTGTTAGAGATTTTACTGCCTGTTTTATTCTAGGAGTTTTATGGTTTTGAGTCTTACATTTAAGGAGGTGGGGAGGGTTGGGGGCCTGGGCTGGGATGGGAGTAAAAGGTAGAAAACTGTACTTGAACAACAATTAAAATAAAAAAAAATAAAATAAATCACTCAATTCTAAAAAAAGAAAAAGAAAGTCTTTAATCCATTTAAAAATCTTGCCTGTATCAAAAGGAAAAAGGACTGAGGGGAGAGCAGTATAAGAGGAATAAATGGTAATGGAAAAAAATTCAATAAAGACTACATCAAAAAATAAAATAAGTAGAATAAAAAATAAAGTCTTTAATCCATTGTGAGTTTATATTTGTATATGGTGTAAGAAGCTGATCTAGTTTCATTTTATTTTGCATGCATCTGTCCAATTTTCCCAACACCATTTATTCAGTAGATTCTCTTTGCCCTTTGTATGTTCTTGCTTCCTTTATCATAGATTAATTGATGATATAGGTGTAAGTTTATTTCTGGGCTCTCTATTCCATTCTTTTGGTCTGTTATTCATAATATCTGTTATTATGCCAGTGCCATGCTGTTTTGATTACTATAGTCTTGTAGTATAGTTGGAGGATCAAGTAGTATGATACCTCCAACTTTGTTTTCCTTTTTAAAGATTGGTATGGCTATTCAGGGATTTTTTGTGGTTTCATGCAAATTTTTGTATTATTTCTTCTAGTTCTGTGAGAAACACCATTTGTATTTTTCTTTCTTTTTACTTACTTATTTATTTACTTTTAGAGAGAGGGGAAGGGAGAAAGAAACAGAGCAAAATAAACATCAGTGTGTGAGAAGTACATTGATCAGTTGACTCTCGCACATCCACACCAGGGGATCTGGCCTGCAACCCAGGTATGTGCCCTGACTGGGAATCAGACTAATGACCTTTTTTGGTTCATAGGATGGCACTCAATCCACTGAGTTACACCAGGAAGTCACCATTGGTATTTTGATAGGGATTGTGTTGAATCTGTAGATTGCTTTGGGTAGTATGGACATTTTAATGATGTTAATTCTTTCTATCCATGAGGAGAGTCTATGCTTCCATTTATTTGTATCTTATTTGATTTCTTTAATGTCTTATAAATTTCTGAGTACAGTTCTTTTACTTCCTTGGTTAAATATATTCCTAGGTATTTTATTTCATTATTTTTATATAATCATAAATGAAATTGTTTTCTTAGTTTCCTTTCTGATAGTTCATTTTTGTTATATAAAAATGCAAGTAATTTCTGAATATTTATTTTGTATTTTTCTACTTTACCTAATTCATTTGTAAGTTCTAGTGGCTTTTTGGTGGGATCTTTAGTGTTCTCTCTGTATACTATCATGTCATCTGACAATAATGACAGTTTTACATTTTCCATTCTAATTTTGATGTCTTTTATTTCCTCTTCTCTGATTACTGTGCCTAGGACTTCCAGTAGTCACTCTGGTTCCTTATAAACCAGATCCCATGAACAAAAATTGGATTTCATGGAATTGTAGGGGTTAGAATGAGTCACCCCAAAATATGCCTCTATGGTATGCAGATTATTTTGAGCTAAAAGCAACTGAAACTCTGCAGGCTCAAGAGAAACTTTTACTGGTTCCTTAAAGAATTTAAATTATGAACCTTGTCCATAACAGTTATCTCCAAAAGTAACTTTTTAAAAAATATCTTATTGATTATGCTATTACAGTTGTTCCATTTTTTTCTTCCCTTTGTTTTCTTCTGCCCTGCACCCCTGCCACCAGCATTCCCCCACCTTAGTTCATGTCCATGGATCATACATATAAGTTCTTTGGCTTCTACATTTCCATTACTGTTCTTAACCTCCCCCTGTCTATTTTCTACCTACCATTTATGCTTCTTATTCCCTGTACCTTTTCCCACATTCTCCCCCATCTTCATCCCCACTGATAACCCTCCATGTGACCTCTATTTCTGTGGTTCTGTTCCTGTTCTAGTTGTTTGCTTAGTTTGCTTTTGTTTTTGTTTTTAGGTTCAGTTGTTGATACTTGTGAGTTTGCTGTCATTTTACTGTTCACATTCTTTATCATTTTCTTTGTCTTAGGTAAGTCCCTTTAACATTTCATATAATAAGGCCTTGGTGATGATGAACTCCTTTAACTTGATCTTATCTGGGAAACACTTTCTCTGCCCTTCCATTCTAAATGATAGCTTGGCTGGATAGAGTCATCTTGGATGTAGGTCCTTGCCTTTCATGACTTGGAATACTTCTTTCCAGCCCCTTCTTGCCTGCAAGGTTTCTTTTGAGAAATCAGCTGATAGTCTTATGAGCACTCCTTTGTAGGTAACTGTTTCCTTTCCTTTTGCTATTTTTAAGGTTCTCTTCTTATCTTTAATCTTGGGTAATGTAATGATGATGTGCCTTGGTGCGTGCTTCCTTGGGTCCAACTTCTTTGGGACTCTCTGAGCTTCCTGGACTTCCTGGAAGTCTATTTCCTTTGCCAGATTGGGGAAATTCTCCTTCATTATCTTTTCAAATAAGTTTTCCATTTCTTGCTCTTCCTCTTCTCCTTCTGGTGCCCCTATGATTCAGATGTTGGAACCTTTAAAGTTGTCCCAGAGGTTCCTAAGCCTCTCCTCATTTTTTTTGAATTCTTGTTTCTTTATTCTGTTCTGGCTGAATGTTTACTTCTTCTTTCTGGTCCAAATCATTGATCTGAGTCCTGGTTTCCTTCCCTTCACTTTTGGTTCCCTGTATATTTTCCTTTATTTCACTTTGCATAGCCTTCACTTCTTCCTCTATTTTTTGACCATACTCAACCATTTCTGTGAGCATCCTGATTACCAGTGTTTTGAACTCTGCATTTGATAGGTTGTCTATCTGTTCATTGCTTAGTTCTATTTTTGGAACTTTGATCTGTTCTTTCATTTGGGCCATATTTTTTTTTCTCTTGGTGGGCCTGTTATGTTCTAAGGGGTGGAACCTTAAGTGTTCACCAGGGTGGGGCAACCCACATTGCTGTGTTGTGGTGCTGTATGTGGGGGAAGGGTCCAAGAGGGAACAATGCTGCTAGCTGGGCTCTTGGCCAGCTTTCAGTCACTTCCCTAGTTACCCACAAACAAATTGAGCCTTTCGGGTGCTGATTCCATGGTGGGGAGGTTTGTATACATTCTAGAAGCCTGTGGGTCTCTCCAATAAACTCTCTTGTGAGGTTGGGAGTTTCTCCCACCACTGAAGCCCCCACAGGTTTTTATGGTCAGAGGTTTTGAGGCTTTATTTCTCCCTGCAGGAACCCTGGGTTGTGCAGTCTGTCTTGGTCCCCAGTTGTTCCTCGTGGTTTAACTGGATGCAAATATGGGACCACCTGGTCTTCCAGTGGCTGCCCCAACTGCCCGTCTGCGCTCCTCCTACTGGTCTGGATGAATGTTTCTTCTTTAACTCCTCAGTTGTCAGACTTCCATACGGTTTGATTTTCTGGCAGTCGTGGTTGTTCTTTGTTTTTAAATTTGTTGTTGTCCTTCTTTTGGTTGTGAGAGGAGGTATAGTGTATCTACCTATGCCTCCATCTTGGTCAGAAGTCCCAAAAGTAACTTTTTTGAGCTATTTATATGGCAGGGAAAAACTAATTATTGAACATCTGCACTTCTCATCATTCTACAATGACTTTCCTCCCCTGTGAAGCCCCAAGCTGCCTTACTTCATCTGTATCTCAGAATGCCAAATATACCCTGTTTTTCTTGTCTGTTTGAAACTTTTATGTATGTGGGGTCTCTGATTCTATCATGTATGTGAGGTTCTCATGCATACATATATATTAAATTTGGTCATTGTGTCTTATTAATCTGTTTCATATAGATTTTATTATTATACCAGGTGAAAGAACCTTGAGGGGAAAGTTTCTTCTTCCCCAATAGAATCTTGAAATATTATAACTAGAAGCATTTATCCAGTTCAGTGATTCTTGTTTTTTTCTTTGTTTTTTAATAGAATTAATATTTTTACAGAAGTTTTATGTTTATAACAAAATTGAGAGGAAATTACAGAAATCCCCAATATTCTTCCTGCCCCGTACAGGCACAGCCTCCCCCTTTTATCAGTATCTCCCACCGGTGTGGTACATTTGTTACAATTGATGAGCTTACATTGACACGTCATCACCCAGTATCTTTGGTGTTGTATATTCTGTGGGTTTGGGCAAATGTATAATGACATATCTATCATTATAATATCATACAGAGTATTTTTGCTGCCTTAAAAATCCTCTGTGCTCCACCTATTCGTCCCTATTAGCACACAAAGGGCTCAACACCCTGGGAATCACTGGAGCTTCCTCAGAACCCCAGGGGAACTATTTGTTTGAAATGTAGTAAAGGTTTCTGTACACTAAACATGGAGTAAAAGCAATGCTGGGAACCTTTCAGAGTCAGTGCGGGAGGTCTTATCTATCTTAGTCAACCAACCAAGCAGCAGGAATAGATTAGATTTCTACTGTCAGCTCATCGATGCTTGAAGTTACCAAGGATACATGGGCTTTGCCCTGAAGGGGATTATGATCAATTTGCTGAAACAAAACATCCTATCAAACAGCTTTGAACCTCTCTTAAGGCACAGCTTTTGTCTTCCCCAGCGGTTGTGGGCCTCAGTGCACCTGGCCTCCTTCTGGTTTGATTAAGGCTTCTTCACTGCAGTATTTCCTCTCCCCAAGGGGGGGAAATAATGAGTGCTGAGTTGATGCAACCCTGTAGCCCCACTCTCCTAGGTAAAGTGACTACATACATTTTGCAGGGAAAGTCACAGCCTTCTGCAGAATTCTTTCACACTGGTAAGGGTTAAATTTTCCTATTCTCCTGGCTCTTTTGAAAATACCTACAAATGAGAAAGCTAACAATAAAACCCCTACTGTTTGTATAGGCTTTGTAGTTTACTGTGATCTCATTTAATCTCCTATCTTGCTTTTTTCTTCAGTGCTTTATACACAAATGTTATCGATTCTCTCCAGAAGCAGCCATGTGTGATGGAATAAACAGCATGAGATTGGAGTTTTACCATCCAACTCTTCTACTATCTGCGTGTTGGTAAGAAAGTTGCTTCTCCTTCCTGGGCCTCGATTTACTTACCCACAGAAGGAGGGCAGGGTTTGCATTCCAAACAATATGAGGCCACTTCCAGTTTCTAATTGGAGTGCAGTGTCTTTGTGTGGTTTCTGCTGTGGGCGTGTTCTAAACCAAAGGGCAGGGACAGGATGCAGTCTGATGATCAGGAGCAGATGAGAAGTGGTTGAGCAGCTTTGCACATTTGTGGGTCCCTCACTCCCTGTCCCTAGATTTCCCAGGCTGTTTAAGTTCATGATCCTAGGGCACTGTGGGTCCACCCCCTATCACACACACCATGTCATTCACGGTTTCTTTCCCAGGGTCTGCTTTAAAGAGAATGGAAGATTTTCAGAGGTCTTGCATCTTATTTCTTGCCCTCTTGACATCTGAGGCCTGAAAAGAACTTGGGTTGCCTGCCTTGGCAGGCTTCTGGAGGCCGTAGCCTTCTATCTTCCGGGCCTAGGGCACGAGGGTTCCGGAGTAAGCGCAGGCAGTCATTGTTTGGGTATTGACTCAAAGGAGCAGGAGCCACAATGCACAGGAAAAGGATGAGCTCATGACGGCTAAATGAAAAGATTCTTATCTTGGAAACAGCGGTTTCTTATGCAAAACAGGGGGCGGCAATGTGATTGTGCCCCACTGAGTACATTCAACAACAGGGATTTCAAATGAAGAAGCTGTTTTGCATACCTAAGGGAGCAGCAACGGGGCAGATTGTTCATTAATTAAAAGGGGGGCAGGCGGGTACTGAAAACCCCAAGCTCGCACTTACTGCTGAACTGAAGTAATTCATTTGTCTTCCTCTCAGTCCCAGTTGATCAGTTGGGAGACAAATGGTTTTTCAACCTTAGCTACCTCTGGAGAAATGAGGGGAGGGGACAGGAGGAGGGAGAAAGAGACTAGGGATGGGGAATGGGGGAGGGGTGTCACAGATGACCAGAACAGCAGTGATCTCTCAACCATTTCTATTCGGCATTAAAATGTATTGTACAGAGGTGGTGGGTTTTGTTGTCTTTTTTTTTTCCTACCCAGAAGAATTACCTTCCTTGTTCTGTCTGATTTCATGTGAAAGAAGTCTTTGCAAATCCCTACTGATGAGGAGGAGAGGAAAGGAAAGAAAGGGTCGGGGAGAGAGAGGCCAGGGATGTATCCTCTAACTATAGCCCCCCAATTTCCCCAACTCTGACATGTGGTCCCCTCAGGGGATGGACTAGAACTGTGGCTGTCCTGGAAATTCCGGAATGTAGGTCACCCACTGAATGGGTAATGCCACAAGTGGAGAGAAGAGTTGAATGTGGTTGCAGGTGGGAGGCGCCAGTGCCTCCCACATATCTTTCCTACCAGCCAGACTGCTCTTCTACCCCATATCATCTTTTGATTTAGGAATGATTGGTTATCATTTACAGAACGCTTGCATATATATTACTTTGCCTATTATCTCTTATCACTATGTTATATGTGCTTATGTTCACTGAGGTACCCTGGGAGATAACTGGGTATTACTGCTCCTGTCTTAGAAATAAAGAAACTGAGGCTCAGAGATAGGAAGTGAGTTTACCCAAGGTCACACAGCTTAGTGATGAGGCTCAGGACAAACTGCCGAAATATGCTAAAGTGGCATGTCGATTAGTTTGAATTAAAGTTACTTAAGCAACAGCTAGTGCAAGAGGAACATTCTAACTCTCCTGTCTGTGTCCCCCTAAAAGCAGGAAATAAATCTCCCATATGAAAGGTATCCTCCCTGCACTAGGAGATAAAGAGACAACCTTATCTCCAGAGATAAGGAATTCAGGACCTAGAAGTCTGTATAGATAAACCTCGTTAATTCTTTACTAACTTACTCCCCTAAACCCAAACTCTGCTCAGACTGGTCACAGATTAAGCACCCAAACCTAAATTTCTTTTTCCTGCCACTTGCTCACAAATATATTGTTTCTTTAAAAAATATAAAAGCTGCCTGCTCTGGTCATTTATTTAGGTCCTATTTCTGTAAGACCTCAGAAGGTATGAATTAAATTGTATTTTTTTTCTCTTGTTAATCTTGCTTGGGTCAATCAGCAAAAAAAAAAAAAAAGAAGAAGAAGAAGAAGAAGGAGGAGGAGGAGGAGGAGGAGGAGAAGGGCATGAGAGGGAAATCCCCCAAGATTGGAAATAGCAAAGTTAGGATTTGAACCCACATTGATTTGATGTCAAAACTGTAACCCTAAACTACCATCCAACACTAACTCCCCTCCCTTTCCCCCATCTTCCCTAAAGTGGATTTGCCCAACTGTTACCCAAAAGGCAAACCTCCCAAGATTGACATTCTGACAACCAGGGAAAGGATGCAGGTCCTTCCTGAATGTGAGACACTCCCTTCAACCCTGCATACCTTCAGTATGGAAGCCACGCTAAATAAGACAAGCCTAGTACATCCCTTTTATACCACAGGATTACTAATATGATTCAGATTTTTTTTCAAGTCAGCCTTATTGAGGTATAATTTTCATACAGTACGATTTTCCTTTATAAAGTACTGTTCAATGTGTTTTGACAAAAGTGTACTGTTGTGTCACCACCACACAGTAAAAATATGGGATGTTTTCATTACCCCCCAAAGTTCTCTTGTGCTCCTTTGCAGTCAACCCCTCATCCCCATACCCAACCTTTGGCCACCACGGATCTATTTTCTATTCCTGCAGTTTTGCCTTTCCCAGAATGTTGTGTAAATGGAATCATACAATATGTAGGCTTTTAGGTTTGACTTCTTTTCTTTAGCATATTCTTTTGAGATTCATCTATGTTTTAGCTCATTTCTTTTTATTGCCAGGTAATATTCCATTGTATGGATGTACTATAATTTTTGAAACATTAACCACTTGATAGACAATAGGGTCATTTATAGCTTTGAGTGATAATTAATATAGTTATTAATATTTATATATGGGTTTTTGAATAAACACTTATCTTCATTTCTCTTGGGTAAATACTTAGGAGTTGGATTGTTGGGTCATTGCAGAAGTATATACTTCACTTTATTTTTTTTAAACTAACATTATTTTTTTTCGAAAGCTGCCACACTGTTTCCGAAGTGGCTGCACCATTTTGAATTTCCACCAGTAGTGCAGATGTTCTAGTTGCTCTGCATTCTCACGAACAGTTGCATTAGGTCCATCTTTTTAGCCTTAGTGATTCTAACAGATGTGCATTTTATCTCATTGTAGCTTGACCTTGCATTCTCCTAATGACTGTTAGGGTGGTTGGGGAGACAGAAGAAAATGTAGAGAGCCAAGCTTTCATTTTACTTTCCTAAGAGATGTGCACCAGCATTGAGAGGGTGGGGGCTTTGAGCTTTTATTGGGTTATCATTGGATTAGAAAATGACAAGGAGGTTGCTGTTGTGTGGCCCCTGGGCTGTTAGGGCACTGTAACTCAGGAGGTTTTGGTTGGTTTTGCATAAATTGCAGTTTGCTCCACTGTTACATTTTGCCTGAGACTGTGTGGGGCAGTTAGTCATGTTTTGTTCTTGCTTTCCAGTAATTTCCAGTCCTGGGACAGAAGCTCAGAAAAGTGAAATGACTGTCATGTTTAACAAGGTCATAGGTCTGCTCAGCAAATGGTGCCACAATAGCAAATGGTGCTGGCTTTGTCCTTTCAATAACTAATGATGTTGAATGTCCTTTCATGTGCTTGCCACTTGCATCTCTTCTTTGGTGAAGTGTCTGTTTGAATCTTTTGCCCATTTTTAAATTAAATTGTTTGTTTTCTTATGATCGAATTTTGAGTTCTTTACATAGTCTGAATACATGTCCCTCATCAGATACATGTTTTGCAAATATTTTCTTCCAGTCTGTGGCTCACTTTAAATTTTCTAAGCCTATCTTTTGAAGAGCAGAAGTTTGTAATTTTTTGGTGAAGATTTTATTTATTTATTTTTAGAGAGAGAGGATGGGAGGGAAAAAGAGAGAGAGAGAAACATCAATGTGTGGTTGCTCCTCACATGTCCCCAACTGAGGACCTGGCCCACAGCCCAGGCATGTGCCCTGACTGGGAATTGAACCAGTGATTTGTTGGTTTACAGGCCTGTACTCAATCCACTGAGCCACACCAGCCAGGGCAAAGTCTGTAATTTTGGCAAAGCTCGGTTATTGATTTTTTTCTCTTATTGTTAATTTTTCTCTGGTCATATGTAAGATATCTTTGTCTAACCAGAGCTCAAAAAATGTTTCTTATGTTATATTCTTGAAGTTTTATAGTTTTGGCTTTTATATTTATGTCTATGATCCATTTTAAGTTCATTTTTGTATATTATACAAAGTAAGGGGTGAGGTTTATTTATTTTTTTTGGCACATATAGTAGTTCCCCCTCATCCAATGTTTTGCTTTTCATGATTTCAGTTACCAGCAGTCAACCATGGTCTGAAAATATTAAATGGAAAATTCCAGACATAAATAATTCATAAGTTTTAAATTGTGCACTGTTCTGAGTAGCTTAATGAAATCTTGCCTTGTCCCGCTCCTTCCCACCCGGGCTGTGAATCATCCTTTTGTGGAGCAGATCCGTGCTGTAGATGCTCACTGCCCATTAATCAGATAGTAACCTTCTCAGTTATCAGATCAACTGTTGCAATATTGGTATCACAGTGTTCAAGTAACCCTTATTTTATTTAATAATGGTCCCCAAACACAAGAATAGTGACGCAGGCAACTCATATGTGCCAGAAAGAAGCCATAAAGTGCTTTACGTGAAAAAGTGAAAAGTTCTTGACTTAATAAGGCAAGAAACAAAGCTGTATGCTGAGGCTGCTAAAATCTATGGTAAGAATGAATCTTCTATCTGTGCTATTGTGAAGGAAGGAAATTTATGCTAGCTTTGCTGTTGTACCTCAAGTTGCAAACATTATGGCTACAGTGTGTGAAAGTGTTGAGGTAAGATGAAGAAAGCATTAAATTACAGGGTAGAAGATATTAACAGGAAATGTATTTTGATTGACAGCAATGTGTTGCACCAGAAAGCTCTGAGCTTACATGAAGACTTTAGCAAGGGATCCCATGAACTGAGTGACACCAAGCCATTTACTGCAAGTAAGGGATGGTTATACAGATTCAAGAGTAGGTTTAGACTGAAAATATAAAAATTATTGGAGAAAGAGAGATTACATTCACATAACATTTATGTTAGTATATTTTATAATTGTTCTATATTATTATTAGTTATTGTTAATTCTTACTGTACCCAATTTATAAATTAAACTTTATCATAGGAATATATCTATAGGAATAAATAAATAAATAAATAAATACATAAGGTTTGGCACTATCCACAGTTTCAGACATCCACTAGGGATCTTGGAATGCATCATCCACATAAAAGGGGGTGCTAATGTAGATATCAAATTGTCCCAATACCATTTATTGAAAAGACTATCATTTCTCCAATGTACTGTCTTTGCACTTGTGTCAAAAATCAACTGACCATACATGTGTGGGTTTACCTGTAGACTCTCTATTCTGGTCTGTTGATCTATATGTCTACCTTGGTGCCGATACCACACTGCTCTGTGAACTGTAGAGTCATAGTAAGTCTCGAAATCAAATAGCATAGGTTTCCCAAATTTGTTCTTTTCAAAACTTGTTTTGGCTCTGTAATAGTCTTTGCTTTTCCATAGAAATTTTAGAATCATCTTATCTATTTCTACAGAGAAGCCTGCTGGGATTTTGATTGAGATTGTGTTGAATATAGAGCAATTTGGGGAAGAATTGACATCTTAACCCTATTGAGTCTACTGATCCATTAGACTGATGCCTCTCCATTTATTTAGATCTTGTTTATTTATCAGTGTTTCATAATTTTCAGCATACAAATCTTGCACATATTTTGTTAGATTTATTTCCAAATATTTCATTCTTACTATGTTATTGTGAATTGTACTATTTGTTAAATGTCAATTTCCAATTAATATACGATTGGTTTTTGTATATTGACCTTGTATCCTATAACTTTCACAAACTCACTTAATAGTTGTGGTAGGTTTTTGGTATACTCTGGGATCCTCTAGGTAGATGAGCATAATGTCTGTGAACAAAAACAGTTTTATTTCTTTGTTTTCAATCTTTGTGTCCTTCCTTTCTTTTTCCTTGCTTAATTGTTCTGGTTATATGTACAATGTTAAATAGAAGTGGCAAAGGCAGACATTTTTGTCTTGTTTCTGATCTTAGGAGGAAAGCTTTCAGTCTTTTTACCATTTAGTGTGATGTTAGGTGTTGGCTTCTCAAAGATGCTTTTTATCAGGTTAAGGATATTCCCTTCTATTCCTAGTTTCCTAAAAGTTTTTATTGCGATTCAATCTGCATTTTGTCAAATGCCTTTTCTGCATGAATTGAAATGATCATATGGTTTTTATTTTTCATTCTCTTGATATAGGTAATTACACTGATTTCTTTTCAAAGGTTTAACCCGTCTTGCATTCTTGGGACAAACCTTACTTGATCATGAGGTATTATTCTTTTTATGTATTGTTAAATTCGATTTGCTGATATTTTGTTGAGGATTTTTTAGTCTATGTTGATGAAAGATATTGGCCTGCAGTGTCTTTCAGATTTGGTACAAATTGGGTTTTGAACTGGAGTTACTTTTTAAGTAGAGGGGCAGCAGTGTTATAAGGAGGCCATGCTTCTCTGAAGCACTCACTTTGCCTTCCTCTGCTCTGCTAAAGCACACTATGGACCTTTCTTCCCGTAACTGCAGATGGCGCTGGACCCTCAGATAGTCCCTGTGCTGGTCAGAGCTCTGGAATTTTCAGTCTGCCTTTTCTGCTTCACTTCCAAACCAACAACATAATACACAAGACAACAGAGACCTGCTCCCTGTATCTAATAGTTACCTAAGCAGACACATTAAACCTCAGCAGCCAGTCGCCCAAGAGATCCTGCAGTCATATCTCTCTCTATCTCTGCTTAGGGTCAACCTGACTGAGCTCCAGGAGTGCCTGCACACATGGTCACCAAGGTGCAAAGAATAGTGAGGGGAGATTGCATGCAACTTATAAACTAGAGTACTTTCAAATCATCATCTGTACTTAGAAAAGGTTTGAGAGTTCTCTGTGGTAAGTACCCTGAATTATCTAAGAGGCATTCTGATGCTGAGTAATGATTACAATTGTACATGAAATAGAAAGATTAGAGTCTCAGTTGCCTACTTAATATGTAAATATATCCAGTTATGTGTGAGTGGTTTTAATGAAGTAACTTGCACTTCTGTTCCCTACATTGAGAGTGATTGATGGAGGGGAAAAAAAACAGAACACTTCAGGACCCTATCAGAAATTAGCAGCCAGAAGGCCCTTTGAAAGGGCTGTGTGGCTGCCTGGCCTGGGGCTAGGAGGCAGTAGGACTAGGTTTTAGCCCTGGCTTTAAATTGATTTCCACTTCTCTGGGTAATAGGGATTAGAATTCCTTATCCCCAACTGAACTCAAGAGTTGTTAATGATGGGTTGTGAAATTACTTCATTTACTTATTTACTTTGGATTGGTTCTCATTCCAACATTGAGGTATGGATAATAAAAATAGCAGCAACCAGGCACTGGGCTAAGTGCTTTTTAGATATTTACTTCAATCATCTTGAAAAACAGGAATTAATATACCCCCATTTTATAGGTGGAGAAACCAAGGCTTTGAGAAGGTAAGCCACTTGCCTAACCTGATCTTGTAAGTTAGTGGCTAGGCTAGGAGTCAAATTCAGGTTTCCATGGCTACACCACACTGTCTCTCCCACTGCTGAGGATGGTGACAAATGTCTGCCAGAATTCTCTAACATACCTGTAACTAGATGAGCTTGGAAATACAAGAAATGTTCTGTGTGTCTGTGATGTAGAGCTAGATCCACATGGTGATGAGGGTTGAACACTTCCTTCTGCACCCTCTCTCTCTCATCTCATGCACCTATGCATGCACGTATGTGCACACACATACACACACACAAGTATTGCTCTCAGCTTTTCACAAGAAGGGTGAGGATTTGAATTGCATCTCTCCCAAGGTCTGCTTTAAAAAGAGTGTAAGACTGCATTCTCTGTAGCAGTGAAGAGCTCCTCTCCCTCTGTAGAGGCCTCACAGGGGCTATGGGAAGGTTGCTCTACTAAGTCTCTGTAACTGGAAAAAAAACTTGTATGTAGCACTTATACACCAGATACTTCCCTAATCACTTTATATATATTAACTCATGTAATTCTCACAACAGGCTTGTGAGAACCCTTATTAATCCCATTTTACAAATGAATAAACTGAGGCACAAAGAAGTTACTTAATTTGTCAAAGTCTCCGAAACAACAAGAGGTGGAGCTGAGATTTGAGCCCAGAGACTGTGGTAACTTCAGACCTGTGGTGGTCCATATCGTAGCCACTAGCCACCTGTGGCTATTTAAATTTAAATGAATTAAAATTAAATTAAATTAAAAATTCAGTTTCTGCCCTGGCTGGTGTGGCTCAGTGGACTGAGCACCAGCTTGTGAACCAAAGCATCGCCAGATTGACTCCCAGTCAGGGCACATGCCTGGGTTGCAGGCCAGGTTTCCTACCAGGGATTGTGCAAGAGGTAACCACACATTGATGTTTCTCTTCCTCTCTTCCTTCCTCCCTTACCCTCTCTAAAAAATAAATACATAAAATCTTTTTAAAAAGCTCTTTTAAAAAATTTAGTTTCTCAGTCATACCAGCCACTCGCAAATACCTGATAGCCACATGTGGCTAGTAGTTACTGTACGGGATATTGCATTTATAGAACATTTCCATCATCACAGTTACATTGCATAGCACTAGGTTAGATGCTGTACCAATCAGAATGGCCATCATAAACAAATCAATAAGCAAGCGTTAGAGAGGATGTGGAGAAAAGGGAACCCTAGTGCACTGTTGGTGAGAATGCAGACTGGTGTAGCCACTGTGGAAAACAGTATGGAATTTCCTCAGAAAATGAAAAATGGAACTGCCTTTTGAAAACCCAGCAATTTCACTGCTGGGACTATATCCTAAGAACCTTGAAACACCAATTCAAAAGAACCTATGCACCCCAAAGTTCATAGCAGCACAATTTACAATAGCCAAGTGCTGGAAGCAACCTAAGTGCCCATCAGTGTATGAATGGATCAAAAAACTGTGGTACATTTACACAGTGGAATTCTATGCAGCAGAAAGAAAGGAGCTCCTACTCTTTGAGACAGCATGGATGGAACTAGAGAGCATTATGCTAAGCGAAATAAGCCAGGCGGTGAGGGACAAATACCATATGATCTCACCTTTAATTGGAACCTAATCAACAAAACAAACAAGTGAGCAAAATATAACCAGAGATATTGAAATTAAGAGCAATCTAACAATAGCCAGAGAGGAGGGGGGAGGGGACAATGAGGGGAAGGGTTTTCAGGAACTACTGTAAAGGGCATGTGGACAAAGCCAAGGAAGAGGGAGGAAGCAAGAGGGAAGGGGGTTTGGCTGGGGTTGGGGGGAGTGGTGGGGGGAAAATGCATACAAATGCAATTGAACAATAAAATAATTTTTTAAAAAGTCATTTAGGTGGTATAGCCCACTCAGAGGACAATCTGAGCACATATCTTTATGTAATTGGGTTGCTCTCAATTTTTAAATAATTTTAATTTTAATTTTATTATTATTATTTAATCCTTACCTGAGGATGTGTTTATTGATTTTAGAAAGAGGGGAGACAAACATCAATGTGAGAGAGAAACAAACTGAGCCACACCGGCCAGGGCTCTCTAATTTTTTGTCCCATTCCCACCCTTTAGCTTGATTGGTAAAGAAGGTAGCATTTTCAGCCCTTTTGAAACCTACCTCCAAACTCTGACCTAAGCCTCTTCTACTAACTAACTTCCTACCTCCTACCTCCCCCACCTGACCTGAGGCCTCTACTGATGTTTTTGTGTTTGAAGAGCCACAGATTCTATTCTGGACTTTGTGTTAGGCCTGCAAACCCTTTCTGGAAACTCCAAATCATGGCAGGGAAAGAAAAGTTGCCAAGAGGGTATTGGCTGTTAGCACCTTGCTACTTCTGTCTCCAGACCTTGGCCCTTATCAAATCAATCTGATGTGTTGCCTATACAGAAAAAATAAAGGAGCTTCCAAACAAGATCCACAGAATCAAAGTGTGCAATAGTTTTCCTTGGCTACACTGATTTATAGGCGCTACCGCAAAATTCCCTAGGGCTAGGGCCAATAGCCAAGTGACTGGTGATGATTACCAAAGGAGATTTGTGTGGGTTTTCAGAGGCCTAACAAAGTAGGATCCTCTTTACCAGCAGGTGGCTATCTAGAGGGAAATGGACAAGGCTCTATGCCCCTACTCCCGTAAAATAAACCTCCTGCTGACCTTGTAGGAAGTCTGCCATGTTTCCTCCCTTTCAGAGTAAAAGTGTGCAGTTTACTTGATGGCCAACTTATCACTTTGTTTACGGTGGGCAGAGAGAGACCCGAGTTAGGAGGCCTTCTTTCCCTGCCTTGGTTTTTGTCTCACTACAGGAGATGGATTCAAGCAAGAAACAAACACATATAGTAGAAATGAGATAGTTTATCTATACACTTGAGCAAAAGCTGACCATTGGGGTTTGGGATTTATATACCTCAACTGGTGTCTAGAAATACCTCTCCTTTTTCCCTTCTAAATCTTGGGAATAATGTACAGCTACAAAAGCTTTTTTTTTCTTAGTCAGTAAAAGAAAGCTCTTTGCCTTTGTGACATTGTTACAGAGGTCCCTTTTCCCAGCACAGAATCTCAAAGACTACCCCCATTCCTGCTGCTTGTGATGTTCAGGACACTGGCAATCTTAGTGAGATTGTTCTAGAAGCTTGCAGAAGCCCCCCCTTCTCAGCACAGTCTCAAGGACTCCTCTTCCTCCTGTGCTATTTTGCTTGTGATGCTCAGGACACTCGGCAATCTCACCAAACTGAGCTCAGGACTGCTGAGTTAATTGGTGAGACATGTCTTCCTTTTGCCTCTAGCATCCTTTCCTTGTTAGATTGTAATGGCGAGGGCCCTGCCTTTATTTTCCTTTGGCTGCTCATTCCTAGCTGCTACATAACAATTTCAGTGTTGACAGTGTTTCCCATTCTACCCCCCGCAACACAGAGCCTGCAGAGGAGTGCGGGGCAGGGATTTTTTTGATGGGTGGGAGCAGTTTGCTGAAATGTTGCAAACAAGCCAGACCTGTGGCCTGTGATCACCCTGTCTGCTAGTTCAAATGCAGAAAGGGAGATTTGCAAAGGCTCTTCACTGCTACTATGCCTCCCATAAACGGAGGTTTCTCAAAAAGGACAACAAACTCACAACTATCAACAACTGAACCTAAAACAAAAACAAAACCAAAAGCAAACTAAACAAACAGCTAGAACAGGAACAGATTCACAGAAATAGAGATCGCATGGAGGGTTATCAGTGGGGAGGGGGAGGGGGGAATGGGAGAAAAGGTACAGGGATAAGAAGCGTAAGTGGTATGCATAAAATAGATGGGGAGAGGTTATGAATAGCATGGGAAATGGAGAAACCAAACAATTTATATGTCTGACCCATGGATGTGAACTAAGGTGGGGGAATGATGGTGGGAGGGGTACAGGGTGGAGGGGAATAAAGTGGAGAAAAAAATGGACAACTGTAATAGCCTAATCAATAAAATATATTTTTAAAAAGAATAAAGCTAAGAAAGTGATTATAATACATAAAAAATAGATGTTTCTAAGAGCAGGCCAGGACTAGGATTTTGAGAAAGGGTAGACAGCCCTGGGGGGGGGGTTAAAAAACTGAACAAAAAAGGAAAAAAGAGAAAACTCATACACATGGACAACAGTGTGGTGATTGTGGTGGGGAGGGGGGTGAGTGGAGGTGGAAGAGGCTATAGGGGGGATAAATGGTAATGTAAAAAATACAATAAAATTAAAAAATGAAGGGGAGGTAACTGAGTGATTATTTGTGAGTAGGTCTTGGTATCTGTGGTTGATTCAGCATTTACTTTGCTGCCATATTGACAGGTAGTAGGGGAGGGTGGTGACAGAGGCCGTTTATCCCACCAAGTACCCAGCCCCTGGGTGAGAGCTCAGTTGGAGATCACAAGTCTGAGTCACTGGTTCCTGTTTCTGGGAGCAACCTGTTGTTCTCATGCATGTTGTTATAAAACCTCTTCAATGTGCCTTGCGGGGCCCATCAGAAAAGTAATAACAAGCCCTTGTGTCTGAAAGTTTATGGAGCACTTTCAAGTCATTGGTCTCTCTTTAATTCCACCTGCTGTTTATGAGGTAGTGAGGATGACAGTATCATCCCCATTTTAATGGTGAGAAGATGAAGGCTCAAGGTTTTTTTGGCAAGATGGTGTTTGAGTGGCATCTGATTGGAATCCCAGATATCTGACTATCCTCCTGCTTCTCAAAGCTTCTAGGAGCTCATCCTGCTCTTTTGTGAGGCCTTTGGGAGAAGGTAGAAAAGTTTGGTTGCTGGGAAGGGGAGGCACCACAGCTGGCACCATGCTCCTTCATGGGGTTGAGGTGGTTAGAAGCGTTGACCACACTAGCGACTTTTCTGGGCTCTTTTCTGACTCATTTTTGTTCTTTGTTCTTCAGCTTACCCCCCACCCCCACCATCAGAAAGCCCCTCCAGCTTTTTTTTTTTTTTTTTGCTACTGACCAAGGTCCAGTGAGGACATTGTAAACACAGGAATCAGGGGAATGTTCTGCATTGCTCTGTCTTCTAACTTCACTAGATAATGTCCAGCATGCCTTGCTGATTGACAGTGCTCATGGAAATGAAGCTATCCATTCAGAACCATGGAGTGCTTGAAATGACAGGTTAACAAGTTTGGGCTTCATCCTGTAGGCAGAGGTTAGCCACAAAGGACAGCAGGAAGAGAAGAAACTCTGCAGGGGTAAACAAGGTGAAGAAATTACCTCAGAGATGTGACCCAATGAAGGCTTGGTGCCAATTAATTGCTATAACTGGCTCCTTACCTCCCAGCAAATGGTTACAATAATAAGATGGTCACAGCCCTCAAATGTGTTGTAATTGTTTATTTGTCTGCCTTCCCTGCTTTTCTATGAAGTTTGGGAGCAAAGGGGCCTAGTCTTATAATCCAGTTCCCAGCACAGGGCACAACCTAGAGTAAATGCTCAGTGAACGTTCACTGAATGATGAGAATTTCACAACTTTGCTCACAGATATTGCTAACAAATTCCAATCAAGGACTGCTAATGCTTAGAGTATTTTCTGCTTGTATATTAGGCACCTGGGTGGAGCCACTGGGGTCCTGTTTAATGGGCTGGAACAGGCCTTGACTAACTAGAAAGTGGTTGGCTAAATGGATCCCTGGTGTCTGGCAGAATAGTTTTTCCCCTAAAGGCCCTGTTAAAGAAACATCATTCTGACACTTGTTAAAATGGTAAAGATGTTCTTCAAGACTATTGCAATAAGGGATGAGACTGAACTCAAATCCTAATAGCACAAGGACAAGTAGGGATTTATAGCCAATGAGTACAGTGAGGGAGTCAGTAGGTGCGATTACTAAGAGGAATTTGATTAAATGTCATTATGGATTGAACGTTTGTGTCCCCACACCCTCTTTATGCGTTGAAGCCCTAACCTCCCCCCCACCCTGCATGATGATGTTTGGAAGTAGGGCTTTTGGGAGGTAATTGGGTTTAGATGAGGTCATGAGTGTGTGACCCCATAATGGGATTAGTGTCCCTTTAAGAAGAGGAAGATGGCCCTGACTGGTGTGGCTCAGTGTTGTGGTCATCCTGCAGACCAGTGGGGGGTGGGTCACCAGTGATTCATGGCTGGGGCCCATGCCTGGGTTCGGGGCATGCAAGAGGCAACCAAGCAATGCTTCTCTTGCACATTGATGTTTCTTTCCCTCTCTTCCTCCCTCCCTTCCCCATCTCTAAAAAATAAACAAATAAAATCTTTAAAAACTTTATTAAAAAAGAAGAGAAACCAGAGTTAGCTCTACATTGCTCCCTCTCCTTCCCTCCCTTTCCCCTCCATCTTCCCTTTCTTCCCCTCTCCCCATTCTCCTTCCCCTCCTCCTCATGTGAAGACAACAGTGAGAAGGTGGCCTTCCACAAGCTAAAAAGAAAGTTCTCACCAGGAACTAAGTCTGCCAGCTTCTCAATCTTGGACTCCCAGCCTCCAGAACTGTGAGAAATATATATTGTGTAAGTCATCCAGTCTATTGTAGTTTGTTATAGCAGCCTAGGCTGACTAAGACAGACATTAAAGGTGAGGAAATTCTTACTAAACTGACTTAACAGGATTATTGCTAAATGCAAGACAAGGACTTAGAAATCAAAGGTAGAGGATAAAGAGCTTGATCAGATATCCAGGATGATCAGATATCTCAGATGGGAGGATTTCCCGTTAAACGGATATAACAGGATTCTTTGATGAAGGCAGACAAAGAACAGGGCCAAAGAGGAGGCTTAGTTAAAATGAGGGCTTAGAGGACCCTGACTAATCTATGTTCAAGGAGGTAGTCTTTTTCAGAGCATAATTTTGCTTATTAGGTCTGGCATTTGCCATACCACTGAAACCTCTATTTGCCTAGGCAAAGTTTGCATAGGCAGGCATACCAGGTGGGAATCCTCAGTTGATGCCAGTGGTTGCCCAATGGAGCTGTCCATTAGAATCATCTGGGAGCAGCTTTCAAAATACTTATGCCTAGGCCTGATCCCATACCTATTAAATCTGAATTGATGAAAGGATGAGGCAACTATATATTTAACATATTTTCCTGGTGATTATCAGCCAGGTTGGGGGCCCATGGATTATTTTTCCCCCCAATAGAAGTATGGTGTACGGAATTTCCAAAAATGATTTTTTTATTGTTGTTCAATTACAGTTGTCCCCATTTCCCCTTATTACTTTCCCCTGCCCTACCCACCCCACACCTTCCACTTTCAATCCTCCCTTGCTCCCGTTGCCTTTGTCCACGGGTCCTTTACACATGTTCTTTGACTTGACCCTTCCCCTTCTTTCCCCATTATCCCCCATCCCCTCTGGTCACTGTCAGTTTCTTTTTTATTTTAGTGTCTCTGTTTCTATTTTGCTCACTTGTTTGTTTTGTTGATTAGGTTCCACTTATAGGTGAGATCATACGGTATTTGTCTTTTACCAACTGGCTTATTTCACTCAGCATAATGCTCTCTAGTTCTACCCATGCTGTTGTTAAGGGTAGGAGCTCCTACTTTCCTTCTGCTGCATAATATTCCATCATGTAAATGTACCGTTTTTTGATCCACTCATTTACTGATCGGCACTTAGGTTGCTTCCAGCACTTAGCTATTGTAAATTGTGCTGCTCTGAACATTGGGGTGCACAGGTTCTTTTGAGTTTGTGTTTCAGGGTTCTTAGGGCATAACCCCAGTAGGGGAATTTCCAGGTCAAAAGGCAGTTCCATCTTTAGTGTTTTGTTTTAAGGAAGTTCCATACTGTTTCCCTCAGTGGCTTCACCAGTCTGCATTCCCACCAACACTGCACTAGGGTTCTCTTTTCTTCACAACCTCACCAGCACTTGTTGTTTGTTGATTTATTAATGATGGCCATTCTGACCGGTGTGAAGTGGTATCTCATAGTGGTTTTATTTATTATTTTAAATTTAATTTTTTTATTGTTTAAGTACAGTTTTCTGCCTTTTCCCCCCACTGCTCCCCACCACCCCAGCCCTCCCCACCTCCCTCCCCCATTTTCAACCCCCCTTTTTTGTTGTTCATACATCCTTTATAATTGTTCCTGTAAACCCTTCACCCTTTTCCCCATTATCCCTCCCCTTTTCCTTTCATTGTGGTTTTAATTTGCATCTCTCTGATGGCTAGTGATGCTGAACATTGTTTCATATGTCTCTGGGCCCTCTGTATGTCCTCATTGGAAAAGTGTCTGTTCAGGTCCTTTGCCCATTTTTTAATTGGATTATTTGTCTTCTTGGTGTACCCCATGGATTTGATGGGGGAACTTGAAAATTGAAAAATCTTTGTTTTAGGTAATAGTTAATAAGTTTAGTAGTTAATGCATGTAAACAGCTATTGTTTCACTAATGAAGGTACAGCCCACCCTGACTTCAGGAGACTACAAACAATTAACCTTTGTGCTGCAGAAGAGACCATGAGCAATCAAGGTGGTATCTGAATCATTATGTTCCAGGGAGAGATAATCCGCTGCCCAGGACACAGGACCCAGGATCCAGATAGAAAATCACTGGCCAGCGCCTGAAAGGATGTTAGGGAAATTGCCGAACTGTAGCTCTTATCTGATTAACCTACTTCCAGAATTCCAAATTCCTCACCTACAGTTTTTTCTGCTTTTAAGAAATGTTGGATTGAAAGGAAATGTAAGATGGTCTGTTAGGGTACAAACCCACCGTCTTCTCAGATCACTGGCCATCTGAATGAAGCACCCAAAAAGATTCAATCCCTGTCTCTGGTTATTGGTTCTGGTAGTGACAGGCAGCATGGATGCCAACTGATATACACGGTTTTACACTATGGACCAAGATGGTGACAGACAGGGCATGGGAACTAGTTGTTGGAGAGGGTCTGGTGTCTATTTTGTTCCTTTCCCCATAGACATATGAGTTGTTCCCTTTACCTTTGCACGGTACTAGGACTGGTGTACTCAGCAAAGTGGCTAACTAAGTGAATACTGTTTGTAGTATCTGATATCTTTGCTTCTCAGGCCTTTTTTTTTTTTTTACCCTTTAGGGCTTCTGTTGCCCCTTGGACAATATTGTACTGTCGACATAAGTAAAGTCCAAACTTGTAAGAATTTCGAGTTATTTGAGCCAAATTGACAAGTGCCAGGAAGCAAAATCTCAACAGATTGAGAAAATGCTCCAGAGAATGGCAGTTTTGCACCATATTTTATACATTAGAATCAAAGGAGGAGACATGAAGGGGTTAATTGAAATTCACTGGTGACAGTTTAGGAAATGGGACAAAGCAAAGTGGGCGGAGCAGCCTCTGGGATTGTGTAAAAAGTAAAATGATAGACACAGACTTCTTTTACACAGATCAATACAGGATAGTTAACCATCAACAATTAACATGATAAGGTAACAATGAGGGGCTCTGTGGTCTCTGCTCTGGTGGGAGATTGTGCCCTAAAGGGTCTGGAAAAGGGAAATAACCCTGACATTCCAAAGATATGTGATCGGTAAATGTAAAAAATCCCCTCAAAAACAAAACAAAACAATAGGTTCAGTTAAGGTGCAGATTGACTTTTGTTAGGAAAAATTATTGCCCTGGGACAGGACTTTACTCCAGAAACCACTTTTAGTTAGGAAGTTTTTTTTATTTCAGACCACCCTGTGTGGTTACTTTAGGTCTCTGAGTTTGTAAGGCCACCATGCAGGCCTGCCTTGAGCTGTTCAGGTTTAGTGTGTGGCCCCTTTTTCATCCACAGTACCCTCGTCTTCCCCCTCTAATCTGTTCTTTTGGAAATGGTGGTTAAGTACTGCTCACAAAGGTTTCTGCTTTTAATGAGGCAGATTGAGGGTTTTTTTTTTTTTTTGGTTTGGCTTTCACATTGGCAGTTTTTAAAAATGGGGACAAATCCAAAAGCTAAAGGATTGGGTGTCCTAAAGTAAAAAATTCATACATCTGAGAGGGGGCAGAAAGGTTTTGCACACGTGTGTGTGCACGGATCTGGAGGTGGTGGAGGGAAGACTTGTTAGTAACCCTACAGATTACACAGACATAGCTGCTTTCTTTTCCTGTGCCTAAAGTCTGCTCAGATACTTTGTGCTTCGGATTCCTATGACTTTCTGGGTGATATCAGGCAGAGTTTTTTTTTTTTCCTAAAAGGACAAAAAAATGAAAGATTTAAAGCTAAAATCCTGACTCTTAGATAAAATGCAACACTTACTGAGATAGCAGTATGTCAGCAGAACATGGTCTCATTGGCTCATTATCAGGTGAGGTCAGGACATTATTTCTGGCAGCTTCTGAGAGCCACAGCCTGTTATAAAAAGTCTTCTTCCTGAGGGTTTAATACAGCTTGTTCTTGCTCCTTCGCAAGAGCTCAGCGCTTGCTCTCTCTCTTTCTCTTTTCTTGGGCTTCCTTTTAAAATGCTAATTAAATTTCCTTGATCTCTACTGCCTCCCAACCCCAGCTAATTCTGGAGATCTAGAAAGGGAGCTTGATTATCTGTAAAAGATGCGCCTGTCTTTGCACCTGAGCTACCTTTGTATTTCATTCTGTTTTATTACAGGAAATTGTGTCGGGGCCCTAAACACTAACATCCATAACATTGATTGTATTCTGCATAACAAATTGGATTAGGATAATTACCATACAGATGTTAAAAAACCCCGAATGCAAATCAACGCAATTAGTCATGACTTAATATACTATAATTCACACATTGAAATGTCTTATTGTGATTATACTATTTTAGAACAAAATGCTTTAACAAAAAAAAAAGAGGAAGAAAAGAATTCTTTTACTCTGGTGCTGCACGTGCTCTGAACAAGAAATTGTTTTATGCTAATTTGGAATTTCACTACTTAGAATTCTTATTAACTAATCAGATCCTTCAATTTCTCTTACCCCCCTTTTAAATAGAGAAAGCTGCTTCTTTAGCAAGACAATTTCATGCACAATTCAACTTGAATGCCACCATTATGAACAAAGGAATTTGCACACGGATGCTTTTGACAAACATGGCTTTAGAAAACTGAGGCTTGCATGGTGGGGGGCAGGCCCCTGCACTGATGGCCAGGACCTCTAAACAAAGCAGACAGAGCATAAGCAATTGGAATGGGTCCAAGTTCGCTGGCAAAAAGGCGGACCTGTCACAAAGGGCAGTAGGTTCGGAGCTGCCACAAAGGGTTGTGCAGCTTGTGCCTAGCTGAGTGACAACTGGGGGTTCACCTCTAGCCCAGGATCCATGTTCCAAGCTCTGCACCCAGCTCACACAGGAAAGGGTGCCTTTTGTTAATTCAAAAGGTGTCTTATGGGTTCAGGCAAACATTTGGTCAGAGACAGAAAAAAATAGTTTTTTTCTCTTTTTTAAAAATTTTATTTATTTATTTTTTAGAGAGAGGGGACTGAAAGGAGAAAGACAGGGAGAAAAACATCAATGTGTTTGCTTCTCATACACCCCCAGCTGGACACCTGGCCTGCAAACCAGGCGTGGGCCCTGACTGGGAATTGAACCAGCAACCCTTTGGTTCACAGGCCCGTGCTCAGTCCTCTGAGTCACACCAGTGAGGGTTAGTTCTTATTTCCAGAAACTACAGCAGCTGGGACCCCTGGGGTCTGAACTGTGAACTGAAATCCAATCCCTAAATTCTCTTCCCGTTTAGCCTACAGCGAGCGCTTCGACACCATGCTCTGTGCTTGCTTAGAATTCCCTGAAATTTAAGTTTTACACTCGCAAGTACATGTTCTTCGTAATTGTTTTCTGATTTATTCAAAGCTTTGCACACCCTAGTGATCTGGAGGACCCTTGAGAGTGCAGGAGAGGAAAACTAATTTTTCCTGTACCCTTCTAGTTGTTGGCTGAGACACCTTCCTCCCCACGCCCTGTAATAAAAAGACAGAGTAACAAAATAAAAACTGAAGTTGAATAACGTATAACTTCTCTATACATGGACATGCCCAGGAAAACAACTCCTAAATGGCCTAAGCCATCACCTTAAATATCATCTCCAGCTGAAGACAAAAGATGGGGGGGGTATGGAAGGTTGTAAAGGAAAGCATGATAAACAAAGGTAAGGCGGTTAGCTAGATTTAGGTTGTTGTATTCTCCATTGATAAGAGTTTCTAGTGATTTAGTCATCCTTAGAAATGTAGATTTCCTTCATAAATGTAAATGTATCTTACAAAGTTCTCCTTTTTAGGGCTTTCCCAGTGTCAGCTATTTCTAAGCCAAAAATAATCCTTATGCCATAAAGGTATATTTGGGGTGGCAAATCCTGCTCCCCTTCAAAGGCTAGGATTGTGCTATCATCATCCTGTCTAGATATTCCCCACCTATGGTTGCCAGACTTGGCAAATTATTTAACTTAAATTCCAGATATACAACAAAGGCTTTTTTATAAATACAATAAGATGAATAATAAATATATCCCATGCAATATTTTGGACATATGCTAAAATTAATGTTGTTTATCTGAAATTCAAATTTAACTTGGTGTTGTGTTTTATCTGGCAACCCCACTCCCACTTCCATCCTGGAACAAAGCACAGAGTTTATAGATGAAAATAGATCTAGGGCAGTGGTTATCACATTCAGGTGAGCATCAGAATCACCTGGAGGTGATTAAGGCACTGGCTGCTGGTCCCCACCCCCAGACTTTCTGATTCAGCAAATCTGGAGAGGTGCCCCAAAATTTGCATTTCCAACAGGTTCCCAGATGCTGCTGCTATTAGTCTGGAGAGCATACTGTGGGAGCTACTGCTCTAGCACAACCTCAATAAACAGAACCAATGGGAATGAAGCTCTTGTTGCCAAGTTGATAATAAGCAAGCAGAAAGCTTCATAGATCTCTTGTCTGTGGGCTTCCTGGCAGTGCTCCTTCAAGTGTGAATTCATCTATGTCACCCTCATTAAACTCGCTGCATAATCGCACTGGACTATTAGGGTGGTGATAGGTAAAATCGTGCTTTGGATTTGTTGCTTCCAGTGTTGTTTATACCTCCATCAACTTAAACTCCTCTACCTCCCTCCCTCCCTCCCTCTAGGTACCAGTGTCTTGCCACTGTCTAACGGACAGATGGAAAAGCTATGCATTAGGGGTCCCAGTGAAAAGGGACTCCATTTATTTTCTAAGCAGGGAAGCTGCCATTTGGATATTACTGCAGTGTTTAGTAATCACATTGATTCCCTTTCAGGCTTTCTTCCTTTATTCTGAGCAAGTCAGCAGAATCATGTATTTCTTACCCATGATATATACATGGGTAAAAAGCGCATCTTACCTTTTGCTTCCCCTCTTTGCTGTCAACAGCAGACGCTGTTATTTGATCACAGCTTTGTTACCCATTGAGTTTGGGTGTGCCTTTTGTGTCCTGTTTTTAGTTAAGACGTTCTTGGTTGCAAATGACAGAAAATCTTTTAAATAAATCCTTCTGTAGCATTTACTATATGCCAGAGAGTATTATAAAGGTTTTATAAATTTACAAATTTACACTCTTTAAAATCAGCCATAGAAGATACAGTTATTATCCCAATTTTACAGATTAATGAAAAGGAGTTTTTTTTTTTAGTATGGATTTGGGGGTGTCTCACAGAACCCAAGTTCCTGAATATAAGTTATCTTCAGAGATCAATTGAAACCATGGGAGAAATACTGTTTGGTTTCTCTCTTTACCACTTGCTTCTGCACTTTGTATCTGTGTTGCATTCTTCTCCCTTACATTAGACCAGCTTTCTCTTTCTAGTTCATATGGAGGAAAATATGGTAGCTAATACCACACAAGCTTTACATGAGATGGATAGAGCACAGATGGCAAACACAAGGCCCACAGGCTGAAACCGGCCCTCCACCTTGTTTGATCTGGCCCAGCACCTTGTTTCTATCTGGCAGCAGCGCCGAGCTCTTGCTTACCTGTTAAGGAGTAGTTACACTTACACAGTCCTAAAATTACATTCCACCCTTTGAAGGCAACCACAAGGCTGATGTGGCCCCTGGTGAAAATGAGTTTGACACACCTGCTCTAGAGAGAGTACCTGATCTCTCTCTGAATTTAAAAATCCCCTCAGAAGGCACTTATTAACTCAGTTTGGGTTAGGTGTCCAGCTCCCCAAGACACTTATTAACTCAGTTTGGGTTTAGGTGTCCCCAAAAGTTGGAGATCAACTTTTGCTAAGCAAATGGAGCTCATAAAAGAGGGCTTTACAAAACCATGGACAGAGGGCTGCACACCACATTGTAGGTGTGCAGACAGTTCCCATTGATGCCATGTGGATAGAAGAAGGGAAAGGAAAAGTCTTTAAAATGAAGTATTGGAAAGACAATAGCTGTCCACAACACCTTAATTCAGCAGTCCAGCTGGCTTCTAGAAAGTGATCAGAATTGGTACATGGTACAACTTGTCCTCTCTGCTCTGACCTTCTCACTGTACCAACACAATGGATGTGGTAGCCTCATTTACACTTACTGCGTTGGTCCAAACAGAGGATCCCCATATCTGTCCCTAGTTATCCTCTGTTCTCTGCCCCTACAGCCATTTTCTGCTCATGTTTACTACTGCTCAACCTTGTCCTGCAGGTGAACTCAGTCAACTGAATACACTTTCAGTGAGCTTTATTATACATGGTGACAGAGCTGTTATGGACAATGAAATTGCCCCCAAGAAGGATTGTGGCAATTAGAAAAATGAGGCAGGGTGGAGGTGTCATTAAAAAAAAATTTCCCTCCAGTCCTGGCTGGTGTGGCTCAGTGGACTGAGTGCTAGCCTGCAAACCGCAAGATCACCAGATTAATTTCTGGTCAGGGCACATGCCTGGGAGATGGGCCAGGTCCCCAATTGGTAACCCATTGATGTTTCTCTCCCTATCTGCCTCCCTCCCCCTGTGTCTAAAAACATAAATAAGTAAAATCTCCTTTTTTTTTTAAAAAAGAAAGTTTCTGTGTCTGGCTATTTAGGCAGAACCTTATAGAGTAGTAGTTAGGCCCAAAACAATTTTGTTGAACTTAGAGGTCAGTGATCTCCTGGAGATGAACTCATGCTAACCAAATGTAAACCACAAGGGATAGAGATACAAAGTCAGAATTTCAATTTATTTATTTTCAGACTGAAGTTGGCATGTCAGCCTGTCAGACCAGACTTGAAAGGAAAGCTTAATGATAGCAGAGGGTTGTTTGGGTAGCAAGGAATGAGAACTAGGGAATCTCCTCGTATTATCTTACTGGCATCTGCCATTCATCCGTGAGAGTCCCACCCTGGGGATAGATCACAGAGCAGGGACTAAATACTCATGTGTTTGTTTGTCAGAATGAGCTTTCCTGGACAGTTGAGCAGAACATTGAGATTTTGGGGGTCTTTGACTCACTACCTTCTATGCATCCACACTAACCTCTCCCTTGGTTAATGTGTATATCTTTAGCTTCAGTCAAATTAATGTGTAATAAGTTATCAACAGTATTACCTCAAACCAGTGTTGAGAAAGAAACATTGTTCTGCAGGATAATAATTGATGGTTGCAGTTAACCTTTTCCCATGGTTAACACTGAGATAAACTTAAATAGATTTCTTTTCTATAGGACTTCTCAGAGCTTTTAGTAAACCAGTGTGTACTGTGAATTTCCAAAGCAAGTCTAGAGAAAATTTATTTCACCACTTAGTTGTATTTTTCAGAAGAATTCACAATGGCAAGTGTATTAGTTTCCTATTGTTGCTGTAACAAATTAGCATGCTTAGTGGCTTAAATCAGCACAAATATATTATTTTATAGTTCTGTAGTTCAGCAATCTTAAAATCAAAGTGTAAGCAGGGTTGAGGTTCTTCTGGAGGCTCTAGAGGAGAATCTGTTCCCTTGCTTTTTCCAGCTTCTAGAGGCTGCCCATGTTCTTCTCCATCTTCAAAGCCAGCAGCATAGCATCTTTAAACTCTCACCTCTCCTTCCCTCTGTCATCACTTCTTCTTCTGACTAGGACACTTCTGCCTCACTCTTACTAGAACTCTTGTGATTACATTGGACCCACCCAGATAATCCAGGGTAATCTTCTCATCTCAAAACACTTACACATTAATAGGATTAATAGGGGGATTTGGACATCTTTGGGTGGGGGGGCCATTATTTTACCTACCATGGAAAACAATGGGAAACACTGCACTAGGGTATTCAATGGGCTAACACAATCCTACTCCTCAAAGATTATGCCCTGGTCAAACTTCATTGGATCTGGGGAGTTCCTGATATTTATTACCTATCTGAGTTTATAATGAGCTACCACAGATCCCACAGAACTCTCAGAGGCTACTTATTACCTATAAGATCTAATGCTCTCTACTTGTGAGGCAGTGGCAAAAGCTCCTGGATGGAAAAAGAGGAAGGGCTTGTGCAAGGAAAAAGGGGAATTTCCCCAAGACTCTTTCCCAGAAATGCAGCATTCTCAGAGAACAAAGTTATACAGAAGAATTCCATGGTAGTGGGTTAAAGTTACTTGTTCAAATGAAAGTACAGATAACTTGTAATTTGAAATGGAAATTAGCACTCCAGAATGTCTTAAGTGGGAGTGCCTTACTATCCTGGGAAACCCCCTTTGACTTGTGAGTGAGAAAGTAAGTCTGCAACCAGGTGACCTTTTCATGCTACCTGATGTATTTGTGACAGGTACTGTGCTGTGTTTGAAGAAAGTGACACCCAAAAACTTTTCACTTTCCTACAGAGAAAATTTGATCTCTGCTTTCTTTCTTTAAGGATATTTTACTGTATTTCATGATGATGGTAATAGCTCTTGACTTTGATCTAGTCTCTGTCGGGTATGAGGTCCCCTAAGCTAATGATATCACCAGAAAACAAACTGAAGATGGAGTTATTGAGGTTCCATTAAATGCTACTGCACTGATTAAAAATAGTAATTTCACCTTAAGCACTAATCATGCCAAAGGTTTCATTACAGAGGACAAATAACTTAGATTGCTGATAAAACTTTCTCATGAAGTTTTGGGTCTGCTTATAAAAATATATACCAGAGGTTCCCAGACATCTTTCTTACCAAATCTCAGTAGTCTTTTCTTCTTTTTAAAAATATTTTGACATATCTTTTTTATTCAAATAGAATTCTGATCACTCATGATCCAAGAACATTCAAATAATAAACAAAAAAGAAACATGTTAAAGATTGGTATTCAAACATTATAGCCAATGATGCCACTTTTGCCTCTTATCTTGCCAAGATAAAACCACATCCACACCTCAGTGGCCACCAAACCATTCAACACAGCTTCCTTAACTGCGAGCTATTTGAAGCTACCAGCTTGAGCATTATTGGCTATTTTTTTCAAGCTTTGAATAGCTGTGGGAATCTCAGCAGGGTTTGGAGGAACCAGCTCAACCTTGGCATAGTGCCAAAATGTGGCCAATTGATGCTTCCAGTAAGTCACAACAGTGTCGATCAGTCCAGAGGCCTTCTTCACAAGGTTATAGACAAATCAGGCCATGGTTCTAGGATGGAAACTCCATAGCCTTGAACAACTGGCTGATTGTCATCCCCTAAGAATCCCTCAATAGCCTTTTCTTTACTCCCATGTTTGTCTCATCCCCACTGACACTGATTACCCTAACATATTAATTTTTTTTAGTTGTAGTTTTCTTTTTCTTTTTTTTTAAAGATTTATTTATTTATTTATTTTAGAGAGGGAAGGGAGGGAGAAAGAGAGAGAGAGAAACATCAATGTGCAGTTGCTGGGGGCTGTGGCCTGCAACCTAGGCATGTGCCCTGGCTGGGAATCGAACCTGTGACACTTTGGTTCTCAGCCCGCACTCAATCCACTGAGCTACGCCAGCCAGGGCCTCATATTAACTTTTTTTTATATTGGCTTCCATGACCCAGACCTATGCTAGTTTTCCTTCTATCCCCTTGAGCACACCATTCTTAAAAAAAATTCATGGTTCCCTCTTTTCTCTTCTTTATCCTAACTGTGGAGTCTCCTGAAGACAGTCATTGTCATTCTCCTCTTTTCTTTATGTCTCTTTCACCCATCCATCAAACATTTTTTTAATGTTTAAATATTTATGTTTGGAGACCTATATTGTGCTCTGGGGATCCATAAATGTATTAGACACAATCATTGTCTCCTGGGAACTCAATGAATATAATATAATGTAATATTTACTATGAAATATATGGAAATCCATGGCAGAAATCCAAATATATGGAAATCCGTAGAAGCATCTGTTGGGTTAGCCAAAAAGTACATTTGGTGTTTTCCTGTACGATGATGGCTCTAGTAGTGCTTACTTGTCTTTAACTTCATTCAAAATTTTTTTCGATTGTATTGTGACAGTTGTCATATCAGCATGCATTTAAAAAAAACATCAAAATTGGTGATTTTTTGTGTAACCATTTTTATTTTGAAGATGGAAGAAAATAGGCAACATTTTTTTAAAAGATTTTATTTATTTATTTTTAGAGAGGGAAGGGAGGGAGATAGAGAGAGAGAGAGAGAAACATCAATGCGCGGTTGCTGGGAGTCATGGCCTGCAACCCAGGCATGTACCCTGGCTGGGAATCGAACCTGCGACACCTTGGTTTGCAGCCGAAAATAGGCAACATTTTTGACATATTATGGTTTATTATTTGAAGGAAGGTAAAAATGCAACAGAAATGTATAAAAAGATTTGTGCAATGTATGGAGAAGGTGCTGTGATTGATTGAACATGTCAGTAGTGGTTTGTGAAATTTCATACTGGAGGTTGCTCACTGGACGGTGCTCCACAATTGGGTAGGCCAGTTGAAGTTCATAGCAATCAAATCAAGACATTAACTGAGAACAATCAATGTTCTGTCATGCAGAAAATATACAACATACTGAAAATATCCAAATCAATAAAGTTATTAGTGAAAATAAAAATCTTTTATGGAAAAAACCATATGGACATTTTGGCCAACCCAATATATGTGTTTTCAATTAGGATGCTTTCAGCTGCAAGTAACAGAAAACTCAACTCAAGATGACTTAAACAATAGGGACAAATAATATTTATTTTTTAAATAAGATTTTATTTATCTATTTTTAGAGAGGGGAAGGGAAGAAGAGAGGGAGAGGAATATCAGTGTATGATTGCCTCTTGAGCACCCCATACTGGGGACCTGGACTGCAACCCAGGCATGTGCCATGACTAGGAATTGAACTGGTGACCCTTTAATTTGCAGACCAGTGCTCAATCCACTGAGCCACCCCAGCCAGGGCTACAAATATTATTTCTTATAACAAAATATCTCATGGTATGGAGGTTCCAGAATTGGTCTATTCAGTAACCAAGGACATCATTAAGAACCCAGGTATTTTCTATTTTTTCATTTGCTGTTTCATATATCCCTTCCAAAATTGCAAGATGGTTGCAGCAGCTCCATGCATCAAATGTAGAAATAATATTCATCTAAGAATGATTTCTCCTGCAGTGTATTTAATTTTGAGTAAGAAAAATCTATCTTCCATGCCCCCACCCAACTTCCCTTCAGGGCCCATCAGCTAGGGTTAATTATATCAATCAGTGACGGGGGAATGAAACTACTATGATTGGCTTAGACCATGGATTTCAACTTTGACTGTGGGATCCAGGCATCAACATTTTTAAACTTCCCCAGGTGACTCCCCTGTGCTTCCAAGGATAAAAACCACTGGCCTAGACCATTTCCTCTGATTTTCCCCTCTGGAGCAGAAGAGCTCCCAGCCTCCCTTAGGAACATGAATATCTGCAACAAGACAAAATTGGGATTCTGTAAGCAAGGAAGAAATGAGGAATAGCTTTTCGGTAAGCAAACCACAGTGTCTGCCACAGTAACTAATTAGCATTCACGATTCATAGCACTTCTATATGGGGACTGATGCTTCTGGCTGTGACCTCATCTGAGCTTCTGACCTATTTCTTCCATTGTCTCCCGGCATTTCTCCTTGGATTTTTGTCCACATCTCAATCTGAATGTATTCCAAACCAAGTGTTCCAGCCTGCTTCTCCTCCTGATGACATTGTTTCCATCATGTGGTACCAGCATTCTCAGGGTATTTCAGGCTCAAATTCTTGGAATCTTTTCTTATCCTTTTTTTAATCCCTATTTTTAAAGTCACCTCACCCTGATTTTTCTCCCTGAGATATTTTAATTCTACTCTACTATATCCCCTTCTATCTTGGTTTAGGGTACACTACAGCATTTCCTGCTTGCATTCTTTCATAGCTACCAAGCTGGTGTCCTCATACCAGGCTTTCACTCTATTGAGTCATCCTGCATATCACTGTAAACTCATTCCTAAGATTCTTCCTTCACTATGTGACTCAGCACAATGCCTTTTTATGGTTATCAAATTTCTACCTGTTTCAAGACGCTTTCAATTTCATACCCTTCCCAACTTTTAAGGACTAGTTAGAGGCCTAGGTACTCCAAGAAGCAGTCTTCGTTCAGGCCAGTCCTCTTAGATTCAGAAAGATCTTGGTTGATCAAAACTTAGTACCTATGTTTTTTGGAAATTTGCATGACCTTTCTGACTTTCAGTTTCCTTATCTGTAAAATGGGAATAATATGAGTTTCTACCTCAGAGGATTATTATTAGGATTAAATGAGTTCCTTTTCTCTCTGCCTCTTTTTTTGACCTCTTATGTTGCCTACTCTTTACTACATAACTGACTCTTTTATTATCTAATGCCCTGCACTCTGGCCCCATTGTTTCATGGATATAGCATCTGTTCTCCCCAACTTGATAGTAAAGCTCTTTTAAGGGCAGGCACCGTACAGTTGATCCTTGCATAACTTGGGGGTTAGGGTACCAATCTCCACCCCTCTGCACTTAAAAAATCAGAGCATAATTTAAGTTGGCCCTCTGCACCTGCAGATTCCAACCATGGATCACAAACAGTGTTTTCCAACTGGTGGTTGCCAGAGGAGAGGAGTGCTGGGGACTGGGTGAAAAAGGTGAAGGGATTAAGAAGTACAAACTGGTAGTTAAAGAATAGTCATGGGCCCTGGCTGGCGTAGCTCAGTGGATGGAGCGCGGGCTGGGAACCAAAGTGTCCCAGGTTCGATTCCCAGCCAGGGTACATGCCTGGGTTGCAGGCCATAACCCCCAGCAACCGCACATTGATGTTTCTCTCTCTCTCTTTCTCTCTCTCTCTCTCTCTCTCTCTCTCCCTTCCCTATCTAAAAATAAATAAAATCTTAAAAAAAAAGAATAGTCATGGGAATGTAAAGTACAGCATAGGGAATATAGTCAATAATATTGTATCCCTAGCTGGTGTGGCTCAGTGGATTGGGCACTGGCCTGTAAACCAAATGTCACAGGTTTGATTCCTGATCAGGGCACATGCCTGGGTTGTGGGCTAGGTCCCTGGTTGGGGGTGTGTGAGAGGTAACCAATCCGTGTTTTTCTTACACATGGATGTTTCTCTCTCTCTCCTCTCCCTCCCTTCCCCTCTCTCTAAAAATAAATAAACAAAATATTTAAAAATAATGTTGTAATAAATATGTAGACTGGAAATATAAGGGGGAATACTTCATAAAGTATATGTTGTATAACCACTATGCTGTGAAACTAATACAAAATAATATTGAATGTAAATTGTAATTGAAAAATAAAATTTAAAACAAAAAAAGGAAATAAAATACTGTTTTCCACCTGCAGTTGTGAATCTGTGGATTTGAAACCCAGGGATAGGGAGGGATGACTGTATACTTAATTTTTAAAAAATCCATGTAAGAAGTGGATCTGTGCAGTTCAAACCTGTGTTCTTCAAGGTCACCTGTGCTTGCTACTTCTCTCCCGTGCCCTTCCAAATTTTCCTGTTGTATGCTGAGTCAGTATAAAAGGTATTCCACAGATCCTTGCCAATTTTGTAAGTATTAAGCATCACAAACTAAAAGTATTAAAGGAACTGGGAGGGAAGAACTGTCTGCCGTTTACGGGGATGGAACACCAGGCAGAGTTACTTCCTTTTTTGTTACTTCCCTTCCAGTCAGCAGCTTCCATGCTTGGTTCCCTGCAGAGATTCAGGTGATCTTATTTAGACAAAAGAATCTCCACTGCAGTTTCTATCGCTTCCACTCTTGCGGAGAGGTGGAAACCTGCCTTGCTGTAGCTCTGAGCTTGCATTCAGTGGCCTATTCATCACACCCGTAAAGGCCAATGGCTTTGGTTTCCTGTAAGGTGGGATTATTGTGTGGTGTGGTGGTATGATCTTCTATTTGTCCGTTGCTTCTAAGTGTTACCAAAATTGTCACAAGGTGATATTGCAAATGACAATTTAAAGAAGTGTGACTCTTTGTTGAAGAAAAATGCAACATGTATTTGTCTCTGTGGCTTCACACAGTTTTGGTTTCTTTTGTTTGGTTGTTTATCTCAATTTGTGGTGTTCTCCTTGCCTGGAACCTATTTGAACCTGAATCTAAATAACTGGAAGTTGAGTTGAGAAAAGCCTTGGGCAGAGAATTAGAAGATCTGAGTCTGTGTGTGCCTTTAGCCAAGTTTCTTCCTTTTATTGTGCCTCAGTTTCCTCATCTATAAAATAGGAATGATGCCTGCCCTATCTAGCTCACCTTGATGTGGAGATGATAAGGTGATAGCAGTGTAGGCATGCTCAGGAATGTGAAAAGCCTTAATAAATATGAGGATTATTTTAAATGGAGCTTCAATACAATGCAACTTCAAGGGAACATTCTTTAACCACTGGGAGTTGGTAAATTTGCTTTTGTGATTAGGCATAAGATTTATGTTATTGCCTTAAGGTATTTGATGGCTTCTCAATCCTTCTCCTTGCAGTGTTTGTAGTTCTGCATGTGTGGTGGTTGTGCTGAGCTCTGGAATCCTGCACTCCATGAGACTTTATCTGGTCATACATATTTGGTTTATTTGGAAATTCTCATATTTGCACTAGAAGTAAATCACTTCCTTCCCTTCTCACTGTTCTTGAGTGTCTTAATAAATGATAATTAAATTCATTTTGAAATATAATAACAACTAACATTGAACACTTACCATGTATTGTAAACTGGCCTTAGTCAATTTTATTTTATTTATATTTATTTATTGTTAAAGACTTTATTTATCTTACTTTTAGAGAGAGGGAAAGGGAGGGAGAATGAGAGGGAGAGAAACATCAAATGGTTGCCTCTCACACGCCCCTCCCTACTGGGGACCTGGCCCATAACCCAGGCATGTGCCCTAGATTGAGAATCGAACTGGCAATGTTTTGGTTCACAAGGCGACACTCAATCCACTGAGCCACACCAGC
Source organism: Phyllostomus discolor (assembly GCF_004126475.2). Classification (NCBI taxonomy): domain Eukaryota; kingdom Metazoa; phylum Chordata; class Mammalia; order Chiroptera; family Phyllostomidae; genus Phyllostomus; species Phyllostomus discolor. The sequence continues at coordinate 75,058,426 of NC_050198.1, forward strand.
CAGGGCTGATTTTATTTATATTTATTAATTTGGAGACAACGGTAGCCATGAAAAAGGTCTAAGTTTGAAATGGGGGAGGGTTATTTACTTTTTCACAGTCTCCCTATGAGGTTATAATGAGACCAAGTCTTGGACTAAATTTTGTCATACACATTAACATTTATGAAATGAACATTCATTAATATTAGCGACAAAATAGTTCATGCAGCCTGTTCTGTAAGCTTGATAATGTCCTGGCAATTTGTCATTTAAAAGGCTTTGAGCACAATGTGCTTAGAAGGGTCATGGGAAGAAAGCACAACCACATTTCAGGAGCAGAATTAAAAAAATTTTTTTTGATTGAGACAAAATTCATATAACATAAAATTGACCATTAATAATTTAAAAATGTATAACTTGGTGGCACTTAGTGCATTCACAATATTGTGTAAGCATCACCACTATCTAATTCCAGAATGTCTGGTCACCATCAAAGAAAACCCTATACCTATTAAGCATTCATTCTCCACTCACCTTCTCACCCCTTCCTCCCACCTCCAGGCCTCTGGAAACTACTAATTTACATGCTGTCTCCATAGATATACCTACTTTAAAAGAGCATATTTGACAGTTCACTTAGTCTTTGTCCAGTAAGTCCAAAGTCTGGGCTTTCTAAGGAACTGTTTCAATGGACTTTTTTCCCCTGTGGATGGGCCATTGTTGTCTTGTATTTTGGCATTCCTTGTAGTTTTTTGTTGTTGTTGTTGAAAATTAGTTACTTAGAATATTATAATGTGGTAATTCTGGAAATAAGATTCTCCATCTCACCCAAAATTTGTTGTTTTTGCCTGTTGTGGGCTTTTCTAAAATATTTTTATGAGGTCTGCATTCTTTGTCATATGTGGCCTCTGAAGTCTCTGTTCTGTTAGCATCATTGTCAACTGGTGTTTTGACAGCTACCTTAAATGCCTAGAGCCAACAAAAGATAAAAAAAAGAGAGAGAGAGAAGGTAAAGAAGAAAAAAACTACTTTCACCTAAAACTAGTACATTATAGATAATACTGAATGCAAACTGTAATTGAAAAATGAAATTTTAAAAAAAGAAAAGAAAAGGACTACTCTTTTAGTCTTTGCAGATTGGTTCTATGTTGAGTACTCTTTCAGTGTTTAGCCAGGCCATTTACAACTTAATCTTTACTTCCAACTTGTCTGGAGCCTGAAGCCTAAGTAGAGCTTAAAACTTAGGGTCTTCTCACACCTTTTCTGAACATGCATCCCACACAGGGCATACATGTGCATTCCTTGATTTCCTGGTGTATGTGGGAGTTTTTAAACCTCTTATTCCTACATGTAGCTCCTTTGCCAAATGTTTCCTTCCCAGGAGTCTTGGTCTGCTTAATTTTTTAAATTACACTCAACATTTAATATTATATTAGTTTTAGGTGTACAGCATAGTGGTTAGACATTAATATAACTTATGAAGTGGTGCATCCAATGAGTCTAGTACCCCCTGCATACCATACATAATTTTAAAAATATTATTGACTGTATTTCCTATGCTGAACTTTTCTCTTGTTCTCTTTCTTGTGCAGACTGTTGTCCCTTTCTTCAGACTACCGCATCCAGCACCTGTGCCTTTAAATGTGTTTGCCCAAGAAACTGCCCTACTACTGGACACTCTCTGAGTTGGACAAAACAAAGGGCAGCCTTTGCTCTGATTCTCAAGAGAAATGCCAGACAGGTGAAGACCCAACTTTTAAAGAATAAAGTCTATATTGCTTCCCCCGGCACAAGCAATCTGCATCAGAGGTGCAGGCTGTGGTTTGCACAGCCACTAATGTGTAGGAAATGGTTAGTGGGTAATTTAAAATAACATTGTGCTCTGTTATACAATGTAGCCTCTTCTTTCTTCACATCTTCCTCTGGTAATTGTCAGTTTTTGATTTTGTATTCAAGAGTTCTGCAAAAGTTGACTCTGACAGTTTTGCCAGGTCATTAGTTACTTTTAGAGAGGAGCCCTGTAGTTAGTTACCTATTAGTCTGTATTCAGTGACATCCGTCCCGGAAGCAGGATTTTTGTGCCTTACAGTGGATATTAGACAATCAAGAAAAGCATTTGTTTTTATTATTAATTTTTTTCTTTTATCGATTCTAGAGGGAGGACAAAGGAAGGAGAAAGAGAGGGAGAGAAACATCGATGTGAGAGAGAAACATTGATTGGTTGCCTCCTATACACATCCTGATTGGAGACAGAACCCACAACCTAGGCATCTGCCCTGACCAGGAATCAAACTGGCAACCTTTCAGTTTGTAGGATGACACCAAACCAACTAAACCACACCAAGCAGTGCCAAGAGAAAAAATTTAAATCAATGGCTGCAACAGGATACTAAAGGTATAAATTTTCATGTTTTTCCCTTGGGGTACAGACAGGCTATAGGGTTCACTAGATTCTTATACTGTTCATACAAAAGTGGAAGTGTCTTTAAAATATATTTTTGTAACCAGGTAGAGCTCATTTTTTATATTTATTGTGGATGTTAACAGGTCATTGCTTTTTCGCAATGAAACCAAATTTTGACATTTGTTATGGTAATTAGCAAAGTATAGTTGGTCCTGCATCTGATACAGAGGTAACAGAAGCACTTGTGGTCACACCTTTGGATTGTGGCCCTTTCTGGCATAATTCTGGCTCCCTGCCCACATCTGTGCATCCTGATGAGGACAATGGACTGACCCTAGAGGTAAAGCTGAAACCCACTGTCATGTACTTAATATCACACTGTCTTTGCTTAAGTATCATAAAGTAAATGGCAAATGTTTGTTGATGTTAGAAACATCTGAACTTGTAGAGATTTTTTTATGAGTTTGTTTGAGCCAACCTGATGACAATTGCCAGGAAGCAAAATCTCAATGGATTGAGAAAATGCTCCAGATGATGGCAGTTTTTCAGCTTATTTTATACATGAGAAACCAAGGAGGAGACATAGGAGGGCTACATGAAATTCATTAGTGGTAGATTAAGGGGGCAGGAGAAAGCAAAGTGAGGAAATCTCTGAGACTGGATAAAAAGTAAAATGAAGAGACACCTGCTTCTTTTAGAGGGTACCAAATAGTTGATAATGAACATTTGCAGCACATAGATAGCATTTGAGGAACAAGATAACAACGAGGTGTTCTGTGGTCTTATGCTCTGGTTGTACCCTGAAGGGTGTGGAAAAAGAGAGTTACTTGACATACCAAGGGTATGTTATTTTAGATGCAAAAAGGCAATAGGCAGGTTCACTTATGGTAACAATTGACCTTTGTCAAGAAGCTACAGGCCTAGGACATGACTACCAGCTTTTAGTTAGGAAGTTTTAATTTCAGACCATCCTGTGTGGTTACTTTTGTCTCTGACTTTGTAAGGCCACCATGCAGGCCTCCCCTAAGCTTGTCAGGTTTAGTGTGTGGGCTATTTTTCCCCCGCACATTGTAACACATATATTATGTTGTTTAATACTCACAACAATTGTGTGAAGTAGTGGTAGAATTATTTCCATGCTACAGATGAGGAAACTGAAATTTAGGGCCATTAACTTGTCTGTTTAGGGGTGCTTGGCTAGTAAGTAGAAGAGCTTGGATTTCAACCCAGCTCTCTGAGACTCCATATTTCTTAAGCATTACTTTATGACTAAAAGCATCTACTTTATCGGTTTTTTTTTTTTTTTTTTTTGGTTATGTGAAGAAAGCTTTTAAAAGAAATTTTGAAACACCAAATGTTCTTAATGGTTGGAAGCTGGCTCATAGGTAGAATATGGTTGGCTGGTTTCATTACCTGTCTTCGGTCCTTTTAGAAGCTTGCTACATAGCAAGGCCCAAGTGCAATTGAGAGATTATGGGAAACAGCAACGGTGGTCTCTGTTAAGGGTGTCTGGGAGGATCTAATGATGGCTTTAGTGTTAGTGTGATCCTGGAGTGGACTCGGAATTGAACTTGAGCTTCACTGTCCTTTTTTTCTGCCCTGCCACTCTTATATAGCAGTACCTGCTCAGATTGTTGGTTCAAATTGCCTGTCACATGACCCTAGCAGCATACACAAGATTAGATGTACTTAAGTTTGGTACACATGGAGAAAGACAATCTTTTAGGACAGACTATTAGTGACTGATGACTGGAAATAGTTAGGAACATAATTCAATTTTGCCCTTGAAGTATGACAGTTATTTGCTCTCACTTTGGCTTTTTGGACAGTCTCTTTTGGAGAGCATATTCAGTTTTTTAGTGACATCTTCAAGTTAACCTCAACAGAGTTAGTTTTAAGACGTGGCAGAAGATGTGGTCATCTACAGAATGAGATTCAAGGAATCAGCTGACAGCACATCATTCCCCACAAATTCTACTACCATTTCTCAATTTATTTGTGTTTTCAAAAACGTGCTAAGAGCCCTGGCTGGTGTGGCTGAGTTGACTGAGTGTTAGCCTATGAACCAAGGGGTCGCTGGTTCAATTCCCAGTCAGGGCACATGCCTGGATTGTGGGCCAGGTGCCCCTAGGCCAGTTCGCCAGTGGGGGTGTGCAAGAGGCAACCACACATTGATGTTTCTCTCCCTCTCTTTCTCCCTCCCTTCACCTCTGTCTAAATATAAATAAATAAATAAATCTTAAAATAAAAAAATATGTGCTAGGAAAATGCCAAATTTTGTATGGAGTCTACTAATGATATTTTGAAGTAAACATCCCTGAAAAGTGATTTCTTTTACTTTTCATCAACTTTTGGAGGGTAGACAACAGCATGGAGACCATGAAACTTACACTGGGGGAAATGAGGATGTCAAAACTTTTCCAGATGGCTTGAAATGAATGCAGGTGTGCCTGGATTCCTGCCATTGCTCCTCATCCTGAAATGGTAGTCAGTAAATGCACTTCTGGTAGACAAGTCCAGTTTTTAATGTGCCTGTGGAATATGCTAGCTAAAGAAAGCCAACTATGAATCTGTTTATTCAGCAAGTAAATACCCGTGTTTCTAAAGTTTGCATTTTTATTGAGGTTCCTTAGATTCTTAAAGTGGGTCAAGAATGTCATTACAAAAGGCAGTAAAAATAAGTAGAAAAGCTTACTTAGGTGGTATGAGTCATATGTATAATGCACAAAGGAGGAGAGAAAGGGAAAGATTTGTATTGATGGGCTATGGTGTGTGTGTGTGTGTGTACATATGTCTGGCAGAGAGAGGTAACTAACATGCTTACTATGTGCCAGGCACCATGCCGTTTTTCATGTATTATCTTGTTTAATTTTGATGTTAACTTTGAAATACCTAGTATTATTCTCCTTTTACTGATTAGATGGTCACAGTAGCAATTTGATTCTACGTAAGTAACAGGAGACCCAGAGTCAGATTTAGTTGTGTGACCCTAGGCAACTTACTTCTCTTTGGGCTTCAGTTTCCTTACGTGTAAAATGAAAGGTTATCTTTAAACTTCTACCAGAACTTCTACTTGTGATACTCTGTGATTTTATGTGACTGAGTTTCTTCTTACTGTCCTTTAGGTATTGTTTTTTTAAAAATATTTTATTTATTTATTTTTAGACAGAGGGGAAGGGAGAGAAAAAGAGGGAGAGAAACATCAATGTGTGGTTGCCTCTCACATGCCCCCCCACTGGGGACCTGGCTCACAACTGAGGCATGTGCCCTGACTGGGAGTCAAACCAGCAACCCTTTGATTTACAGGCCAGCACCCAACCATTTAGCTACACCAGCCAGAGTATCTTAGTATTATTTCATAAGGACATAAAGGCCAGAAATCAACAAAGACTGACTTTGAAGTAGGGATATTTTAAAATGTAGCTATATTTTATATTATAAGAATACTTTAAAATGTAGCTATATATATGAGCTAGTGCGGGAGAGAGCAAGTTGCTATGGACAATACTTTTGTTTAAGTTTTTGTGTCCTTAGTGATGGTTTTAATTAGGTTGCTATGAGTTCCTGACATTATTAAAACACTTTGTTCTCACCATTTGCTTTGGTTTTAGTAGAGACTGATAATCAGAACACATATAATAATGATTATTATTTTTTGAGTAAATTTGGATTCTTCAGTGTTTTTTATTACCCCAAAGTACGATCTGTGTTGACTGGTATGACATAGTTCCATTCATTCAACCAGAAATACATAGCAGATGAGCATCTGCTATGTGTAAAATATTTTTCTAGGCACTGGAGATATATTAATGAACAAAGCAAACACACCTTTCTGCCCTCCTCGAGCTTATATTTTGGTGGCCTGGGCAGAAAATGAACAAAATATAGTAGCTCAATGTGTAGTGTGTTAAATGATAAATTCTATGGCAGAAAATAAAGGAGAATTGGGGCTTGGAGTGCTGAGTACAATTGCTTACTATCTGCCTGGGAAAATTGGTACTAGTTCTCATCAGAGCTCAGGTAACAGGCAATTTTTTACTGTGGCAATTAAGCACTAACTTCGGAGTCAGATAAACCTGTTATAATTTACAGTACTTCTCCCAGCCTTGCAAAATTGGGCAAATCACTTTACATCACTGAGCCTTGTATCAGTCAGTGTTGAATCAGAGAAGCAGAACCATTAGGAATGCTTAAAAAAAAAGGATTTATTGTGGGAATTTGACCTTATGTAATTGTGGGAGCTGATTAAACAGTTTACATCAGGTTCTTGCTTATTCATCTGGTGCTGGGCCTGAGGTCTGCAGGACAGATAGTCATGAAAGATGAACGTGAAGTGGAGGAGAACAACATCAAACTAGAACGTAAGAGGAATGGCTGAAACCCATGAGAATAAACTGTAATCCACATCAGTCTCTCAGACTTCAAACCAACATCAAAGATTGGGGGTGTTCTTCAGTTAAAGGCGGTATGCTTCATTATGGATCTGGATCCACACCTGGAGTCAGAGAAAATGAAGTAGGAGATCCGATGGAAACTGGAGGAGGTGTGGCCTGTATGTTGCCCCCAAATTCAGAGAGGCTGAAGGAGGTTTAGCAGCTGCTGGCAGTTCAGACACTCCCCCATGCCACAGCTGAGAGGAGAAAAGAGATAACATGCTTAAGTTGTCATAGCACCTGGCATCCTGAACCCACCCACCATTTAGGCATAAGAAGATGAATGCTGCTACTTCACTTCTGCCTCTCAGATTTCATGCAAAATGTCTCTCCTGGCCCATGGTACATTGCAACTATTTCAAACATGGAAGAAAATTCTAGAAATGCTAGTTCCAGCTTAGCTAGGTTGACAGAATATAAATCCACCACAAGCCTGTTTCTTTCTTTCTGTTTTTTTTTTTTTGCAGAATATGAAGAAATATTTATGTATAAGTATCTCTTACAAATAAATAAGACCAATAATCAACAGAAAAAATTCCCAGAAAGTAATATATAAATTGATGCAAAAAAATTGAAAAGAAGCCAGCATCATACATCATCAGAGAAATATAAACCCAAACAATGAAATAGTAGTTTTCACCTGTCTTTCTGGCAAAGATAAAAAAAGTTTGACATATAGCATTATCATTAGGTTGTTCAGAAATAGGCATTAAAATTAATTAAAATTTTATTTTTCAGTTACAGTTTATATTTAATATTATTTTGTATTAGCTTCAGATGTACAGCATAGTGTCTAGACAATCATATACTTTACAAAGTGTTCCCCCTCAATATTTCCAGTATCCCCCTGGCACCGTATACAGTTACTACAACATTATTGACTATATTTCCTCTGCAGCACTTTATATTCCAGTGATAATTTTGTAACTGTTAATTTGTACTTCACCTTTTTTACCCAGCCCCTCAATGTTCTCCCTTCTGGTAACCATCAATCTATTCTCTGTATCTATGAGCCTGTTTTCTATTTTGTTTGTTTATGTTCTTTAGATTCCATGTATAAGTAAAATCATATATTTGTCTTCCTCTGACTGACTTATTTTACTTAGCATAGTACCCTCTGGGTCCATCTGGGCTATTGTAAAGGGTAAGATTTTATTCTTTTCACGACCAAGTAATATTCCATTGTATATGTGTAGCACCACTTTTTATCCACTTGTCTGTTGATGGGCAGCTTTTCTTTGTTCCAATAGCTTGGCTCTTGTAAATAATGCTGCAATGAACATAGGAGTGCATATTTTCTTTCAAATTAGTGTTTTGGGTTTCTTCAGATGTATACCCAGAAGTAGAATCACTAGGCCATAAGGAAGTTCTATTTTTAATTTTTTAAGATGCCACTATACTGTTTTCCTCAGTGGCTGCACCAGTCTGCATTTTACAATAGTGCCTGAGGGTTGCCTTTCCTCCACATTCTCCATAACATTTGTTTGGTGTAAGGTGATATTGTGGTTTTAATTTGCATTTTTAAAATATATTGTATTGATTGTCCCGTTTTCCCTCCTTTACTCCCCTCCACCCTGCACACCCCTTCCACCTGTATTCCCCCCATTTAGTTCATGTCCATGGGTCATACATATAAGTTCTTTGGCTTCTACATTTCCTATACTATCCTTAACCTCCCCCTGTCTATTTTCTACCTACCATTTATGCTACTTATTCTCTGTAACCTTTTTCCCCTCTCTCCCCCCTCTACTCCCCCGCTGATAACCCTCCATGTTGTTGCGCGTGGGTCACCGGCCAGCAGTGACCACGGAACGCTGTGGATGGCTCGCCGAAAAACACGCGAGGAAAAACACACATGCACAGAGACAGACTAGTTTCTGTGGGGAAGTAGGGACGAAATGGCCACCCCCCCTAGTGGGGAGGGCCCTGATTTACAGTCCATACCTGCTTTTATTGGGCTCATTTTGCATAATAATTCAGGTAAAGTACAGTACTTATCAGGGGGAAGTAAGGAACTATAGAAAACAAGGAACTCTGCTGGTCTATTTTGAGTCAGGGTCAAAGAGCTGTAAGACTTTGAGGAACATAACTTCCTCCTTGGACCCCTCTCATTCAACTGAGAGCATTCTAAACAAAGAAGGTTTCACAGTAATTTACATGTTCTTTCTTAGGCCTGATCACCCGGGGAATCTGCTCTTTTCAGCACAGAGCTGTACCACCCTGTCATTGTTTCAGGCTTAGCACGGGAACTAAGGCAATAAGGAGATTTTCTCCCAGACGATGAGAACTCAGGCTATGTCAAAGCCGAGGAGCGAGGGTCCGTCACCCTCTTTTGCTGCAGCCCCCCAAGTCCTTCTTTTGGGGGGCCTTCCAAAGTGATCGTGCCTGGCTTAGGTCGTTCCCCCCGTGGGGAATCTTACCCGTCTTTGGCTAACCGACCAAGCTTTTTGGGGTTCAGTTATGAATAAAGCAGCAGAAGCAGCATTCCTGCCAGGGAGACAAGCCCTTGTCTCCTTGCTGGCTTACGGTTCCAAGGGTGTTCCCTTAGCCTTAGCCTAGGCGGGGGTTTCAGCTTCTGATACCAGTCAGGGCGGGTCCTAACACATGTGATCTCCATTTCTGTGGTTCTGTTCCTGTTCTAGTTGATTGCTTAGTTTTTTTTTTAAGGTTCGGTTGTTAATAGCTGTGAGTTTGTTGTCCTTTTACTGTTCATATTTTTTATCTTCTTTTTCTTAGATAACTCCCTTTAACATTTCATATAATAAGGGCTTGGTGATGATGAACTCCTTTAACTTGACCTTATGTGGGAAGCACTCTATCTGCCCTTCCATTCTAAATGATAGCTCTGCTGGATAGAGTCATCTTGGATGTAGGTCTTTGCCTTTCATGACTTGGAATACTTCTTTCCAGCCCCTTCTTGCCTGTAAGGTCTCTTTTGAGAAATCAGCTGACATTCTGATGGGAACTCCTTTGTAGGCAACTGTCTCCATATGTCTTCCTGCTTCTAGGATTCTTGCCTTCATTTTGATCTTGGCTAATGCAATTATGATGTGCCTTGGTGTATTCTTCATTGGGTTCAACCTCTTTGGGTCTCTCTGAGCTTCTTGGACTTCCTGAAAGTCTACTTCCTTTGCCGGATTGGGGAAGTTCTCCTTTATTATTTTTTCAAATAAGTTTTCCATTTCTTGGTCTTCCTCTTGTCCTTATGGCATCCCTATATTTCAGATGTTGGAAAGTTTAAAGATGTCCTGGAAGTTCCTAAGCCTCTCCTCCTTTTTTTGAATTCTTGTTTTTTCATTCTGTTCTGGTTGAATATTTCTTTTTTCCTTCTGCTCCAAACTGTTGATTTGAGTCCTGGTTTCCTTCCCGTCACTGTTGGTTCCCTGTAGATTTTTCTTTATTTCACATAACGCAACCTTCATTGCTGCCTGGGTCTTTTTCATGCTGTTGAAGTACCCAGTGAGTTCCTGGTACATCCTGATAACCAGTGTTTTGAACTCTGCCTCTGATAGTTTGGCTATCTGTTTGTCGCTTAGTTGTATTCTGTTCTTTCATTTGGGCCATTTTTTTTTTTGTCTTGGTGCACCTGTTACATAGTAAGGGGTGGAGTCTTATGTGTTCACCAGGGCAGGGCAACCCACATGGGTATGTGGTGATGCTGTATGTGGGGGAGGGGTCCAACAGGGAACAGTGACGCTTGCTCCACCCTCTGCTGGATTTTAGTCACTTCCC